>NC_092738.1:9593931-10272681 GCF_047496885.1 Scyliorhinus torazame | reverse complement strand
CTGAAAAAAGTGTGACATTACGGACTGGTCGGTCAAGGGTAATCTACATGGGAATTTTCCAGAAAGTGGTTACTTTACAGTCTCAGCCAATTGTATGTAATTCTTTGAGAACACTTGTCTTACTAAAATATTCAACCTGTCCATATGTAATTAGGGGCTATGATCTGTTATGGCATTTCCCAGAGCCCATGCATACTTCCCAATTCTAGCTGAGCTGGCAGTAAAAGTGGACACAATAGGCCGCAGTGTCAATTGCGCTGAAATGATTGATGGGAAAACATACAATGGGGGGAAATGCGACCCGGGTTGGTAATTATTAACAGAGAATTCACTATGTTTCGTTCCAAACCTAATTGTCTGCTTGCAATCTAGTACAACATGCAGGAAGTCAATGGAGCCTGTATCCACACTCTCACTTAATATTAATGTGTGTTCCAAAAAATCGAAGCTTGTTATGTGTTCCAGATGTTGGGAGGTTCACCTTACAGAAGAAATGTATTGCTTGGATAAAGCTTCCTTACACCTGGTTTAAGCCTCTGAATTCGTGGACTGTACTGGGCCGATATAGACCTTGAGGGTGATGATAAATATTGGGCTCAACCTGATCCCTACCAGCCCAGGAGAAATTGGGCAAAAGGGCAGATAAAGGTCAACAATTTCCTTCTGCGTAACTCTTTTGTGACATTGGTGATCTTAACCGTAGGGTTTTTCAGGCAGTTGAAACACCCACCTAAAACAGGCAGGGTCTCCTGACTGTGTGCCTATCAAGCTCCTAATATCTTATCATAATTGATAATAATCATATGCTTGTGAACCTCTGCTCTCTGGAAAATAACACAACTGCACAAAGCCAGCCAAGCAACGTGGGCCCTTCTGCATGTTATGATTTTTATATTACTGCTAACATTCTCTGGTACTCTTTCAAAAATCTATAAATTCCTCACGAGCAGGGAGCCAGATCACATCCAGAGCATAGAATCAGGCCCAACTGGCCTCAGTCAGTGCATAGGTTCCATAGGAGCCTTCTCCTACTTTCCTCTGTCAAACTAATATTTGCAACAATGGCTTGCATTTATATAGCACTTTTGATATGGTAAAATATCCCAAGCTGCCTCACAGGAGCATTACCAAACAAAATTTGGCCAACTCAAGTAAGCGCAAGTGGCCGAAAATGTGGTCAAAGAGATGGGGGGAGATTCTCCGGTTTCCCAGCCGCATGTTTCTTGGCGGCGAGATTCTATCTTCCCGCCGCTTGACAATGGGATTTCCCATTGAAGCCATCCCACGCCGCCAGGAAACCCATGGTGGGGGGCGTGCATCCATAGGGTAAAGTGAATCACAACGTCCGAAGAATTCCAGCCAGGTTTTAAGAAGTATCTTCATGGGAGGAGAGAGTGGTGAGTGTTATATCTTTGCAGGACAGAAAAGAAACAGTACGTCACATGGAAAGTCAAGTACTGACTGTAATTAGTCTATCCCGGTTTGACTATATATACATACGCACACACACACATGGCCACAAGAGGGACCTATTACATGATTATGGTGAGGAAGCAGAGCGGTTGAAGGAGGGAATTGCACAGCTTGCCGTCTAAACAGCTGCAGGCACAGATGCCGGTGCTGAGGTGAAGAAAGTGGGAGGTGGACAGGTGGAATTCGAGGAACATAGAGATCTTGGTGGGTTGTGGGGTTGCAGGAGATTACGGAGATAGAGAGGGAGGTGAGGCCATGGATTTTTGATCAGAGTGATGCAAATTTTAAAATCAAGTTATTCAGGGATTGGGGGCTGTGGTAAGCCACTGTTGCACCTGTATTAGGTGATGCAAGGTAGGACCTGTACTACAGGTTCGCCGGTAGTCCCTGCCTTCTGGCTCCGCCCAGTAGACGGAGTATAAATATGCATGTCCTCCATTCAGCAGCCATTTCGCCAGCTGCTGTGGGAGGCCACACATCTTAGAGCAATAAAGCCTCAGTTGTATCCAACTCTAGTCTTTGTTCAATGATCGTGCCTCAATTTATTGCTCTAAGATTTTCTAAAAGATGGACCTCCGAATCAAACCAGATCGCCTGCAGCTGGATCCGCAATCAAGCGACGCCAAAAAGGACTTTAATCCCTGGCTAGCCTGCTTCGAGGCGTCCATCAACTCAGCGACCACCCCTGTTCCGGAGGCTCAGAAGATACAGATCCTGTACTCAAGGTTGAGCTCCAACGTGTTTCCGCTGATCCAGGACGCCCCGAACTACGCCAACGCCATGACGCTTCTCAAAGAAAACTACGCACACAAAACAAACACGCTCTTCGCCAGGCACGCACTCGCCACTCGCTCTCAACTCCCTGGTGAGTCCAGAGAAGACTTCTGGCGGGCCCTAATCCCACTAGTCCGGGACTGTGACTGTCAGGCCGTTATGGCCACCGAACATTCCAACCTTCTTATGCGGGACACGTTCATAACGGGGATTGGGTCGGACCTCATACGCCAAAGACTGTTAGAAGGGGCCACGCTCGATCTAGCTGAGACAAAGAAGCTAGCGTTCTCTGTGACGGTCGCCTCGCATAACATTCAGGCGTACACCCCCAGCCGCGCGCCCCACCCCTCATATGCATCGTGGACTCCACAGGCGGCCGCCCCAGCGGGGGCCTTACCCAGCCAGTACGCCTGCGCCACACGCCAGCCCGTGCACCCCGGGGTCCCCGATGTAACTTCTGTGGCCAGCAGACACACCCCCGCCAACGCTGCCCAGCCCCACGTGACCTCTTGCCTGCTGGACTCCGGGAGCACCGAAAGCTTCATCCACCTGGCTATGGTAAGGTACTGCTCCCTCGCGGTACACCCCGCCATCCAAAGAATCTCCCTGGCCTCCGGATCTCATTCAGTGGCGATCCGGTGATACTGTACGGTCACACTCACGGTCCAGGGTGTAGAATTCAGCGGTTTCCGCCTCTACGTCCTCCCTGACCTCTGCGCTGCCTTGCTACTCGGCCTGGACTTCCAGTGTAACCTCCAGAGCCTAACCCTCAAATTCGGCGGGCCCCTACCACCCCTTACTGTAATGCGGCCTCGCGACCCTAAAGGTCGATCCGCCTTCTCTCTTCGCAAATCTAACCCCGGATTGCAAACCCGTCGCCACCAGGAGCAGACGGTACAGCGCCCAGGACAGGACCTTCATCAGGTCTGAGGTCCAGCGGCTGCTGCGGGAAGGTATCATCGAGGCCAGCAACAGCCCCTGGAGAGCCCAAGTGGTAGTTGTGAAAACTGGGGAGCAAAACAGGATGGTCGTTGACTACAGTCAGACCATCAATCAGTACACGCAGCTCGGCGCGTACCCCCTCCCACGCATATCTGATATGGTCAATCAGATTGCACAGTACCGGGTCTTCTCAACGGTAGACCTCAAATCCGCCTACCACCAGCTCCCCATTCGTAAATCAGACCAGCCATACACGGCCTTCGAGGCAGACGGCCGGCTATATCACTTCCTCAGGGTCCCCTTCAGCCACTAACGGGGTCTCGGTCTTCCAAAGGGAGATGGACCGAATGGTCAACCGGTACGGTTTGCGGGCCACCTTTCCGTACCTAGACAACGTCACCATCTGCGGCCATGACCAGCAGGACCACGATGCCAAACTTGCCAAATTTCTCCACACCGCCACTCTCCTCAACCTCACCTACAACAAGGAGAAGTGCGTGTTCAGCACGAACCGCTTAACCATACTCGGCTATGTGGTCCAGAACGGAGTTCTGGGGCCCGATCCTGACCGCATGCGCCCCCTCATGGAGCTTCCCCTCCCCCACTGCCCCAAGGCCCTCAAACGCTGCCAGGGGTTCTTTTCGTACTACGCCCAGTGGGTCCCTAACTATGCGGACAAGGCCCACCCACTCATACAGTCCACCCACTTTCCCCTGGCGGCCGAGGCACAACAGGCCTTCGCCCGTATCAGAGCCGATATCGGCAAGACCGGGAGCACGCTGTAGATGAGACACTGCCCTTTCAAGCAGAGAGCGACACATCGGACGTCGCCCTAGCCGCCACCCTCAATCAGGCAGGCAGACCCGTGGCATTCCTTTCCCGCACCCTTCATGCCTCTGAAATTCGGCACTCATCCGTCAAAAAGGAGGTCCAAGCTATCGTTGAAGCTGTGCGGCATTGGAGGCATTACCTGGCTGGTAAGAGATTCACTCTCCTCACTGACTAACGGTCGGTAGCCTTCATGTTCAATAACACACAGCGGGGCAAGATCAAAAATGATAAAACCTTGAGGTGGAGGATCGAGCTCTCCACCTATAACTACGAGATTTATATCGCCCCGGTAAACTCAACGAGCCCCCAGACGCCCTATCCCGAGGTACATGTGCCAGCGCTCAGGTAGACCGACTCCGGACCCTACACGACAGCCTTTGTCACCCGGGAGTCACACGGTTGTACCATTTTGTCAAGGCTCGCAATCTGCCCTACTCCGTCGAGGAATTACGTACCATCACCAGGGACTGCCAGGTCTGTGCGGAGTGCAAGCCGCACTTCTACCGGCCGGACCGTGCGCGCCTGGTGAAGGCCTCCCGCCCCTTTGAACGCCTCAGCGTGGATTTCAAAGGGCCCCTCCACCAACCGAAACACGTATATTCTCAGTGAGGTCGATGAGTACTCCAGATTCCCCTTCGCCATCCCATGCCCCGATATGATGTCTGCCACCGTCATCAAAGCCCTAAACACCATCTTCGCTCTGTTCGGTTTCCCCGCCTACATCCACAGTGACAGGGGATCCTCATTCATGGACGATGAGCTGCGTCAGTTCCTGCTCAGCAGGGGTATCGCCCCCAGCAGGACGACCAGCTAAACCCCCGGGGAAACGGGCAGGTAGAACGGGAGAACGGGACAGTAGGGAGGGCCGTCTAACTGGCCCTACGGTACAGGAACCTCCCAGCCTCTTGCTGGTAGGAGGTCCTCCCTGATGCACTCCACTCCATTCGGTCACTGCTGTGCACCGCTACTGACAACACACCCCATGAACGTCTTTTTGCCTTCCCCAGGAAGTCCACATCCGGGGTGTCGCTCCCGACTTGGCTCGCAGCTCCAGGACCAGTCCCGCTCCGTAGGCACGTCCAACTCCGCAAGGCGGACCCGTTGGTGGAAAGGGTGCAGTTGCTCCACGCGAACCCCCAGTATGCCTACGTGGTGTACCCCGGCGGCCGCCAGGATACCGTCTCCCTCAGGGACCTGGCACCAGCAGGTTCCACACACACACACCTCTCCGACCCGGCGCCACCCTCCCCTCCCCCGGCGCTCCCAGCATTAACCCCACCAGGACCATCCGTCCTTCCCCTGTCCACGCCTGAGGATGAAGAGGATTTCGGCACACTCCCGGAGTCACCGAACATCAGGGCAGCATCGGCATCGCCGCCACCGCTACGTCGCTCCCAGTGGAACATCAAGGCACCGGACCGGTTAAACCTCTAACTGGTCCGCCGGACTTCAAAGACATTTTTTTTCTGCTCAAATACTGTAAATATAGATTCATTGCTGTACATAGTTCTCCACCACCACCGCCGGACTCAATTTTAACAGGGGTTGAATGTGGTAAACTACTGTTACACCTTTATTAGGTGATGTAAGGTAGGACCTGTACTACAGGTTCGCCGGTAGTCCCTGCCTGCTGGCTCCACCCAGTAGGCAGAGTATAAATATGCGTGTCCTCCATTCAGCAGCCATTTCGCCAGCTGCTGTGGGAGGCCACAGATCTTAGAGCAATAAAGCCTCAGTTGCACCCAACTCTAGTCTTTGTTCAATTGATCGTGCATCAGGGGCCAATTTTGGTTAATGAACTCAGGGGCTAATGGGTGGCTGGGAGTTGGTATGAGCTCGGATACGGGGAGCTAGTTCGAGCTAGGATACAAGGAGCTGGTGCGAGCGACGATACGGACAGCAGAAATTTGGATGAATATGGTGTCAGGCCCTTAAATACTATGGGCTTTAAATCAGATGGCACCATCTCTCTTAATCACTGGGTGGCGGCTTTCATTGGTGTGTTTGTTGGCTCAATCCTGACCACCAGATAGAATTGAGCATGAGTGGGATGCTATCTGCTTACCTGAGCCAGGGAAGCCAGCCCTGCCCTACTCTCTGGACTTACATACGGCATCTTGAGAGCATGACTGGCACCCGGAGGGGGTGTGGCCTAATGTTGGGTGTCCCTCGCCCGCAATTGGCTTTGCCTCTCTCCCTATTTAACCCCCCCCGGCCACAGTGCGACGTGACGCGGGCATACCTAGGCCCCGAGCAGAATGAATCTGTTTCTCAGAAGGGGCATTCCATGCCCTTCGATCTCTCTGTGCTCCAACACCCAAGCAATTTCATCACTCAGCTAAACAACTTCAGGAAAAAATGGGGTGCTTCAAAGGTCATGGTTATCTTGGTTGCACTTTATCAGGGGAGCCATGGTAACTGTCGGAGGTTACGGTGACGCGATCGCAAGACAGACACAATGGGCTCATCCACAGCCCACGAGGGGAGGTACATCACAAGTCAGCCACAAGTGGAACATATTCAGGCAGGAAGTCCTTTACTGTCACCAGGATGTGATGTCGAATCTCAAACACTTTCAGCCGCTTCTGAAAGTAAAAACTGTGGAGAAAGGAGTGGAGTCCAAGCGATGAGGCACAACTAATAACAAGTTTAACTCTTAAAAAAAGGACACTTCTAAAATGAAACAATAATAATCACCTGGTTGCTCACCAAACAATCCGGCCCTTTGCGATGTCATGGAAGGCCTCAAACTTACCCATGGGCACCACATGTACCCTCTCCAGGGCCACCCAGGCACAGACGAGACCATGAAAGTGAGATAGGCAGCCAGAGTGAGTCCACCAACCATAAACCCCGCCCACCTTGCCATCACCTATAAGGGTCATGTCCTTGTTGGGGCTGTAGGCTTCGGCCTTCTCTTTCAGATGCAGATGAGCCTGTTGTGTTTTGTCGGCCATTTTGCAATTCTGGGAGCCGGCCTCCCAGGGGTAAGGTGGACACCCAGTTAGGGCCAGAACAAGGTCACTTCAGGAGGAGTTCTTGTCTGCCAAGTTGCAAGGCAGGTGCAGGTTGGGGATTGTGGTGCAGGTGAGGGCAAGGTGGGCACATCCTTAGACTTAGACCACGAGAGCTTAGCAAACAAGCCTTGGCAGGCCGCCCACTGTCCCTCCGCACATGCACACGTGCGCACACACTCATGAGCACACATTCGCTAAAACACACACACACGTGTGCACATCTGCTCAGGTGCCCGTCTATTGATACGGCAAATTCTGGCAAGGCATCGAATTTGATGTAACCGTCAGGATCATGGCCTAAGTTAGCTCAGGGCATTTATTTATAATTGATTGCATGAGGAGAGGAAATCAAATGTGACTTATGTTATATAACTCTGTCAAAGAGATCTGTTTATTATCAGAATGACTAGTACAAGGGGAAAGGGTATGGCAGTGGGCAACTGCCCCACCTAGTGGCCTCCTGGAGCATGGGCATTGCTGCCATTTGTAATGTTCAATGTTTCACAGATTTAACTTGGCACAAAGATTTTCGGGTCTTTGCCAAACGAAAAATGAAAGCTGCATTTATGTAGCAGCTCCCATTATTTCAGGATGTCTCAAAGTGCTTCACAGTCAATGAAGGTTTTGAAGGCGGCATAGTGGTTAGCACTGCTGCCTCACAGCGCCAGGGACCGGGGTTCAATTCTTGCCTTGGGTGACTGTGTGGAGTTTGCACTTTCTCTCTGTGTCTGCGTGGGTTTCCTCCGGGTGCTCCGGTTTCCTCCCACAGTCCAAAGATGTGCAGGTTAGGTGGATTGGCCAAGATAAATTGCCCCTTAATTTCTAAAGGTTCGGTGGAGTTACAGGGATAGGGCAGGGGAGTGGACCTAGGTAGAGTGCTCTTTCGGAGGGTTTGTAGTATACATAAACGATTTGGAGGAAAATGTGGGTGATCTGATTAGTACGTTTGCAGATGACACCAAGGTTGGTGAAGTGGCAGATAGTGTTGAGTGTTGTCAGAGAATACAGCAGGACATAGATAGATTGGAGACTGAGGCAGAGAAAAGGCAAATGTGAGGTAATGCAGTTTTGTAGGTCTAACATAGAGGGGAAATATACCGTAAATGGCAAGGAATATAGAAAGTCAGAGAGATCTGGGCTTACAGGACCTCAGATCTTTGAAAGGGGCAACACAAGTGGACAAGATAGTCAAGAAAGTATGTGGAATGCTTGCATTCATTGGACGGGACATTGAGTATAAAAACTGGCAAGTCATGCTGCAGTTGTACGGAACCTTGGTAAGGCCGCACTTGGAATATTGCGCACAATTCTGGTCGCCACACTACTAGAAGGATGTGGAGGCTTTGGAGAGGGTGCAGAGGAGGTGTACCAGGATGTTGCCTGGTCTGGAGGGTGTTAGCTATGTGGAGAGGCTGAATAGACTCGGACTGTGTGGTAAACCACTGTTGTACATATATTAGGAGATGTACGGTAAGACCCTGTACTACAGGTACAGCGGTAGTCCCTGCCTGCTGGCTCCACCCAGTAGGCAGAGTATAAATATGTGTGTCCTCCATGCAGCAGCCATTTCGTCAGCTGCTGTGGGAGGCCACACATCTTAGAGTAATAAAGCCTCAGTTGTATTCAACTCTCGTCTTTGTCCAATTGATCGTGCATCAATTTATTACTCAAAAACAGTGGAGGAAAGCGCAAGGGGTGACCTACGAGTACGGGGAAAAGGCCAGTCGGATGCTGGCGCACCAGCTCCGTAAGAGGGCGGCAGCGAGGGAAATAGGGGGAATCAAAGATGGAAGGGGAGCCACGGTTCGAAGTGCAACAAAAATAAATAAGGTATTCAAAGCCTGCTATGAAGAGCTGTACAGGTCCCAGCCCCCAGGGGGGGAAGGGGAGATGAGGCGATTCCTGGACCAGCTGGAGTTCCCGAGGGTGGAGGAGCAGGAGGCGGTTGGTTTGGGGGCACCAATTGGGTTGGAGGAGTTGAGTAAGGGTTTGGGGAGCATGCAGGCGGGGAAGGCCCCGGGGCCGGACGGGTTCCCGGTGGAGTTCTATGGAAAATATGTGGACCTGCTGGCCCTGCTACTAGTGAGGACCTTCAACGAGGCAAGAGAGGAGGGAACCCTGCCCCAGACAATGTCGGAGGCGACAATCTCCTTGATTATAAAGCGAAATTTATACTGTGAATGGTAGAACCCTCAAGAGTATTGAAAGTCAAAGAGATCTAGGAGTACAGGTCCACAGGTCATTGAAAGGGGCAACACAGGTGGAGAAGGTAGTCAAGAAGGCATACGGCATGCTTGCCTTCATTGGCCGGGGCATTGAGTATAAGAATTGGCAAGTCATGTTGCAGCTGTATAGAACCTTAGTTAGGCCACACTTGGAGTATAGTGTTCAATTCTGGTCGCCACACTACCAGAAGGATGTGGAGGCTTTAGAGAGGGTGCAGAAGAGATTTACCAGAATGTTGCCTGGTATGGAGGGCATAAGCTATGAGGAGCGATTGAATAAACTCGGTTTGTTTTCACTGGAACGAAGGAGGTTGAGGGGCGACCTGATAGAGGTATACAAAATTATGAGGGGCATAGACAGAGTGGATAGTCAGAGGCTTTTCCCCAGGGTAGAGGGGTCAATTACTAGGGGGCATAGGTTTAAGGTGAGAGGGGCAAGGTTTAGAGTAGATGTACGAGGCAAGTTTTTTACACAGAGGGTAGTGGGTACCTGGAACTCGCTACCGGAGGAGGTAGTGGAAGCAGGGACGATCGGGACATTTAAGGGGCATCTTGACAAATATATGAATAGGATGGGAATAGAAGGATACGGACCCAGGAAGTGTAGAAGATTGTAGTTTAGTCGGGCAGTATGGTCGGCACGGGCTTGGAGGGCCGAAGGGCCTGTTCCTGTGCTGTACATTTCTTTGTTCTTTGTTCTTTGAGACAAGGATCCACTGCAATGTGGATCGTACAGGCCGATTTCGCTCCTCAATGTGGATGCTAAGCTATTGGCGAAAGTACTGGCCACTAGGATTGAGGACTGTGTCCCGGGGGTGATTCACGAGGACCAAACGGGATTCGTAAAGGGTAGGCAGTTAAATACCAATGTGCGGCGGCTCTTAAACGTGATAATGATGACATCGGAGGAGGGAGAGGCGGAGATAGTGGCAGCTATGGACGCGGAAAAAGCCTTTGACCGAGTAGAGTGGGAGTACCTCTGGGAGGTATTGCGCAGGTTTGGGTTCGAGGGAGGGTTTATTAGATGGGTTAAGCTCCTTTACAGCGCCCCGGTGGTGAGCGTAGTGACGGAGGTAGGAGTACTTTCGGCTGTACCGAGGGACGAGGCAGGGGTGCCCCCTGTCCCCCCTGTTGTTTGCATTGGCGATCGAACCCTTGGCCATATCACTTAGGGAGTTTAAGAAATGGAGGGGGATAGTCCGCGGGGGAGAGGAGCATCGGGTATCGCTATATGCGGATGACCTGCTGCTATACGTGGCGGACCCAATGGAGGGGATGGTGGAGGTCATGCAGACTCTGAAGGCGTTTGGAGAGTTCTCGGGCTACAAGCTTAATGTAGAGAAGAGTGAGCTTTTTGTATTACAGGCAGGGGACCAAGAAAGAGGGATAGGGGACCTGCCACTGAGGAGGGCGGAGAGGAGTTTTCGGTATCTGGGGGATCCAGATAGCCAGAAGTTGGGGGGCCCTACATAAACTGAATCTGACGAGGGTGGTGGAGCAAATGGAGGAGGATTTTAAAAGATGGGACATGCTCCCGCTCTCGCTGGCGGGTAGGGTGCAGTCGGTCAAAATGGTGGTCCTTCCGAGGTTTTTGTTCGTGTTTCAGTGCCTCCCCATCGTGATCACCAAGGGCTTTTTCAAGAGAGTAGGTAGGAGTATTATGGGGTATGTGTGGGCAAATAAGACCCTGAGGGTTAGGAGAGGGTTCTTGGAACGAAGCAGGGACCGAGGAGGGTTGGCTTTGCCAAACCTAGGGAGTTACTATTGGGCAGCAAATGTGGCGATGATCCGCAAGTGGGTCATGGAGGGAGAGGGGGCGGCATGGAAGAGGATGGAGATGGCGTCCTGTAAAGGAACGAGCCTGGGAGCGTTGGTAACGGCACCGCTGCCGCTCTCGCCGACAAAGTATACCACGAGTCCGGTGGTGGCGGCAACGCTAAGGATCTGGGGCCAGTGGAGATGGCACCGGGGTGCAATGGGAGCCTCGGTGTGGTCCCCGATCAGGGGTAACCACCGGTTTGTCCCGGGGAGGATGGACGGGGGGTTCCAAGGCTGGCCTCGGGCGGGGATAAGAAGAATGGGGGACCTGTTCATTGACGGGACATTTGCGAGCCTAGGGGCACTGGAGGAGAAATTTGAGTTACCCCCGGGAAATGCCTTTAGATATATGCAGGTGAGGGCTTTTGTGAGGCGACAGGTGAGGGAATTTCTGTTGCTCCCGGCACAAGAAGTTCAAGATAGGGTGATCTCGGGGGTATGGGTCGGGGAGGGCAAGGAATCGGAAATACACCAGGAGTTGAAAGAAGAGGGGGAAGCGCTGGTAGAAGAGTTGAAGGGTAAATGGGAGGAGGAGCTGGGGGAGGAGATCGAGGAAGGTCTGTGGGCTGATGCCCTAGGTAGGGTTAATTCCTCCTCCTCGTGTGCCAGGCTCAGCCTGATACAATTTAAGGTGGTTCACAGAGCGCACTTGACGGGGGCGAGGTTGAGTAGGTTCTTTGGGGTAGAGGATAGATGTGAAAGATGTTCAGGGAGCCCGGCGAACCATGCCCATATGTTTTAGAACATAGAACATAGAACATAGAACAATACAGCGCAGTACAGGCCCTTCGGCCCACGATGTTGCACCGAAACAAAAGCCATCTAACCTACACTATGCCATTATCATCCATATGTTTATCCAATAAACTTTTAAATGCCCTCAATGTTGGCGAGTTCACTACTGTAGCAGGTAGGGCATTCCACGGCCTCACTACTCTTTGCGTAAAGAACCTACCTCTGACCTCTGTCCTATATCTATTACCCCTCAGTTTAAAGTTATGTCCCCTCGTGCCAGCCATATCCATCCGCGGGAGAAGGCTCTCACTGTCCACCCTATCCAACCCCCTGATCATTTTGTATGCCTCTATTAAGTCTCCTCTTAACCTTCTTCTCTCCAACGAAAACAACCTCAAGTCCGTCAGCCTTTCCTCATAAGATTTTCCCTCCATACCAGGCAACATCCTGGTAAATCTCCTCTGCACCCGCTCCAAAGCCTCCACGTCCTTCCTATAATGCGGTGACCAGAACTGTACGCAATACTCCAAATGCGGCCGGACCAGAGTTCTGTACAGTTGCAACATGACCTCCCGACTCCGGAACTCAATCCCTCTACCAATAAAGGCCAACACTCCATAGGCCTTCTTCACAACCCTATCAACCTGGGTGGCAACTTTCAGGGATCTATGTACATGGACACCTAGATCCCTCTGCTCATCCACACTTTCAAGAACTTTACCATTAGCCAAATATTCCGCATTCCTGTTATTCCTTCCAAAGTGAATCACCTCACACTTCTCTACATTAAACTCCATTTGCCACCTCTCAGCCCAGCTCTGCAGCTTATCTATATCCCTCTGTAACCTGCTACATCCTTCCACACTATCGACAACACCACCGACTTTAGTATCATCTGCAAATTTACTCACCCACCCTTCTGTGCCTTCCTCTAGGTCATTGATAAAAATGACAAACAGCAACGGCCCCAGAACAGATCCTTGTGGTACTCCACTTGTGACTGTACTCCATTCTGAACATTTCCCATCAACCACCACCCTCTGTCTTCTTTCAGCTAGCCAATTTCTGATCCACATCTCTAAATCACCCTCAATCCCCAGCCTCCGTATTTTTTGCAATAGCCTACCGTGGGGAACCTTATCAAACGCTTTGCTGAAATCCATATACACCACATCAACTGCTCTACCCTCGTCTACCTGTTCAGTCACCTTCTCAAAGAACTCAATAAGGTTTGTGAGGCATGACCTACCCTTCACAAAGCCATGCTGACTATCCCTGATCATATCATTCCTATCTAGATGATTATAAATCTTGTCCCTTATAATCCCCTCCAAGACTTTACCCACTACAGACGTGAGGCTCACCGGTCTATAGTTGCCGGGGTTGTCTCTGCTCCCCTTTTTGAACAAAGGGACCACATTTGCTGTCCTCCAGTCCTCTGGCACTATTCCTGTAGCCAATGATGACATAAAAATCAAAGCCAAAGGTCCAGCAATCTCTTCCCTGGCCTCCCATAGAATCCTAGGATAAATCCCATCAGGTCCCGGGGACTTATCTATTTTCAGCCTGTCCAGAATTGCCAACACCTCTTCCCTACGTACCTCAATGCCATCTATTCTATTAGCCTGGGGCTCAGCATTCTCCTCCACAACATTATCTTTTTCCTGAGTGAATACTGACGAAAAATATTCATTTAGTATCTCGCCTATCTCTTCAGACTCCACACACAATTTCCCATCCCTGTCCTTGACTGGTCCTACTCTTTCCCTAGTCATTCGCTTATTCCTGACATACCTATAGAAAGCTTTTGGGTTTTCCTTGATCCTTCCTGCCAAATACTTCTCATGTCCCCTCCTTGCTCGTCTTAGCTCTCTCTTTAGATCCTTCCTCGCTACCTTGTAACTATCCATCGCCCCAACCGAAACTTCACACTTTTGGTCATGCCCGGCACTGGAGGGGTTCTGGAGAGGAGTGGCGGGAGCAATATCTCAGGTGGTGAAAGTCCGGGTCAAGCCAAGCTGGGGGCTAGCAATATTTGGAGTAGTGGACGAACCGGGAGTGCAGGAGGCGAAAGAGGCCGGCATTCTGGCCTTTGCGTCCCTAGTAGCCCGGCGAAGGGTCTTGCTCATGTGGAAGGAGGCGAAGCCCCCCAGCCTGGAGGCCTGGATTAATGACATGGCGGGGTTCATAAAATTGGAGAGGATTAAGTTCGCTTTGAGAGGGTCTGCACAGGGGTTTTACAGGCGGTGGCAACCGTTCCTAGAATATCTCGCGGAGCGTTAGAAGAAGGTCGGTCAGCAGCAGCAGCAACCCGGGGGGGGCGGGGGGGGAGAACGAGAGACAGTTTGAGGGGATGGACGAGCGGGAGATAGCATGGAGGGTGGGGGGAAATGGTACGTGCGGCCAAGAGCCAGTGTATAAAGCTATGTAAATATACCATCTTGCCATGGATATATCTTGCTCAGGGAGATTTTGCGTTATTTTGTTACGGGGGGTGGGGGGGGGGGGGGGGGGGTTATTGTTTGTAAGGGGAAAAAATTGTGTTGTTAAAAAACCTTAATAAAAAATATTTTTAAAAAATAAAATTTATTACTCTACGATTTTCAGAAGATGGACCTCCGAATCAAGCCGGATCGCCTGCAGCCGGATCCGCAATCAAGCGACGCCAAAAAGGACTTTCAGCACTGGCTAGCCTGCTTCGAGGCGTCCATCAGGTCTGCACCAGACCCAATTCCGGAAGCTCAGAAAATACAGATGCTGTACTCGCGGCTGAGCTCCAACGTCTTTCCTCTGATCCAGGACGCGCCGAACTACGCTGCAGAGAATTACGCCCAGCGGACGAACACGCTCTTCGACAGACACGTACTCTCCACTCGCTGTCAGCTCCCTGGTGAGTCCGTAGAAGGTTTCTGGCGTGCCTTAATTCCACAAGTCCGGGACTGTGACTGTCAGGCCGTTACGGCCACGGAACATTCCAACCTCCTTATGCGGGACACTTTTGTTACGGGGATTGGGTCGGACCTCATACGGCAGCGACTGTTAGAGGGGCCACGCTTGATCGCGCAGAGACAAAGAAGCTAGCGCTCTCCATGACGGTCGCCTCCCGCAATATTCAGGCCTGCACCCCCAGCCGCACAGCCCACCCCTCCTACGCATCGTGGACTCCACAGACGGCCGCCCCAGCGGGGGCCTTACTCAACAAATACACCTGTGCCACGCGCCAGCCAGCCAAACCCGGGGGTCCCCGATGTTACTTTTGCGGCCAACAAAAACACCCCCGCCAATGCTGCCCGGCCCGCGCTGCCCTTTGTAAGGCCTGAGGTAAGAAGGGGCACTTCGCCGCGGTGAGCCAGGCCCGCGCAGTCGACGCTATCGCACCGACCCCCCTAGTTTATGCACAATGGGCGCCGCCATCTTCTCCCACTCAGACCACGCACGGCCAGGGCACCGCCATCTTCCCCTCCGCGGAACACGTGCGGCCAATGGGCACCGCCATTTTGTCCACCCCAAGATCTCCAGGCACGGCCATCTTGTCTCCCCTGTCATGTTGGGTGCTCTGCTACACAGATAAACCAACACGGTTGCGGAAGGTACAACTCAGTTTTATTACTAACACTATAAACATTTGTAAACTGGTTACTGTGGTTCGTTCATTACCCTCTAACCTGTGGATCTAGCCCTAACACTATCTTCGAGAGGCACTCAACACATGGTGAATGTCTGAGTGGCTTGCTGTGAGCTCTGTGCTCTGAGCTGTCTCCTGCTGGAATGAATCGGAAGTGTCGTGTTCCCCGTTTTATAGTGTGTCTGCTCTTGCTTGTGATTGGCTGTGATGTTGCGTGTGTATTGATTGGTCCGTTGACCTGTCCATCAGTATGTATGTGTGTTTGCACCATGATGTTTATCTGAATATCATGACATCCCCCCCTTTTTACAAGAATATGTGCCTATGTGGTAATAAATATAGATGTATATAAATACTGAGTGCAGCTGAATGTGTGTGCGTGCAATATCTACAACATGTACATGAGGCTAAACTATATACATAGGAAGGTGTCAGGTGCAACATAGCAACGAGGTTGTACCATCAACAAAACAGGTGTAAACATCAAGCATCAGAAACAAACTCCTGTAACGACAAAATAGAAACTTATTAACATTGTGGCATAACACTTTAGTGATTCCAATGTGCAAACAGGCTCATAAGTCCAGCCTAGTAGGTGGGCGATGAATTTGGGTTGACCGCCTCAAGGGTGGGTCAGGATCCGCCGGCTGAGGAATGGGCCTGGCCACAGGCAGCAGAGGAATGGGCATGGTGGCAGGAAGCTCCACGAATTCGACATCAGGAACAACAGGAGGGCGTGGCACCGGTGTATGATCACGTAGCGAGCGCGGAAGCAGGCGAAGAGCCCGGCAACTGCGCCGGCGAATGGAGCCATCAGGCATGCGAACCAGGAACGAGTGGGGAGCCACGCGTCGGAGAACTTCAGCAGTTGCCGACCAGCCACCCTCTGGTAGGTGGATGCGGACATTGTCTCCAGGCGCCAAGGCAGGAAGATCAGTTGCCCGAGTGTCATGTGCCACCTTCTGCTGAGCACGCTGCTGTCGCATCCTTTGCAGTACTGGAGCATGGTCGGGTGTAGGAACAAGAATGGAAGGCACAGTGGTCCTGAGGGCGCGACCCATTAACAGCTGGGCTGGTGAGAGGCCAGTGGCTAGTGGGGCCGAGCAATAGGCCAGCAGGGCTAAGCAGAAATCCGATCCGGCATCAGCAGCCTTGCAGAGGAGCCGCTTGACGATATGAACGCCCTTTTCCGCCTTGCCATTGGACTGGGGATGCAGAGGGCTGGACATCACGTGTGTGAAGCCATACGAAGCAGCAAAAGAAGACCATTCTTGGCTCGCAAAACAGGGCCCACTGTCCGACACGCCAGTAAGCGGAATGCCATGGCGAGCGAAGGTTTCTTTGCATGCCCTGATGACAGCGGACGATGTCAGGTCAAGCAGGCGTATGACCTCCGGATAATTGGAAAAATAGTCAATTATGATGACGTAGTCTCTGCCGAGCGCATGAAAAAGGTCCACACCCACATTCGCCCAGGGGGACGTTACCAACTCATGGGGCCGAAGCGTCTCAGGGGGCTGCGCCGGCTGCAACTTTTGGCAGGTGGGGCAGTTGAGCACCATGTTGGCGATGTCGTCGCTGATGCCCGGCCAGTACACAGCTTCTCGGGCCCTCCGTCTGCACTTCTCGACCCCGAGGTGGCCTTCGTGCAGTTGGTCGAGGACCAGCTTGTGCATGCTGTGTGGAATCACAATCCGGTCCAGCATTAGAAGGACACCGTCAATGACGGCCAAGTCGTCCCGAACATTGTAGAATTGTGGGCGCTGTCCTTTGAGCCACCCGCCCGTCATGTGGTGCATCACACGTTGTAGAAGGGGGTCAGCCGCAGTCTCCCGGCGAATACGGGCCAGACTTGCATCATTAGCTGGCAGATTGGCCGATGGGAAGGCCACCTGCGCTTCAACCTGACAGACGAACCCCCCCGATTCGGGCGGTGTGCTCACTGCTCTGGACAGGGCATCCGCGATGATGAGGTCCTTTCCCGGGGTGTAGACCAGTTGGAAGTCGTACCTCCGGAGCTTGAGCAGAATGCGCTGGAGGCGAGGGGTCATCTCATTCAGGTCTTTATGTATGATGCTGACCAGGGGACGATGGTCGGTTTCCACGGTAAACTGGGGGAGACCATACACGTAGTCGTGGAACTTATCTATGCCGGTTAACAAACCCAGGCACTCCTTCTCGATCTGCGCATAGCGCTGTTCTGAGGGGGTCATGGCCCGCGAGGCATCGGCGACCGGGGCCCATGATGCAGTGTCATCCCGTTGCAGGAGTACTGCCCCAATGCCGGACTGGCTGGCATCAGTCGAGATCTTCATATCTCGAGAGGTGTCGAAGAACGCCAATACCGGGGCTGTGGTGAGCTTAATTTTGAGCTCCTCCCATTCCTTCTGGTGTGCGGGCAGCCACTGGAACTCGCGTAAAGAACCTACCTCTGACCTCTGTCCTATATCTATTACCCCTCAGTTTAAAGCTATGTCCCCTCGTGCCAGCCATTTCCATCCGCGGGAGAAGGCTCTCACTGTCCACCCTATCTAACCCCCTGATCATTTTGTATGCCTCTATTAAGTCTCCTCTTAACCTTCTTCTCTCCAACGAAAACAACCTCAAGTCCATCAGCCTTTCCTCATAAGATTTTCCCTCCACACCAGGCAACATCCTGGTAAATCTCCTCTGCACCCGCTCCAAAGCCTCCACGTCCTTCCTATAATGCGGTGACCAGAACTGTACGCAATACTCGAAATGCGGCCGAACCAGAGTTCTGTACAGCTGCAACATGACCTCCCGACTCCGGAACTCAATCCCTCTACCAATAAAGGCCAACACTCCATAGGCCTTCTTCACAACCCTATCAACCTGGGTGGCAACTTTCAGGGATCTATGTACATGGACACCTAGATCCCTCTGCTCATCCACACTTTCAAGAACTTTTCCATTAGCCAAATATTCTGCATTCCTGTTATTCCTTCCAAAGTGAATCACCTCACACTTCTCGACATTAAACTCCATTTGCCACCTCTCAGCCCAGCTCTGCAGCTTATCTATGTCCCTCTGTAACCTGCTACATCCTTCCACACTATCGACAACACCACCGACTTTAGTGTCGTCTGCAAATTTACTTTATAGCGATTTGGAGCGGCTGCGGCGGGCTGATGGTGTCCGTGGCGCAGGATGGCGGACTCCTGAGGATGCGTAGACAGGTCTCACAGGTATTGGGTTCCAACCCTGGTACTATGTCGTGTTGGGTGCTCTGCTACACAGACAAACCAACACGGTTGCGGAAGGTACAACTCAGTTTTATTACTAACACTATGAACATTTGTAAACTGGTTACTGTGGTTCGTTCATTACCCTCTAACCTGTGGATCTAGCCCTAACACTATCTTAGAGAGGCACTCAGCACATGGTGAATGTCTGAGTGGCTTGCTGTGAGCTGTGTGCTCTGAGCTGTCTCCTGCTGGAATGAATCGGAAGTGTCGTGTTCCCCGTTTTATAGTGTGTCTGCTCTTGCTTGTGATTGGCTGTGATGTTGCGTGTGTATTGATTGGTCCGTTGATCTGTCTATCAGTGTGCATGTGTGTTTGCACCATGATGTTTATCTGAATATCATGACATTCCCCCACGGCACATGGGTACCACCATCGTTCCAGGACCCATGCCCCCGGGCACCCCATCAACCGACACCAGCGACAACCAGCCACGACTCGCCTCGGTCACCATCGACCAGTCTCGCCCGCACAACCTGGCCACCGCATCGACCAACGTTAAGATCGATGGGCAGGTGACCTCTTGCCTACTGGACTCCGGGAGCACCGAAAGGTTCATCCACCCCGATACAGTAAGGCGCTGCTCCCTTGCGGTACACCCCGCCAATTAGAGAATCTCCCTGGCCTCCAGGTCCCACTCCGTCATGATCCGGGGGTACTGTACGGTCACACTCACGGTCCAGGGCGTAGAATTTAGCGGCTTCCGCCTCTACGCCCTCCCCAATCTCTGCGCTGCCGTGCTACTCGGCCTGGACTTCCGGTACGGATGCGCGCCACCTACCCGTACCTAGACAATGTCACCATCTGCGGCCACGATCAGCAGGACCACGATGCCAACCTTGCAAAATTCCGTCACACCGCCACTCTCCTCAACCTCACCTACAACAAGGAGAAGTGTGTGTTCAGCACGAACCGCTTAGCCATCCTCGGCTATGTGGTTCAGAACGGAGTGCTAGGGCCCGACCCCGATCGCATGCGCCCCCTCATGGAGCTCCCCTTCCCCCACTGCCCCAAGGCCCTCAAACGATGCCTGGGGTACTTTTCATACTACGCCCAGTGGGTCCCAAACTATGCGGACAAGGCCCGCCCACTCATCCAGTCCACCCTTTTCCCCCTGACGGCCGAGGCACAACAGGCCTTCGCCCGTATTAGAGCCGATATCGCCAAGGCCGCGATGCACGCATGAGACGAGACGCTGCCCTTTCAACTGGAGAGCAACGCATCAGATGTCGCCCTAGCCGCCACGCTCAATCAGGCAGGCCCGTGGCATTCTTTTCCTGCACCCTTCCAGCCTCCGAAATTCGCCACTCCTCCTCGGAAAAGAGGCCCAAGCTATCATTGAAGCTGTGCGGCATTGGAGACATTACCTGGCCGGCAGGAGATTCACTCTCCTCACTGACCAACGGTCGGTTGCCTTCATGTTCAACAGCACACAGCGGGGTAAGATCAAGAATGATAAGACCTTGAGGTGGAGGATTGAGCTCTCCACCTACAATTACGAGATTTTGTATCGCCCCGGCAAGCTCAATGAGCCCCCAGACGCCCTCTCCCGAGGTACATGTGCCAGCGCACAAGTAGACTGACTCCGGACCCTGCACGACAGCCTTTGTCACCCGGGAGTCACTCGGTTGTACCACTTCATAAAGGCCCGCAATCTGCCCTACTCCGTCGAGGAAGTACGGACAATCACCAGGACTGCCAGGTCTGTGCGGAGTGCAAACCGCACTTCTACTGGCCGGACCGCGCGCGCCTGGTGAGGGCCTCCCGCCCCATTGAACCCCTCAGCGTGGATTTCAAAGGCCCCCTCCCCTCCACCAACCGTAACACGTATTTTCTCAGTGAGGTTGATGAGTACTCCAGATTCCCCTTCGCCATCCCATGCCCCGACATGACGTCTGTCACCGTCATCAAAGCCCTCAACACAATCTTCGCTCTGTTCGGTTTCCCCGCCTACGTCCACAGTGACAGGGATCCTCATTCATAGACGATGAGCTGCGTCAGTTCCTGCTCAGCAGGGGTATCGCCTCCAGCAGAACGACGAGCTACAACCCCCGGGGAAACGGACAGGTGGAGCGGGAGAACAGGGCGGTCTGGAGGGCCGTCCAACTGGCCCTACGGTCCAAAAATCTCCCAGCCTCCCGCTGGCAGGGGGTCCTCCCTGATGCACTCCACTCCATTCGGTCACTGCTGTGCACCGCTACTAACAACACACCCCATGAACGTCTCTTTACCTTCCCCAGGAAGTCCACATCCGGGGTGTCGCTCCCGACTTGGCTCGCAGCTCCAGGACCAGTCCTGCTCCGTAGGCACGTCCGACTCCACAAGGCGGACCCATTGGTGGAAAGGGTGCAATTTCTCCATGCCAACCCCAGTATGCCTACGTGGTGTACCCCGGCGGCCGCCAGGATACCGTCTCCCTCAGTGACCTGGCACCAGCAGGTTCCACGCCCACACACCCCTCCGGCCCGGCTCCATCCCCCCCTCCCCCGGCGCTCCCAGCAGCAACCCCCCCAGGACCATCCGTCCTCCCCCTGCCTACACCCGAGGATGACGAGGATTTCGGCACGCTCCCGGAGTCACCGAGGACCAGACCAACATCGGAATCGCCACTACCACTGCGCCGCTCCAAGCGGCACATCAAGGCCCCGGACCGACTAAACCTATAACTGGTTCGGGACTGTCTACCCACTGGACTTCAAAAGAAATTTTTTTCTTGCAATACTGTACATTAAACTCAAACTTGCTGAATATAGTTCCCCACCACGCCAGCCGGACTCAATTTTAACAGGGGGTGAATGTGATAAACTACTGTTACACCTTTATTAGGTGATGTAAGGTAGGACCTGTACTACAGGTACAGCGGTAGTCCCTGCCTGCTGGCTCCACCCAGTAGGCGGAGTATAAATATGTGTGTCCTCCGTGCAGCAGCCATTTCGCCAGCTGCTGTGGGAGGCCACACATCTTAGAGCAATAAAGCCTCAGTTGTATTCAACTCTCGCCTTTGTCCAATTGATTGTGTATCACTGTTTTCATTAGAAAGACGGAGGTTGAGGGGTGGCCTGATCGAGGTCTGCAAGATTATTAGGGGCATGGATAGAGTGTATGGACAGGCACTCTTTCCGAGGGTGGAGGGGTCAGTCACCAGGGGGCATAGGTTAAAGGTCCGTGGGGCAAAGTTTAGAGGAGATGTGCGAGGCAGGTTTACACAGAGGGTGGTGAGTGCCTGGAATGCGTTGCCAGGGGAGGTTGTGGAAGCAGATACATTAACGGTGTTCAAAAGGCATCTTGACAAACACACGGATAGGATGGGTATAGAGGGGTACGGCACAAGGAAGTGCTGAGGGTTTTGGCAAAGATTGGTATCATAACCAGTACAGGCTTGGAGGGCCGAAGGGCCTGTTCCTGTGCTGTATTGTTCTTTGTTCTTTGGTTGGTGCAGACCCGATGGGCCGAATGGCCACTTCTATGAAGTGTGGTCACTGTTGCGATATTAGCAATGTGGCGGCCAATTTCTGCACAGCAAAATCCCCCCCACAGCATTGGCCAGTTCTACATGGAGAGACGTCTGGATCAGCACTGGCTCCTCTTCTTTGAGATAGTGGCCGTGGGGTCTTTTAAATCCTCCCGAGAGGCCAGGCTGGGTGTCTCGACCTAAAGAAGGCGTGCGGCAACCCCTCAGGTGCCAATGTAGACTTGGTGATCAAAGCTCGAGTAAACCTTTTGACTTTGAGGTGTGAGCAACTGCGTTGAATAGCCAGGAGTTAAACCACCATAGGGTTGAATTCCTTCAGAGGAATCTCCGGATTGCCCACCGGACATCCTGGGAAAATGGCAGACGATCAAGAGACCACTCCCCAGTGGAAATTGGACCCCCTGTACTTAGTATTTTTTGTGTGTGTCCTATTGACCACAAGACATGTTCAGACAAAGGAGGCCCTTCAGCTGATTAATTCAGCCCATCACAACGCCTGGAGGGGGGGGGGGGGAGACAGGAGCAAATACACCAACCACCTTAAACCCACACTGAACATAGTGGGAGCCTGGAACTCACTGCCGGAGGAGGTGGTGGAAGCAGGGACGATAGTGGCATTTAAGGGGCATCTTGACAAATACATGAATAGGATGGGAATAGAGGGATACGGACCCAGGAAGTGTAGAAGATTGTAGTTTAGTCGGGCAGCATGGTCGGCATGGGCTTGGAGGGCCGAAGGGCCTGTTCCTGTGCTGTACTTTTCTTTGTTCTTTGTATAACATACTGAGACAAGCTGCCGTCAGTTTACCTCTACTCAATGGATTAAGTTGGAACGTTGAGAGAAATGTGCTTTGATGACTCCACGTACGATGATATCTTGATTGTCTGCCAACCTTTGAGCCCCAGAGTGTAAAAGAATGGGAGGAGCCGCCAGCTGATGTGTTAATACTTAAGCATTTGCGAAATGGGATTGAGCATAAAAGTCCTGATTGATCAGGAACCTGTGTTAGGAAATGTTCCCTAGCACTTAAGTTAGAACTGGGGGTTTAATTGTTTCATAGATTGCACTTATTGTTTAATAGACTGCACCAATATATAAAGGGGATACAGGTGGCACTGTTTTGATGCTGGCCAAGTGATTACTGAACACAATAAACTTGAAGTCAAGAAGTGTCACGTGAGAGTACCTTTAAGAAATGGCTGTTTAAGCAATGTACCTTTAAGAAAACAGTGATGTCAGAGAGTGGGTGGAGCTGAGCTCAGTTCAGCCACTTTGAAGTTTCAGTTTTGAGGAAAAGAGCTGGGTGTGTGTCTGTGTTTTGCAGTGAGCTGGATCAGCTGTGATCTCTGCCATGAAAGACTATCTCTGGATCATTTGGGTGATTTAAACTTATAATAGTGAAGCCTTTAACCTGATGTGTTTCTGTTTAAAGGTGTTAAGTCTCATGGATGTTGAAAGGAATAACTGAAGGATTATTTAGTGTTGTAATATTTTCGGGGTTATCTTTGAAGTAAGGGGTGTTAAGAGAGCCAATGTTTATTTAAGAGGTTAAGTTGAGTTCATAGAATAAACATTGATTTGTGTTTAAAAACCCACGTGTCTATAATTGTAATCCCACTCCTAGGGAACAAGCCGTGTGCTCGGAAAAGCACCAATAGCATGGTTGAACGCCATGATATATTTTGGGGTTCTGAAAACACCTCGCCCATAACAGAAGTCATGAATTGCTTCCCAGTTCTTGCACTCGAGTTGCCGTCAGAGTTTTGCAATCTGATCTGCTTTACTGCTGCAACCGTTTGGTATCATATGTAGTATTCCTTTTAAGATAAAGACCCGAGGAATCCAAAGTGTGCTTTCAGCCATTTTGATGTGTTTACGAAAAGCAAAAGCTGAAGGCAGCTCGGAATGTTCTCCCTCCCGGAGCTTCTGTGGAGACTGGCTGCTGGCTTTGTTCTGAAATTAGTCAATTAAGTTAATTGTTTGGCGAATGGAGGGGAACATCAAAAGAAGCACTGGGGCTGACTCCTGCTGCTGTTCGAAAGGGTTGAACAGGAAGTGGAAGGCTAATGATCTTTTGATTCCGAACAAGAGGTAAGAGTTTACAAAGCAATGGTCGCCCACCTTGGATTATTATACGGAACGCGAGGCTAAAACGCAAGGAGGTTGTGGTAAACCACTGTTGCACCTGTATTAGGTGATGCAAGGTAGGACCTGCACTACAGGTTCGCCGGTCGTCCCTGCCTGCTGGCTCCGCCCAGTAGGCGGAGTATAAATATGCGTGTCCTCCATCCAGCAGCCATTTCGCCAGCTGCTGTGGGAGGCCACACATCTTAGAGCAATAAAGCCTCAGTTGTATCCAACTCTAGTCTTTGTTCAATGATCGTGCCTCAATTTATTGCTCTAAGATTTTCTAAAAGATGGACCTCCGAATCAAACCAGATCGCCTGCAGCTGGATCCGCAATCAAGCGACGCCAAAAAGGACTTTAATCCCTGGCTAGCTTGCTTCGAGGCGTCCATCAACTCAGCGACCACCCCTGTTCCGGAGGCTCAGAAGATACAGATCCTGTGCTCAAGGTTGAGCTCCAACGTGTTTCCGCTGATCCAGGACGCCCCGAACTACGCCAACGCCATGACGCTTCTCAAAGAAAACTACGCACACAAAACAAACACACTCTTCGCCATCCTCACCTCCCGGGCACACACACGGCCAGTGGGCGCCGCCATCCTCACCTCCCGGGCACACACACGGCCAGTGGGCGCCGCCATCCTCACCTCCCGGGCACACATACGGCGAGTGGGCGCCGCCATCGTCACCTCCCGGGCACACACACGGCCAGTGGGCGCCGCCATCCTCACCTCCCGGGCACACACACGGCCAGTGGGCGCCGCCATCGTCACCTCCTGGGCACACACACGGCCAGTGGGCGCCGCCATCCTCACCTCCCGGGCACACATACGGCCAGTGGGCGCCGCCATCGTCACCTCCCGGGCACACACACGGCCAGTGGGCGCCGCCATCCTCACCTCCCGGGCACACATACGGCCAGTGGGCACCGCCATCCTCGCCTCCCGGCTACACACACGGCCAGTGGGCACCGCCATCGTCACCTCCTGGGCACACACACGGCCAGTGGGCGCCGCCATCGTCACCTCCTGGGCACACACACGGCCAGTGGGCGCCGCCATCCTCACCTCCCGGGCACACATACGGCCAGTGGGCGCCGCCATCGTCACCTCCCGGGCACACACACGGCCAGTGGGCGCCGCCATCCTCACCTCCCGGGCACACATACGGCCAGTGGGCACCGCCATCCTCGCCTCCCGGCTACACACACGGCCAGTGGGCACCGCCATCGTCACCTCCTGGGCACACACACGGACAGTGGGCGCCGCCATCCTCACCTCCCGGGCACACATACGGCCAGTGGGCGCCGCCATCGTCACCTCCCGGGCACACACACGGCCAGTGGGCGCCGCCATCCTCACCTCCCGGGCACACATACGGCCAGTGGGCACCGCCATCCTCACCTCCCGGGCACACACACGGCCAGTGGGCGCCGCCATCGTCACCTCCCGGGCACACATACGGCCAGTGGGCGCCGCCATCGTCACCTCCCGGGCACACACACGGCCAGTGGGCGCCGCCATCCTCACCTCCCGGGCACACACACGGCCAGTGGGCGCCGCCATCCTCACCTCCCGGGCACACATACGGCCAGTGGGCGCCGCCATCGTCACCTCCCGGGCACACACACGGCCAGTGGGCGCCGCCATCCTCACCTCCCGGGCACACACACGGCCAGTGGGCGCCGCCATCGTCACCTCCTGGGCACACACACGGCCAGTGGGCGCCGCCATCCTCACCTCCCGGGCACACATACGGCCAGTGGGCGCCGCCATCGTCACCTCCCGGGCACACACACGGCCAGTGGGCGCCGCCATCCTCACCTCCCGGGCACACATACGGCCAGTGGGCACCGCCATCCTCGCCTCCCGGCTACACACACGGCCAGTGGGCACCGCCATCGTCACCAACTGGGCACACACACGGCCAGTGGGCGCCGCCATCGTCACCTCCTGGGCACACACACGGCCAGTGGGCGCCGCCATCCTCACCTCCCGGGCACACACACGGCCAGTGGGCGCCGCCATCCTCACCTCCCGGGCACACATACGGCCAGTGGGCGCCGCCATCGTCACCTCCCGGGCACACACACGGCCAGTGGGCGCCGCCATCCTCACCTCCCGGGCACACATACGGCCAGTGGGCACCGCCATCCTCGCCTCCCGGCTACACACACGGCCAGTGGGCACCGCCATTGTCACCTCCTGGGCACACACACGGCCAGTGGGCGCCGCCATCCTCACCTCCCGGGCACACATACGGCCAGTGGGCGCCGCCATCGTCACCTCCCGGGCACACACACGGCCAGTGGGCGCCGCCATCCTCACCTCCCGGGCACACATACGGCCAGTGGGCACCGCCATCCTCACCTCCCGGGCACACACACGGCCAGTGGGCGCCGCCATCGTCACCTCCCGGGCACACATACGGCCAGTGGGCGCCGCCATCGTCACCTCCCGGGCACACACACGGCCAGTGGGCGCCGCCATCCTCACCTCCCGGGCACACATACGGCCAGTGGGCGCCGCCATCGTCACCTCCCGGGCACACACACGGCCAGTGGGCGCCGCCATCCTCACCTCCCGGCTACACACACGGCCAGTGGGCGCCGCCATCGTCACCTCCCGGGCACACACACGGCCAGTGGGCGCCGCCATCCTCACCTCCCGGGGCACACACACGGCCAGTGGGCGCCGCCATCCGCACCTCCCGGGCACACACACGGCCAGTGGGCGCCGCTATCCTCACCTCCCAGGCACACACACGGCCAGTGGGCGCCGCCATCGTCACCTCCCGGGCACACACACGGCCAGTGGGCGCCGCCATCGTCACCTCCCGGGGCACACACACGGCCAGTGGGCGCCGCCATCCTCACCTCCCGGGCACACATACGGCCAGTGGGCGCCGCCATCCTCACCTCCCGGGCACACACACGGCCAGTGGGCGCCGCCATCCTCACCTCCCGGGCACACACACGGCCAGTGGGCGCCGCCATCCTAACCTCCTGGACACACACACGGCCAGTGGGCGCCGCCATCGTCACCTCCTGGGCACACACACGGCCAGTGGGCGCCGCCATCCTCACCTCCCGGGGCACACACACGGCCAGTGGGCGCCGCCATCCTCACCTCCCGGGGCCACGCGCGGCCAGTGGGCGCCGCCATCCTCACCTCCCGGGCACACACACGGCCAGTGGGCGCCGCCATCCACACCTCCCGGGCACACATACGGCCAGTGGGCGCCGCCATCCTCACCTCCCGGGCACACACACGGCCAGTGGGCGCTGCCATCCTCACCTCCCGGGCACACACACGGCCAGTGGGCGCCGCCATCCTCACCTCCCGGGCACACACACGGCCAGTGGGCGCCGCCATCCTCACCTCCCGGGCACACATACGGCCAGTGGGCGCTGCCATCCTCACCTCCCGGGCACACATACGGCCAATGGGCGCCGCCATCGTCACCTCCCGGGCACACACACGGCCAGTGGGCGCCGCAATCCTCACCTCCCGGGGCACACACACGGCCAGTGGGCGCCGACATCCTCACCTCCCGGGGCCACGCGCGGCCAGTGGGCGCTGCCATCCTCACCTCCCGGGCACACACACGGCCAGTGGGCGCCGCCATCCTCACCTCCCGGGCACACACACGGCCAGTGGGCGCTGCCATCCTCACCTCCCGGGCACACACACGGCCAGTGGGCGCCGGCATCGTCACCTCCCGGGCACACACACGGCCAGTGGGCGCTGCCATCCTCACCTCCCGGGCACACATACGGCCAGTGGGCGCTGCCATCCTCACCTCCCGGGCACACATACGGCCAGTGGGCGCTGCCATCCTCACCTCCCGGGCACACATACGACCAGTGGGCGCCGCCATTCTCACCTCCCGGGGCCACGCGCGGCCAGTGGGCGCCGCCATCGTCACCTCCCGGGCACACACACGGCCAGTGGGCGCCGCCATCCTCACCTCCCGGGCACACACACGGCCAGTGGGCACCGCCATCCCCACCTCCCGGGCACACACACGGCCAGTGGGCGCTGCCATCCTCACCTCCCGGGCACACACACGGCCAGTGGGCGCCGCCATCGTCACCTCCCGGGCACACACACGGCCAGTGGGCGCCGCCATCCTCACCTCCCGGGCACACACACGGCCAGTGGGCGCCGCCATCCTCACCTCCCGGGCACACACACGGCCAGTGGGCACCGCCATCCTCACCTCCCGGGCACACACACGGCCAGTGGGCGCTGCCATCCTCACCTCCCGGGCACACACACGGCCAGTGGGCGCCACCATCGTCACCTCCCGGGGCACACACACGGCCAGTGGGCGCCACCATCCTCACCTCCCGGGCACACACACGGCCAGTGGGCGCCACCATCCTCACCTCCCGGGCACACACACGGCCAGTGGGCGCCGCCATCCTCACCTCCCGGGCACACACACGGCCAGTGGGCGCCGCCATCCTCACCTCCCGGGCACACATACGGCCAGTGGGCACCGCCATCCTGACCACGCGGGCACACACACGGCCAGTGGGCGCTGCCATCCTCACCTCCCGGGCACACACACGGCCAGTGGGCGCTGCCATCCTCACCTCCCGGGCACACATACGGCCAGTGGGCGCCGCCATCGTCACATCCCGGGCACACACACGGCCAGTGGGCGCCGCCATCCTCACCTCCCGGGCACACACACGGCCAGTGGGCGCCGCCATCCTCACCTCCCGGGCACACACACGGCCAGTGGGCGCCGCCATCCTCACCTGCCGGGCACACACACGGTCAGTGGGCGCCGCCATCCTCACCTCCCGGGCACACACACGGCCAGTGGGCGCCGCCATCCTCACCTCCCGGGCACACACACGGCCAGTGGGCGCCGCCATCCTCACCTCCCGGGCACACATACGGCCAGTGGGCACCGCCATCCTGACCTCGCGGGCACACACACGGCCAGTGCGCGCCGCCATCCTCACCTCCCGGGCACACACACGGCCAGTGGGCGCCGCCATCCTCACCTCCCGGGCACACACACGGCCAGTGGGCGCCGCCATCCTCACCTCCCGGGCACACATACGGCCAGTGGGCACCGCCATCCTGACCTCACGGGCACACACACGGCCAGTGGGCGCTGCCATCCTCACCTCCCGGGCACACACACGGCCAGTGGGCGCTGCCATCCTCACCTCCCGGGCACACATACGGCCAGTGGGCGCCGCCATCGTCACCTCCCGGGCACACACACGGCCAGTGGGCGCCGCCATCCTCACCTCCCGGGCACACACACGGCCAGTGGGCGCCGCCATCGTCACCTCCCGGGGCACACACACGGCCAGTGGGCGGCGCCATCCTCACCTCCCGGGCACACACACGGCCAGTGGGCGCCGCCATCCTCACCTCCCGGGCACACACACGGCCAGTGGGCGCCGCCATCCTCACCTCCCGGGGCACACACACGGCCAGTGGGTGCCGCCATCCTCACCTCCCGGGCACACACACGGCCAGTGGGCGCCGCCATCCTCACTTCCCGGGCACACAGACGGCCAGTGGGCGCCGCCATCCTCACCTCCCGGGCACACACACGGCCAGTGGGCGCCGCCATCGTCACCTCCCGGGCACACAGACGGCCAGTGGGCGGCGCCATCCTCACCTCCCGGGGCCACGCGCGGCCAGTGGGCGCCGCCATCCTCACCTCCCGGGCACACACACGGCCAGTGGGCGCTGCCATCCTCACCTCCCGGGCACACACACGGCCAGTGGGCGCCGCCATCGTCACCTCCCGGGCACACACACGGCCAGTGGGCGCTGCCATCCTCACCTCCCGGGCACACATACGGCCAGTGGGCGCTGCCATCCTCACCTCCCGGGCACACATACGGCCAGTGGGCGCCGCCATCCTCGCCTCCCGGGGCCACGTGCGGCCAGTGGGCGCCGCCATCCTCACCTCCCGGGCACACACATGGCCAGTGGGCGCCGCCATCCTCACCTCCCGGGCACACATACGGCCAGTGGGCGCCGCCATCCTCACCTCCCGGGCACACACACGGCCAGTGGGCGCCGCCATTCTCACCTCCCGGGGCCACGCGCGGCCAGTGGGCGCCGCCATCGTCACCTCCCGGGCACACACACGGCCAGTGGGCGCCGCCATCCTCACCTCCCGGGCACACACACGGCCAGTGGGCACCGCCATCCTCACCTCCCGGGCACACACACGGCCAGTGGGCGCTGCCATCCTCACCTCCCGGGCACACACACGGCCAGTGGGCGCCGCCATCGTCACCTCCCGGGCACACACACGGCCAGTGGGCGCCGCCATCGTCACCTCCCGGGCACACACACGGCCAGTGGGCGCCGCCATCCTCACCTCCCGGGGCACACACACGGCCAGTGGGCGCCACCATCCTCACCTCCCGGGCACACACACGGCCAGTGGGCGCCACCATCCTCACCTCCCGGGCACACACACGGCCAGTGGGCGCCGCCATCCTCACCTCCCGGGCACACATACGGCCAGTGGGCACCGCCATCCTGACCTCGCGGGCACACACACGGCCAGTGGGCGCTGCCATCCTCACCTCCCGGGCACACACACGGCCAGTGGGCGCTGCCATCCTCACCTCCCGGGCACACATACGGCCAGTGGGCGCCGCCATCCTCACCTCCCGGGCACACATACGGCCAGTGGGCACCGCCATCCTGACCTCGCGGGCACACACACGGCCAGTGGGCGCTGCCATCCTCACCTCCCGGGCACACACACGGCCAGTGGGCGCTGCCATCCTCACCTCCCGGGCACACACACGGCCAGTGGGCGCCGCCATCCTCACCTCCCGGGCACACATACGGCCAGTGGGCGCCGCCATCGTCAACTCCCGGGCACACACACGGCCAGTGGGCGCCGCCATCGTCACCTCCCGGGCACACACACGGCCAGTGGGCGCCGCCATCGTCACATCCCGGGCACACACACGGCCAGTGGGCGCCGCCATCCTCACCTCCCGGGCACACACACGGCCAGTGGGCGCCGCCATCCTCACCTCCCGGGCACACACACGGCCAGTGGGCGCCGCCATCCTCAATTCCCGGGCACACACACGGCCAGTGGGCGCCGCCATCCTCACCTCCCGGGCACACACACGGCCAGTGGGCGCCGCCATCCTCACCTCCCGGGCACACACACGGCCAGTGGGCGCCGCCATCCTCACCTCCCGGGTACACATACGGCCAGTGGGCACCGCCATCCTGACCTCGCGGGCACACACACGGCCAGTGCGCGCCGCCATCCTCACCTCCCGGGCACACACACGGCCAGTGGGCGCCGCCATCCTCACCTCCCGGGCACACACACGGCCAGTGGGCGCCGCCATCCTCACCTCCCGGGCACACATACGGCCAGTGGGCACCGCCATCCTGACCTCACGGGCACACACACGGCCAGTGGGCGCTGCCATCCTCACCTCCCGGGCACACACACGGCCAGTGGGCGCTGCCATCCTCACCTCCCGGGCACACATACGGCCAGTGGGCGCCGCCATCGTCACCTCCCGGGCACACACACGGCCAGTGGGCGCCGCCATCCTCACCTCCCGGGCACACACACGGCCAGTGGGCGCCGCCATCGTCACCTCCCGGGGCACACACACGGCCAGTGGGCGGCGCCATCCTCACCTCCCGGGCACACACACGGCCAGTGGGCGCCGCCATCCTCACCTCCCGGGCACACACACGGCCAGTGGGCGCCGCCATCCTCACCTCCCGGGGCACACACACGGCCAGTGGGCGCCGCCATCCTCACCTCCCGGGCACACACACGGCCAGTGGGCGCCGCCATCCTCACCTCCCGGGCACACAGACGGCCAGTGGGCGCCGCCATCCTCACCTCCCGGGCACACACACGGCCAGTGGGCGCCGCCATCCTCACCTCCCGGGCACACACACGGCCAGTGGGCGCCGCCATCGTCACCTCCCGGGCACACAGACGGCCAGTGGGCGGCGCCATCCTCACCTCCTGGGGCACACACACGGCCAGTGGGCGCCGCCATCCTCACCTCCCGGGCACACACACGGCCAGTGGGCGGCGCCATCCTCACCTCCCGGGCACACACACGGCCAGTGGGCGGCGCCATCCTCACCTCCCGGGGCACACACACGGCCAGTGGGCGCCGCCATCCTCACCTCCCGGGGCACACACACGGCCAGTGGGCGCCGCCATCGTCACCTTCCGGGCACACACACGGCCAGTGGGCGCCGCCATCCTCACCTCCCGGGCACACACACGGCCAGTGGGCGCCGCCATCCTCACCTCCCGGGCACACACACGGCCAGTGGGCGCCGCCATCCTCACCTCCCGGGCACACACACGGCCAGTGGGCGCCGCCATCCTCACCTCCCGGGCACACACACGGCCAGTGGGCGCCGCCATCGTCACCTCCCGATCACACACACGGCCAGTGGGCGCCGCCATCCTCACCTCCCGGGGCACACACACGGCCAGTGGGCGCCGCCATCCTCACCTCCCGGGGCCACGCGAGGCCAGTGGGCGCCGCCATCGTCACCTCCCGATCACACACACGGCCAGTGGGCGCCGCCATCCTCACCTCCCGGGGCACACACACGGCCAGTGGGCGCCGCCATCGTCACCTCCCGGGCACACACACGGCCAGTGGGCGCCGCCATCCTCACCTCCCGGGCACACACACGGCCAGTGGGCGCCGCCATCCTCACCTCCCGGCCACACATACGGCCAGTGGGCGCCGCCATCCTCACCTCCCGGGCAGACACACGGCCAGTGGGCGCCGCCATCGTCACCTCCCGGGCACAAACACGGCCAGTGGGCGCCGCCATTCTCACCTCCCGGGCACACACACGGCCAGTGGGCGCTGCCATCCTCACCTCCCGGGCACACATACGGCCAGTGGGCACCGCCATCGTCACATCCCGGGCACACACACGGCCAGTGGGCGCCGCCTTCCTAACCTCCCGGGCACACACACGGCCAGTGGGCGCCGCCATCCTCGCCTCCCGGGGCCACGTGCGGTCAGTGGGCGCTGCCATCCTCACCTCCCGGGGCACACACACGGCCAGTGGGCGCCGCCATCCTCACCTCCCGAGGCCACGCGCGGCCAGTGGGCGCCGCCATCGTCACCTCCCGGGCACACACACGGCCAGTGGGCGCTGCCATCCTCACCTCCCGGGCACACATACGGCCAGTGGGCGCTGCCATCCTCACCTCCCGGGCACACATACGGCCAGTGGGCGCCGCCATCCTCGCCTCCCGGGGCCACGTGCGGCCAGTGGGCGCCGCCATCCTCACCTCCCGGGCACACACACGGCCAGTGGGCGCCGCCATCCTCACCTCCCGGGCACACACACGGCCAGTGGGCGCCGCCATCCTCACCTCCCGGGCACACACACGGCCAGTGGGCGCCGCCATCGTCAACTCCCGGGCACACACACGGCCAGTGGGCGCCGCCATCCTCACCTCCCGGGCACACACACGGCCAGTGGGCGCCACCATCCTCACCTCCCGGGGCCACGCGCGGCCAGTGGGCGCCGCCATCGTCACCTCCCGGGCACACACACGGCCAGTGGGCGCTGCCATCCTCACCTCCCGGGCACACATACGGCCAGTGGGCGCTGCCATCCTCACCTCCCGGGCACACATACGGTCAGTGGGCGCCGCCATCCTCGCCTCCCGGGGCCACGTGCGGCCAGTGGGCGCCGCCATCCTCACCTCCCGGGCACACACACGGCCAGTGGGCGCCGCCATCCTCACCTCCCGGGGCCACGCGCGGCCAGTGGGCGCCGCCATCGTCACCTCCCGGGCACACACACGGCCAGTGGGCGCCGCCATCCTCACCTCCCGGGCACACCCACGGCCAGTGGGCGCCACCATCCTCACCTCCCGGGGCCACGCGAGGCCAGTGGGCGACGCCATCGTCACCTCCCGGGCACACACACGGCCAGTGGGCGCCACCATCGTCACCTCCCGGGCACACACACGGCCAGTGGGCGCCGCCATCCTCACCTCCCGGGCAGACACATGGCCAGTGGGCGCCGCCATTCTCACCTCCCGGGCACACACACGGCCAGCGGGCACCGCCATCCTCACCTCCCGGGCACACACACGGCCAGTGGGCGCTGCCATCCTCACCTCCCGGGCACACACACGGCCAGTGGGCGCCGCCATCGTCACCTCCCGGGCACACACACGGCCAGTGGGCGCCGCCATCCTCACCTCCCGGGCACACACACGGCCAGTGGGCGCCACCATCGTCACCTCCCGGGCACACACACGGCCAGTGGGCGCCGCCATCCTCACCTCCCGGGGCACACACACGGCCAGTGGGCGCCACCATCCTCACCTCCCGGGCACACACACGGCCAGTGGGCGCCGCCATCCTCACCTCCCGGGCACACACACGGCCAGTGGGCGCCGCCATCCTCACCTCCCGGGCACACACACGGCCAGTGGGCGCCGCCATCCTCACCTCCCGGGCACACACACGGCCAGTGGGCGCCGCCATCCTCACCTCGCGGGCACACACACGGCCAGTGGGCGCTGCCATCCTCACCTCCCGGGCACACACACGGCCAGTGGGCGCCGCCATTGTCACCTCCCGGGCACACATACGGCCAGTGGGCGCCGCCATCCTCACCTCCCGGGCACACACACGGCCAGTGGGCGCCGCCATCCTCACCTCCCGGGCACACACACGGCCAGTGGGCGCCGCCATCGTCACCTCCCGGGCACACACACGGCCAGTGGGCGCCGCCATCCTCACCTCCCGGGCACACACACGGCCAGTGGGCGCCGCCATCGTCACCTCCCGGGGCACACACACGGCCAGTGGGCGGCGCCATCCTCACCTCCCGGGCACACATGCGGCCAGTGGGCGCCGCCATCCTCACCTCCCGGGCACACACACGGCCAGTGGGCGCCGCCATCCTCACCTCCCGGGGCACACACACGGCAAGTGGGCGCTGCCATCCTCACCTCCCGGGCACACACACGGCCAGTGGGCGCCGCCATCCTCACCTCCCGGGCACACATACGGCCAGTGGGCGCCGCCATCCTCACCTCCCGGGCACACACACGGCCAGTGGGCGCCGCCATCCTCACCTCCCGGGCACACATACGGCCAGTGGGCGCCGCCATCCTCACCTCCCGGGCACACATACGGCCAGTGGGCGCCGCCATCCTCACCTCCCGGGCACACACACGGCCAGTGGGCGCCGCCATCCTCACCTCCCGGGCACACATACGGCCAGTGGGCGCCGCCATCCTCACCTCCCGGGCACACACACGGCCAGTGGGCGCCGCCATCCTCACCTCCCGGGCACACACACGGCCAGTGGGCGCCGCCATCCTCACCTCCCGGGCACACATACGGCCAGTGGGCGCCGCCATCCTCACCTCCCGGGCACACATACGGCCAGTGGGCGCCGCCATCCTCACCTCCCGGGCACACACACGGCCAGTGGGCGCCGCCATCCTCACCTCCCGGGCACACACACGGCCAGTGGGCGCCGCCATCGTCACCTCCCGGGCACACACACGGCCAGTGGGCACCGCCATCCTCACCTCCCGGGCACACACACGGCCAGTGGGCGCCGCCATCCTCACCTCCCGGGCACACACACGGCCAGTGGGCGCCGCCATCGTCACCTCCCGGGCACACACACGGCCAGTGGGCGCCGCCATCGTCACCTCCCGGGCACACACACGGCCAGTGGGCGCCGCCATCCTCACCTCCCGGGCACACATACGGCCAGTGGGCGCCGCCATCCTCACCTCCCGGGCACACATACGGCCAGTGGGCGCCGCCATCCTCGCCTCCCGGCTACACACACGGCCAGTGGGCGCCGCCATCGTCACCTCCCGGGCACACTCACGGCCAGTGGGCGCCGCCATCCTCACCTCCCGGGGCACACACACGGCCAGTGGGCGCCGCCATCCTCACCTCCCGGGGCACACACACGGCCAGTGGGCACCGCCATCCTCACCTCCCGGGGCACACACATGGCCAGTGGGGGCCGCCATCCTCACGTCCCGGGCACACACACGGCCAGTGGGCGCCGCCATCGTCACCTCCCGGGCACACACACGGCCAGTGGGCGCCGGCATCCTCACCTCCCGGGCACACACACGGCCAGTGGGCGCCGCCATCCTCACCTCCCGGGCACACACACGGCCAGTGGGCGCTGCCATCCTCACCTCCCGGGCACACACACGGCCAGTGGGCGCCGCCATCCTCGCCTCCCGGGCACACATACGGCCAGTGGGCGCCGCCATCCTCACCTCCCGGGCACACACACGGACAGTGGGCGCCGCCATCCTCGCCTCCCGGGCACACATACGGCCAGTGGGCGCCGCCATCCTCACCTCCCGGGGCACACACACGGCCAGTGGGCGCTGCCATCCTCACCTCCCGGGCACACACACGGCCAGTGGGCACCACCATCCTCACCTCCCGGGCACACACACGGCCAGTGGGCGCCGCCATCCTCACCTCCCGGGCACACACACGGCCAGTGGGCGCCGCCATCCTCACCTCCCGGGCACACATATGGCCAGTGGGCGCCGCCATCCTCACCTCCCGGGCACACATACGGCCAGTGGGCGCCGCCATCGTCACCTCCCGGGCACACACACGGCCAGTGGGCGCCGCCATCCTCACCTCCCGGGCACACATACGGCCAGTGGGCACCGCCATCGTCACCTCCCGGGCACACATACGGCCAGTGGGCACCGCCATCGTCACCTCCCGGGCACACACACGGCCAGTGGGCGCCGCCATCCTCACCTCCCGGGCACACACACGGCCAGTGGGCGCCGCCATCCTCGCCTCCCGGGGCCACGTGCGGCCAGGGGGCGCCGCCATCCTCACCTCCCGGGGCACACACACGGCCAGTGGGCGCCGCCATCCTCACCTCCCGGGGCCACGCGCGGCCAGTGGGCGCCGCCATCGTCACCTCCCGGGCACACACACGGCCAGTGGGCGCTGCCATCCTCACCTCCCGGGCACACATACGGCCAGTGGGCGCTGCCATCCTCACCTCCCGTCACACATACGGCCAGTGGGCGCCGCCATCCTCGCCTCCCGGGGCCACGTGCGGCCAGTGGGCGCCGCCATCCTCACCTCCCGGGGCACACACACGGCCAGTGGGCGCTGCCATCCTCACCTCCCGGGCACACACACGGCCAGTGGGCGCCGCCATCCTCACCTCCCGGGCACACACACGGCCAGTGGGCGCCGCCATCCTCATCTCCCGGGCACACACACGGCCAGTGGGCACCGCCATCCTCACCTCCCGGGCACACACTCGGCCAGTGGGCGCCGCCATCCTCACCTCCCGGGCACACACACGGCCAGTGGGCGCCGCCATCCTCACCTCCCGGGCACACACACGGCCAGTTGGCGCCACCATCGTCACCTCCCGGGCACACACACGGCCAGTGGGCACCGCCATCCTCACCTCACGGGGCACACATACGGCCAGTGGGCGCCGCCATCGTCACCTCCCGGGCACACACACGGCCAGTGGGCGCCGCCATCGTCACCTCCCGGGCACACACACGGCCAGTGGGCGCCACCATCCTCACCTCCCGGGCACACATACGGCCAGTGGGCACCGCCATCCTCACCTCCCGGGCACACACTCGGCCAGTGGGCGCCGCCATCCTCACCTCCCGGGCACACACACGGCCAGTGGGCGCCGCCATCGTCACCTCCCGGGGCCACGCGCGGCCAGTGGGCGCCGCCATCCTCACCTCCCGGGGCCACACACGGCCAGTGGGCGCCGCCATCCTCACCTCCCAGGCACACACACGGCCAGTGGGCGCCGCCATCCTCACCTCCCGGGCACACACACGGCCAGTGGGCGCCGCCATCCTCACCTCCCGGGCACACACACGGCCAGTGGGCGCCGCCATCCTCACCTCCCGGGCACACACACGGCCAGTGGGCGCCGCCATCCTCACCTCCCGGGCACACACACGGCCAGTGGGCGCCGCCATCCTCACCTCCCGGGCACACACACGGCCAGTGGGCGCCGCCATCCTCACCTCCCGGGCACACACACGGCCAGTGGGCGCCGCCATCCTCACCTCCCGGGGCACACACACGGCCAGTGGGCGCCGCCATCCTCACCTCCCGGGCACACATACGGCCAGTGGGCGCCGCCATCCTCACCTCCCGGGCACACACACGGCCAGTGGGCGCCGCCATCCTCACCTCCCGGGCACACACACGGCCAGTGGGCGCCGCCATCCTCACCCCCCGGGCACACATACGGCCAGTGGGCACCGCCATCGTCACCTCCCGGGCACACACACGGCCAGTGGGCGCTGCCATCCTCACCCCCCGGGCACACATACGGCCAGTGGGCGCCGCCATCCTCACCTCCCGGGCACACATACGGCCAGTGGGCGCCGCCATCCTCACCTCCCGGGGCACACACACGGCCAGTGGGCGCTGCCATCCTCACCTCCCGGGCACACACACGGCCAGTGGGCACCACCATCCTCACCTCCCGGGCACACACACGGCCAGTGGGCGCCGCCATCCTCACCTCCCGGGCACACACACGGCCAGTGGGCGCCGCCATCCTCACCTCCCGGGCACACATATGGCCAGTGGGCGCCGCCATCCTCACCTCCCGGGCACACATACGGCCAGTGGGCGCCGCCATCGTCACCTCCCGGGCACACACACGGCCAGTGGGCGCCGCCATCCTCACCTCCCGGGCACACATACGGCCAGTGGGCACCGCCATCGTCACCTCCCGGGCACACATACGGCCAGTGGGCACCGCCATCGTCACCTCCCGGGCACACACACGGCCAGTGGGCGCCGCCATCCTCACCTCCCGGGCACACACACGGCCAGTGGGCGCCGCCATCCTCGCCTCCCGGGGCCACGTGCGGCCAGGGGGCGCCGCCATCCTCACCTCCCGGGGCACACACACGGCCAGTGGGCGCCGCCATCCTCACCTCCCGGGGCCACGCGCGGCCAGTGGGCGCCGCCATCGTCACCTCCCGGGCACACACACGGCCAGTGGGCGCTGCCATCCTCACCTCCCGGGCACACATACGGCCAGTGGGCGCTGCCATCCTCACCTCCCGTCACACATACGGCCAGTGGGCGCCGCCATCCTCGCCTCCCGGGGCCACGTGCGGCCAGTGGGCGCCGCCATCCTCACCTCCCGGGGCACACACACGGCCAGTGGGCGCTGCCATCCTCACCTCCCGGGCACACACACGGCCAGTGGGCGCCGCCATCCTCACCTCCCGGGCACACACACGGCCAGTGGGCGCCGCCATCCTCATCTCCCGGGCACACACACGGCCAGTGGGCACCGCCATCCTCACCTCCCGGGCACACACTCGGCCAGTGGGCGCCGCCATCCTCACCTCCCGGGCACACACACGGCCAGTGGGCGCCGCCATCCTCACCTCCCGGGCACACACACGGCCAGTTGGCGCCACCATCGTCACCTCCCGGGCACACACACGGCCAGTGGGCACCGCCATCCTCACCTCACGGGGCACACATACGGCCAGTGGGCGCCGCCATCGTCACCTCCCGGGCACACACACGGCCAGTGGGCGCCGCCATCGTCACCTCCCGGGCACACACACGGCCAGTGGGCGCCACCATCCTCACCTCCCGGGCACACATACGGCCAGTGGGCACCGCCATCCTCACCTCCCGGGCACACACTCGGCCAGTGGGCGCCGCCATCCTCACCTCCCGGGCACACACACGGCCAGTGGGCGCCGCCATCCTCACCTCCCGGGCACACACACGGCCAGTGGGCGCCGCCATCCTCACCTCCCGGGCACACACACGGCCAGTGGGCGCCGCCATCCTCACCTCCCGGGCACACACACGGCCAGTGGGCGCCGCCATCCTCACCTCCCGGGCACACACACGGCCAGTGGGCGCCGCCATCCTCACCTCCCGGGCACACACACGGCCAGTGGGCGCCGCCATCCTCACCTCCCGGGGCACACACACGGCCAGTGGGCGCCGCCATCCTCACCTCCCGGGCACACATACGGCCAGTGGGCGCCGCCATCCTCACCTCCCGGGCACACACACGGCCAGTGGGCGCCGCCATCCTCACCTCCCGGGCACACACACGGCCAGTGGGCGCCGCCATCCTCACCCCCCGGGCACACATACGGCCAGTGGGCACCGCCATCGTCACCTCCCGGGCACACACACGGCCAGTGGGCGCTGCCATCCTCACCCCCCGGGCACACATACGGCCAGTGGGCGCCGCCATCCTCACCTCCCGGCTACACATACGGCCAGTGGGCGCCGCCATCCTCACCTCCCGGGCACACACACGGCCAGTGGGCGCCGCCATCGTCACCTCCCGGGCACACATACGGCCAGTGGGCGCCGCCATCGTCACCTCCCGGGCACACACACGGCCAGTGGGCGCCGCCATCCTCACCTCCCGGGCACACATACGGCCAGTGGGCACCGCCATCGTCACCTCCCGGGCACACATACGGCCAGTGGGCACCGCCATCGTCACCTCCCGGGCACACACACGGCCAGTGGGCGCCGCCATCCTCACCTCCCGGGCACACACACGGCCAGTGGGCGCCGCCATCCTCGCCACCCGGGGCCACGTGCGGCCAGTGGGCGCCGCCATCCTCACCTCCCGGGGCACACACACGGCCAGTGGGCGCCGCCATCCTCACCTCCCGGGGCCACGCGCGGCCAGTGGGCGCCGCCATCGTCACCTCCCGGGCACACACACGGCCAGTGGGCGCTGCCATCCTCACCTCCCGGGCACACATACGGCGAGTGGGCGCTGCCATCCTCACCTCCCGTCACACATACGGCCAGTGGGCGCCGCCATCCTCGCCTCCCGGGGCCACGTGCGGCCAGTGGGCGCCGCCATCCTCACCTCCCGGGGCACACACACGGCCAGTGGGCGCTGCCATCCTCACCTCCCGGGCACACACACGGCCAGTGGGCGCCGCCATCCTCACCTCCCAGGCACACACACGGCCAGTGGTCGCCGCCATCCTCACCTCCCGGGCACACACACGGCCAGTGGGCGCCGCTATCCTCACCTCCCGGGCACACACACGGCCAGTGGGCGCCGCCATCCTCACCTCCCGGGCACACACACGGCCAGTGGGCGCCGCCATCCTCACCTCCCGGGGCACACACACGGCCAGTGGGCGCCGCCATCGTCACCTCCCGGGCACACACACGGCCAGTGGGCGCCGCCATCCTCACCTCCCGGGCACACACACGGCCAGTCGGCGCCGCCATCCTCACCTCCCGGGCACACACATGGCCAGTGGGCGCCGCCATCCTCACCTCCCGGGCACACACACGGCCAGTGGGCGGCGCCATCGTCACCTCCCGGGCACACACACGGCCAGTGGGCGGCGCCATCCTCACCTCCCGGGCACACAGACGGCCAGTGGGCGGCGCCATCCTCACCTCCCGGGCACACAGACGGCCAGTGGGCGCCGCCATCCTCACCTCCCGGGCACACATACGGCCAGTGGGCACCGCCATCCTCACCTCCCGGGCACACAGACGGCCAGTGGGCGGCGCCATCCTCACCTCCCGGGCACACACACGGCCAGTGGGCGGCGCCATCGTCACCTCCCGGGCACACAGACGGCCAGTGGGCGGCGCCATCCTCACCTCCCGGGGCACACACACGGCCAGTGGGCGCCGCCATCCTCACCTCCCGGGCACACACACGGCCAGTGGGCGCCGCCATCCTCACCTCCCGGGCACACATACGGCCAGTGGGCGCCGCCATCCTCACCTCCCGGGCACACACACGGCCAGTGGGCGCCGCCATCCTCACCTCCCGGGCACACATACGGCCAGTGGGCGCCGCCATCCTCACCTCCCGGGCACACATACGGCCAGTGGGCGCCGCCATCCTCACCTCCCGGGCACACACACGGCCAGTGGGCGCCGCCATCGTCACCTCCCGGGCACACACACGGCCAGTGGGCACCGCCATCCTCACCTCCCGGGCACACACACGGCCAGTGGGCGCCGCCATCCTCACCTCCCGGGCACACACACGGCCAGTGGGCGCCGCCATCGTCACCTCCCGGGCACACACACGGCCAGTGGGCGCCGCCATCGTCACCTCCCGGGCACACACACGGCCAGTGGGCGCCGCCATCCTCACCTCCCGGGCACACATACGGCCAGTGGGCGCCGCCATCCTCACCTCCCGGGCACACATACGGCCAGTGGGCGCCGCCATCCTCACCTCCCGGGCACACATACGGCCAGTGGGCGCCGCCATCCTCGCCTCCCGGCTACACACACGGCCAGTGGGCGCCGCCATCGTCACCTCCCGGGCACACACACGGCCAGTGGGCGCCGCCATCCTCACCTCCCGGGGCACACACACGGCCAGTGGGCGCCGCCATCCTCACCTCCCGGGGCACACACACGGCTAGTGGGCACCGCCATCCTCACCTCCCGGGGCACACACATGGCCAGTGGGCGCCGCCATCCTCACGTCCCGGGCACACACACGGCCAGTGGGCGCCGCCATCGTCACCTCCCGGGCACACACACGGCCAGTGGGCGCCGCCATCCTCACCTCCCGGGCACACACACGGCCAGTGGGCGCCGCCATCCTCACCTCCCGGGCACACACACGGCCAGTGGGCGCTGCCATCCTCACCTCCCGGGCACACACACGGCCAGTGGGCGCCGCCATCCTCGCCTCCCGGGCACACATACGGCCAGTGGGCGCCGCCATCCTCACCTCCCGGGCACACACACGGCCAGTGGGCGCCGCCATCCTCGCCTCCCGGGCACACATACGGCCAGTGGGCGCCGCCATCCTCACCTCCCGGGGCACACACACGGCCAGTGGGCGCTGCCATCCTCACCTCCCGGGCACACACACGGCCAGTGGGCGCCGCCATCGTCACCTCCCGGGCACACACACGGCCAGTGGGCGCCGCCATCCTCACCTCCCGGGCACACACATGGCCAGTGGGCGCCACCATCCTCACCTCCCGGGCACACACACGGCCAGTGGGCGCCGCCATCCTCACCTCCCGGGCACACATATGGCCAGTGGGCGCCGCCATCCTCACCTCCCGGGCACACATACGGCCAGTGGGCGCCGCCATCGTCACCTCCCGGGCACACACACGGCCAGTGGGCGCCGCCATCCTCACCTCCCGGGCACACATACGGCCAGTGGGCACCGCCATCGTCACCTCCCGGGCACACATACGGCCAGTGGGCACCGCCATCGTCACCTCCCGGGCACACACACGGCCAGTGGGCGCCGCCATCCTCACCTCCCGGGCACACACACGGCCAGTGGGCGCCGCCATCCTCGCCTCCCGGGGCCACGTGCGGCCAGTGGGCGCCGCCATCCTCACCTCCCGGGGCACACACACGGCCAGTGGGCGCCGCCATCCTCACCTCCCGGGGCCACGCGCGGCCAGTGGGCGCCGCCATCGTCACCTCCCGGGCACACACACGGCCAGTGGGCGCTGCCATCCTCACCTCCCGGGCACACATACGGCCAGTGGGCGCTGCCATCCTCACCTCCCGTCACACATACGGCCAGTGGGCGCCGCCATCCTCGCCTCCCGGGGCCACGTGCGGCCAGTGGGCGCCGCCATCCTCACCTCCCGGGGCACACACACGGCCAGTGGGCGCCGCCATCCTCACCTCCCGGGGCCACGCGCGGCCAGTGGGCGCCGCCATCCTCACCTCCCGGGCACACACACGGCCAGTGGGCGCTGCCATCCTCACCTCCCGGGCACACATACGGCCAGTGGGCGCCGCCATCCTCACCTCCCGGGCACACACACGGCCAGTGGGCGCCGCCATCCTCATCTCCCGGGGCACACACACGGACAGTGGGCGCCGCCATCCTCACCTCCCGGGCACACACACGGCCAGTGGGCGCCGCCATCCTCATCTCCCGGGCACACACACGGCCAGTGGGCGCCGCCATCCTCACCTCCCGGGCACACACACGGCCAGTGGGCGCCGCCATCATCACCTCCCGGGCACACACACGGCCAGTGGGCGCCGCCATCCTCACCTCCCGGGCACACACACGGCCAGTGGGCGCCGCCATCGTCACCTCCCGGGCACACACACGGCCAGTGGGCGCCGCCATCCTCACCTCCCGGGCACACACACGGCCAGTGGGCGCCACCATCGTCACCTCCCGGGCACACACACGGCCAGTGGGCGCCGCCATCCTGACCTCGCGGGGCACACATACGGCCAGTGGGCGCCGCCATCGTCACCTCCCGGGCACACATACGGCCAGTGGGCGCCGCCATCGTCACCTCCCGGGCACACACACGGCCAGTGGGCGCCACCATCCTCACCTCCCGGGCACACATACGGCCAGTGGGCGCTGCCATCCTCACCTCCCGGGCACACACACGGCCAGTGGGCGCCGCCATCGTCACCTCCCGGGGCCACGCGCGGCCAGTGGGCGCCGCCATCCTCACCTCCCGGGGCCACACGCGGCCAGTGGGCGCCGCCATCCTCACCTCCCAGGCACACACACGGCCAGTGGGCGCTGCCATCCTCACCTCCCGGGCACACACACGGCCAGTGGGCGCCGCCATCCTCACCTCCCGGGGCACACACACGGCCAGTGGGCGCCGCCATCCACACCTCCCGGGCACACATACGGCCAGTGGGCGCCGCCATCCTCACCTCCCGGGCACACATACGGCCAGTGGGCGCCGCCATCCTCACCTCCCGGGCACACACACGGCCAGTGGGCGCCGCCATCCTCACCTCCCGGGGCACACACACGGCCAGTGGGCGCCGCCATCCACACCTCCCGGGCACACATACGGCCAGTGGGCGCCGCCATCCTCACCTCCCGGGCACACACACGGCCAGTGGGCGCCGCCATCGTCACCTCCCGGGCACACACACGGCCGGTGGGCACCGCCATCGTCACCTCCCGGGCACACACACGGCCAGTGGGCCCCGCCATCCTCACCTCCCGGGCACACACACGGCCAGTGGGCGCCGCCATCCTCACCTCCCGGGCACACATACGGCCAGTGGGCGCCGCCATCGTCACCTCCCGGGCACACACACGGCCAGTGGGCGCCGCCATCCTCACCTCCCGGGCACACACACGGCCAGTGGGCGCCGCCATCGTCACCTCCCGGGCACACACATGGCCAGTGGGCGCCGCCATCCTCACCTCCCGGGCACACACACGGCCAGTGGGCGCCGCCATCCTCACCTCCCGGGCACACACACGGCCAGTGGGCACCGCCATCGTCACCTCCCGGGCACACATACGGCCAGTGGGCGCCGCCATCCTCACCTCCCGGGCACACATACGGCCAGTGGGCGCCGCCATCGTCACCTCCCGGGCACACACACGGCCAGTGGGCACCGCCATCGTCACCTCCCGGGCACACACACGGCCAGTGGGCGCCGCCATCCTCACCTCCCGGGCACACATACGGCCAGTGGGCACCGCCATCGTCACCTCCCGGGCACACATACGGCCAGTGGGCACCGCCATCGTCACCTCCCGGGCACACACACGGCCAGTGGGCGCCGCCATCCTCACCTCCCGGGCACACACACGGCCAGTGGGCGCCGCCATCCTCGCCTCCCGGGGCCACGTGCGGCCAGTGGGCGCCGCCATCCTCACCTCCCGGGGCCACGCGCGGCCAGTGGGCGCCGCCATCGTCACCTCCCGGGCACACACACGGCCAGTGGGCGCTGCCATCCTCACCTCCCGGGCACACATACGGCGAGTGGGCGCTGCCATCCTCACCTCCCGTCACACATACGGCCAGTGGGCGCCGCCATCCTCGCCTCCCGGGGCCACGTGCGGCCAGTGGGCGCCGCCATCCTCACCTCCCGGGGCACACACACGGCCAGTGGGCGCCGCCATCCTCACCTCCCGGGCACACACACGGCCAGTGGGCGCCGCCATCCTCACCTCCCGGGCACACACACGGCCAGTGGGCGCCGCCATCCTCACCTCCCGGGCACACACACGGCCAGTGGGCGCCGCTATCCTCACCTCCCGGGCACACACACGGCCAGTGGGCGCCGCCATCCTCACCTCCCGGGCACACACACGGCCAGTGGGCGCCGCCATCCTCACCTCCCGGGCACACATACGGCCAGTGGGCGCCGCCATCCTCACCTCACGGGGCACACATACGGCCAGTGGGCGCCGCCATCGTCACCTCCCGGGCACACACACGGCCAGTGGGCGCCGCCATCCTCACCTCCCGGGCACACATACGGCCTGTGGGCGCCGCCATCGTCACCCCCCGGGGCCACGCGCGGCCAGTGGGCGCCGCCATCCTCACCTCCCGGGGCCACACGCGGCCAGTGGGCGCCGCCATCCTCACCTCCCAGGCACACACACGGCCAGTGGGCGCTGCCATCCTCACCTCCCAGGCACACACACGGCCAGTGGGCGCCGCCATCCTCACCTCCCGGGCACACACACGGCCAGTGGGCGCCGCCATCCTCACCTCCCGGGGCACACACACGGCCAGTGGGCGCCGCCATCCTCACCTCCCGGGCACACACACGGCCAGTGGGCGCCGCCATCCTCACCTCCCGGGGCACACACACGGCCAGTGGGCGCCACCATCGTCACCTCCCGGGCACACACACGGCCAGTGGGCGCCACCATCGTCACCTCCCGGGCACACACACGGCCAGTGGGCGCCACCATCGTCACCTCCCGGGCACACACACGGCCAGTGGGCACCGCCATCCTCACCTCCCGGGCACACACACGGCCAGTGGGCGCCACCATCCTCACCTCCCGGGCACACACACGGCCAGTGGGCGCCGCCATCCTCACCTCCCGGGCACACACACGGCCAGTGGGCGCCGCCATCCTCACCTCCCGGGCACACACACGGCCAGTGGGCGCCGCCATCCTCACCTCCCGGGCACACACACGGCCAGTGGGCGCCGCCATCCTCACCTCCCGGGCACACACACGGCCAGTGGGCGCCGCCATCCTCACCTCCCGATCACACACACGGCCAGTGGGCGCCGCCATCCTCACCTCCCGGGCACACATACGGCCAGTGGGCGCCGCCATCCTCACCTCCCGGGGCCACGCGCGGCCAGTGGGCGCCGCCATCCTCACCTCCCGGGGCCACACGCGGCCAGTGGGCGCCGCCATCCTCACCTCCCGGGCACACATACGGCCAGTGGGCGCCGCCATCCTCGCCTCCCGGGCACACACACGGCCAGTGGGCGCTGCCATCCTCACCTCCCGGGCACACACACGGCCAGTGGGCGCCGCCATCCTCACCTCCCGGGCACACACACGGCCAGTGGGCGCCGCCATCCTCACCTCCCGGGCACACACACGGCCAGTGGGCGCCGCCATCCTCACCTCCCGGGGCACACACACGGCCAGTGGGCGCCGCCATCCTCACCTCCCGGGCACACACACGGCCAGTGGGCGCCGCCATCCTCACCTCCCGGGGCCACGCGCGGCCAGTGGGCGCCGCCATCCTCACCTCCCGGGCACACACACGGCCAGTGGGCGCCACCATCGTCACCTCCCGGGCACACACACGGCCAGTGGGCGCCACCATCCTCACCTCCCGGGCACACACACGGCCAGTGGGCGCCGCCATCCTCACCTCCCGGGCACACACACGGCCAGTGGGCGCCGCCATCCTCACCTCCCGGGCACACACACGGCCAGTGGGCGCCGCCATCCTCACCTCCCGGGCACACACACGGCCAGTGGGCGCCGCCATCCTCACCTCCCGGGCACACACACGGCCAGTGGGCGCCGCCATCCTCACCTCCCGATCACACACACGGCCAGTGGGCGCCGCCATCCTCACCTCCCGGGCACACATACGGCCAGTGGGCGCCGCCATCCTCACCTCCCGGGCACACATACGGCCAGTGGGCGCCGCCATCCTCACCTCCCGGGCACACACACGGCCAGTGGGCGCCACCATCCTCACCTCCCGGGCACACACACGGCCAGTGGGCGCCGCCATCCTCACCTCCCGGGCACACATACGGCCAGTGGGCGCCGCCATCCTCACCTCCCGGGCACACACACGGCCAGTGGGCGGCGCCATCCTCACCTCCCGGGCACACACACGGCCAGTGGGCGCCGCCATCCTCACCTCCCGGGCACACACACGGCCAGTGGGCGCCGCCATCCTCACCTCCCGGGCACACACACGGCCAGTGGGCGCCGCCATCCTCACCTCCCGGGCACACATACGGCCAGTGGGCGCCGCCATCCTCACCTCCCGGGGCCACGCGCGGCCAGTGGGCGCCGCCATCGTCACCTCCCGGGCACACACACGGCCAGTGGGCGCCGCCATCCTCACCTCCCGGGCACACACACGGCCAGTGGGCGCCGCCATCCTCACCTCCCGGGCACACACACGGCCAGTGGGCGCCGCCATCCTCACCTCCCGGGCACACACACGGCCAGTGGGCGCCGCCATCCTCACATCCCGGGCACACACACGGCCAGTGGGCGCCGCCATCCTCACCTCCCGGGGCACACACACGGCCAGTGGGCGCCGCCATCGTCACCTCCCGGGCACACACACGGCCAGTGGGCGCCGCCATCCTCACCTCCCGGGCACACACACGGCCAGTGGGCGCCGCCATCCTCACCTCCCGGGCACACACACGGCCAGTGGGCGCCGCCATCCTCACCTCCCGGGCACACACACGGCCAGTGGGCGGCGCCATCGTCACCTCCCGGGCACACACACGGCCAGTGGGCGGCGCCATCCTCACCTCCCGGGCACACAGACGGCCAGTGGGCGGCGCCATCCTCACCTCCCGGGCACACAGACGGCCAGTGGGCGCCGCCATCCTCACCTCCCGGGCACACATACGGCCAGTGGGCACCGCCATCCTCACCTCCCGGGCACACACACGGCCAGTGGGCGCCGCCATCCTCACCTCCCGGGCACACACACGGCCAGTGGGCGCCGCCATCCTCACCTCCCGGGCACACAGACGGCCAGTGGGCGGCGCCATCCTCACCTCCCGGGGCACACACACGGCCAGTGGGCGCCGCCATCCTCACCTCCCGGGCACACACACGGCCAGTGGGCGCCGCCATCCTCACCTCCCGGGCACACATACGGCCAGTGGGCGCCGCCATCCTCACCTCCCGGGCACACACACGGCCAGTGGGCGCCGCCATCCTCACCTCCCGGGCACACATACGGCCAGTGGGCGCCGCCATCCTCACCTCCCGGGCACACATACGGCCAGTGGGCGCCGCCATCCTCACCTCCCGGGCACACACACGGCCAGTGGGCGCCGCCATCGTCACCTCCCGGGCACACACACGGCCAGTGGGCACCGCCATCCTCACCTCCCGGGCACACACACGGCCAGTGGGCGCCGCCATCCTCACCTCCCGGGCACACACACGGCCAGTGGGCGCCGCCATCGTCACCTCCCGGGCACACACACGGCCAGTGGGCGCCGCCATCGTCACCTCCCGGGCACACACACGGCCAGTGGGCGCCGCCATCCTCACCTCCCGGGCACACATACGGCCAGTGGGCGCCGCCATCCTCACCTCCCGGGCACACATACGGCCAGTGGGCGCCGCCATCCTCACCTCCCGGGCACACATACGGCCAGTGGGCGCCGCCATCCTCGCCTCCCGGCTACACACACGGCCAGTGGGCGCCGCCATCGTCACCTCCCGGGCACACACACGGCCAGTGGGCGCCGCCATCCTCACCTCCCGGGGCACACACACGGCCAGTGGGCGCCGCCATCCTCACCTCCCGGGGCACACACACAGCTAGTGGGCACCGCCATCCTCACCTCCCGGGGCACACACATGGCCAGTGGGCGCCGCCATCCTCACGTCCCGGGCACACACACGGCCAGTGGGCGCCGCCATCGTCACCTCCCGGGCACACACACGGCCAGTGGGCGCCGCCATCCTCACCTCCCGGGCACACACACGGCCAGTGGGCGCCGCCATCCTCACCTCCCGGGCACACACACGGCCAGTGGGCGCTGCCATCCTCACCTCCCGGGCACACACACGGCCAGTGGGCGCCGCCATCCTCGCCTCCCGGGCACACATACGGCCAGTGGGCGCCGCCATCCTCACCTCCCGGGCACACACACGGCCAGTGGGCGCCGCCATCCTCGCCTCCCGGGCACACATACGGCCAGTGGGCGCCGCCATCCTCACCTCCCGGGGCACACACACGGCCAGTGGGCGCTGCCATCCTCACCTCCCGGGCACACACACGGCCAGTGGGCGCCGCCATCGTCACCTCCCGGGCACACACACGGCCAGTGGGCGCCGCCATCCTCACCTCCCGGGCACACACACGGCCAGTGGGCGCCACCATCCTCACCTCCCGGGCACACACACGGCCAGTGGGCGCCGCCATCCTCACCTCCCGGGCACACATATGGCCAGTGGGCGCCGCCATCCTCACCTCCCGGGCACACATACGGCCAGTGGGCGCCGCCATCGTCACCTCCCGGGCACACACACGGCCAGTGGGCGCCGCCATCCTCACCTCCCGGGCACACATACGGCCAGTGGGCACCGCCATCGTCACCTCCCGGGCACACATACGGCCAGTGGGCACCGCCATCGTCACCTCCCGGGCACACACACGGCCAGTGGGCGCCGCCATCCTCACCTCCCGGGCACACACACGGCCAGTGGGCGCCGCCATCCTCGCCTCCCGGGGCCACGTGCGGCCAGTGGGCGCCGCCATCCTCACCTCCCGGGGCACACACACGGCCAGTGGGCGCCGCCATCCTCACCTCCCGGGGCCACGCGCGGCTAGTGGGCGCCGCCATCGTCACCTCCCGGGCACACACACGGCCAGTGGGCGCTGCCATCCTCACCTCCCGGGCACACATATGGCCAGTGGGCGCTGCCATCCTCACCTCCCGTCACACATACGGCCAGTGGGCGCCGCCATCCTCGCCTCCCGGGGCCACGTGCGGCCAGTGGGCGCCGCCATCCTCACCTCCCGGGGCACACACACGGCCAGTGGGCGCCGCCATCCTCACCTCCCGGGGCCACGCGCGGCCAGTGGGCGCCGCCATCCTCACCTCCCGGGCACACACACGGCCAGTGGGCGCTGCCATCCTCACCTCCCGGGCACACATACGGCCAGTGGGCGCCGCCATCCTCACCTCCCGGGCACACACACGGCCAGTGGGCGCCGCCATCCTCATCTCCCGGGGCACACACACGGACAGTGGGCGCCGCCATCCTCACCTCCCGGGCACACACACGGCCAGTGGGCGCCGCCATCCTCACCTCCCGGGCACACACACGGCCAGTGGGCGCCGCCATCCTCACCTCCCGGGCACACACACGGCCAGTGGGCGCCGCCATCATCACCTCCCGGGCACACACACGGCCAGTGGGCGCCGCCATCCTCACCTCCCGGGCACACACACGGCCAGTGGGCGCCGCCATCGTCACCTCCCGGGCACACACACGGCCAGTGGGCGCCGCCATCCTCACCTCCCGGGCACACACACGGCCAGTGGGCGCCACCATCGTCACCTCCCGGGCACACACACGGCCAGTGGGCGCCGCCATCCTGACCTCGCGGGGCACACATACGGCCAGTGGGCGCCGCCATCGTCACCTCCCGGGCACACATACGGCCAGTGGGCGCCGCCATCGTCACCTCCCGGGCACACACACGGCCAGTGGGCGCCACCATCCTCACCTCCCGGGCACACACACGGCCAGTGGGCGCTGCCATCCTCACCTCCCGGGCACACACACGGCCAGTGGGCGCCGCCATCGTCACCTCCCGGGGCCACGCGCGGCCAGTGGGCGCCGCCATCCTCACCTCCCGGGGCCACACGCGGCCAGTGGGCGCTGCCATCCTCACCTCCCGGGCACACACACGGCCAGTGGGCGCCGCCATCCTCACCTCCCGGGGCACACACACGGCCAGTGGGCGCCGCCATCCACACCTCCCGGGCACACATACGGCCAGTGGGCGCCGCCATCCTCACCTCCCGGGCACACATACGGCCAGTGGGCGCCGCCATCCTCACCTCCCGGGCACACACACGGCCAGTGGGCGCCGCCATCCTCACCTCCCGGGGCACACACACGGCCAGTGGGCGCCGCCATCCACACCTCCCGGGCACACATACGGCCAGTGGGCGCCGCCATCCTCACCTCCCGGGCACACACACGGCCAGTGGGCGCCGCCATCGTCACCTCCCGGGCACACACACGGCCAGTGGGCGCCGCCATCGTCACCTCCCGGGCACACACACGGCCAGTGGGCGCCGCCATCCTCACCTCCCGGGCACACACACGGCCAGTGGGCGCCGCCATCCTCACCTCCCGGGCACACATACGGCCAGTGGGCGCCGCCATCGTCACCTCCCGGGCACACACACGGCCAGTGGGCGCTGCCATCCTCACCTCCCGGGCACACACACGGCCAGTGGGCGCCGCCATCGTCACCTCCCGGGCACACACACGGCCAGTGGGCGCCGCCATCCTCACCTCCCGGGCACACACACGGCCAGTGGGCGCCGCCATCCTCACCTCCCGGGCACACACACGGCCAGTGGGCACCGCCATCGTCACCTCCCGGGCACACATACGGCCAGTGGGCGCCGCCATCCTCACCTCCCGGGCACACATACGGCCAGTGGGCGCCGCCATCGTCACCTCCCGGGCACACACACGGCCAGTGGGCACCGCCATCGTCACCTCCCGGGCACACACACGGCCAGTGGGCGCCGCCATCCTCACCTCCCGGGCACACATACGGCCAGTGGGCACCGCCATCGTCACCTCCCGGGCACACATACGGCCAGTGGGCACCGCCATCGTCACCTCCCGGGCACACACACGGCCAGTGGGCGCCGCCATCCTCACCTCCCGGGCACACACACGGCCAGTGGGCGCCGCCATCCTCGCCTCCCGGGGCCACGTGCGGCCAGTGGGCGCCGCCATCCTCACCTCCCGGGGCCACGCGCGGCCAGTGGGCGCCGCCATCGTCACCTCCCGGGCACACACACGGCCAGTGGGCGCTGCCATCCTCACCTCCCGGGCACACATACGGCGAGTGGGCGCTGCCATCCTCACCTCCCGTCACACATACGGCCAGTGGGCGCCGCCATCCTCGCCTCCCGGGGCCACGTGCGGCCAGTGGGCGCCGCCATCCTCACCTCCCGGGGCACACACACGGCCAGTGGGAGCCGCCATCCTCACCTCCCGGGCACACACACGGCCAGTGGGCGCCGCCATCCTCACCTCCCGGGCACACACACGGCCAGTGGGCGCCGCCATCCTCACCTCCCGGGCACACACACGGCCAGTGGGCGCCGCTATCCTCACCTCCCGGGCACACACACGGCCAGTGGGCGCCGCCATCCTCACCTCCCGGGCACACACACGGCCAGTGGGCGCCGCCATCCTCACCTCCCGGGCACACATACGGCCAGTGGGCGCCGCCATCCTCACCTCACGGGGCACACATACGGCCAGTGGGCGCCGCCATCGTCACCTCCCGGGCACACACACGGCCAGTGGGCGCCGCCATCCTCACCTCCCGGGCACACATACGGCCAGTGGGCGCCGCCATCGTCACCTCCCGGGGCCACGCGCGGCCAGTGGGCGCCGCCATCCTCACCTCCCGGGGCCACACGCGGCCAGTGGGCGCCGCCATCCTCACCTCCCAGGCACACACACGGCCAGTGGGCGCTGCCATCCTCACCTCCCAGGCACACACACGGCCAGTGGGCGCCGCCATCCTCACCTCCCGGGCACACACACGGCCAGTGGGCGCCGCCATCCTCACCTCCCGGGGCACACACACGGCCAGTGGGCGCCGCCATCCTCACCTCCCGGGCACACACACGGCCAGTGGGCGCCGCCATCCTCACCTCCCGGGGCACACACACGGCCAGTGGGCGCCACCATCGTCACCTCCCGGGCACACACACGGCCAGTGGGCGCCACCATCGTCACCTCCCGGGCACACACACGGCCAGTGGGCGCCACCATCGTCACCTCCCGGGCACACACACGGCCAGTGGGCACCGCCATCCTCACCTCCCGGGCACACACACGGCCAGTGGGCGCCACCATCCTCACCTCCCGGGCACACACACGGCCAGTGGGCGCCGCCATCCTCACCTCCCGGGCACACACACGGCCAGTGGGCGCCGCCATCCTCACCTCCCGGGCACACACACGGCCAGTGGGCGCCGCCATCCTCACCTCCCGGGCACACACACGGCCAGTGGGCGCCGCCATCCTCACCTCCCGGGCACACACACGGCCAGTGGGCGCCGCCATCCTCACCTCCCGATCACACACACGGCCAGTGGGCGCCGCCATCCTCACCTCCCGGGCACACATACGGCCAGTGGGCGCCGCCATCCTCACCTCCCGGGGCCACGCGCGGCCAGTGGGCGCCGCCATCCTCACCTCCCGGGGCCACACGCGGCCAGTGGGCGCCGCCATCCTCACCTCCCGGGCACACATACGGCCAGTGGGCGCCGCCATCCTCGCCTCCCGGGCACACACACGGCCAGTGGGCGCTGCCATCCTCACCTCCCGGGCACACACACAGCCAGTGGGCGCCGCCATCCTCACCTCCCGGGCACACACACGGCCAGTGGGCGCCGCCATCCTCACCTCCCGGGCACACACACGGCCAGTGGGCGCCGCCATCCTCACCTCCCGGGGCACACACACGGCCAGTGGGCGCCGCCATCCTCACCTCCCGGGCACACACACGGCCAGTGGGCGCCGCCATCCTCACCTCCCGGGGCCACGCGCGGCCAGTGGGCGCCGCCATCCTCACCTCCCGGGCACACACACGGCCAGTGGGCGCCACCATCGTCACCTCCCGGGCACACACACGGCCAGTGGGCGCCACCATCCTCACCTCCCGGGCACACACACGGCCAGTGGGCGCCGCCATCCTCACCTCCCGGGCACACATACGGCCAGTGGGCGCCGCCATCCTCACCTCCCGGGCACACACACGGCCAGTGGGCGCCGCCATCCTCACCTCCCGGGCACACACACGGCCAGTGGGCGCCGCCATCCTCACCTCCCGGGCACACACACGGCCAGTGGGCGCCGCCATCCTCACCTCCCGATCACACACACGGCCAGTGGGCGCCGCCATCCTCACCTCCCGGGCACACATACGGCCAGTGGGCGCCGCCATCCTCACCTCCCGGGCACACATACGGCCAGTGGGCGCCGCCATCCTCACCTCCCGGGCACACACACGGCCAGTGGGCGCCACCATCCTCACCTCCCGGGCACACACACGGCCAGTGGGCGCCGCCATCCTCACCTCCCGGGCACACATACGGCCAGTGGGCGCCGCCATCCTCACCTCCCGGGCACACACACGGCCAGTGGGCGGCGCCATCCTCACCTCCCGGGCACACACACGGCCAGTGGGCGCCGCCATCCTCACCTCCCGGGCACACACACGGCCAGTGGGCGCCGCCATCCTCACCTCCCGGGCACACACACGGCCAGTGGGCGCCGCCATCCTCACCTCCCGGGCACACATACGGCCAGTGGGCGCCGCCATCCTCACCTCCCGGGGCCACGCGCGGCCAGTGGGCGCCGCCATCGTCACCTCCCGGGCACACACACGGCCAGTGGGCGCCGCCATCCTCACCTCCCGGGCACACACACGGCCAGTGGGCGCCGCCATCCTCACCTCCCGGGCACACACACGGCCAGTGGGCGCCGCCATCCTCACCTCCCGGGCACACATACGGCCAGTGGGCGCTGCCATCCTCACCTCCCGGGCACACACACGGCCAGTGGGCGCCGCCATCCTCACCTCCCGGGCACACATACGGCCAGTGGGCGCCGCCATCCTCACCTCCCGGGCACACACACGGCCAGTGGGCGCCGCCATCCTCACCTCCCGGGCACACACACGGGCAGTGGGCGCCGCCATCCTCACCTCCCGGGCACACACACGGCCAGTGGGCGCTGCCATCCTCACCTCCCGGGCACACACACGGCCAGTGGGCGCCGCCATCCTCACCTCCCGGGCACACACACGGCCAGTGGGCACCGCCATCTTCACCTCCCGGGCACACACACGGCCAGTGGGCGCCGCCATCCTCACCTCCCGGGCACACACACGGCCAGTGGGCGCGCCATCGTCACCTCCCGGGGCACACACACGGCCAGTGGGCGCCGCCATCCTCACCTCCCGGGCACACACACGGCCAGTGGGCGCCGCCATCGTCACCTCCCGGGGCACACACACGGCCAGTGGGCGCCGCCATCCTCACCTCCCAGGGCCACCCGCGGCCAGTGGGCGCCGCCATCCTCACCTCCCGGGCACACACACGGCCAGTGGGCGCCGCCATCCTCACCTCCCGGGCACACACACGGCCAGTGGGCGCCGCCATCCTCACCTCCCGGGGCACACACACGGCCAGTGGGCGCCGCCATCCTCACCTCCCGGGCACACACACGGCCAGTGGGCACCGCCATCGTCACCTCCCGGGCACACACACGGCCAGTGGGCACCGCCATCCTCACCTCCTGGGCACACACACGGCCAGTGGGCGCCGCCATCCTCACCTCCCGTGGCCACGCGCAGCCAGAGGGCGCCGCCATCCTCACCTCCCGGGGCCACGCGCAGCCAGAGGGCGCCGCCATCCTCACCTGCCGGGCACACACACGGCCAGTGGGCGGCGCCATCCTCACCTCCCGGGGCCACGTGCGGCCAGCGGGTGCCGCCATTTTGTCCAACCCCGCAACGTGCGGCCCATGGGCGCCGCCATTCTGTCCCCCACAGGATCTTCAGGCGCCGCGATCTTGTCTCCCCCACGGGACATGGACACCAACAGCATTCTAGAACCTGGGCCCCCCAGGCTCCCCATCTGACGTCAGCGACGACCGACTATGATTCGCCTCAGTGATGATCGACCTGTCTCGTCCGCACAACCTGGCCACCGCATCTGCCAGTGTGAAAATCAACGGCCACGTGACCTCTTGCCTGCTGGACTCCGGGAGCTCCGAAAGCTTCATCCACCCGGTTACAGTAAGGCGCTGCTCCCTCGCGGTACACCCCGCCAACCAAAGAATCTCCCTGGCCTCCGGACCCCATTCCGTCGCGATCCGGGTGTTCTGCACGGTCACTCTCACGGTCCAGGGCGTAGAATTCAGCGGCTTCCGCCTCTACCTGCAACAGTAGTGGACTCGCCAACACTAAGGGCATTCAAATGGTCATTGGATAGACATATGGACGATAAGGGAATAGTGTAGATGGGCTTTAGAGTGGTTTCACAGGTCGGCGTAACATTGAGGGCCGAAGGGCCTGTACTGCGCTGTTATGTTCTATGTTCTACGTCCTCCCTAACCTCTGCGCTGCCTTGCTACTCGGCCTGGACTTCCAGTGTAACCTCCAGAGCCTAACCATCAAATTCGGCGGGCCCCTACCACCCCTCACTGTGTGCGGCCTCGCGACCCTAAAGGTCGATCCGCCTTCCCTCTTCGCAAATCTAACCCCGGATTGCAAACCCATCGCCACCAGGAACAGACGGTACAGCACCCAGGACAAGACCTTCATCAGGTCCGAGGTCCAGCGGCTGCTTCGGGAAGGCACCATCAAGGCCAGCACCAGCCCCTGGAGAGCCCAAGTGGTAGTCGTTAAAACTGGGGAGAAACATAGAATGGTCGTGGACTACAGCCAGACCATCAATCAGTACACGCAGCTCGACGCGTACCCCCTCCCACGCATATCTGATATGGTCAATCAGATTGCACAGTACCAGGTCTTAACGCTAGACCTCAAATCCGCCTACCACCAGCTCCCCATTCGTAAATCGGACCAGCCATACACGGCCTTCGAGGCAGACGGCCGCCTCCATCATAGAACATAGAACATAGAACAATACAGCGCAGTACAGGCCCTTCGGCACACGATGTTGCACCGAAACAAAAGCCATCTAACCTACACTATGCCATTATCATCCATATGTTTATCCAATAAACTTTTAAATGCCCTCAATGTTGGCGAGTTCACTACTGTTGCAGGTAGGGCATTCCATGGCCTCACCACTCTTTGCGTAAAGAACCTACCTCTGACCTCTGTCCTATATCTATTACCCCTCAGTTTAAAGTTATGTCCCCTCGTGCCAGCCACTTCCATCCACGGGAGAAGGTTCTCACTGTCCACCCTATCTAACCCCCTGATCATTTTGTATACCTCTATTAAGTCTCCTCTTAACCTTCTTCTCTCTAACGAAAACAACCTCAAGTCCATCAGCCTTTCCTCATAAGATTTTCCCTCCATACCAGGCAACATCCTGGTAAATCTCCTCTGCACCCGCTCCAAAGCCTCCACGTCCTTCCTATAATGCGGTGACCAGAACTGTACGCAATACTCCAAATGCGGCCGTATCAGAGTTCTGTACAGCTGCAACATGACCTCCCGACTCCGGAACTCAATCCCTCTACCAATAAAGGCCAACACTCCATAGGCCTTCTTCACAACCCTATCAACCTGGGTGGCAACTTTCAGGGATCTATGTACATGGACACCGAGATCCCTCTGCTCATCCACACTTCCAAGAACTTTACCATTAGCCAAATATTCCGCATTCCTGTTATTCCTTCCAAAGTGAATCACCTCACACTTCTCTACATTAAACTCCATTTGCCACCTCTCAGCCCAGCTCTGCAGATTACCTATGTCCCTCTGTAACCTGCAACATCCTTCCGCACTGTCGACAACACCACCGACTTTAGTGTCGTCTGCAAATTTACTCACCCACCCTTCTGCGCCTTCCTCTAGGTCATTGATAAAAATGACAAACAGCAACGGCCCCAGAACAGATCCTTGTGGTACTCCACTTGTAACTGAACTCCATTCTGAACATTTCCCATCAACCACCACCCTCTGTCTTCTTTCAGCTAGCCAATTTCTGATCCACATCTCTAAATCACCCTCAATCCCCAGCCTCCGTATTTTCTGCAATAGCCTACCGTGGGGAACCTTATCAAACGCTTTACTGAAATCCATATACACCACATCAACTGCTCTACCCTCGTCTACCTGTTCAGTCACCTTCTCAAAGAACTCTAAGGTTTGTGAGGCATGACCTACCCTTCACAAAGCCATGCTGACTATCCCTAATCACATTATTCCTATCTAGATGATTATAAATCTTGTCTCTTATAATCCCCTCCAAGACTTTACCCACTACAGACGTGAGGCTCACCGGTCTATAGTTGCCGGGGTTGTCTCTACTCCCCTTCTTGAACAAAGGGACCACATTTGCTATCCTCCAGTCCTCTGGCACTATTCCTGTCGCCAATGATGACATAAAAATCAAAGCCAAAGGCCCAGCAATCTCTTCCCTGGCTTCCCAGAGAATCCTAGGATAAATCCCATCAGGCCCCGGGGACTTATCTATTTTCAGCCTGTCCAGAATTGCCAACACCTCTTCCCTACGTACCTGAATGCCATCTATTCTATTAGCCTGGGTCTCAGCATTCTCCTCCACAACATTATCTTTTTCCTGAGTGAATACTGACGAAAAATATTCATTTAGTATCTCGCCTATCTCTTCAGACTCCACACACAACTTCCCATCCCTGTCCTTGACTGGTCCTACTCTTTCCCTAGTCATTCGCTTATTCCTGACATACCTATAGAAAGCTTTTGGGTTTTCCTTGATCCTTCCTGCCAAATACTTCTCATGTCCCCTCCTTGCTCGTCTTAGCTCTCTCTTTAGATCCTTCCTCGCTACCTTGTAACTATCCATCGCCCCAACTGAAACTTCACACCTCATCTTCACATAGGCCTCCTTCTTCCTCTTAACAAGAGATTCCACTTCTTTGGTAAACCACGGTTCCCTCGCTCGACGCCTTCCTCCCTGCCTGACCGGTACATACTTATCAAGAACACGCAGTAGCTGATCCTTGAACAAGCTCCACTTATCCAGTGTGCCCAACACTTGCAGCCTACTTCTCCACCTTATCCCCCCCCAAGTCACGTCTAATGGCATCATAATTGCCCTTCCCCCAGCTATAACTCTTGCCCTGCGGTGTATACTTATCCCTTTCCTCCAAATCTAACACCTGGCCTGGTTCATTACCCAAAACCAAATCCAACGTGGCCCCGCCTCTTGTTGGCCTGTCAACATATTGTGTCAGGAAACCCTCCTGCACACACTGTACAAAATACGACCCATCTAATGTACTCGAACTATATCTTTTCCAGTCAATATTTGGAAAGTTAAAGTCTCCCATAATAACTACCCTGTTACTTTCGCTCTTATCCAGGATCATCCTCGCCATCCTTTCCTCTACATCCCTAGAACTATTTGGAGGCCTATAGAAGACTCCCAACAGGGTGACCTCTCCTTTCATGTTTCTAACCTCAGCCCATACTACCTCGGAAGATGAGTCCCCATCTAGCATCCTCTCCGCCACCGTAATACTGCTCTTGACTAGCAGCGCCACACCTCCCCCTCTTTTGCCTCCTTCTCTGAGCTTACTAAAACACCTAAACCCCGGAACCTGCAACATCCATTCCTGTCCCTGCTCTATCCATGTCTCCGAAATGGCCACAACATCGAAGTCCCAGGTACCAACCCATGCTGCCAGTTCCCCTACCTTATTTCGTATACTCCTGGCATTGAAGTAGACACACTTCAAACCACCTACCTGAACACTGGCCCCCTCCTGCGACGTCAAATCTGTGCTCCTGACCTCTATACTCTCATTCTCCCTTACCCTAAAACTACAATCCAGGTTCCCATGCCCCTGCTGCATTAGTTTAAACCCCCCTAAAGAGCACTAACAAATCTCCCCCCCAGGATATTTGTGCCCCTCAGGTTCAGATGTAGACCATCCTGTCTGGAGAGGTCCCACCTTCCCCAGAAAGAGCCCCAGTTATCCAGAAATCTGAATCCCTCCCGCCTGCACCATCCCTGTAGCCACGTGTTTAATTGCTCTCTCTCCCTATTCCTCATCTCACTATCACGTGGCACGGGCAACAACCCAGATATAACAACTCTGTTTGTTCTCGTTCTGAGCTTCCATCCTAGCTCCCTGAAAGCCTGCCTGACATCCTTGTCCCCTTTCCTACCTATGGTGTTAGTGCCAATGTGGACCACGACTTGGAGCTGCTCCCCCTCCCCCTAAGGACCCGGAAAACACGATCCGAGACATCACGTACCCTTGCACCTGGGAGGCAGCATACCAAATGTGAGTCTCTCACGCTCCCACAAAATCTCCTATCTGTGCCCCTGACTATCGAGTCCCCAATTACTAATGCTCTGCTCCTCTCCCCCCTTCCCTTCTGAGCAACAGGGACAGACACCGTGCCAGAGGCCCATACCCCATGGCTTACCCCTGGTAAGTCGTCCCCCCCATAAGTATCCAAAGCGGTATACTTGTTTCTCAGGGGAACGACCGCAGGGGATCCCTGCACTGACTGCTTCTTCCCAGTCCCTCTTACAGTTACCCATCTATCTCCAATCTTTGGTGTAACTAATTCCCTGAAGCTGCTATCTATGACCCCCTCTGCCTCCCGAATGATCCGAAGTTCTTCCAACTCCAGCTCCAGTTCCCTAACTCGGTCTTGGAGGAGCTGGAGATGGCAGCACTTCCTGCAGGTAAAATCAGCAGGGACACTAACGGCATCCCTCACCTCAAACATCCTGCAGGAGGAACATTGCACTCCCTTCCCTGCCATCCCTCTAACTTTCTACCAAGATCTGGCTAACAACTAAATTAAATTAAAAAAAATAAAAATAATAAAATATGGTACTTGCCTCACACCAATGGGTTTTATTATTAGGTTAGAGGAGGAGGGCGGGTGGGAGACACTACACGTGTAGTGTCTCGGGTTTCCTCTCCACCAGAATTTATTGGTGAGGGTCTTGCCAGAAGTCCGCGGGTCGAACTTCCTGTTCCCGCCTTAAACACTAAAATTTTTTAAAAAACAGCAAAGAGGGACCGAAAACGGGACCAGGTAAGTGTTTACCGCTGAAATTGACTAGCCTGCTCCTGTGAAGGTCTCCCAGAAATCACTAACGCACCGCTCCCGCTGAAATTGACTAACCTGCTCCGCTCCCGCTGAAATCGACTGGCCTGCTCCTGCAAAGACAAGTGTTTTTAAAGGAGAGACTTACCTCCCAGAAATCACTTGCGCACTGCTCCCGCTGAAATTGAGTAGCCTGCTCTGCTCCCGCTGAAATCGACTCTTTGGTGAATACTGATGCAAAGTATTCATTTAGTACCTCGCCCATTTCCTCTGGCTCCACACATAGATTCCCTTGCCTATCCTTCAGTGGGCCAACCCTTTCCCTGGCTACCCTCTTGCTTTTTATGTACGTGTAAAAAGCCTTGGGATTTTCCTTAACCCTATTTGCCAATGACTTTTCGTGACCCCTTCTAGCCCTCCTGACTCCTTGCTTAAGTTCCTTCCTACTTTCCTTATATTCCACACAGGCTTCGTCTGTTCCCAGCCTTTTAGCCCTGACAAATGCCTCCTTTTTCTTTTTGACGAGGCCTACAATATCCCTCGTTATCCAAGGTTCCCGAAAATTGCCGTATTTATCCTTCTTCCTCACAGGAACATGCCGGTCCTGAATTCCTTTCAACTGACACTTGAAAGCCTCCCACATTTCAGATGTTGATTTGCCCTCAAACATTCGCCCCCAATCTATGTTCTTCAGTTCCCGCCTAATATTGTTATAATTAGCCTTCCCCCAATTTAGCACATTCATCCTCGGACCACTCTTATCCTTGTCCACCAGTACTTTCAAACTTACTGAATTGTGGTCACTGTTACCGAAATGCTCCCCTACTGAAACATCTACCACCTGGCCGGGCTCATTCCCCAATACCAGGTCCAGTACCGCCCATTCCCTAGTTGGACTGTCTGCATATTGTTTTAAGAAGCCCTCTTGGATGCTCCTTACAAACTCCGCCCCGTCTAAGCCCCTGGCACTAAGTGAGTCCCAGTCAACATTGGGGAAGTTGAAGTCTCCCATCACCACAACCCTGTTGTTTTTACTCTTTTCCAAAATCTGTCTACCTATCTGCTCCTCTATCTCCCGCTGGCTGTTGGGAGGCCTGTAGTAAACCCCCAACATTGTGACTGCACCCTTCTTATTCCTGATCTCTACCCATATAGCCTCACTGCCCTCTGAGGTGTCCTCCCGCAGTACAGCTGTGATCTTCTCCCGAACCAGTAGCGCAACTCCGCCTCCCTTTTACAACCCCCTCTATCCCGCCTGAAACATCTAAATCCTGGAACGTTTAGCTGCCAATCCTGCCCTTCCCTCAACCAGGTCTCTGTAATGGCAACAACATCATAGTTCCAAGTACTAATCCAAGCTCTAAGTTCATCTGCCTTACCCGTAATACTTCTTGCATTAAAACATATGCACTTCAGGCCACCATACCCGCTGTGTTCAGCAACTTCTCCCTGTCTGCCCTGCCTCAGAGCCCCACTGTCCCTATTCCCTAGTTCTCCCTCAATGCTCTCACCTTCTGACCTATTGCTCCCGTGCCCACCCCCCTGCCATACTAGTTTAAACCCTCCCGTGTGACACTGCAAACCTCGCGGCCAGGATATTTATGCCTCTCCGGTTTAGATGCAACCCGTCCTTCTTATATAGGTCACACCTGCCCCGGAAGAGCTCCCAGTGGTCCAGATAACGGAAACCCTCCCTCCTACACCAGCTGTTTAGCCACGTGTTTAGCTGCTCTATCTTCCTATTTCTAGCCTCACTGGCACGTGGCACAGGGAGTAATCCCGAGATTACAACCCTCGAGGTCCTGTCTTTTAACTTTCTGCCGAGCTCCCTGAACTCCTGCTGCAGGACCTCATGCCCCTTCCTGCCTATGTCGTTAGTACCAATATGTACAACGACCTCTGCCTGTTTGCCCTCCCCCTTCAGGATGCCCTCTACCCGTTCGGCGACATCCTGGACCCTGGCACCAGGGAGGCAACATACCATCCTGGAGTCTCTTTCACGTCCACACAAGCGCCTATCTGTGCCCCTGACTATAGAGTCCCCTATTACTATTGCTCTTCTGCGCTTTGACCCTCCCTTCTGACCATCAGAGCCAGCCGTGGTGCCACTGCTCTGGCTGCTGCTGTTTTCCCCTGATAGGGTATCCCCCCGACAGTATCCAAAGGGGTATACCTGTTCGAGAGGGGGACAACCACAGGGGATTCCTGCACTGACTGCCTGCCCTTTCTGGTGGTCACCCATTTCTCTGCCTGCACCTTGGGTGTGACCACATTTACATAATTGCGATCTATGATGCTTTCCGCCACCTGCATGCTCCTAAGTGCATCCAATTGCTGCTCCAACCGAACCATGCAGTCTGTGAGGAGCTCCAGATGGGTGCACTTTCTGCAGATGAAGCCATCCGGGACGCTGGAAGCCTCTCGGACCTGCCACATCTCACAGTCAGAGCACTGCACCCCTCTAACTGACATTGCGTCAATTAATTAAAATTAAAATTTTAAAAGAAATTTAAAAAAAATATATATTTTCGCATTGCTGAAGAGCATCTACGTTCGGCCCGTTAACCAGGTCTACGCGCGCCACCAACTCGCGATGAGACGGCAAAGTCCCGGAGAATCGCTAGAGGAATTCTACGCCGTGCTGCTAATTTTGGGACGGGGCTGCAGCTGCCCGCCGGTGAACGCGATCGAACACACGGACCTGCTAATTCGCGATGCATTTGTGGCAGGTATGAACTCTCCCCAAATCCGCCAAAGACTTTTAGAAAGAGAGTCGCTAGGACTCCGAGGCACGGGCCCTTGCAGCTTCCCTAGATGTGGCCTCGCAATACGCCCGCGCCTACGGCCCCGACCGCGCGGCAGCCCCTTGGGCTCCATGCACCCCCGTCGCGACAAACTTCTCCCCCCCCCCCTCGCAAGCTGGCACGGCTAAAGCGCCAGACCATCCCGGCCCGCGCAGCTATTTGTAAAAGCTGCAGCAAGAAGGGCCATTACGCGGCTGTGTGCCGGTCCCGGGGGGTCGCCGCAGTCCCCGGAGAAGAACGAGCCCAGCACATCCTAAACGTCCAACATTGAGGGCATTGAAAAGTTTATTGGATAAACATATGGATGATAATGGCATAGTGTAGGTTAGATGGCTTTTGTTTCGGTGCAACATCGTGGGCCGAAGGGCCTGTACTGCGCTGTATTGTTCTATGTTCTATGTAAACGCTCCCCAACCCTCCCAGCGCCCCATGTGCGACCCGCGGGCGCCGCCATTTTGGGTCCCGGGCACCACGAGGGGAGGATGGGCACGCCATCTTGTGACCCCCAGCCATGTGCGATTCATGGGGGCGGCCATTTTGTCCGAAGAAGACGCCGCGACACTACTACCACGACTGGCTTCGGTGACACTGGATCAATCGCGGCCCCGGACGCTCCAGACGACGACAACAACGGTGCTGATAAACGGACACGAGACATCATGCCTGATCGACTCCGGGAGCACTGAAAGTTTTATTCACCCAGACATGGTAAGACGCTGTTTTCTGACCATCCATCCAAGCGCGCAAAAGATTTCCCTAGCTGCAGGATCCCACTCCGTAGAGATCAAAGGGTTCTGCATCGCAAACCTAACGGTGCAAGGGAGGGAGTTTAAAAACTACAGGCTCTACGTCCTTCCCCAACTCTGCGCGCCCACATTACTGGGATTAGATTTCCAGTGTAACCTACAGAGCCTAACATTCCAATTCGGCGGCCCCATACCCCCACTCACTATCTGCGGCCTCGCAACTCTCAAGGTTGAACCGCCGTCCTTGTTTGCAAACCTCACCCCGGATTGCAAACCCGTCGCCACTAGGAGCAGACGGTACAGCGCCCAGGACCGGATATTTATTCGGTCTGAAGTCCAGCGGTTGCTGAAGGAAGGCATTATCCAGGCCAGCAAGTCCCTGGAGAGCCCAGGTGGTAGTAGTAAAGACCGGGGAGAAGCAAAGGATGGTCATTGACTATAGCCAGACCATCAACAGGTACACACAACTAGACGCGTACCCTCTCCCCCGCATATCCGACATGGTCAATCGGATTGCCCAGTATAAGGTCTTCTCTACCGTGGACCTCAAGTCCGCCTACCACCAGCTCCCCATCCGCCCAGGTGACTGCAAGTACACGGCCTTCGAGGCAGACGGGCGTCTATACCACTTCCTAAGGGTCCCATTTGGTGTCACAAACGGGGTCTCGGTCTTCCAACGGGAGATGGACCGAATGGTTGACCAGCACGGGTTGCAGGCCACGTTCCCGTATCTCGACAACGTAACCATCTGCGGCCACGATCAGCAGGACCACGACGCCAACCTCCAAAAGTTCCTCCAGACCGCTAACGCCCTGAACCTCACATATAACGAGGAAAAGTGCATTTTTAGCACAAACCGGTTGGCCATCCTGGGCTACATAGTACGCAATGGGATAATAGGCCCCGATCCCGAACGTATGCGCCCCCTCATGGAATTTCCCCTCCCTCACTGCTCAAAAGCCCTAAAACGCTGCCTGGGGTTCTTTTCATACTACGCCCAGTGGGTCCCCCAGTACGCAGACAAGGCCCGCCCCCTAATACAGACCACGACCTTCCCCCTGTCGACAGAGGCATGCCAGGCCTTCAGCCGCATCAAAGCGGATATCGCAAAGGCCACGATGCGCGCCATCGACGAGTCCCTCCCCTTCCAGGTCGAGAGCGACGCCTCCGATGTAGCTCTAGCGGCCACCCTTAACCAAGCGGGCAGACCCGTGGCCTTTTTCTCCCGGACCCTCCACGCCTCAGAAATCCGCCACTCTTCAGTGGAAAAGGAAGCCCAAGCCATAGTGGAAGCTGTGTGACATTGGAGGCATTACCTGGCCGGCAGGAGATTCATTCTCCTCACTGACCAACGGTCGGTAGCCTTCATGTTCGATAATGACAAGGTCTTAAGGTGGAGGATCGAGCTCTCCACCTTCAACTATGAGATCTTGTACCGGCCCAGAAAGCTGAACGAGCCGTCCGATGCCCTATCCCGCGGCACATGTGCCAACGCACAAATTGACCGCCTCCAAGCCCTCCACGAGGACCTCTGCCACCCGGGGGTCACTCGATTCTACCATTTCGTAAAGTCCCGCAACCTCCCCTACTCTGTGGAGGAGGTCCGTACAGTCACCAGGAACTGCCACATCTGCGCAGAGTGCAAACCGCACTTTTTCAGGCCGGATAGAGCGCACCTGATCAAGGCTTCCCGCCCCTTAGAACGCCTCAGTTTGGATTTCAAAGGCTTCCTCCCCTCCACCGACCGCAACGCATACTTCCTGAACGTGGTGGATGAGTACTCTCGTTTCCCCTTCGCCATCCCCTGCCCCGACATGACAGCGGCCACAGTCATTAAAGCCCTTGGCACCATATTCACACTGTTCGGTTGCCCCGCATACGTCCACAGCGACAGGGGGTCCTCCTTCATGAGTGACGAGCTGCGCCAGTTCCTGCTCAGCAAGGGCATAGCCTCGAGCAGGACGACCAGCTACAACCCCCGGGGGAACGGGCAAGTAGAGAGGGAGAACGGCACGGTCTGGAAGACCGTCCTACTGGCCCTACGGTCCAGGGATCTCCCAGTTTCCCGGTGGCAGGAGGTCCTTCCGGATGCCCTCCACTCCATCCGGTCACTGCTGTGTACCACCACTAACCAAACGCCTCATGAGTGCCTCCTTGTCTTCCCCAGGAAGTCCTCCTCCGGAACGTCACTGCCGACCTGGCTGGCGGTCCCAGGACCCATCTTGCTCCGAAAACATGTGCGGGCACATAAGGCGGACCCGTTGGTCGAGAGGGTTCACCTCCTCCACGCGAACCCGCAGTACGCCTACGTGGAGTACCCCGACGGCCGACAGGACACGGTCTCCCTGCGAGATCTGGCGCACGCCGGCAACACACACACCCCCTCGACACCAATCACCCCCTCCCTGCCACCGGCACACCCCGCGACCACCCCCTTCCCGGGGGGATCGGTCCTCCTCCCGTGCCCGCCCAGGAGTAAAACAGGAACAAATACCGAAACGCTCCCGGAAACGACAACGCCGGAGCAAGCACCTGCACCACCACCGGGGCTGAGGCGATCGACGAGGAAGACCAGACCGCCCGCCCGACTCGTGGAATCCAGGAATGTTGTTGGAACAAAAAAAATTTTTTTTGCTAATATTGTAAATAGTTCTCACAAACTTGTACATAGCCCAGTGTAGGGCTAAAGCTGTAGTAACACTGTCCGAAATTTTCCTTCCAGGGCCAGCCTTGTAAACCCCTACCACCATGCGAACCATCACCCTGCCGGGTTCCTTTTAACAAGGGGTGAATGTGGTAGTATGTATGAGGGGTCATGTGGGACTGTGAAGCCGAGATGCTATTGGCTGACAGATCCCGGGTCCTGGTTGGCTGCCGACTCCTGGCTCCGCCCTGAAGGCGGAGAATAAGAACCCGAGCTTCTCCCCGCAGCTTCATTCTGTTGCTGAGTTGCTGGGGACAAGCATCGCTTAATAAAGCCTGAATAGACTTCATCACTTCTCGTCTCTCGTAAGTCATTGTGCGTTACACAGGGAGAGAGGGAGAGTGAGTGACGGGAAGAGAGGGAGAGTGAGTGACGGGAAGAGAGGGAGAGTGAGTGACGTGAAGAGAGGGAGAGTGAGTGACGGGAAGAGAGGGAGGGTGAGTGACGGGAAGAGAGGGAGAGTGAGTGACGGGAAGAGAGGGAGGGTGAGTGACGGGAAGAGAGGGAAGGTGAGTGACGGGAAGAGAGGGAGAGTGAGTGACGGGAAGAGAGGGAGAGTGAGTGACGGGAAGAGAGGGAGAGTGAGTGACGGGAAGAGAGGGAGAGTGAGTGACGGGAAGAGAGGGAGGGTGAGTGACGGGAAGAGAGGGAGGGTGAGTGACGGGAAGAGAGGGAGAGTGAGTGACGGGAAGAGAGGGAGAGTGAGTGACGGGAAGAGAGGGAGAGTGAGTGACGGGAAGAGAGGGAGGGTGAGTGACGGGAAGAGAGGGAGGGTGAGTGACGGGAAGAGAGGGAGGGTGAGTGACGGGAAGAGAGGGAGGGTGAGTGACGGGAAGAGAGGGAAGGTGAGTGACGGGAAGAGAGGGAGGGTGAGTGATGGTAAGAGAGGGAGGGTGAGTGACGGTAAGAGAGGGAGGGTGAGTGACGGGAAGAGAGGGAGGGTGAGTGACGGGAAGAGAGGGAGGGTGAGTGACGGGAAGAGAGGGAGGGTGAGTGACGGGAAGAGAGGGAGGGTGAGTGACGGGAAGAGGAGCAGGGTGAGTGACGGGAAGAGGGGGTGGGTGAGTGACGGGAAGAGGGGGAGGGTGAGTGACGGGAAGAGAGGGAGAGTGAGTGACGGGAAGAGAGGGAGGGTGAGTGACGGGAAGAGAGGGAGGGTGAGTGACGGGAAGAGAGGGAGGGTGAGTGACGGGAAGAGAGGGAGGGTGAGTGAGTGACGTGAAGAGAGGGAGGGAGGGTGAGTGACGGGAAGAGAGGGAGAGAGAGTGAGTGACGGGAAGAGAGGGAGAGAGAGAGAGTGACGGGAAGAGAGGGAGGGAGAGTGAGTGACGGGAAGAGAGGGAGAGAGAGTGAGTGACGGGAAGAGAGGGAGAGAGAGAGAGTGACGTGAAGAGAGGGAGAGAGAGAGCGTGACGGGAAGAGAGGGCGAGAGAGAGCGTGACGGGAAGAGAGGGAGAGAGAGAGAGTGACGGGAAGAGAGGGAGGGAGAGAGAGTGACGGGAAGAGAGGGAGGGAGAGAGAGTGACGGGAAGAGAGGGAGGGAGAGAGAGTGACGGGAAGAGAGGGAGGGAGAGAGAGTGACGGGAAGAGAGGGAGGGAGAGAGAGTGACGGGAAGAGAGGGAGGGAGAGAGAGTGACGGGAAGAGAGGGAGGGAGAGAGAGTGACGGGAAGAGAGGGAGGGAGAGAGAGAGACGGGAAGAGGGGGAGGGAGAGAGTGACTGGGGGGGAGGGAGAGAGAGTGACGGGGGGGGAGGGAGAGAGAGTGACGGGGGGGGGGGAGAGAGAGTGACGGGGGGGGAGAGAGAGAGTGACGGGGGGGGGGGGAGAGAGAGTGACGGGGGGGGGAGGGAGAGAGAGTGACGGGGGGGGGGAGAGAGAGTGACGGGGGGGGAGAGAGAGAGTGACGGGGGGGGGGAGAGAGAGAGTGACGGGGGGGGGGAGAGAGAGAGTGACGAAGGGGGGGAGAGAGAGAGTGACGGGGGGGGGAGAGAGAGTGACGGGGGGGGAGAGAGAGGGTGACAGGGGGGGGGGGGAGGGAGAGAGAGTGACGGGGGGGGGAGGGAGAGAGAGTGACGGGGGGGGGGAGGGAGAGAGAGTGACGGGGGGGGGGAGGGAGAGAGAGTGACGGGGGGGGAGAGAGAGTGACGGGGGGGGAGAGAGAGAGTGACGGGGGGGGGGGAAGAGAGAGAGTGACGGGGGGGGGGAGAGAGAGTGACGGGGGGGGGAGAGAGAGAGTGACGGGGGGGGGGGAGAGAGAGTGACGGGGGGGGGAGAGAGAGAGTGACGGGGGTGGGGAGAGAGAGAGTGACGGGGGGGGAGAGAGAGAGTGACGGGGGGAGGGAGAGAGAGTGACGGGGGGGGGAGGGAGAGAGAGTGACGGGGGGGGGAGGGAGAGAGAGTGACGGGGGGGGGGAGGGAGAGAGAGTGACGGGGGGGGGGGAGGGAGAGAGAGTGACGGGGGGGGGAGAGAGAGTGACGGGGGGGAGAGAGAGAGTGACGGGGGGGGGGAAGAGAGAGAGTGACGGGGGGGAGAGAGAGAGTGACGGGGGGGGGAGAGAGAGTGACGGGGGGCGGGAAGAGAGAGAGTGACGGGGGGGGGGGAAGACAGAGTGACGGGGGGGGGAGTGAGACGGGGGGGGAAGAGAGTGACGGTGGGTGGGGGGGAGAGAGAGTGACGGGGGGGGGAGAGAGTGACGCGGGGGGGGGGGGGAAGAGAGAGTGGGGGGGGAGAGAGAGTGACGGGAGGGAGAGAGAGTGACCGGGGGGGGAGAGAGAGTGACGGGGGGAGAGTGACGGGGGGGAGAGTGTGACGGGGGGCAGATTGAGAGTGACGGGGGGGTGGGGGAGAGAGTGACGGGGGGGGGGAGAGTGACGGGGGGGGAAGAGAGTGACGGGGGGGGGGGAGAGAGAGTGACGGGGGGGGTGAGAGAGGGTGACGGGGGAGGGAGAGAGAGTGACGGGGGGGGGGAGAGAGAGTGACGGGGGGGGGGGGAAGAGAGTGACGGGGCGGGGAGAGAGAGTGGCGGGGGGGGGGGAGAGAGAGTGACGGGGGGGGAGAGAAAGAGTGACGGGGGGGGGGAGAGAGAGTGACGGGGGGGGGAGAGAGAGAGTGACAGGGGGGGAGAGAGAGTGACGGGGGAGAGAGAGTGACGGGGGGGGGGAGAGAGAGTGACGGGGGGGGAGAGAGAGAGTGACGGGGGGGGGAGAGAGAGTGACGGGGGGGGGAGAGAGAGTGACGGGGGGGGGGAGAGAGAGAGACGGGGGGGGAAGAGAGTGACGGGGGGGGGGGGAAGAGAGTGACGGGGCGGGGGAAGAAAGAGTGACGGGGGGGGAGAGAGTGACGGGGGGGGAGAGAGAGTGACGGGGGGGGAAAAGAGAGAGTGACGGGGGGAGGGAGAGAGAGTGACGGGGGGGGGAGAGAGAGTGACGGGGGGGGGAGAGAGAGTGACGGGGGGGGGAGAGAGTGATGGGGGGGGGAGAGAGAGTGACCGGGTGGGGGGGGAAGAGAGAGTGACGGGGGGGGGGGGAGAGTGACGGGGTGGGGGAAGAGAGAGTGACGGGGGTGGGGAGAGAGAGTGACCGGGGGGGAGAGAGAGTGACGGGGGGGAGAGAGAGTGACGGGGGGGAGAGAGAGTGACGGGGGGGAGAGAGAGTGACGGGGGGGGGGGGGGGAAGAGAGAGTGACGGGAGGGGGGCAGAGTGACGGGGGGGGGGGGGGGGAGTGACTGGGGGGGAGAGAGTGACGGGAGGGGGGCAGAGTGACGGGAGGGGGGCAGAGTGACGGGGGGGGGAGAGTGACGGGGGGGGGGAGAGAGTGACGGGGGGGGGGAGACTGACGGGGGGGGGGAGAGTGACGGGGGGGGGGGGGAGAGTGACGGGGGGGGGAGAGTGACGGGGGGGGGAGAGTGACGGGGGGGGGGAGAGTGACGGGGGGAGGGGAGAGTGACGGGGCGGTGGAGAGTGACGGGGGGAGAGAGAGTGACGGGGGGAGAGAGAGTGACGGGGGGAGGGAGAGTGACGGGGGGGGGGAAGAGAGTGACGGGGGGGAGAGTGACGGGGGGGGGAGAGTGACGGGGCGGGGGAGAGTGACGGGGGGGGAGGGTGAGTGACGGGGGGAGGGAGAGTGACGGGGGGGGAGGGAGAGTGACGGGGGGAGGGAGAGTGACGGGAAGGAGGGAGAGTGACGGGGGGGGGGGGAGAGTGACGGGGGGGGGGGAGAGTGACGGGGGGGGGGAGAGTGACGGGGGGGGGGGGGAGTGACGGGGGGGGGGAGAATGACGGGGGGGGGGAGAGTGACGGGGGGGGGGGAAGAGTGACGGGGGGGGAGAGTGACGGGGGGGGAGAATGACGGGGGGGGGGAGAGTGACGGGGGGGGGAGAGTGACGGGGGGGGGGAGAGTGACGGGGGGGGGAGAGTGACGGGGGGGGGGGGGGAGAGTGACGGGGGGGGAGAGAGTGACGGGGGGGGGGAGAGTGACGGGGGGGGGAGAGTGACGGCGGGGGGGAGGGAGAGTGACGGGAAGGAGGGAGAGTGGCGGGGGGAGGGACAGTGACGGGAAGGAGGGAGAGTGACGGGGGGGGGGGAGAGTGACGGGGGGGGGGAGAGTGACGGGGGGGTGGGGAGAGTGACGGGGGGGGGGGGAGAGTGACGGGGGGGGGAGAGTGACGGGGGGGGGGGAGAGTGACGGGGGGGGAAGAGTGACGGGGGGGGGGAAGAGGAGTGACGGGGGGGGGGGAAGAGTGACGGGGGGGGGAAGAGTGACGGGGGTGGGGGAAGAGTGACGGGGGTGGGGGAAGAGTGACGGGGGTGGGGGAAGAGTGACGGGGGTGGGGGAAGAGTGACGGGGGTGGGGGAGAGTGACGGGGGTGGGGGAGAGTGACGGGGGGGGGGGAGAGTGACGGGGGGGGGGAGAGTGACAGGGGGAGAGTGACGGGGGGGGAGAGTGACAGGGGGGGGGAGAGTGACACGGGGGGGGGAGAGTGACACGGGGGGGGGAGAGTGACACGGGGGGGGAGAGTGACGGGGGAGAGTGACGGGGGGCGGGGAGAGTGACGGGGGCGGGGAGAGTGACGGGGGGGCGGGGAGAGTGACGGGGGGGCGGGGAGAGTGACGGGGGGCGGGGAGAGTGACGGGGCGGGGCGGAAGAGTGACGGGGCGGGGCGGAAGAGTGATGGGGGGGGGAAGAGTGACGGGGGGGGGGGGAAGAGTGACGGGGGGGGGAGAATGACGGGGGGGGGGAGAGTGACGGGGGGGGAGAGTGACGGGGGGGGGGAGAGTGACGGGGGGGGGAGAGTGACGGGGGGGGGGAGAGTGACGGGGGGGGGAGAGTGACGGGGGGGGGGGAGAGAGTGACGGGGGGGGGGAGAGTGACGGGGGGGGGAGAGTGACGGGGGGGGGGGGAGAGTGACGGGGGGGGGAGAGTGACGGGGGGGGGGGGGAGAGTGACGGGGGGGGGAGAGTGATGGGGGGGGGGGGAGAGTGACGGGGGGGGGGAAAGAGTGACGGGGGGGGGGAAAGAGTGACGGGGGGGGGGAAAGAGTGACGGGGGGGGAAGAGTGACGGGGGGGGGGAGAGTGACGGGGGGGGGGAAAGAGTGACGGGGGGGGGAAAGAGTGACGGGGGGGGGGGAAAGAGTGACGGGGGGGGGAGGGAGAGTGACGGGGGGGGGGGAGAGTGACGGGGGGGGGGGAGAGTGACGGGGGGGGTGGGGAGAGTGACGGGGGGGGGGGAGAGTGACGGGGGGGGGGGAGAGTGACGGGGGGGGGGAGAGTGACGGGGGGGGGGGAGAGTGACGGGGGGGGGAAGAGTGACGGGGGGGGGGGAAGAGTGACGGGGGGGTGGAAGAGGAGTGACGGGGGGGGGGAAGAGTGACGGGGGGGGGAAGAGTGACGGGGGTGGGGGAAGAGTGACGGGGGTGGGGGAAGAGTGACGGGGGTGGGGGAAGAGTGACGGGGGTGGGGGAAGAGTGACGGGGGTGGGGGAAGAGTGACGGGGGTGGGGGAAGAGTGACGGGGGTGGGGGAAGAGTGACGGGGGTGGGGGAAGAGTGACGGGGGTGGGGGAGAGTGACGGGGGGGGGGGAAGAGTGACAGGGGGGGGGAAGAGTGTCGGGGGGGGGAGTGACAGGGGGGGGGAAAGAGTGACGGGGGGGGGGAGAGTGACGGGGGGGGAGAGTGACGGGGGGGGGGGGAGAGTGACGGGGAGAGAGTGACAGGGGGGGAGAGTGACGGGGGGGGAGAGTGACGGGAGGGGGAGAGTGACGGGAGGGGGAGAGTGACGGGAGGGGGAGAGTGACGGGAGGGGGAGAGTGACGGGAGGGGGAGAGTGACGGGGGAGAGTGACGGGGAGAGAGTGATGGGGGGGAGAGTGACGGGGGGGGAGAGTGACGGGGAGGAGAGTGACGGGGGGAGAGAGTGACGGGGGGAGAGAGTGACGGGGGGAGAGAGTGACGGGGGGAGAGAGTGACGGGGGGGAGAGTGACGGGGGGAGAGAGTGACGGGGGGGGAGAGTGACGGGGAGAGAGTGACGGGGGGAGAGAGTGACGGGGGGGAAAGAGTGACGGGGGGGGGGGAGAAGAGTGACGGGGGGGAGAGTGACGGGGGGGGAGAGTGACGGGGGGGGGGGGAGAGCGACGGGGAGAGAGGGGGAGAGAGGGGGAGAGAGGGGGAGTGGCGGGGGGGAGAGTGACGGGGAGAGAGGGGGAGTGACGGAGGGGGAGTGGCGGGGGGGAGAGTGACGGGGAGAGAGGGGGAGTGACGGGGGGGGGAGTGACGGGGGGGAGTGTGACGGGGAGAGAGGGGGAGTGACGGGGGGGAGAGTGGGGGGGAGAGTGGGGGGGGAGAGTGACGGGGAGAGCGTGACGGGGGGGGGGAGAGTGACGGGGGAGAGCGTGACGGGGGAGAGCGTGACGGGGGGGAGAGAGACGGGGAGAGAGAGACGGGGAGAGAGAGACGGGGAGAGAGAGACGGGGAGAGAGTGACGGGGAGAGAGTGACGGGGAGAGAGTGACGGGGGGGGGAGAGAGTGATGGGGAGAGAGTGACGGGTGGGGGGGAGAGAGTGATGGGGAGAGAGTGACGGGGGGGGGAGAGAGTGACGGGGAGAGAGTGACCGGGGGGGGGGGGGGGGAGGGTGACAGGGAGAGAGTGACGGGGGGGGGGGGGGGGAGAGTGACGGGGGGGAGAGTGACGGGAGGGGGAGAGTGACGGGGGGGGGAGAGTGACGGGGAGAGTGACGGGGAGAGAGTGACGGGGGGGAGAGTGACGGGGGGGGGGGAGAGTGACGGGGGGGGGAGAGTGACGGGGGGAGAGTGACGGGGGGAGAGTGACGGGGGGAGAGAGTGACGGGGGGAGAGAGTGACGGGGGGGAGTGACGGGGGGAGAGAGTGACGGGGGGGGAGAGTGACGGGGAGAGAGTGACGGGGGGAGAGAGTGACGGGGGGGGAGAGTGACGGGGAGAGTGACGGGGGGGGGAGAGTGACGGGGGGGGAGAGTGACTGAGAGAGTGACGGGGAGAGTGACGGAGGGGAGAGTGACGGGGAGAGTGACGGGGTGGGGGGAGAGTGACAGGGGGGGAGAGTGACGGGGAGAGTGACGGGGGGGGAGAGATGGGGAGTGACGATGAGTGACGGGGAGAGAGGGAGAGTGACGGGGAGAGAGGGAGAGTGACGGGGAGAGAGGGAGAGTGACGGGGAGAGAGGGAGAGTGATGGGGAGAGGGACGGGGAGAGAGGGAGAGTGACGAGGAGAGAGGGAGAGTGACGGGAGAGAGGGAGAGTGATGGGGAGAGTGATGGGGAGAGAGGGAGAGTGACGGAGAGAGGGGGAGAGGGTGACGGAGAGAGGTGGAGAGGGACGGGGAGGGTGACGGAGAGAGGGGGAGAGGGACGGGGAGAGTGACGGGGAGAGACGGAGAGTGACGGGGAGAGACGGAGAATGACGGGGAGCGACGGAGAGTGACGGGGAGAGAGGGAGAGTGACGGGGAGAGATGGAGAGTGACGGGGAGAGAGGGAGAGTGACGGGGAAAATGGAAGAGTGACGGGGAGAGAGGGAGAGTGGGAGAGTGACCGGTAGAGAGGGAGAGTGACGGGGAGAGTGCCGGAGAGAGAGGGAGAGTGACAGGGAGAATGACGGGGAGAGAGGGAGAGTGACGGGACAGGGGGAGAGAGGGAGAGTGATGGGGAGAAAGGTAGAGTGACGGGGAGAGTGACGGAGAGAGGGACGGGGAGGGTGACCGGGAGAGTGATGGAGAGAGCGGGAGAGTGACGGGGAGAGTGACGGGGAGAGCGGGAGAGTGACGGGGAAAGAGGGAGAGTGACGGGGAGAGAGGGAGAGTGACGGGGAAAATGGAAGAGTGACAGGGAGAGAGGGAGAGTGATGGGGAGAGTGACGGGGAGAGAGGGAGAGTGACGGGGAGAGAGGGAGTGTGATGGGAGAGTGAGGGGGAGAGAGGGAGAGTGACGGGGAGAGTGACGGGGAGAGAGGGAGTGTGACGGGGAGAGAGGGAGAGTGACGGGGAGAGTGACGGGGAGAGAGGGAGTGTGACGGGGAGAGAGGGAGAGTGATGGGAGAGTGACGGGGAGAGAGGGAGAGTGACGGGGAGAAAGGGAGAGTGATGGGAGAGTGACTGGGCGAGACGGTGAGTGACGGGGAGAGAGGGAGAGTGACGGGGAGCGAGGGAGAGTGACGGGGAGAGAGGGAGAGCGACGGGGAGAGAGGGAGAGTGACGGGGAGAGTGGGAGAGTGACAGGGAGAGGGAGTGACGGGGAGAGTGACGGGGAGAGTGGGAGAGTGACGGGGAAAGAGGGAGAGTGACGGGAGAGAGGGAGAGTGACGGGAGAGAGGGAGAGTGACGGGAGAGAGGGAGAGTGACGGGAGAGAGGGAGAGTGACGGGGAAAGAGGAAGCGTGACGGAGAGAGGGACAGGGAGGGTGACCAGGAGACTGATGGAGAGAGCGGGAGAGTGACGGGGAGAGTGGGAGAGTGACGGGGAGAGCGGGAGAGTGACGGGGAAAGAGGAAGAGTGACAGGGAGAGGGGGTGAGTGACGGGGAGAGACGGAGAGTGACGGGGAGAGAGTGAGTGTGACGGGGAAAATGGAAGAGTGACGGGGAGAGAGGGAGAGTGACGGGGAGAGTGCCGGGGAGAGAGGGAGAGTGCCGGGGAGAGAGGGAGAGTGCCGGGGAGAGAGGGAGAGTGACGGGGAGAGAGGGAGAGTGACGGGGAGAGAGGGAGAGTGACGGGGAGAGAGTGAGTGTGACGGGGAGAGAGGGAGAGTGACGAGGAGAGACGGAGAGTGACGGGGAAAGAGGGAGAGTGACGGGGAGCGAGGGAGAGTGGGAGAGTGATGCGGAGAAAGGGAGAGTGGGAGAGTGATGGGGAGAAAGGGAGAGTGACGGGGAGAGAGGGAGAGTGACGGGCAGAGAGGGAGAGTGACGGGGCGAGAGGGAGAGTGACGGGGAGAGAGGGAGAGTGACGGGGAAAGAGGGAGAGTGACGGGGAGCGAGGGAGAGTGGGAGAGTGATGCGGAGAAAGGGAGAGTGGGAGAGTGACGGGGAGAAAGGGAGAGTGACGGGGAGAGAGGGAGAGTGACAGGGAGAGAGGGAGAGTGACAGGGAGAGAGGGAGAGTGACAGGGAGAGAGAGAAAGTGTGACGGGGAGAGTGACGGGGAGAGAGGGAGAGTGACGGGGAGAGAGGGAGAGTGACGGGGAGAGAGGGAGAGTGACGGGGAGAGAGGGAGAGTGACGGGAGAGAGGGAGAGTGACGGGAGAGAGGGAGAGTGACGGGGAGAGAGGGAGAGTGACGGGGAGAGAGGTAGAGTGACAGGGAGAGTGACGGGGAGAGTGACGGGGAGAGATGGAGAGTGACTGGGAGAGAGGGAGATTGACTGGGAGAGAGGGAGAGTGACGGGGAGAGAGGGAGAGTGACGGGGAAAGAGGGAGAGTGACGGGGAGCGAGGGAGAGTGGGAGAGTGATGCGGAGAAAGGGAGAGTGGGAGAGTGACGGGGAGAAAGGGAGAGTGACGGGGAGAGAGGGAGAGTGACAGGGAGAGAGGGAGAGTGACGGGGAGAGAAGGAGAGTGACGGGGGGATAGGGAGAATGACGGGGAGAGTGACGGGGAGAGAGGGAGAGTGAACGGGGAGAGAGGGAGAGTGACGGGGAGAGAGGGAGAGTGACGGGGAGAGTGACGGGGATAGTGACGGGGAGAGTGACGGGGAGAGTGACGGGGAGAGTGACGGGGAGAGTGACGGGGAGAGAGGGAGAGTGACGGGGAGAGAGGGAGAGTAACGGGGAGAGTGACGGGGAGAGAGGGAGAGGTGACGGGGAGAGAGGGAGAGTGACGGGGAGAGAGGGAGAGTGACGGGGAGAGAGGGAGAGTGACGGGGAGAGAGGGAGAGTGACGGGGAGAGAGGGAGAATGACGGGGAGAGAGGGAGAGTGACGGGGAGAGAGGGAGAGTGACGGGGAGAGAGGGAGTGTGACGCGGATAGTGACGGGGAGAGAGGGTGAGTGACAGGAGAGAGGGAGAGTGACGGGGAGATGACGGAGAGAGTGACGGGGAGAGAGGGAGAGTGACGGGGGGCGGGGGGTAGATAGTGACGGGGGGGGGGGAGAGAGTGACGGAGGGGGGTGAAGAGAGTGACGGGGGGGGAGAGAGAGTGACGGGGGGGGTGAGAGAGTGACGGGGGGGGTGAGAGAGTGAGGGGGGGGGGGTGAGAGAGTGACAGGGGAGGGAGAGAGAGTGACGGGGGGGGGAGAGTGTGACGGGGGGGAGAGACAGTGGCGGGGCGGGGAGAGAGAGTGACGGGGCGGGGAGAGAGAGTGACGGGGGGGGAGAGAGAGTGACGGGGGGGGGGAGAGAGAGAGTGACGGGGGGGGTGGAGAGAGAGTGACGGGGGGGAGAGAGAGTGACGGGGGGGTGGGAGAGTGACGGGGGGGTGGGAGAGTGACGGGGGGGGGAGAGTGACGGGGGGGGGAGAGTGACGGGGAGAGAGGGGGAGAGAGGGGGAGTGGCGGGGGGGGAGAGTGACGAGGAGAGAGGGGGAGTGACGGAGGGGGAGTGGCGGGGGGGAGAGTGACGGGGAGAGAGGGGGAGTGACGTGGGGGAGAGTGACGGGGAGAGAGGGGGAGTGACGGGGGGAGAGTGACGGGGAGAGAGGGGGAGTGACGGGGGGGAGAGTGACGGGGAGAGAGGGGGAGTGACGGCGGGGAGAGTGACGGGGAGAGCGTGACGGGGGGGAGAGTGACGGGGAAAGCGTGACGGGGGGAGAGAGACGGGGAGAGAGTGACGGGGAGAGAGTGACGGGGGGGGGGAGAGTGACGGGGGGAGAGTGACGGGGGGGAGAGTGACGGGGGGGAGAGAGTGACGGGGAGAGAGTGACCGGGGGGGGGTGGGTGACAGGGAGAGAGTGACGGGGGGGGGGGGGGGGAGAGTGGCGGGGGGGGGGGGAGAGTGACTGGGGGGGGAGAGTGACGGGGGGGGGGGGAGAGTGACGGGGGGTAGAGTGACAGGGGGGGAGAGTGACGGGGGGGGAGAGTGACGGGTGGGGGAGAGTGACGGGTGGAGGGGAGAGTGACGGGGAGAGAGTGACGGGGGGGAGAGTGACGGGAGGGAGAGTGACGGGGGGGGAGAGTGACGGGGAGAAAGTGACGGGGGAGAGAGTGAAGGGGGGGAGAGTGACGGGGGGAGAGAGTGACGGGGGGGGAGAGTGACGGGGAGAGAGTGACGGGGGGAGGGTGACGGGGGGGGGAGAGTGACGGAGGGGAGAGTGACGGGTAGAGTGACGGGGAGAGTGACGGGGAGAGTGACGGGGGGGAGAGATGGGGAGTGACGATGAGTGAGGGAGAGTGACGGGGAGAGAGGGAGAGTGACGGGGAGAGAGGGAGAGTGACGGGGAGAGGGACGGGGAGAGAGGGAGAGTGACGAGGAGAGAGGGAGAGTGACGGGAGAGAGGGAGACTGACGGGGAGAGTGATGGGGAGAGAGGGAGAGTGACGGGGAGAGTGACGGAGAGAGGGGGAGAGGGACGGGGAGGGTGACGGGGGAGAGGGACGGGGAGGGTGACGGAGAGAGGGGGAGAGGGACGGGGAGGGTGACCGGGAGAGTGATGGAGAGAGCGGGAGAGCGACGGGGAGAGACGGAGAGTGACGGGGAGAGACGGAGAGTGACGGGGAGAGACGGAGAGTAACGGGGAGAGAGGGAGAGTGACGGGGAGAGAGGGAGAGTGACGGGGAGAGAGGGAGAGTCGGAGAGTGACGGGGAGAGATGGAGAGTGACGGGGAGAGAGGGAGAGTGACGGGGAAAATGGAAGAGTGACGGGGAGTGAGGGAGAGTGGGAGAGTGACCGGTAGAGAGGGAGAGTGACGGGGAGAGTGCCGGAGAGAGAGGGAGAGTGACAGGGAGAGTGACGGGGAGAGAGGGAGAGTGACGGGACAGGGGGAGAGAGGGAGAGTGATGGGGGGAGAGGGAGAGTGACGGAGAGAGGGACAGGGAGGGACGGGGAGGGTGACCGGGAGAGTGATGGAGAGAGCGGGAGAGTGACGGGGAGAGCGACGGGGAGACCGGGAGAGTGACGGGGAAAGAGGGAGAGTGACGGGGAGAGAGGGAGAGTGACGGGGAAAATGGAAGAGTGACAGGGAGAGAGGGAGAGTGACGGGGAGAGTGACGGGGAGAGAGGGAGAGTGACGGGGAGAGAGGGAGAGTGATGGGAGAGTGACGGGGAGAGAGGGAGTGTGATGGGAGAGTGAGGGGGAGAGAGGGAGAGTGACGGAGAGAGGGACAGGGAGGGACGGGGAGGGTGACCGGGAGAGTGATGGAGAGAGCGGGAGAGTGACGGGGAGAGCGACGGGGAGACCGGGAGAGTGACGGGGAAAGAGGGAGAGTGACGGGGAGAGAGGGAGAGTGACGGGGAAAATGGAAGAGTGACAGGGAGAGAGGGAGTGTGACGGGGAGAGTGACGGGGAGAGAGGGAGAGTGACGGGGAGAGAGGGAGAGTGATGGGAGAGTGACGGGGAGAGAGGGAGTGTGATGGGAGAGTGAGGGGGAGAGAGGGAGAGTGACGGGGAGAGAGGGAGTGTGACGGGGAGAGAGGGAGAGTGACGGGGAGAGAGGGAGAGTGATGGGAGAGTGACGGGGAGAGAGGGAGTGTGATGGGAGAGTGAGGGGGAGAGAGGGAGAGTGACGGGGAGAGAGGGAGTGTGACGGGGAGAGAGGGAGAGTGATGGGAGAGTGACGGGGAGAGAGGGAGAGTGACGGGGAGAAAGGGAGAGTGATGGGAGAGTGACTGGGCGAGACGGTGAGTGACGGGAAGAGAGGGAGAGTGACGGGGAGAGAGGGAGAGTGATGGGGAGAGAGTGACGGGGGGGGGGGAGAGAGTGACGGGGAGAGAGTGACCGGGGGGGGGGGGGGGAGGGTGACAGGGAGAGAGTGACGGGGGGGGGGGGGGGAGTGACGGGGGGGAGAGTGACGGGAGGGGGAGAGTGACGGGGGGGGGAGAGTGACGGGGGAGAGTGACGGGGAGAGAGTGACGGGGGGAGAGTGACGGGGGGGGGAGAGTGACGGGGGGGAGAGTGACGGGGGGAGAGTGACGGGGGGAGAGTGACGGGGGGAGAGAGTGACGGGGGGAGAGAGTGACGGGGGGGAGAGTGACGGGGAGAGAGTGACGGGGGGGAGAGTGACGGGGGGGAGAGTGACGGGGAGAGTGATGGGGGGGGGAGAGTGACGGGGGGGGAGAGTGACTGAGAGAGTGACGGGGAGAGTGACGGAGGGGAGAGTGACGGGGAGAGTGACGGGGTGGGGGGAGAGTGACAGGGGGGGAGAGTGACGGGGAGTGTGACGGGGGGGGAGAGATGGGGAGTGACGATGAGTGACGGGGAGAGAGGGAGAGTGACGGGGAGAGAGGGAGAGTGACGGGGAGAGAGGGAGAGTGACGGGGAGAGAGGGAGAGTGACGGGGAGAGGGACGGGGAGAGAGGGAGAGTGACGAGGAGAGAGGGAGAGTGACGGGAGAGAGGGAGAGTGATGGGGAGAGTGATGGGGAGAGAGGGAGAGTGACGGAGAGAGGGGGAGAGGGTGACGGAGAGAGGTGGAGAGGGACGGGGAGGGTGACGGAGAGAGGGGGAGAGGGACGGGGAGAGTGACGGGGAGAGACGGAGAGTGACGGGGAGAGACGGAGAGTGACGGGGAGAGACGGAGAGTGACGGGGAGAGACGGAGAGTGACGGGGAGCGACGGAGAGTGACGGCGAGAGAGGGAGAGTGACGGGGAAAATGGAAGAGTGACGGGGAGAGAGGGAGAGTCGGAGAGTGACGGGGAGAGACGGAGAGTGACGGGGAGAGAGGGAGAGTGACGGGGAAAATGGAAGAGTGACGGGGAGAGAGGGAGAGTGGGAGAGTGACCGGTAGAGAGGGAGAGTGACGGGGAGAGTGCCGGAGAGAGAGGGAGAGTGACAGGGAGAATGACGGGGAGAGAGGGAGAGTGACGGGACAGGGGGAGAGAGGGAGAGTGATGGGGAGAAAGGTAGAGTGACGGGGAGAGTGACGGAGAGAGGGACGGGGAGGGACGGGGAGGGTGACCGGGAGAGTGATGGAGAGAGCGGGAGAGTGACAGGGAGAGTGACGGGGAGAGCGGGAGAGTGACGGGGAAAGAGGGAGAGTGACGGGGAGAGAGGGAGAGTGACGGGGAAAATGGAAGAGTGACAGGGAGAGAGGGAGAGTGATGGGGAGAGTGACGGGGAGAGAGGGAGAGTGACGGGGAGAGAGGGAGAGTGATGGGAGAGTGACGGGGAGAGAGGGAGTGTGATGGGAGAGTGAGGGGGAGAGAGGGAGAGTGACGGGGAGAGTGACGGGGAGAGAGGGAGTGTGACGGGGAGAGAGGGAGAGTGATGGGAGAGTGACGGGGAGAGAGGGAGAGTGACGGGGAGAAAGGGAGAGTGATGGGAGAGTGACCGGGCGAGACGGTGAGTGACGGGGAGCGAGGGAGAGTGACGGGGAAAGAGAGAGAGTCACGGGGAGAGTGGGAGAGTGACAGGGAGAGAGGGAGAGTCACGGGGAGAGTGGGAGAGTGACAGGGAGAGGGAGTGACGGGGAGAGTGACGGGGAAAGAGGGAGAGTGACGGGAGAGAGGGAGAGTGACGGGAGAGAGGGAGAGTGACGGGGAAAGAGGAAGCGTGACGGAGAGAGGGGGAGAGGGACAGGGAGAGTGGGAGAGTGACGGAGAGAGTGGGAGAGTGACGGGGAGAGTGACGGGGAGAGAGGGAGAGTGATGGGATAGTGACGGGGAGAGAGGGAGAGTGACGGGGAAAATGGAAGAGTGACGGGGAGAGAGGGAGAGTGACGGGGAGAGAGGGAGAGTGACGGGGAGAGTGACGGGGAGAGAGGGAGAGTGATGGGATAGTGACGGGGAGAGAGGGAGAGTGACGGGGAGAAAGGGAGAGTGATGGGAGAGTGACTGGGCGAGACGGTGAGTGACGTCGAAAGAGGGAGAGTGCCGGGGAGAGAGGGAGAGTGCCGGGGAGAGAGGGAGAGTGACGGGGAGAGAGGGAGAGTGACGGGGAGAGAGGGAGAGTGACGGGGAGAGAGGGAGAGTGACGGGGAGAGAGTGAGTGTGACGGGGAGAGAGGGAGAGTGACGAGGAGAGACGGAGAGTGACGGGGAAAGAGGGAGAGTGACGGGGAGCGAGGGAGAGTGACGGGAGAGAGGGAGAGTGGGAGAGTGATGGGGAGAAAGGGAGAGTGACGGGGAGAGAGGCAGAGTGACGGGGAGAGAGGGAGAGTGACGGGTAGAGAGGGAGAGTGACGGGGCGAGAGGGAGAGTGACGGGGAGAGAGGGAGAGCGACGGGGAGAGAGGGAGAGTGACAGGGAGAGAGGGAGAGTGACAGGGAGAGAGAGAAAGTGTGACGGGGAGAGAGGGAGAGTGACGGGGAGAGAGGGAGAGTGACGGGGAGAGAGGGAGAGTGACGGGAGTGAGGGAGAGTGACGGGAGAGAGGGAGAGTGACGGGGAGAGAGGGAGAGTGACGGGGAGAGAGGTAGAGTGACAGGGAGAGTGACGGGGAGAGTGACGGGGAGAGATGGAGAGTGACTGGGAGAGAGGGAGAGTGACTGGGAGAGAGGGAGAGTGACGCGGAGAGAGGGAGAGTGATGGGGAGGGAGGGAGAGTGACGAGGAGAGAGGGAGAGTGACGGGGAGAGAGGGAGAGTGACGGGGAGAGAAGGAGAGTGACGGGGGGATAGGGAGAATGACGGGGAGAGAGGGAGAGTGACGGGGAGAGAGGGAGAGTGACCGGGAGAGAGGGAGAGTGACGGGGAGAGTGACGGGGAGAGTGACGGGGAGAGTGACGGGGAGAGTGACGGGGAGAGTGACGGGGAGAGTGACGGGGAGAGTGATGGGGAGAGTGACGGGAAGAGAGGGAGAGTGACGGGGAGAGAGGGAGAGTAACGGGGAGAGTGACGGGGAGAGAGGGAGAGGTGACGGGGAGAGAGGGAGAGTGACGGGGAGAGAGGGAGAGTGACGGGGAGAGAGGGAGAATGACGGGGAGAGAGGGAGAGTGACGGGGAGAGAGGGAGAGTGACGGGGAGAGAGGGAGAGTGACGGGGAGAGAGGGAGTGTGACGCGGATAGTGACGGGGAGTGAGGGAGAGTGACGGGGAGCGAGGGAGAGTGACGGGGAGAGAGGGTGAGTGACAGGAGAGAGGGAGAGTGACGGTGAGATGACGGAGAGAGTGACGGGGAGAGAGGGAGAGTGACGGGGGGCGGGGGTTAGATAGTGACGGGGGGGGGGGGAGAGAGTGACGGGGGGGGTGAAGAGAGTGACGGGGGGGAGAGAGAGTGACGGGGGGGGGGGTGAGAGAGTGACGGGGGGGGGAGAGAGAGTGACAGGGGAGGGAGAGAGAGTGACGGGGGGGGGAGAGTGTGACGGGGGGGAGAGACAGTGACGGGGCGGGGAGAGAGAGTGACGGGGCGGGGAGAGAGAGTGACGGGGGGGGAGAGAGAGTGACGGGGGGGGGAGAGAGAGAGTGACGGAGGGGGGGAGAGAGAGTGACGGGGGGGGAGAGAGAGTGACGGGGGGGAGAGAGAGTGACGGGGGGGGTGAGAGAGTGACGGGGGGGTGGGAGAGTGACGGGGGGGGGAGAGTGACGGGGGGGGGGAGAGTGACGGGGAGAGAGGGGGAGAGAGGGGGAGTGGCGGGGGGGGAGAGTGACGGGGAGAGAGGGGGAGTGACGGAGGGGGAGTGGCGGGGGGGAGAGTGACGGGGAGAGAGGGGGAGTGACGTGGGGGAGAGTGACGGGGAGAGAGGGGGAGTGACGGGGGGAGAGTGACGGGGAGAGAGGGGGAGTGACGGGGGGGAGAGTGACGGGGAGAGAGGGGGAGTGACGGCGGGGAGAGTGACGGGGAGAGCGTGACGGGGGGGAGAGTGACGGGGAGAGCGTGACGGGGGGAGAGAGACGGGGAGAGAGTGACGGGGGGGGGGGAGAGTGACGGGGAGAGAGTGACGGGGGGGGAGAGAGTGACGGGGAGAGAGTGACCGGGGGGGGGAGGGTGACAGGGAGAGAGTGACGGGGGGGGGGGAGAGTGGCGGGGGGGGGGAGAGTGACTGGGGGGGGGAGAGTGACGGGGGGGGGGGAGAGTGACGGGGGGTAGAGTGACAGGGGGGGAGAGTGACGGGGGGGGAGAGTGACGGGTGGGGGAGAGTGATGGGTGGAGGGGAGAGTGACGGGGAGGAGAGTGACGGGGGGGAGAGTGACGGGGGGGAGAGTGACGGGGGGGAGAGTGACGGGGAGAGAGTGACGGGGGAGAGAGTGAAGGGGGGGAGAGTGACGGGGGGAGAGTGACGGGGGGGGAGAGTGACGGGGAGAGCGTGACGGGGGGGAGGGTGACGGGGGGGGGGAGAGTGACGGAGGGGAGAGTGACGGGGAGAGTGACGGGGAGAGTGACGGGGAGAGTGACGGGGAGAGTGACGGGGGGGGAGAGATGGGGAGTGACGATGAGTGACGGGGAGAGAGGGAGAGTGACGGGGAGAGAGTGAGAGTGACGGGGAGAGAGGGAGAGTGACGGGGAGAGAGGGAGAGTGACGGGGAGAGGGACGGGGAGAGAGGGAGAGTGACGAGGAGAGAGGGAGAGTGACGGGAGAGAGGGAGACTGACGGGGAGAGTGATGGGGAGAGAGGGAGAGTGACGGGGAGAGTGACGGAGAGAGGGGGAGAGGGACGGGGAGGGTGACGGGGGAGAGGGACGGGGAGGGTGACGGAGAGAGGGGGAGAGGGACGGGGAGGGTGACCGGGAGAGTGATGGAGAGAGCGGGAGAGCGACGGGGAGAGACGGAGAGTGACGGGGAGAGACGGAGAGTGACGGGGAGAGACGGAGAGTAACGGGGAGAGAGGGAGAGTGACGGGGAGAGAGGGAGAGTCGGAGAGTGACGGGGAGAGATGGAGAGTGACGGGGAGAGAGGGAGAGTGACGGGGAAAATGGAAGAGTGACGGGGAGTGAGGGAGAGTGGGAGAGTGACCGGTAGAGAGGGAGAGTGACGGGGAGAGTGCCGGAGAGAGAGGGAGAGTGACAGGGAGAGTGACGGGGAGAGAGGGAGAGTGACGGGACAGGGGGAGAGAGGGAGAGTGATGGGGGGAGAGGTAGAGTGACGGGGAGAGTGACGGAGAGAGGGACAGGGAGGGACGGGGAGGGTGACCGGGAGAGTGATGGAGAGAGCGGGAGAGTGACGGGGAGAGCGACGGGGAGAGCGGGAGAGTGACGGGGAAAGAGGGAGAGTGACGGGGAGAGAGGGAGAGTGACGGGGAAAATGGAAGAGTGACAGGGAGAGAGGGAGAGTGACGGGGAGAGTGACGGGGAGAGAGGGAGAGTGACGGGGAGAGAGGGAACGTGATGGGAGAGTGACGGGGAGAGAGGGAGTGTGATGGGAGAGTGAGGGGGAGAGAGGGAGAGTGACGGGGAGAGAGGGAGTGTGACGGGGAGAGAGGGAGAGTGATGGGAGAGTGACGGGGAGAGAGGGAGAGTGACGGGGAGAGAGGGAGAGTGAACGGGGAGAGACGGAGAGTGACGGGGAAAGAGGGAGAGTGACGGGGAGCGAGGGAGAGTGGGAGAGTGACGGGGAGAGAGGGAGAGTGACGGGAGAGAGGGAGAGTGACGGGAGAGAGGGAGAGTGACGGGAGAGAGGGAGAGTGATGGGGAAAGAGGAAGCGTGACGGAGAGAGGGGGAGAGGGACAGGGAGGGTGACCAGGAGAGTGATGGAGAGAGCGGGAGAGTGACGGGGAGAGCGGGAGAGTGACGGGGAGAGCGGGAGAGTGACGGGGAAAGAGGAAGAGTGACGGGGAGAGACGGAGAGTGACGGGGAGAGACGGAGAGTGACGGGGAGAGAGGGAGAGTGACGGGGAAAATGGAAGAGTGACGGGGAGAGAGGGAGAGTGACGGGGAGAGTGACGGGGAGAGAGGGAGAGTGATGGGATAGTGACGGGGAGAGAGGGAGAGTGACGGGGAGAAAGGGAGAGTGATGGGAGAGTGACTGGGCGAGACGGTGAGTGCCGGGGAGAGAGGGAGAGTGCCTGGGAGAGAGGGAGAGTGACGGGGAGAGAGGGAGGGTGACGGGGAGAGAGGGAGGGTGACGGGGAGAGAGTGAGTGTGATGGGGAGAGAGTGAGTGTGATGGGGAGAGAGGGAGAGTGATGGGGAGAGACGGAGAGTGACGGGGAGAGACGAAGAGTGACGGGGAAAGAGGGAGAGTGACGGGGAAAGAGGGAGAGTGACGGGGAAAGAGGGAGAGTGGGAGAGTGATGGGGAGAAAGGGAGAGTGACGGGGAGAGAGGGAGAGTGACGGGGAGAGAGGGAGAGTGACGGGGAGAGAGGGAGAGTGACAGGGAGAGAGAGAGAGTGTGACGGGGAGAGTGACGGGGAGAGAGAGTGACGGGGAGAGAGGGAGAGTGACGGGGAGAGAGGGAGAGTGACGGGGAGAGAGGTAGAGTGACGGGGAGAGAGAGAGAATGACAGGGAGAGAGAGAGAGTGACGGGGAGAGTGACGGGGAGAGAGGGAGAGTGACGGGGAGAGAGGGAGAGTGACGGGGAGAGAGGGAGAGTGACGGGGAGAGAGGGAGAGTGATGGGAGGGAGGGAGAGTGACGGGGAGAGAGGGAGAGTGACGGGGAGTGAGGGAGAGTGACGGGGAGAGAAGGAGAGTGACGGGGAGAGAGGGAGAGTGACGGGGAGAGAGAGAGTGACGGGGAGAGTGACGGGGAGAGAGGGAGAGTGATGGGAGAGTGACGGGGAGAGAGGGAGTGTGATGGGAGAGTGAGGGGGAGAGAGGGAGAGTGACGGGGAGAGAGGGAGTGTGACGGGGAGAGAGGGAGAGTGATGGGAGAGTAACGGGGAGAGAGGGAGAGTGACGGGGAGAAAGGGAGAGTGATGGGAGAGTGACTGGGCGAGACGGTGAGTGACGGGGAGAGAGGGAGAGTGACGGGGAAAGAGGGAGAGTGACGGGGAGCGAGGGAGAGTGGGAGAGTGACGGGGAGAGAGGGAGAGTGACGGGGAGAGAGGGAGAGTGACGGGGAGAGAGGGAGAGTGACGGGGAGAGTGGGAGAGTGACAGGGAGACAGAGTGACGGGGAGAGTGACGGGGAGAGTGACGGGGAGAGTGACGGGGAGAGTGACGGGGAGAGTGACGGGGAGAGAGGGAGAGTGACGGGAAGAGAGGGAGAGTGACGGGGAGAGAGGGAGAGTAACGGGGAGAGTGACGGGGAGAGAGGGAGAGGTGACGGGGAGAGAGGGAGAGTGACGGGGAGAGAGGGAGAGTGACGGGGAGAGAGGGAGAGTGACGGGGAGAGAGGGAGAATGACGGGGAGAGAGGGAGAGTGACGGGGAGAGAGGGAGAGTGACGGGGAGAGAGGGAGTGTGACGCCGATAGTGACGGGGAGTGAGGGAGAGTGACGGGGAGCGAGGGAGAGTGACGGGGAGAGAGGGTGAGTGACAGGAGAGAGGGAGAGTGACGGTGAGATGACGGAGAGAGTGACGGGGAGAGAGGGAGAGTGACGGGGGGCGGGGGTTAGATAGTGACGGGGGGGGGGGGAGAGAGTGACGGGGGGGGGGGTGAAGAGAGTGACGGGGGGGAGAGAGAGTGACGGGGGGGGTGAGAGAGTGACGGGGGGGGGGGGAGAGAGAGTGACAGGGGAGGGAGAGAGAGTGACGGGGGGGGGGAGAGTGTGACGGGGGGGAGAGACAGTGACGGGGCGGGGAGAGAGAGTGACGGGGCGGGGAGAGAGAGTGACGGGGGGGGAGAGAGAGTGACGGGGGGGGGAGAGAGAGAGTGACGGGGGGGGGGAGAGAGAGTGACGGGGGGGGAGAGAGAGTGACGGGGGGGTGAGAGAGTGACGGGGGGGTGGGAGAGTGACGGGGGGGGGGGAGAGTGACGGGGGGGGGGAGAGTGACGGGGAGAGAGGGGGAGAGAGGGGGAGTGGCGGGGGGGGAGAGTGACGGGGAGAGAGGGGGAGTGACGGAGGGGGAGTGGCGGGGGGGAGAGTGACGGGGAGAGAGGGGGAGTGACGTGGGGGAGAGTGACGGGGAGAGAGGGGGAGTGACGGGGGGAGAGTGACGGGGAGAGAGGGGGAGTGACGGGGGGGAGAGTGACGGGGAGAGAGGGGGAGTGACGGCGGGGAGAGTGACGGGGAGAGCGTGACGGGGGGGAGAGTGACGGGGAGAGCGTGACGGGGGGGAGAGAGACGGGGAGAGAGTGACGGGGAGAGAGTGACGGGGGGGGGAGAGTGACGGGGAGAGAGTGACGGGGGGGAGAGAGTGACGGGGAGAGAGTGACCGGGGGGGGGAGGGTGACAGGGAGAGAGTGACGGGGGGGGGGGGGAGAGTGGCGGGGGGGGGGAGAGTGACTGGGGGGGGGAGAGTGACGGGGGGGGGGGAGAGTGACGGGGGGTAGAGTGACAGGGGGGGAGAGTGACGGGGGGGAGAGTGACGGGTGGGGGAGAGTGACGGGTGGAGGGGAGAGTGACGGGGGGAGAGTGACGGGGGGGAGAGTGACGGGGGGGAGAGTGACGGGGGGGGAGAGTGACGGGGGGGGGAGAGTGACGGGGAGAGAGTGACGGGGGAGAGAGTGAAGGGGGGGAGAGTGACGGGGGGAGAGTGACGGGGGGAGAGAGTGACGGGGGGGGAGAGTGACGGGGAGAGAGTGACGGGGGGGAGGGTGACGGGGGGGGGGGAGAGTGACGGAGGGGAGAGTGACGGGGAGAGTGACGGGGAGAGTGACGGGGAGAGTGACGGGGGGGGAGAGATGGGGAGAGTGACGGGGGGGGAGAGATGGGGAGTGACGATGAGTGACGGGGAGAGAGGGAGAGTGACGGGGAGAGAGGGAGAGTGACGGGGAGAGAGGGAGAGTGACGGGGAGAGAGGGAGAGTGACGGGGAGAGGGACGGGGAGAGAGGGAGAGTGACGAGGAGAGAGGGAGAGTGACGGGAGAAAGGGAGACTGACGGGGAGAGTGATGGGGAGAGAGGGAGAGTGACGGGGAGAGTGACGGAGAGAGGGGGAGAGGGACGGGGAGGGTGACGGGGGAGAGGGACGGGGAGGGTGACGGAGAGAGGGGGAGAGGGACGGGGAGGGTGACCGGGAGAGTGATGGAGAGAGCGGGAGAGCGACGGGGAGAGACGGGGAGAGACGGAGAGTGACGGGGAGAGACGGAGAGTAACGGGGAGAGAGGGAGAGTGACGGGGAGAGAGGGAGAGTGACGGGGAGAGAGGGAGAGTCGGAGAGTGACGGGGAGAGATGGAGAGTGACGGGGAGAGAGGGAGAGTGACGGGGAAAATGGAAGAGTGACGGGGAGTGAGGGAGAGTGGGAGAGTGACCGGTAGAGAGGGAGAGTGACGGGGAGAGTGCCGGAGAGAGAGGGAGAGTGACAGGGAGAGTGACGGGGAGAGAGGGAGAGTGACGGGACAGGGGGAGAGAGGGAGAGTGATGGGGGGAGAGGTAGAGTGACGGGGAGAGTGACGGAGAGAGGGACAGGGAGGGACGGGGAGGGTGACCGGGAGAGTGATGGAGAGAGCGGGAGAGTGACGGGGAGAGCGACGGGGAGAGCGGGAGAGTGACGGGGAAAGAGGGAGAGTGACGGGGAGAGAGGGAGAGTGACGGGGAAAATGGAAGAGTGACAGGGAGAGAGGGAGAGTGACGGGGAGAGTGACGGGGAGAGAGGGAGAGTGACGGGGAGAGAGGGAGAGTGATGGGAGAGTGACGGGGAGAGAGGGAGTGTGATGGGAGAGTGAGGGAGAGTGATGGGAGAGTGACGGGGAGAGAGGGAGAGTGACGGGGAGAAAGGGAGAGTGATGGGAGAGTGACTGGGCGAGACGGTGAGTGACGGGAAGAGAGGGAGAGTGACGGGGAGAGAGGGAGAGTGACGGGGAGAGAGGGAGAGTGAACGGGGAGAGACGGAGAGTGACGGGGAAAGAGGGAGAGTGACGGGGAGCGAGGGAGAGTGGGAGAGTGACGGGGAGAGAGGGAGAGTGACGGGAGAGAGGGAGAGTGACGGGAGAGAGGGAGAGTGACGGGAGAGAGGGAGAGTAACGGGGAAAGAGGAAGCGTGACGGAGAGAGGGGGAGAGGGACAGGGAGGGTGACCAGGAGAGTGATGGAGAGAGCGGGAGAGTGACGGGGAGAGCGGGAGAGTGACGGGGAGAGCGGGAGAGTGACGGGGAAAGAGGAAGAGTGACGGGGAGAGACGGAGAGTGACGGGGAGAGAGGGAGAGTGACGGGGAAAATGGAAGAGTGACGGGGAGAGAGGGAGAGTGACGGGGAGAGTGACGGGGAGAGAGGGAGAGTGATGGGATAGTGACGGGGAGAGAGGGAGAGTGACGGGGAGAAAGGGAGAGTGATGGGAGAGTGACTGGGCGAGACGGTGAGTGCCGGGAAGAGAGGGAGAGTGCCGGGTAGAGAGGGAGAGTGCCGGGGAGAGAGGGAGAGTGACGGGGAGAGAGGGAGGGTGACGGGGAGAGAGTGAGTGTGATGGGGAGAGAGTGAGTGTGATGGGGAGAGAGGGAGAGTGATGGGGAGAGACGGAGAGTGACGGGGAGAGACGGAGAGTGACGGGGAAAGAGGGAGAGTGACGGGGAAAGAGGGAGAGTGACGGGGAGCGAGGGAGAGTGGGAGAGTGATGGGGAGAAAGGGAGAGTGACGGGGAGAGAGGGAGAGTGACGGGGAGAGAGGGAGAGTGACGGGGAGAGAGGGAGAGTGACAGGGAGAGAGAGAGAGTGTGACGGGGAGAGTGACGGGGAGAGAGAGTGACGGGAGAGAGGGAGAGTGACGGGGAGAGAGGGAGAGTGACGGGGAGAGAGGGAGAGTGACGGGGAGAGAGGGAGAGTGACGGGGAGAGAGGTAGAGTGACAGGGAGAGAGAGAGAGTGACGGGGAGAGTGACGGGGAGAGAGGGAGAGTGACGGGGAGAGAGGGAGAGTGACGGGGAGAGAGGGAGAGTGATGGGAGGGAGGGAGAGTGACGGGGAGAGAGGGAGAGTGACGGGGAGTGAGGGAGAGTGACGGGGAGAGAAGGAGAGTGACGGGGGGATAGGGAGAATGACGGGGAGAGTGACGGGGAGAGAGGGAGAGTGATGGGAGAGTGACGGGGAGAGAGGGAGTGTGATGGGAGAGTGAGGGGGAGAGAGGGAGAGTGACGGGGAGAGAGGGAGTGTGACGGGGAGAGAGGGAGAGTGATGGGAGAGTAACGGGGAGAGAGGGAGAGTGACGGGGAGAAAGGGAGAGTGATGGGAGAGTGACTGGGCGAGACGGTGAGTGACGGGGAGAGAGGGAGAGTGACGGGGAAAGAGGGAGAGTGACGGGGAGCGAGGGAGAGTGGGAGAGTGACGGGGAGAGAGGGAGAGTGACGGGGAGAGAGGGAGAGTGACGGGGAGAGTGGGAGAGTGACAGGGAGAGAGAGTGACGGGGAGAGTGACGGGGAGAGAGGAAGAGTGACGGGAGAGAGGGAGAGTGATGGGAGAGAGGGAGAGTGACGGGAGAGCGGGAGAGTGACGGGGAGAGCGGGAGAGTGACGGGGAAAGAGGAAGAGTGACAGGGAAAGAGGAAGAGTGACGGGGAGAGACGGAGAGTGACGGGGAGAGAGGGAGAGGGACGGGGAAAATGGAAGAGTGACGGGGAGAGAGGGAGAGTGACGGGGAGAGAGGGAGAGTGACGGGGAGAGTGACGGGGAGAGAGGGAGAGTGATGGGAGAGTGACGGGGAGAGAGGGAGAGTGACGGGGAGAAAGGGAGAGTGATGGGAGAGTGACTGGGCGAGACGGTGAGTGCCGGGGAGAGAGGGAGAGTGCCGGGGAGAGAGGGAGAGTGCCGGGGAGAGAGGGAGAGTGCCGGGGAGAGAGGGAGAGTGCCGGGGAGAGAGGGAGAGTGCCGGGGAGAGAGGGAGAGTGACGGGGAGAGAGGGAGTGTGATGGGGAGAGAGGGAGAGTGACGGGGAGAGACGGAGAGTTACGGGGAGAGACGGAGAGTGACGGGGAAAGAGGGAGAGTGACGGGGAAAGAGGGAGAGTGACGGGGAGCGACGGAGAGTGGGAGAGTGATGGGGAGAAAGGGAGAGTGACGGGGAGAGAGGCAGAGTGGCGGGGAGAGAGGGAGAGTGACGGGAGAGAGGGAGAGTGACGGGAGAGAGGGAGAGTGACGGGAGAGAGGGAGAGTGACGGAGAGAGAGGGAGAGTGACGGGGAGAGAGGGAGAGTGACGGGGAGAGAGGGAGAGTGACGGGGAGAGAGGGAGAGTGACGGGGAGAGAGGTAGAGTGACAGGGAGAGAGAGAGTGTGACGGGGAGAGTGAGGGGGAGAGAGGGAGGGAGACGGGGAGAGAGGGAGATTGACGGGGAGAGAGGGAGAGTGATGGGAGGGAGGGACAGTGACGGGGAGAGAGGGAGAGTGACGGGGAGAGAGGGAGAGTGACGGGGAGAGAAGGAGAGTGACGGGGAGAGAGGGAGTGTGACGGGGAGAGAGGGAGAGTGACGGGGAGAATGACGGGAAGAGTGACGGGGAGAGAGGGAGAGTGACGGGGAGAGAGGGAGAGTGACGGGGAGAGAGGGAGTGTGACGGGGAGAGAGGGAGAGTGACGGGGAGAGTGACGGGGAGAGTGACGGGGAGAGTGACGGGGAGAGTGACGGGGAGAGTGACGGGGAGAGTGACGGGGAGAGAGGGAGAGTGACGGGGAGAGAGGGAGAGTAACGGGGAGAGTGACGGGGAGAGACGGAGAGGTGACGGGGAGAGAGGGAGAGGTGACGGGGAGAGAGGGAGAGTGACGGGGAGAGAGGGAGAGTGACGGGGAGAGAGGGAGTGTGACGGGGAGGGTGACGGGGAGAGAGGGAGAGTGACGGGGAGCGAGGGAGAGTGACGGGGAGAGAGGGTGAGTGACAGGAGAGAGGGAGAGTGACGGTGAGATGACGGAGAGAGTGACGGGGAGAGTGAAGGGGAGAGAGGGAGAGTGACGGGGAGAGAGGGAGAGTGACGGGGAGAGAGGGAGAGTGACGGGGAGAGTGACAGGGAGAGAGGGAGAGTGACGGGGAGCGAGGGAGAATGACGGGGAGAGAGGGTGAGTGACGGGAGAGAGGGAGAGTGACGGTGAGATGACGGAGAGAGTGACGGGGAGAGAGGGAGAGTGACGGGGAGAGAGGGAGAGTGAAGGGGATAGTGCCGGAGTGAGAGGGAGAAAGGGAGAGTGACGGGGAGAGAGGGAGAGTGACGGGGAGAGAGGGAGAGTAACGGGGAGAGAGGGAGAGTGACGGGGAGAGAGGGAGAGTGACGGGGAGAGAGGTAGAGTGATGGGGATAGTGCCGGAGTGAGAGGGAGAGTGACGGGGAAAGAGGGAGATTGACAGGGAGAGAGCGAGAGTGACGGGCAGAGAGGGAGAGTGACGGGGAGAGTGACGTTGAGAGAGGTAGAGTGACGGGAGAGAGGGAGAGTGACAGGGAGAGAGGGAGAGTGACGGGGAGATGACGGAGAGGGAGGGTGACGGGGAGAGAGGGAGAGTGACGGGGAGAGAGGGAGAGTGACGGGGAGAGAGGGAGAGTGACGGGAGAGAGGGAGAGTGTCGGGGAGAGAGGGAGAGTGACTGGGAGAGAGGGAGGGTGACGGGGAGAGAGGGAGAGTGACGGGAAGAGAGGGAGAGTGACGGGGAGAGTGACGTTGAGAGAGGGAGAGTGATGGGGAGAGAGGCAGAGTGACGGGTTGAGAAGGAGAGTGACGAGCAGAGAGGGAGAGTGACGGGGAGAGAGGGAGAGTGACGGGGAGAGAGGGAGAGTGACGGGGAGAGAGGGAGAGTGACGGGGAGAGAGGGAGACTGACGGGAGAGAGGGAGAGTGACAGGGAGAGAGGGAGAGTGACGGGGAGAGAGGGAGAGTGACGGGAAGAGAGGGAGAGTGACGGGAAGAGAGGGAGAGTGACGGGAAGAGAGGGAGAGTGACGGGAAGAGAGGGAGAGTGACGGGGAGAGAGGGAGAGTGACGGGGAGAGTGACAGGGGGAGAGGGAGAGTGACGGGGAGAGAAGGAGAGTGACGGGGAGAGTGATGGGGAGAGAGGGGGAGAGGGACGGGGAGGGTGACCGGGAGAGTGATGGAGAGAGCTGGAGAGTGATGGGGAGAGAGGGAGAGTGACGGGAAGAGAGGGAGAGTGACGGGGAGAGAGGGAGAGTGACGGGGAGAGAGGGAGAGTGAAGGGGAGAGAGGGAGAGTGACGGGTTGAGAGGGAGAGTGACGGGGAGAGCGGGAGAGTGACGGGGAGAGCGGGAGAGTGACGGGGAGAGAGGGGGACTGACGGGGCGAGAAGGAGAGTGACGGGGAGAGAGGGGGAGTGACGGGGAGATGACGGAGAGAGAGGGAGAGTGATGGGGAGAGAAGGAGGGTGACGGGGAGAGAGGGTGACGGGGAGAGAGGGAGGGTGACGGGGAGAGAGGGAGAGTGACGGGGAGAGAGGGAGAGTGACGGGGAGAGAGGGAGAGTGACAGGGAGAGTGACGGGGAGAGAGTGACAGTGACGGGGAGAGAGGGAGAGTGACGGGGAGAGTGACGGGGAGAGTGACGGGGAGAGTGACGGGGAGAGTGACGGGGAGAGAGGGAGAGTGACGGGGAGAGAGGGAGAGTGACGGGGAGAGAGGGAGAGTGACGGGGAGAGAGGGAGAGTGACGGGGAGAGAGGGGGAGTGACGGGGAGAGAGGGAGAGTGACGGGGAGAGAGGGAGAGTGACGGGCAGAGAGGGAGAGTGACGGGGAGAGAGCGAGAGTGACGGGCAGAGAGGGAGAGTGACGGGGAGAGAGGGAGAGTGTCGGGGAGAGAGTGAGAGTGACTGGGAGAGAGGGAGGGTGACGGGGAGAGAGGGAGAGTGACGGGGAGAGAGCGAGAGTGACGGGCAGAGAGGGAGAGTGACGGGGAGAGTGACGGGGAGAGTGACGGGGAGAGAGGGACAGTGACGGGGAGAGAGCGAGAGTGACGGGCAGAGAGGGAGAGTGACGGGGAGAGTGACGTTGAGAGAGGTAGAGTGACGGGAGAGAGGGAGGGTAACGGGGAGAGAGGGAGAGTGACGGGGAGAGAGGGAGAGTGACGGGGAGAGAGGGAGAGTGTCGGGGAGAGAGTGAGAGTGACTGGGAGAGAGGGAGGGTGACGGGGAGAGAGGGAGAGTGACGGGAAGAGAGGGAGAGTGACGGGGAGAGTGACGGTGACAGAGGGAGAGTGATGGGGAGAGAGGGAGAGTGACGGGTTGAGAAGGAGAGTGACGAGCAGAGAGGGAGAGTGACGGTGAGAGAGTGAGAGTGACGGGGAGAGAGGGAGAGTGACGGTGAGAGAGTGAGAGTGACGGGGAGAGAGGGAGAGTGACGGGGAGAGAGGGAGAGTGACGGGAGAGAGTGAGAGTTACAGGGAGAGAGGGAGAGTGACGGGGAGAGTGACGGGGAGAGTGACGGGGAGAGAGGGACAGTGACGGGGAGAGAGGGAGAGTGACGGGGAGAGTGACGGGGAGAGTGACGGGGAGAGTGACGGGGAGAGTGACGGGGAGAGAGGGAGAGTGACGGGGAGAGAGGGAGAGTGACGGGGAGAGAGGGAGAGTGACGGGGAGAGAGGGAGAGTGACGGGGAGAGAGGGGGAGTGACGGGGAGAGAGGGAGAGTGACGGGGAGAGAGGGAGAGTGACGGGGAGAGAGGGAGAGTGACGGGGAGAGAGGGAGAGTGACGGGGAGAGAGGGAGAGTGACGGGGAGAGAGGGAGTGTGACGGGGAGAGTGATGGGGAGAGAGGGAGAGTGACGGGTTGAGAAGGAGAGTGACGAGCAGAGAGGGAGAGTGACGAGCAGAGAGGGAGAGTGACGGTGAGAGAGTGAGAGTGACGGGGAGAGAGGGAGAGTGACGGTGAGAGAGTGAGAGTGACAGGTAGAGAGGGATAGTGTCGGTAGGGGAGAGGGAGAGTGACTGGGAGAGAGGGAGAGTGACGGGGAGAGAGCGAGAGTGACGGGCAGAGAGGGAGAGTGACGTTGAGAGAGGTAGAGTGACGGGAGAGAGGGAGGGTAACGGGGAGAGAGGGAGAGTGACGGGGAGAGAGGGAGAGTGACGGGGAGAGAGGGAGAGTGTCGGGGAGAGAGTGAGAGTGACTGGGAGAGAGGGAGGGTGACGGGGAGAGAGGGAGAGTGACGGGAAGAGAGGGAGAGTGACGGGGAGAGTGACGGTGACAGAGGGAGAGTGATGGGGAGAGAGGGAGAGTGACGGGTTGAGAAGGAGAGTGACGAGCAGAGAGGGAGAGTGACGAGCAGAGAGGTAGAGTGACGGGGAGAGTGACGGAGAGAGGGACAGGGAGGGACGGGGAGGGTGACCGGGAGAGTGATGGAGAGAGCGGGAGAGTGACGGGGAGAGCGACGGGGAGAGCGGGAGAGTGACGGGGAAAGAGGGAGAGTGACGGGGAGAGAGGGAGAGTGACGGGGAAAATGGAAGAGTGACAGGGAGAGAGGGAGAGTGACGGGGAGAGTGACGGGGAGAGAGGGAGAGTGACGGGGAGAGAGGGAGAGTGATGGGAGAGTGACGGGGAGAGAGGGAGTGTGATGGGAGAGTGAGGGAGAGTGATGGGAGAGTGACGGGGAGAGAGGGAGAGTGACGGGGAGAAAGGGAGAGTGATGGGAGAGTGACTGGGCGAGACGGTGAGTGACGGGAAGAGAGGGAGAGTGACGGGGAGAGAGGGAGAGTGACGGGGAGAGAGGGAGAGTGAACGGGGAGAGACGGAGAGTGACGGGGAAAGAGGGAGAGTGACGGGGAGCGAGGGAGAGTGGGAGAGTGACGGGGAGAGAGGGAGAGTGACGGGAGAGAGGGAGAGTGACGGGAGAGAGGGAGAGTGACGGGAGAGAGGGAGAGTAACGGGGAAAGAGGAAGCGTGACGGAGAGAGGGGGAGAGGGACAGGGAGGGTGACCAGGAGAGTGATGGAGAGAGCGGGAGAGTGACGGGGAGAGCGGGAGAGTGACGGGGAGAGCGGGAGAGTGACGGGGAAAGAGGAAGAGTGACGGGGAGAGACGGAGAGTGACGGGGAGAGAGGGAGAGTGACGGGGAAAATGGAAGAGTGACGGGGAGAGAGGGAGAGTGACGGGGAGAGTGACGGGGAGAGAGGGAGAGTGATGGGATAGTGACGGGGAGAGAGGGAGAGTGACGGGGAGAAAGGGAGAGTGATGGGAGAGTGACTGGGCGAGACGGTGAGTGCCGGGGAGAGAGGGAGAGTGCCGGGGAGAGAGGGAGAGTGCCGGGGAGAGAGGGAGAGTGACGGGGAGAGAGGGAGGGTGACGGGGAGAGAGTGAGTGTGATGGGGAGAGAGTGAGTGTGATGGGGAGAGAGGGAGAGTGATGGGGAGAGACGGAGAGTGACGGGGAGAGACGGAGAGTGACGGGGAAAGAGGGAGAGTGACGGGGAAAGAGGGAGAGTGACGGGGAGCGAGGGAGAGTGGGAGAGTGATGGGGAGAAAGGGAGAGTGACGGGGAGAGAGGGAGAGTGACGGGGAGAGAGGGAGAGTGACGGGGAGAGAGGGAGAGTGACAGGGAGAGAGAGAGAGTGTGACGGGGAGAGTGACGGGGAGAGAGAGTGACGGGAGAGAGGGAGAGTGACGTGGAGAGAGGGAGAGTGACGGGGAGAGAGGGAGAGTGACGGGGAGAGAGGTAGAGTGACAGGGAGAGAGAGAGAGTGACGGGGAGAGTGACGGGGAGAGAGGGAGAGTGACGGGGAGAGAGGGAGAGTGACGGGGAGAGAGGGAGAGTGATGGGAGGGAGGGAGAGTGACGGGGAGAGAGGGAGAGTGACGGGGAGTGAGGGAGAGTGACGGGGAGAGAAGGAGAGTGACGGGGGGATAGGGAGAATGACGGGGAGAGTGACGGGGAGAGAGGGAGAGTGATGGGAGAGTGACGGGGAGAGAGGGAGTGTGATGGGAGAGTGAGGGGGAGAGAGGGAGAGTGACGGGGAGAGAGGGAGTGTGACGGGGAGAGAGGGAGAGTGATGGGAGAGTAACGGGGAGAGAGGGAGAGTGACGGGGAGAAAGGGAGAGTGATGGGAGAGTGACTGGGCGAGACGGTGAGTGACGGGGAGAGAGGGAGAGTGACGGGGAAAGAGGGAGAGTGACGGGGAGCGAGGGAGAGTGGGAGAGTGACGGGGAGAGAGGGAGAGTGACGGGGAGAGAGGGAGAGTGACGGGGAGAGTGGGAGAGTGACAGGGAGAGAGAGTGACGGGGAGAGTGACGGGGAGAGAGGAAGAGTGACGGGAGAGAGGGAGAGTGATGGGAGAGAGGGAGAGTGACGGGAGAGCGGGAGAGTGACGGGGAGAGCGGGAGAGTGACGGGGAAAGAGGAAGAGTGACAGGGAAAGAGGAAGAGTGACGGGGAGAGACGGAGAGTGACGGGGAGAGACGGAGAGTCACGGGGAGAGACGGAGAGTGACGGGGAGAGAGGGAGAGGGACGGGGAAAATGGAAGAGTGACGGGGAGAGAGGGAGAGTGACGGGGAGAGAGGGAGAGTGACGGGGAGAGTGACGGGGAGAGAGGGAGAGTGATGGGAGAGTGACGGGGAGAGAGGGAGAGTGACGGGGAGAAAGGGAGAGTGATGGGAGAGTGACTGGGCGAGACGGTGAGTGCCGGGGAGAGAGGGAGAGTGCCGGGGAGAGAGGGAGAGTGCCGGGGAGAGAGGGAGAGTGCCGGGGAGAGAGGGAGAGTGCCGGGGAGAGAGGGAGAGTGCCGGGGAGAGAGGGAGAGTGACGGGGAGAGAGGGAGTGTGATGGGGAGAGAGGGAGAGTGACGGGGAGAGACGGAGAGTTACGGGGAGAGACGGAGAGTGACGGGGAAAGAGGGAGAGTGACGGGGAAAGAGGGAGAGTGACGGGGAGCGACGGAGAGTGGGAGAGTGATGGGGAGAAAGGGAGAGTGACGGGGAGAGAGGCAGAGTGGCGGGGAGAGAGGGAGAGTGACGGGAGAGAGGGAGAGTGACGGGAGAGAGGGAGAGTGACGGGAGAGAGGGAGAGTGACGGAGAGAGAGGGAGAGTGACGGGGAGAGAGGGAGAGTGACGGGGAGAGAGGGAGAGTGACGGGGAGAGAGGGAGAGTGACGGGGAGAGAGGTAGAGTGACAGGGAGAGAGAGAGTGTGACGGGGAGAGTGAGGGGGAGAGAGGGAGGGAGACGGGGAGAGAGGGAGATTGACGGGGAGAGAGGGAGAGTGATGGGAGGGAGGGACAGTGACGGGGAGAGAGGGAGAGTGACGGGGAGAGAGGGAGAGTGACGGGGAGAGAAGGAGAGTGACGGGGAGAGAGGGAGTGTGACGGGGAGAGAGGGAGAGTGACGGGGAGAATGACGGGAAGAGTGACGGGGAGAGAGGGAGAGTGACGGGGAGAGAGGGAGAGTGACGGGGAGAGAGGGAGAGTGACGGGGAGAGAGGGAGTGTGACGGGGAGAGAGGGAGAGTGACGGGGAGAGTGACGGGGAGAGTGACGGGGAGAGTGACGGGGAGAGTGACGGGGAGAGTGACGGGGAGAGTGACGGGGAGAGTGACGGGGAGAGAGGGAGAGTGACGGGGAGAGAGGGAGAGTAACGGGGAGAGTGACGGGGAGAGACGGAGAGGTGACGGGGAGAGAGGGAGAGGTGACGGGGAGAGAGGGAGAGTGACGGGGAGAGAGGGAGAGTGACGGGGAGAGAGGGAGTGTGACGGGGAGGGTGACGGGGAGAGAGGGAGAGTGACGGGGAGCGAGGGAGAGTGACGGGGAGAGAGGGTGAGTGACAGGAGAGAGGGAGAGTGACGGTGAGATGACGGAGAGAGTGACGGGGAGAGTGAAGGGGAGAGAGGGAGAGTGACGGGGAGAGAGGGAGAGTGACGGGGAGAGTGACAGGGAGAGAGGGAGAGTGACGGGGAGCGAGGGAGAATGACGGGGAGAGAGGGTGAGTGACGGGAGAGAGGGAGAGTGACGGTGAGATGACGGAGAGAGTGACGGGGAGAGAGGGAGAGTGACGGGGAGAGAGGGAGAGTGAAGGGGATAGTGCCGGAGTGAGAGGGAGAAAGGGAGAGTGACGGGGAGAGAGGGAGAGTGACGGGGAGAGAGGGAGAGTAACGGGGAGAGAGGGAGAGTGACGGGGAGAGAGGGAGAGTGACGGGGAGAGAGGGAGAGTGATGGGGATAGTGCCGGAGTGAGAGGGAGAGTGACGGGGAAAGAGGGAGATTGACAGGGAGAGAGCGAGAGTGACGGGCAGAGAGGGAGAGTGACGGGGAGAGTGACGTTGAGAGAGGTAGAGTGACGGGAGAGAGGGAGAGTGACAGGGAGAGAGGGAGAGTGACGGGGAGATGACGGAGAGGGAGGGTGACGGGGAGAGAGGGAGAGTGACGGGGAGAGAGGGAGAGTGACGGGGAGAGAGGGAGAGTGACGGGAGAGAGGGAGAGTGTCGGGGAGAGAGGGAGAGTGACTGGGAGAGAGGGAGGGTGACGGGGAGAGAGGGAGAGTGACGGGAAGAGAGGGAGAGTGACGGGGAGAGTGACGTTGAGAGAGGGAGAGTGATGGGGAGAGAGGCAGAGTGACGGGTTGAGAAGGAGAGTGACGAGCAGAGAGGGAGAGTGACGGGGAGAGAGGGAGAGTGACGGGGAGAGAGGGAGAGTGACGGGGAGAGAGGGAGAGTGACGGGGAGAGAGGGAGACTGACGGGAGAGAGGGAGAGTGACAGGGAGAGAGGGAGAGTGACGGGGAGAGAGGGAGAGTGACGGGAAGAGAGGGAGAGTGACGGGAAGAGAGGGAGAGTGACGGGAAGAGAGGGAGAGTGACGGGAAGAGAGGGAGAGTGACGGGGAGAGAGGGAGAGTGACGGGGAGAGTGACAGGGGGAGAGGGAGAGTGACGGGGAGAGAAGGAGAGTGACGGGGAGAGTGATGGGGAGAGAGGGGGAGAGGGACGGGGAGGGTGACCGGGAGAGTGATGGAGAGAGCTGGAGAGTGATGGGGAGAGAGGGAGAGTGACGGGAAGAGAGGGAGAGTGACGGGGAGAGAGGGAGAGTGACGGGGAGAGAGGGAGAGTGAAGGGGAGAGAGGGAGAGTGACGGGGAGAGAGGGAGAGTGACGGGGAGAGCGGGAGAGTGACGGGGAGAGCGGGAGAGTGACGGGGAGAGAGGGGGACTGACGGGGCGAGAAGGAGAGTGACGGGAAGAGAGGGGGAGTGACGGGGAGAGAGGGGGAGTGACGGGGAGATGACGGAGAGAGAGGGAGAGTGATGGGGAGAGAAGGAGGGTGACGGGGAGAGAGGGTGACGGGGAGAGAGGGAGGGTGACGGGGAGAGAGGGAGAGTGACGGGGAGAGAGGGAGAGTGACGGGGAGAGAGGGAGAGTGACAGGGAGAGTGACGGGGAGAGAGGGACAGTGACGGGGAGAGAGGGAGAGTGACGGGGAGAGTGACGGGGAGAGTGACGGGGAGAGTGACGGGGAGAGTGACGGGGAGAGAGGGAGAGTGACGGGGAGAGAGGGAGAGTGACGGGGAGAGAGGGAGAGTGACGGGGAGAGAGGGAGAGTGACGGGGAGAGAGGGGGAGTGACGGGGAGAGAGGGAGAGTGACGGGGAGAGAGGGAGAGTGACGGGGAGAGAGGGAGAGTGACGGGGAGAGAGGGAGAGTGACGGGGAGAGAGGGAGAGTGACGGGGAGAGAGGGAGTGTGACGGGGAGAGTGATGGGGAGAGAGGGAGAGTGACGGGTTGAGAAGGAGAGTGACGAGCAGAGAGGGAGAGTGACGAGCAGAGAGGGAGAGTGACGGTGAGAGAGTGAGAGTGACGGGGAGAGAGGGAGAGTGACGGTGAGAGAGTGAGAGTGACAGGTAGAGAGGGATAGTGTCGGTAGGGGAGAGGGAGAGTGACTGGGAGAGAGGGAGAGTGACGGGGAGAGAGCGAGAGTGACGGGCAGAGAGGGAGAATGACGGGGAGAGTGACGTTGAGAGAGGTAGAGTGACGGGAGAGAGGGAGGGTAACGGGGAGAGAGGGAGAGTGACGAGCAGAGAGGGAGAGTGACGGTGAGAGAGTGAGAGTGACGGGGAGAGAGGGAGAGTGACGGGGAGAGAGGGAGAGTGACGGGAGAGAGTGAGAGTTACAGGGAGAGAGGGAGAGTGACGGGGAGAGTGACGGGGAGAGTGACGGGGAGAGAGGGACAGTGACGGGGAGAGAGGGAGAGTGACGTGGAGAGTGACGGGGAGAGAGGGGGAGTGACGGGGAGAGTGACGGGGAGAGTGACGGGGAGAGAGGGACAGTGACGGGGAGAGTGACGGGGAGAGTGACGGGGAGAGAGGGAGAGTGACGGGGAGAGAGGGAGAGTGACGGGGAGAGAGGGAGAGTGACGGGGAGAGAGGGAGAGTGACGGGGAGAGAGGGGGAGTGACGGGGAGAGAGGGAGAGTGACGGGGAGAGAGGGAGAGTGACGGGGAGAGAGGGAGAGTGACGGGGAGAGAGGGAGAGTGACGGGGAGAGAGGGAGAGTGACGGGGAGAGAGGGAGTGTGACGGGGAGAGTGATGGGGAGAGAGGGAGAGTGACGGGTTGAGAAGGAGAGTGACGAGCAGAGAGGGAGAGTGACGAGCAGAGAGGGAGAGTGACGGTTGTCATGATATTCAAACACACACATCATGATGGACACACTAACAGGCAAATCAGAGTACACAACACCACAACCAATCACAGACAAGAACACCAACCACATAAAAAGCACGAGCACGACACCTGGAGGTCAGTAGGTCTGGGGAGAAGGAAGCATGAAAGAGCTGTTGAAACACCACAAGCAGGGAGCCCCCCACGTGCAGAGTGCAAAGACCAAGTTGTAAATAGTGAGTTTAAATAAACAAGCGTTGTACCATATGCAACTGTGTTGGCTCTTCTGTGTGTTAGAACACCCAACACCACATGGTACAGGAGTGGATCGATACCTGCCTACCAACCTGCCATTCTGGACATGGACCACACCGGCAAACCGCAGCCGATGCAAGTCACGGGGAACCTAGGCACCAACTGGAAGCTCTACAGGCAGCGATTTGACCTGTACATCCGTGCCACCGAAAAACAGAATGTCTCGGATGATTCGAAGATTGCAATGCTCCTCTTCTACGCAGGCCCCCACCCAAATGATGTCTTTAATTCACTGGTGTTCGAGGAAGGCGAAAACCAGGCCAAATATGACACGGTCATCCTCAAAATGGACCAGCACTTTCAAACTGAAGTAAACGAAACTTTCGAAAGATACATCTTTCAGCAACGCCTGCAAGGTAAGGAGGAGCTTTTTCAACCCTTTTTGACGCACCTCCGGATTCTGGCGCAGTCCTGCGGTTACGGCACCACCACAGAGTCCATGATCAGGGACCAGATTGTTTTTGGCGTTGCCTCCAGTGGCCTACGCCAGCAGCTTCTTAAAATAAAGAGCCTCACCTTAGCGTCTGCTGTGGAAGCCTGTGTCCTCCATGAGAATGCTGCCTGCCGTTTTGCCCGATTTCAGGCGTCCGAGTTGGCACAGAGGGGGTCCCCAGCCGTCGAATCGGCAAGCCAGGCCGCCCACGACGTTGAACGCATCCAGGCCGTCGATTTCTTCCCGCCCCACGGCCCGGACGACAGCGGCCGCTTCCCGCGCTTTTCGCGGTCTCCCGCGCAGGTGCGCGCCAAGAATAACGGCCACAACGAGGGACGCACTGCGCAGGCGCGCCCACCGCAAGATCGCACTGCGCATGCGCAGTGGCGCAACGAACGCCGTGACGTCATGACGTGCAGCAAGTGTGGAGGTCTACACTTAAAAGGGCAATGTCCTGCAAAATACCAACAGTGCAACAGATGTGCCATGATAGGCCACTACGCAGCCCGCTGTCGTGCGGCTCAACCCATGGATCCGGCGCATCCTCGACAACCTCGCACACGAGTCAGGACCGTCCAGCCCACGCATCAAGACTTCCAGTTAAGTGATGCAGATGACCAGGATGACTTCAGAGTTGCCGTCATTGATGTCAACAAGGTCAATGCCATCAATCCAGACGATGAGTGGTGTGCCACCCTGACGGTCAACCGATCGCGCGTCGCCTTCCGTCTGGACACCGGCGCATCCGCCAACCTGATTGCTTACTCTGCAGTCCAGGCCATGAAGGTCAAACCACCCATCACACCATCCCGGCTTAAGATGGTTGACTATAACGGGAACGTTATCCCGTCCGTAGGATCTTGCCAGCTACAGGTGACTCACAAGAGGTACACGGCCACACTCCCCTTCGAAGTTGTGGGCTCATCAAAGGACTCGTTACTGGGCGCACAAGCGTGTAAGGTCCTTCACCTGGTACAGCGCATCATGTCTCTCTCTCCAGATGAGATATCCGACTTCCCGGATGCTGAGTTCCACGCGAATCTCCATTCCCTCCTCGCTCACAACCAGGAGGTTTTTGAAGGCATGGGGACATTGCCACACACGTACAAGATTCGACTCAGACCGGACGCCATCCCTGTCGTTCACGCACCTCGCAGGGTTCCTGCGCCTCTCAAAGACCGCCTCAAGGCACAACTGCAGATTCTTCAGGACCAAGGGGTCCTATCCAAGGTCACGGAGCCCACGCCATGGGTCAGCTCCATGGTCTGTGTAAAGAAGCCCTCTGGCGAGCTCCGTATATGTATAGATCCAAAAGATCTGAACAACAACATCATGCGGGAACACTATCCCATCCCGAAACGAGAAGACCTCACCAGCGAGATGGCGCGAGCCAACATATTCACTAAATTGGATGCGTCCAAAGGATTCTGGCAGATCCAACTGGACCCGGCCAGCCGAAGACTATGCACATTCAACACCCCTTTTGGCAGATTCTGCTACAACCGGATGCCATTCGGCATCATTTCGGCATCTGAAGTATTCCACCGCATTATGGAGCAGATGATGGAAGGCATCGAAGGGGTACGTGTATATGTGGACGATATCATCATTTGGTCCACCACTCCGCAGGAACACATGCATCGTCTTCGACGTGTCTTCACCCGCATACGGCAAAATGGCCTGCGTCTCAACCGTGCGAAGTGTGCTTTCGGCCAGACGGAGCTGAAATTCCTCGGGGACCACATCTCAAGGTCCGGGGTCCGTCCCGATGCAGACAAGGTTAGCGCCATCACAGCCATGCCACGACCGGCTGACAAGAAGGCTGTCTTAAGATTCCTGGGCATGGTCAACTTCCTTGGGAAGTTCATTCCCAACCTGGCTTCTCATACAACAAACATGCGCCATCTCGTAAAAAAATCGACGGAATTCAACTGGCACCAGTCGCATCAGCAGGAATGGGAGGAGCTCAAGCACAAACTGGTCACGGCACCAGTGCTGGCCTTCTTTGACGCGACTCGCCCTACAAAGATCTCAACAGACGCCAGCCAATCTGGTATTGGAGCGGTACTCCTGCAAAAAGACAGCACGTCATCATGGGCCCCGGTTGCGTATGCCTCACGAGCCATGACCCCTACCGAACAGCGCTACGCGCAAATCGAAAAAGAATGCCTGGGCTTGTTAACTGGACTGGACAAGTTCCACGACTATGTGTATGGCCTGCCACGATTCACGGTCGAAACCGACCACCGCCCCCTGGTCAACATCATTAACAAAGACCTGAACGACATGACTCCTCGCCTCCAGCGCATCTTACTCAAACTCAGGAGGTACGATTTTGAACTGATCTACACTCCGGGGAAGGAACTCATAGTGGCGGACACTCTTTCCCGAGCAGTGAGCACACCACCAGATGCGGAGGGGTTCGTGCGTCAAATTGAGGCACACGTGACTCTGACAGCAGCAAATATGCCAGCTGATGATCCTTGTCTGACCCACATACGCGCAGAGACGGCGACTGACCCTCTGCTGCAGCGAGTGATGCGCCACATGACGGAAGGGTGGCTAAAAGGGCAGTGCCCCCAGTTTTATAATGTGCGAGATGATCTCACCAATATAGACGGGGTCCTTATGAAATCGCATAGGATCGTCATTCCACACAGTGTGCGCCAGATGATTCTTCGTCAACTACACGAAGGCCACTTGGGTGTCGAAAAATGCAGACGAAGGGCCCGGGCGGCGGTATATTGGCCGGGTATTAATGAAGACATAGCCAACATGGTGCTCAACTGCACAACCTGTCAGAGGTTTCAGCCGGCGCAACCTCCGGAAACACTTCTACCACACGAGATGGTGACGTCCCCCTGGGCGAAGGTGGGTGTTGACCTATTTCACGCGCTCGGCAGAGATTACATTGTTATTATAGACTACTTCTCAAACTACCCGGAAGTCATGCCTCTCCATGATCTGACGTCGTCCGCAGTCATTGGGGCCTGCAAGGAAACGTTTGCTCGCCATGGCATTCCAAGGACTGTCATGTCAGACAATGGACCTTGTTTTGCCAGCCGTGAATGGTCGTCCTTTGCCGCAGCATATGGTTTCACTCATGTGACATCCAGCCCTCTGCATCCACAATCGAACGGGAAGGCTGAAAAGGGTGTCCACATCGCAAAGCGGCTCCTGTGCAAGGCGGCTGATGCCGGATCGGACTTTAACCTTGCCTTGCTGGCCTATCGATCGGCCCCGTTATCCACGGGCCTCTCGCCAGCGCAGCTACTAATGGGTCGCTCCCTCAGGACGACGGTACCTTCCGTCCTGGCACCGACAACAGACCATGAGGCGGTTCTTCGGGACATGCAACTGCAGCGTGATCGCCAGAAAGGTCGGTACGACACACGAGCGACGGACCTGCCCCCCCTGTCCTCCGGAGACAAAGTACGCGTCCATCAACCGTATGGTGGCTGGTCAGCACCGGCCGAAGTCCTCCGACAAGTGGCTCCCCGCTCGTTCCTGGTTCGCATGCCGGATGGTTCCGTGCGTCGCCGCAATCGGCGCGCCCTTCGCCGACTTCCACGTTCACAGCCACACAACACGCCAGATCCTCAACAGGCTTCCGAGGATGACTTTGTGGAGCTGCCGCACATCACGCCCTTTCCATCGCCACCCATGGCCATGCCTGCACAGCAGCCGGTGGTTCTTGATCCACCCTTAAGGCGGTCAACCCGAATTCGTCGCAAACCCATTAGAATGGACTTATAATACAGTTCATATGTTTAATAAGTTGGACAATTTTACATGATAACCTGTTGTTGTTTATCGTTCCAGATGTCGTCTGACTGGACAACTGTTCAAAATTTTTTTTTCTTCTTCTCTCGTTCGCATTTCTGTTATGTTATGGTACAACTGGATTCATGTGACGCACTCGACATCGCCCCATGTACATAGTTCCGTCATAGACACATGCTGCACACGACACACACACACTCTTAGATGCACTCACGTCACGATCATATTTATTACCACGTAGGCACATATCTTTGTAAAAAGGGGGGATGTCATGATATTCAAACACACACATCATGATGGACACACTAACAGGCAAATCAGAGTACACAACACCACAACCAATCACAGACAAGAACACCAACCACATAAAAAGCACGAGCACGACACCTGGAGGTCAGTAGGTCTGGGGAGAAGGAAGCATGAAAGAGCTGTTGAAACACCACAAGCAGGGAGCCCCCCACGTGCAGAGTGCAAAGACCAAGTTGTAAATAGTGAGTTTAAATAAACAAGCGTTGTACCATATGCAACTGTGTTGGCTCTTCTGTGTGTTAGAACACCCAACACCACAACGGTGAGAGAGTGAGAGTGACGGGGAGAGAGGGAGAGTGACGGTGAGAGAGTGAGAGTGACAGGTAGAGAGGGATAGTGTCGGTAGGGGAGAGGGAGAGTGACTGGGAGAGAGGGAGAGTGACGGGGAGAGAGCGAGAGTGACGGGCAGAGAGGGAGAGTGACGGGGAGAGTGACGTTGAGAGAGGTAGAGTGACGGGAGAGAGGGAGGGTAACGGGGAGAGAGGGAGAGTGACGGGGAGAGAGGGAGAGTGACGGGGAGAGAGGGAGAGTGTCGGGGAGAGAGTGAGAGTGACTGGGAGAGAGGGAGGGTGACGGGGAGAGAGGGAGAGTGACGGGAAGAGAGGGAGAGTGACGGGGAGAGTGACGGTGACAGAGGGAGAGTGATGGGGAGAGAGGGAGAGTGACGGGTTGAGAAGGAGAGTGACGAGCAGAGAGGGAGAGTGACGAGCAGAGAGGGAGAGTGACGGGGAGAGAGTGAGAGTGACGGGGAGAGAGGGAGAGTGACGGTGAGAGAGTGAGAGTGACGGGGAGAGAGGGAGAGTGACGGGGAGAGAGGGAGAGTGACGGGAGAGAGTGAGAGTTACAGGGAGAGAGGGAGAGTGACGGGGAGAGTGACGGGGAGAGTGACGGGGAGAGTGACGGGGAGAGAGGGAGAGTGACGGGAAGAGAGGGAGAGTGACGGGGAGAGAGGGAGAGTGACGGGGAGAGAGGGAGAGTGACGGGGAGAGTGACAGGGGGAGAGGGAGAGTGACGGGGAGAGAAGGAGAGTGAAGGGGAGAGTGATGGGGAGAGAGGGGGAGAGGGACGGGGAGGGTGACCGGGAGAGTGATGGAGAGAGTTGGAGTGTGACGGGGAGAGAGGGAGAGTGACGGGGAGAGAGGGACAGTGACGGGGAGAGCGGGAGAGTGACGGGGAGAGAGGGGGACTGACGGGGCGAGAAGGAGAGTGACGGGGATAGAAGGAGAGTGACGGGAAGAGAGGGGGCGTGACGGGGAGAGAGGGGGAGTGACGGGGAGATGACGGAGAGAGAGGGAGAGTGATGGGGAGAGAAGGAGGGTGACGGGGAGAGAGGGTGACGGGGAGAGAGGGAGGGTGACGGGGAGAGAGGGAGGGTGACGGGGAGAGAGGGAGAGTGACGGTGAGAGAGGGAGAGTGACGGTGAGATGACGGAGAGAGAGGGAGAGTGACGGGGAGAGAGGGAGGGTGACGGGGAGAGAGGGAGCGTGACGGGGAGAGAGGGAGAGTGACGGGGAGAGAAGGAGGGTGACGGGGAGAGAGGGTGACGGGGAGAGAGGGAGAGTGACGGGGAGAGAGGGAGAGTGACAGGGAGAGAGGGAGAGTGACAGGGAGAGTGACGGGGAGAGAGGGACAGTGACGGGGAGAGAGGGACAGTGACGGGTAGAGTGACGGGGAGAGTGATGGGGAGAGTGACGGGGAGAGTGACGGGGAGAGTGACGGGGAGAGTGACGGAGAGAGTGACGGGGAGAGAGGGAGAGTGACGGGGAGAGAGGGAGAGTGACGGGGAGAGAGCGAGAGTGACGGGGAGAGAGGGAGAGTGACGGGGAGAGAGGGAGTGTGACGGGGAGAGTGACGGGGAGAGAGGGAGAGTGACGGGGAGCGAGGGAGTGTGACGGGGAGAGAGGGTGAGTGACAGGGAGAAAGGGATAGTGTCGGGGAGAGAGGGAGAGTGACTGGGAGAGAGGGAGAGTGACGGGGAGAGAGGGAGGGTGACGGGGAGAGAGGGAGAGTGACGGGGAGAGAGGGAGAGTGACGGGGAGAGAGGGAGAGTGACGGGGAGAGAGGGAGAGTGACGGGGAGAGAGGGAGGGTGACGGGGAGAGAGGGAGAGTGACGGGGAGAGAGGGAGAGTGACGGGGAGAGAGGGAGAGTCACGGGGAGAGAGGGAGAGTGACGGGGAGAGTGACGGAACGAAACGGAGAGTGATGGGGAGAGAGGGAGAGTGACGGGGAGAGAGGGAGAGTGACGGGAGAGAGGGAGAGTGACGGTGAGATGACGGAGAGAGAGGGAGAGTGACGGGGAGAGAGGGAGGGTGACGGGGAGAGAGGGAGAGTGACGGGGAGAGATGGAGAGTGACGGGGAGAGATGGAGAGTGACGGGGAGAGAGGGAGAGTGATGGGGAGAGAAGGAGGGTGACGGGGAGAGAGGGTGACGGGGAGAGAGGGAGAGTGACGGGGATAGAGGGAGAGTGACGGGGAGAGAGGGAGAGTGACAGGGAGAGTGACGGGGAGAGAGGGAGAGTGACGGGGAGAGTGACGGGGAGAGTGACGGGGAGAGTGACGGGGAGAGTGACGGAGAGAGTGACGCGGAGAGAGGGAGAGTGACGGGGAGAGAGGGAGAATGACGGGGAGAGAGGGAGAGTGACGGGGAGAGAGGGAGAGTGACTGGGAGAGAGGGAGAGTGACGGGGAGAGGGGGAGGGTGACGGGGAGAGAGGGAGAGTGACGGGGAGAGAGGGAGAGTGACGGGGAGAGAGGGAGAGTGACGGGGAGAGAGGGAGAGTGACGGGGAGAGAGGGAGAGTGACGGGGAGAGAGGGATAGTGTCGGGGAGAGAGGGAGAGTGACTGGGAGAGAGGGAGGGTGACGGGGAGAGAGGGAGAGTGACGGGTTGAGAAGGAGAGTGACGAGCAGAGAGGGAGAGTGACGAGCAGAGAGGGAGAGTGACGGGGAGAGAGGGATAGTGTCGGGGAGAGAGGGAGAGTGACTGGGAGAGAGGGAGGGTGACGGGGAGAGAGGGAGAGTGACGGTGAGAGAGTGAGAGTGACGGGGTGAGAGGGAGAGTGACGGGGTGAGAGGGAGAGTGACGGGAGAGAGTGAGAGTTACAGGGAGAGAGGGAGAGTGACGGGGAGAGTGACGGGGAGAGTGACGGGGAGAGTGACGGGGAGAGTGACGGGGAGAGTGACGGGGAGAGAGGGAGAGTGACGGGAAGAGAGGGAGATTGACGGGGAGAGAGGGAGAGTGACGGGGAGAGTGACAGGGGGAGAGGGAGAGTGACGGGGAGAGAAGGAGAGTGAAGGGGAGAGTGATGGGGAGAGAGGGGGAGAGGGACGGGGAGGGTGACCGGGAGAGTGATGGAGAGAGCTGGAGAGTGACAGGGAGAGAGGGAGAGTGACGGGGCGAGAAGGAGAGAGACGGGGCGAGAAGGAGAGTGACGGGGAGAGAAGGAGAGTGACGGGGAGAGAGGGAGAGTGACGGGGAGAGCGGGAGAGTGACGGGGAGAGAGGGGGACTGACGGGGCGAGAAGGAGAGTGACGGGGATAGAAGGAGAGTGACGGGAAGAGAGGGGGCGTGACGGGGAGAGAGGGGGAGTGACGGGGAGATGACGGAGAGAGAGGGAGAGTGATGGGGAGAGAAGGAGGGTGACGGGGAGAGAGGGTGACGGGGAGAGAGGGAGGGTGACGGGGAGAGAGGGAGGGTGACGGGGAGAGAGGGAGAGTGACGGTGAGAGAGGGAGAGTGACGGGGAGAGAGGGAGGGTGACGGGGAGAGAGGGAGAGTGACGGGGAGAGAGGGAGAGTGACGGGGAGAGATGGAGAGTGACGGGGAGAGAGGGAAAGTGACGGGGAGAGAGGGAGAGTGACGGGGAGAGATGGAGAGTGACGGGGAGAGAGGGAAAGTGACGGGGAGAGAAGGAGGGTGACGGGGAGAGAGGGTGACGGGGAGAGAGGGAGAGTGACGGGGAGAGAGGGAGAGTGACGGGGAGAGAGGGAGAGTGACAGGGAGAGTGACGGGGAGAGAGGGACAGTGACGGGGAGAGAGGGACAGTGACGGGTAGAGTGACGTGGAGAGTGATGGGGAGAGTGACGGGGAGAGTGACGGGGAGAGTGACGGGGAGAGTGACGGAGAGAGTGACGGGGAGAGAGGGAGAGTGACGGGGAGAGAGGGAGAGTGACGGGGAGAGAGGGAGAGTGACGGGGAGAGAGGGAGAGTGACGGGGAGAGAGGGAGTGTGACGGGGAGAGTGACGGGGAGAGAGGGAGAGTGACGGGGAGCGAGGGAGTGTGACGGGGAGAGAGGGTGAGTGACAGGGAGAAAGGGATAGTGTCGGGGAGAGAGGGAGAGTGACTGGGAGAGAGGGAGAGTGACGGGGAGAGAGGGAGGGTGACGGGGAGAGAGGGAGAGTGACGGGGAGAGAGGGAGAGTGACGGGGAGAGAGGGAGAGTGACGGGGAGAGAGGGAGAGTGACGGGGAGAGAGGGAGAGTGACGGGGAGAGAGGGAGGGTGACGGGGAGAGAGGGAGAGTGACGGGGAGAGAGGGAGAGTGACGGGGAGAGAGGGAGAGTCACGGGGAGAGAGGGAGAGTGACGGGGAGAGTGACGGAACGAAACGGAGAGTGATGGGGAGAGAGGGAGAGTGACGGGGAGAGAGGGAGAGTGACGGGAGAGAGGGAGAGTGACGGTGAGATGACGGAGAGAGAGGGAGAGTGACGGGGAGAGAGGGAGGGTGACGGGGAGAGAGGGAGAGTGACGGGGAGAGATGGAGAGTGACGGGGAGAGATGGAGAGTGACGGGGAGAGAGGGAGAGTGATGGGGAGAGAAGGAGGGTGACGGGGAGAGAGGGTGACGGGGAGAGAGGGAGAGTGACGGGGAGAGAGGGAGAGTGACGGGGAGAGAGGGAGAGTGACAGGGAGAGTGACGGGGAGAGAGGGAGAGTGACGGGGAGAGTGACGGGGAGAGTGACGGGGAGAGTGACGGGGAGAGTGACGGGGAGAGTGACGGGGAGAGTGACGGAGAGAGTGACGCGGAGAGAGGGAGAGTGACGGGGAGAGAGGGAGAATGACGGGGAGAGAGGGAGAGTGACGGGGAGAGAGGGAGAGTGACTGGGAGAGAGGGAGAGTGACGGGGAGAGGGGGAGGGTGACGGGGAGAGAGGGAGAGTGACGGGGAGAGAGGGAGAGTGACTGGGAGAGAGGGAGAGTGACGGGGAGAGGGGGAGGGTGACGGGGAGAGAGGGAGAGTGACGGGGAGAGAGGGATAGTGTCGGGGAGAGAGGGAGAGTGACTGGGAGAGAGGGAGGGTGACGGGGAGAGAGGGAGAGTGACGGGGAGAGAGGGAGAGTGATGGGGAGAGAGGGAGAGTGACGGGTTGAGAAGGAGAGTGACGAGCAGAGAGGGAGAGTGACGGTGAGAGAGTGAGAGTGACGGGGTGAGAGGGAGAGTGACGGGGTGAGAGGGAGAGTGACGGGAGAGAGTGAGAGTTACAGGGAGAGAGGGAGAGTGACGGTGAGAGTGACGGGGAGAGTGACGGGGAGAGTGACGGGGAGAGTGACGGGGAGAGAGGGAGAGTGACGGGAAGAGAGGGAGATTGACGGGGAGAGAGGGAGAGTGACGGGGAGAGTGACAGGGGGAGAGGGAGAGTGACGGGGAGAGAAGGAGAGTGAAGGGGAGAGTGATGGGGAGAGAGGGGGAGAGGGACGGGGAGGGTGACCGGGAGAGTGATGGAGAGAGCTGGAGAGTGACAGGGAGAGAGGGAGAGTGACGGGGCGAGAAGGAGAGAGACGGGGCGAGAAGGAGAGTGACGGGGAGAGAAGGAGTGTGTCGGGGGAGAGAGGGAGAGTGACGGGGAGAGAGGGAGAGTGACGGGGAGAGAGGGAGAGTGACGGTGAGAGCGGGAGAGTGACGGGGAGAGAGGGGGACTGACGGGGCTAGAAGGAGAGTGACGGGAAGAGAGGGGGAGTGACGGGGAGAGAGGGGGAGTGACGGGGAGATGACGGAGAGAGAGGGAGAGTGATGGGGAGAGAAGGAGGGTGACGGGGAGAGAGGGTGACGGGGAGAGAGGGAGGGTGACGGGGAGAGAGGGAGAGTGACGGGGAGAGAGGGAGAGTGACGGGGAGAGAGGGTGACGGGGAGAGAGGGAGAGTGACGGGGAGAGAGGGAGAGTGACGGGGAGAGAGGGAGAGTGACAGGGAGAGTGACGGGGAGAGAGGGACAGTGACGGGGAGAGAGGGACAGTGACGGGTAGAGTGACGGGGAGAGTGATGGGGAGAGTGACGGGGAGAGTGACGGGGAGAGTGACGGAGAGAGTGACGGGGAGAGAGGGAGAGTGACGGGGAGAGAGGGAGAGTGACGTGGAGAGAGGGAGAGTGACGGGGAGAGAGGGAGAGTGACGGGGAGAGAGGGAGTGTGACGGGGAGAGTGACGGGGAGAGAGGGAGAGTGACGGGGAGCGAGGGAGTGTGACGGGGAGAGAGGGTGAGTGACAGGGAGAAAGGGATAGTGTCGGGGAGAGAGGGAGAGTGACTGGGAGAGAGGGAGAGTGACGGGGAGAGAGGGAGGGTGACGGGGAGAGAGGGAGAGTGACGGGGAGAGAGGGAGAGTGACGGGGCGAGAGGGAGAGTGACGGGGAGAGAGGGAGAGTGACGGGGAGAGAGGGAGAGTGACGGGGAGAGAGGGAGGGTGACGGGGAGAGAGGGAGAGTGACGGGGAGAGAGGGAGAGTGACGGGGAGAGAGGGAGAGTCACGGGGAGAGAGGGAGAGTGACGGGGAGAGAGGGAGAGTCACGGGGAGAGAGGGAGAGTGACGGGGAGAGTGACGGAACGAAACGGAGAGTGATGGGGAGAGAGGGAGAGTGACGGGGAGAGAGGGAGAGTGACGGGAGAGAGGGAGAGTGACGGTGAGATGACGGAGAGAGAGGGAGAGTGACGGGGAGAGAGGGAGGGTGACGGGGAGAGAGGGAGAGTGACGGGGAGAGATGGAGAGTGACGGGGAGAGATGGAGAGTGACGGGGAGAGAGGGAGAGTGATGGGGAGAGAAGGAGGGTGACGGGGAGAGAGGGTGACGGGGAGAGAGGGAGAGTGACGGGGAGAGAGGGAGAGTGACGGGGAGAGAGGGAGAGTGACAGGGAGAGTGACGGGGAGAGAGGGAGAGTGACGGGGAGAGTGACGGGGAGAGTGACGGGGAGAGTGACGGGGAGAGTGACGGGGAGAGTGACGGAGAGAGTGACGCGGAGAGAGGGAGAGTGACGGGGCGAGAGGGAGAATGACGGGGAGAGAGGGAGAGTGACGGGGAGAGAGGGAGAGTGACTGGGAGAGAGGGAGAGTGACGGGGAGAGGGGGAGGGTGACGGGGAGAGAGGGAGAGTGACGGGGAGAGAGGGAGAGTGACGGGGAGAGAGGGAGAGTGACGGGGAGAGAGGGAGAGTGACGGGGAGAGAGGGAGAGTGACGGGGAGAGAGGGATAGTGTCGGGGAGAGAGGGAGAGTGACTGGGAGAGAGGGATGGTGACGGGGAGAGAGGGAGAGTGACGGTGAGAGCGGGAGAGTGACGGGGAGAGAGGGGGACTGACGGGGCTAGAAGGAGAGTGACGGGAAGAGAGGGGGAGTGACGGGGAGAGAGGGGGAGTGACGGGGAGATGACGGAGAGAGAGGGAGAGTGATGGGGAGAGAAGGAGGGTGACGGGGAGAGAGGGTGACGGGGAGAGAGGGAGGGTGACGGGGAGAGAGGGAGAGTGACGGGGAGAGAGGGAGAGTGACGGGGAGAGAGGGTGACGGGGAGAGAGGGAGAGTGACGGGGAGAGAGGGAGAGTGACGGGGAGAGAGGGAGAGTGACAGGGAGAGTGACGGGGAGAGAGGGACAGTGACGGGGAGAGAGGGACAGTGACGGGTAGAGTGACGGGGAGAGTGATGGGGAGAGTGACGGGGAGAGTGACGGGGAGAGTGACGGGGAGAGTGACGGAGAGAGTGACGGGGAGAGAGGGAGAGTGACGGGGAGAGAGGGAGAGTGACGTGGAGAGAGGGAGAGTGACGGGGAGAGAGGGAGAGTGACGGGGAGAGAGGGAGTGTGACGGGGAGAGTGACGGGGAGAGAGGGAGAGTGACGGGGAGCGAGGGAGTGTGACGGGGAGAGAGGGTGAGTGACAGGGAGAAAGGGATAGTGTCGGGGAGAGAGGGAGAGTGACTGGGAGAGAGGGAGAGTGACGGGGAGAGAGGGAGGGTGACGGGGAGAGAGGGAGAGTGACGGGGAGAGAGGGAGAGTGACGGGGAGAGAGGGAGAGTGACGGGGAGAGAGGGAGAGTGACGGGGAGAGAGGGAGAGTGACGGGGAGAGAGGGAGGGTGACGGGGAGAGAGGGAGAGTGACGGGGAGAGAGGGAGAGTGACGGGGAGAGAGGGAGAGTCACGGGGAGAGAGGGAGAGTGACGGGGAGAGTGACGGAACGAAACGGAGAGTGATGGGGAGAGAGGGAGAGTGACGGGGAGAGAGGGAGAGTGACGGGAGAGAGGGAGAGTGACGGTGAGATGACGGAGAGAGAGGGAGAGTGACGGGGAGAGAGGGAGGGTGACGGGGAGAGAGGGAGAGTGACGGGGAGAGATGGAGAGTGACGGGGAGAGATGGAGAGTGACGGGGAGAGAGGGAGAGTGATGGGGAGAGAAGGAGGGTGACGGGGAGAGAGGGTGACGGGGAGAGAGGGAGAGTGACGGGGAGAGAGGGAGAGTGACGGGGAGAGAGGGAGAGTGACAGGGAGAGTGACGGGGAGAGAGGGAGAGTGACGGGGAGAGTGACGGGGAGAGTGACGGGGAGAGTGACGGGGAGAGTGACGGGGAGAGTGACGGGGAGAGTGACGGAGAGAGTGACGCGGAGAGAGGGAGAGTGACGGGGCGAGAGGGAGAATGACGGGGAGAGAGGGAGAGTGACGGGGAGAGAGGGAGAGTGACTGGGAGAGAGGGAGAGTGACGGGGAGAGGGGGAGGGTGACGGGGAGAGAGGGAGAGTGACGGGGAGAGAGGGAGAGTGACGGGGAGAGAGGGAGAGTGACGGGGAGAGAGGGAGAGTGACGGGGAGAGAGGGAGAGTGACGGGGAGAGAGGGATAGTGTCGGGGAGAGAGGGAGAGTGACTGGGAGAGAGGGATGGTGACGGGGAGAGAGGGAGAGTGACGGGGAGAGAGGGAGAGTGATGGGGAGAGAGGGAGAGTGATGGGGAGAGAGGGAGAGTGACGGGTTGAGAAGGAGAGTGACGAGCAGAGAGGGAGAGTGACGAGCAGAGAGGGAGAGTGACGGTGAGAGAGTGAGAGTGACGGGGTGAGAGGGAGAGTGACGGGGTGAGAGGGAGAGTGACGGGAGAGAGTGAGAGTTACAGGGAGAGAGGGAGAGTGACGGTGAGAGTGACGGGGAGAGTGACGGGGAGAGTGACGGGGAGAGTGACGGGGAGAGTGACGGGGAGAGTGACGGGGAGAGAGGGAGAGTGACGGGAAGAGAGGGAGATTGACGGGGAGAGAGGGAGAGTGACGGGGAGAGTGACAGGGGGAGAGAGAGAGTGACGGGGAGAGAAGGAGAGTGAAGGGGAGAGTGATGGGGAGAGAGGGGGAGAGGGACGGGGAGGGTGACCGGGAGAGTGATGGAGAGAGCTGGAGAGTGACAGGGAGAGAGGGAGAGTGACGGGGCGAGAAGGAGAGAGACGGGGCGAGAAGGAGAGTGACGGGGAGAGAAGGAGTGTGTCGGGGGAGAGAGGGAGAGTGACGGGGAGAGAGGGAGAGTGACGGGGAGAGCGGGAGAGTGACGGGGAGAGAGGGGGACTGACGGGGCTAGAAGGAGAGTGACGGGAAGAGAGGGGGAGTGACGGGGAGAGAGGGGGAGTGACGGTGAGAGAGTGAGAGTGACGGGGTGAGAGGGAGAGTGACGGGGTGAGAGGGAGAGTGACGGGAGAGAGTGAGAGTTACAGGGAGAGAGGGAGAGTGACGGGGAGAGTGACGGGGAGAGTGACGGGGAGAGTGACGGGGAGAGTGACGGGGAGAGTGACGGGGAGAGAGGGAGAGTGACGGGAAGAGAGGGAGATTGACGGGGAGAGAAGGAGTGTGTCGGGGGAGAGAGGGAGAGTGACGGGGAGAGAGGGAGAGTGACGGGGAGAGCGGGAGAGTGACGGGGAGAGAGGGGGACTGACGGGGCTAGAAGGAGAGTGACGGGAAGAGAGGGGGAGTGAAGGAGGGTGACGGGGAGAGAGGGTGACGGGGAGAGAGGGAGGGTGATGGGGAGAGAGGGAGAGTGACGGGGAGAGAGGGAGAGTGACGGGGAGAGAGGGAGAGTGACGGGGAGAGAGGGAGAGTGACGGGGAGAGAGGGAGAGTGACGGGGAGAGAGGGAGGGTGACGGGGAGAGAGGGAGAGTGACGGGGAGAGAGGGAGAGTGACGGGGAGAGAGGGAGAGTGACGGGGAGAGAGGGAGAGTGACGGGGAGAGAGGGAGAGTCACGGGGAGAGAGGGAGAGTGACGGGAGAGAGTGAGAGTTCCAGGGAGAGAGGGAGAGTGACGGGGAGAGTGACGGGGAGAGTGACGGGGAGAGTGACGGGAGAGTGACGGGGAGAGAGGGGGACTGACGGGGCGAGTAGGAGAGTGACGGGGATAGAAGGAGAGTGACGGGGAGAGAGGGGGAGTGACGGGGAGATGACGGAGAGGGAGGGAGAGTGATGGGGAGAGAAGGAGGGTGACGGGGAGATAGGGAGGGTGACGGGGAGAGAGGGAGGGTGACGGGGAGAGAGGGAGAGTGACGGGGAGAGAGGGAGAGTGACGGGGAGAGAGGGAGAGTGACGGGGAGAGAGGGAGAGTGACGGGGAGAGAGGGAGAGTGACGGGGAGAGAGGGAGGGTGACGGGGAGAGAGGGAGAGTGACGGGGAGAGAGGGAGAGTGACGGGGAGAGTGACGGAACGAAACGGAGAGTGATGGGGAGAGAGGGAGATTCACGGGGAGAGAGGGAGAGTGACGGGGAGAGTGACGGAACGAAACGGAGAGTGATGGGGAGAGAGGGAGAGTGACGGGGAGAGAGGGAGAGTGACGGGAGAGAGGGAGAGTGACGGTGAGATGACGGAGAGAGAGGGAGAGTGACGGGGAGAGAGGGAGGGTGACGGGGAGAGAGGGAGAGTGACGGGGAGAGAAGGAGAGTGACGGGGAGAGATGGAGAGTGACGGGGAGAGAGGGAGAGTGACGGGGAGAGCGGGAGAGTGACGGGAGAGTGGGAGGGTGACAGGGAGAGTGACGGAGAGTGACGGGGAGAGTGACGGGGAGAGAGGGAGAGTGACGGGGAGAGAGGGAGAGTGACGAGGAGAGAGGGAGAGTGACGGGGAGAGTGACGGAGAGTGACGGGGAGAGTGACGGAGAGTGACGGGGAGAGAGGGAGAGTGACGGGGAGAGAGGGACAGTGACGGGGAGAGAAGGAGAGTGACGGGGATAGTGACGGGGAGAGAGTGAGAGTGACGGGGAGAGTGCAGGAGCGAGAGGGAGAGTGACGAGGAGAGTGACAGGGAGAGAGGGAGAGTGACGGGGCGAGAAGGAGAGAGACGGGGCGAGAAGGAGAGTGACGGGGAGAGAAGGAGAGTGACGGGGAGAGCGGGAGAGTGACGGGGAGAGAGGGGGACTGACGGGGCTAGAAGGAGAGTGACGGGAAGAGAGGGGGAGTGACGGGGAGAGAGGGGGAGTGACGGTGAGAGAGTGAGAGTGACGGGGTGAGAGGGAGAGTGACGGGGTGAGAGGGAGAGTGACGGGAGAGAGTGAGAGTTACAGGGAGAGAGGGAGAGTGACGGTGAGAGTGACGGGGAGAGTGACGGGGAGAGTGACGGGGAGAGTGACGGGGAGAGTGACGGGGAGAGAGGGAGAGTGACGGGAAGAGAGGGAGATTGACGGGGAGAGAGGGAGAGTGACGGGGAGAGTGACAGGGGGAGAGGGAGAGTGACGGGGAGAGAAGGAGAGTGAAGGGGAGAGTGATGGGGAGAGAGGGGGAGAGGGACGGGGAGGGTGACCGGGAGAGTGATGGAGAGAGCTGGAGAGTGACAGGGAGAGAGGGAGAGTGACGGGGCGAGAAGGAGAGAGACGGGGCGAGAAGGAGAGTGACGGGGAGAGAAGGAGTGTGTCGGGGGAGAGAGGGAGAGTGACGGGGAGAGAGGGAGAGTGACGGGGAGAGCGGGAGAGTGACGGGGAGAGAGGGGGACTGACGGGGCTAGAAGGAGAGTGACGGGAAGAGAGGGGGAGTGACGGGGAGAGAGGGGGAGTGACGGGGAGATGACGGAGAGAGAGGGAGAGTGATGGGGAGAGAAGGAGGGTGACGGGGAGAGAGGGTGACGGGGAGAGAGGGAGGGTGATGGGGAGAGAGGGAGAGTGACGGGGAGAGAGGGAGAGTGACGGGGAGAGAGGGAGAGTGACGGGGAGAGAGGGAGAGTGACGGGGAGAGAGGGAGAGTGACGGGGAGAGAGGGAGGGTGACGGGGAGAGAGGGAGAGTGACGGGGAGAGAGGGAGAGTGACGGGGAGAGAGGGAGAGTGACGGGGAGAGAGGGAGAGTGACGGGGAGAGAGGGAGAGTCACGGGGAGAGAGGGAGAGTCACGGGGAGAGTGACGGAACGAAACGGAGAGTGATGGGGAGAGAGGGAGAGTGACGGGGAGAGAGGGAGAGTGACGGGAGAGAGGGAGAGTGACGGTGAGATGACGGAGAGAGAGGGAGAGTGACGGGGAGAGAGGGAGGGTGACGGGGAGAGAGGGAGAGTGACGGGGAGAGAGGGAGAGTGACGGGGAGAGATGGAGAGTGACGGGGAGAGAGGGAGAGTGATGGGGAGAGAAGGAGGGTGACGGGGAGAGAGGGTGACGGGGAGAGAGGGAGAGTGACGGGGAGAGAGGGAGAGTGACGGGGAGAGAGGGAGAGTGACAGGGAGAGTGACGGGGAGAGAGGGACAGTGACGGGGAGAGAGGGACAGTGACGGGGAGAGTGACGGGGAGAGTGATGGGGAGAGTGACGGGGAGAGTGACGGGGAGAGTGACGGGGAGAGTGACGGAGAGAGTGACGGGGAGAGAGGGAGAGTGACGGGGAGAGAGGGAGAGTGACGGGGAGAGAGGGAGAGTGACGGAGAGAGAGTGAGAGTGACGGGGAGAGAGGGAGAGTGACGGGGAGAGAGGGAGTGTGACGGGGAGAGTGACGGGGAGAGAGGGAGAGTGACGGGGAGCGAGGGAGTGTGACGGGGAGAGAGGGTGAGTGACAGGGAGAAAGGGATAGTGTCGGGGAGAGAGGGAGAGTGACTGGGAGAGAGGGAGAGTGACGGGGAGAGAGCGAGAGTGACGGGCAGAGAGGGAGAGTGACGGGGAGAGTGACGTTGAGAGAGGTAGAGTGATGGGAGAGAGGGAGGGTGACGGGGAGAGAGGGAGAGTGACGGGGAGAGAGGGAGAGTGACGGGGAGAGAGGGTGAGTGACGGGGCGAGAGGGAGAGTGACGGGAAGAGAGGGAGAGTGACGGGGAGAGTGACGGTGAGAGAGGGAGAGTGATGGGGAGAGAGGGAGAGTGACGGGTTGAGAAGGAGAGTGACGAGCAGAGAGGGAGAGTGACGAGCAGAGAGGGAGAGTGACAGTGAGAGAGTGAGAGTGACGGGGAGAGAGGGAGAGTGACGGGGAGAGAGGGAGAGTGACGGGAGAGAGTGAGAGTTCCAGGGAGAGAGGGAGAGTGACGGGGAGAGTGACGGGGAGAGTGACGGGGAGAGTGACGGGGAGAGTGACGGGGAGAGAGGGAGAGTGACGGGAAGAGAGGGAGAGTGACGGGGAGAGAGGGAGAGTGACGGGGAGAGTGACAGGGGGAGAGGGAGCGTGACGGGGAGAGAAGGAGAGTGACGGGGAGAGTGATGGGGAGAGAGGGGGAGAGGGACGGGGAGGGTGACCGGGAGAGTGATGGAGAGAGCTGGAGTGTGACGGGGAGAGAGGGAGAGTGACGGTGCGAGAAGGAGAGAGACGGGGCGAGAAGGAGAGTGACGGGGAGAGAAGGAGAGTGACGGGGAGAGAGGGAGAGTGACGGGGAGAGCGGGAGAGTGACGGGGAGAGAGGGGGACTGACGGGGCGAGTAGGAGAGTGACGGGGATAGAAGGAGAGTGATGGGGAGAGAGGGGGAGTGACGGGGAGATGACGGAGAGGGAGGGAGAGTGATGGGGAGAGAAGGAGGGTGACGGGGAGATAGGGAGGGTGACGGGGAGAGAGGGAGGGTGACGGGGAGAGAGGGAGAGTGACGGGGAGAGAGGGAGAGTGACGGGGAGAGAGGGAGAGTGACGGGGAGAGAGGGAGAGTGACGGGGAGAGAGGGAGGGTGACGGGGAGAGAGGGAGAGTGACGGGGAGAGAGGGAGAGTGACGGGGAGAGTGACGGAACGAAACGGAGAGTGATGGGGAGAGAGGGAGATTCACGGGGAGAGAGGGAGAGTGACGGGGAGAGTGACGGAACGAAACGGAGAGTGATGGGGAGAGAGGGAGAGTGACGGGGAGAGAGGGAGAGTGACGGGAGAGAGGGAGAGTGACGGGGAGAGATGGAGAGTGACGGGGAGAGAGGGAGAGTGACGGGGAGAGCGGGAGAGTGACGGGAGAGAGGGAGGGTGACAGGGAGAGTGACGGAGAGTGACGGGGAGAGTGACGGGGAGAGAGGGAGAGTGACGGGGAGAGAGGGAGAGTGACGGGGAGAGAGGGAGAGTGACGGGGAGAGTGACGGAGAGTGACGGGGAGAGAGGGAGAGTGACGGGGAGAGAGGGAGAGTGACGGGGAGAGAAGGAGAGTGACGGGGATAGTGACGGGGAGAGAGTGAGAGTGACGGGGAGAGTGCAGGAGCGAGAGGGAGAGTGACGAGGAGAGTGACGGGAAGAGAAGGAGAGTGACGGGGAGAGAGGGAGAGTGACGTTGAGAGTGGGAGAGTGACGGGGAGAGAGGGAGAGTGACGGGGAGAGAGGGAGAGTGACGGGGAGAGAGGGACAGTGACGGGGCGAGAAGGAGAGTGACGGGGAGAGAAGGAGAGTGACGGGGAGAGAGGGAGAGTGACGGGGAGAGCGGGAGAGTGACGGGGAGAGAGGGGGACTGACGGGGCGAGTAGGAGAGTGACGGGGATAGAAGGAGAGTGACGGGGAGAGAGGGGGAGTGACGGGGAGATGACGGAGAGGGAGGGAGAGTGATGGGGAGAGAAGGAGGGTGACGGGGAGAGAGGGAGGGTGACGGGGAGAGAGGGAGAGTGACGGGGAGAGAGGGAGAGTGACGGGGAGAGAGGGAGAGTGACGGGGAGAGAGGGAGAGTGACGGGGAGAGAGGGAGAGTGACGGGGAGAGAGGGAGAGTGACGGGGAGAGAGGGAGGGTGACGGGGAGAGAGGGAGAGTGACGGGGAGAGAGGGAGAGTGACGGGGAGAGTGACGGAACGAAACGGAGAGTGATGGGGAGAGAGGGAGATTCACGGGGAGAGAGGGAGAGTGACGGGGAGAGTGACGGAACGAAACGGAGAGTGATGGGGAGAGAGGGAGAGTGACGGGGAGAGAGGGAGAGTGACGGGAGAGAGGGAGAGTGACGGTGAGATGACGGAGAGAGAGGGAGAGTGACGGGGAGAGAGGGAGGGTGACGGGGAGAGAGGGAGAGTGACGGGGAGAGAAGGAGAGTGACGGGGAGAGATGGAGAGTGACGGGGAGAGAGGGAGAGTGACGGGGAGAGCGGGAGAGTGACGGGAGAGAGGGAGGGTGACAGGGAGAGTGACGGGGAGAGTGACGGGGAGAGAGGGAGAGTGACGGGGAGAGAGGGAGAGTGACGGGGAGAGAGGGAGAGTGACGGGGAGAGTGACGGAGAGTGACGGGGAGAGAGGGAGAGTGACGGGGAGAGAGGGAGAGTGACGGGGAGAGAGGGACAGTGACGGGGAGAGAAGGAGAGTGACGGGGATAGTGACGGGGAGAGAGTGAGAGTGACGGGGAGAGTGCAGGAGCGAGAGGGAGAGTGACGAGGAGAGTGACGGGAAGAGAAGGAGAGTGACGGGGAGAGAGGGAGAGTGACGTTGAGAGTGGGAGATTGACGGGGAGAGAGGGAGAGTGACGGGGAGAGAGGGAGAGTGACGGGGAGAGAGGGACAGTGACGGGGAGAGAAGGAGAGTGACGGGGATAGTGACGGGGAGAGTGACGGGGAGAGTGCAGGAGCGAGAGGGAGAGTGACGAGGAGAGTGACGGGAAGAGAAGGAGAGTGACGGGGAGAGAGGGAGAGTGACGTTGAGAGTGGGAGAGTGATGGGAGAGAGGGAGAGTGACGGTGAGATGACGGGGAGAGGGGGAGAGTGACGGGGAGAGAGGGAGAGTGACGGGGAGAGAGGGAGAGTGACGGGAAGAGAGGGAGAGTGACGGGGAGAGTGACGGGAAGACAGGGAGAGTGACGGGGAGAGAGGGAGAGTGGGAGAGTGATGGGGAGAAAGGGAGAGTGACGGGGAGAGAGGCAGAGTGACGGGGAGAGAGGGAGAGTGACGGGGAGAGTGACGGGGAGAGAGGGAGAGTGACGGGGAGAGTGCAGGAGCGAGAGGGAGAGTGACGGGGAGAGTGACGGGGAGAGAGGGAGAGTGACGGGGAGAGAGGGAGAGTGACGTTGAGAGTGGGAGAGTGACGGGAGAGAGGGAGAGTGACGGTGAGATGACGGAGAGAGTGGGAGAGTGAAGGGGAGAGAGGGAGGGTGATGGGGAGAGAGGGAGAGTGACGGGGAGAGAGGGAGAGTGACGGGAAGAGAGGGAGAGTGACGGGGAGAGTGACGGGAAGACAGGGAGAGTGACGGGGAGCGAGGGAGAGTGGGAGAGTGATGGGGAGAAAGGGAGAGTGACGGGGAGAGAGGCAGAGTGACGGGGAGAGAGGGAGAGTGACGGGGAGAGTGACGGGGAGAGAGGGAGAGTGACGGGGAGAGTGCAGGAGCGAGAGGGAGAGTGAAGGGGAGAGTGACGGGAAGAGAGGGAGAGTGACGGGGAGAGAGGGAGAGTGACGTTGAGAGTGGGAGAGTGACGGGAGAGAGGGAGAGTGAAGGTGAGATGACGGAGAGAGTGGGAGAGTGAAGGGGAGAGAGGGAGGGTGATGGGGAGAGAGGGAGAGTGACGGGGAGAGAGGGAGAGTGACGGGAAGAGAGGGAGAGTGACGGGGAGAGTGACGGGAAGACAGGGAGAGTGACAGGGAGAGAGGGAGAGTGACGGGGAAAGAGGGAGAGTGACGGGGAGCGAGGGAGAGAGGCAGAGTGACGGGGAGAGAGGCAGAGTGACGGGGAGAGAGGCAGAGTGACGGGGAGAGAGGCAGAGTGACGGGGAGAGAGGGAGAGTGACGGGGAGAGAGGGAGAGTGACGGGGAGAGAGGGAGAGTGACAGGGAGAGAGAGAGAGTGTGACGGGGAGAGTGACGGGGAGAGAGGGAGAGTAACGGGAGAGAGGGAGAGTGATGGGAGAGAGGGAGAGTGACGGGGAGAGAGTGAGAGTGACGGGGAGAGAGGTAGAGTGACAGGGAGAGAGAGAGAGTGACGGGGAGAGTGACGGGGAGAGAGGGTGGGTGACGGGGAGAGAGGGAGAGTGACGGGGAGAGAGGGAGAGTGACGCGGAGAGAGGGAGAGTGATGGGACGGAGGGAGAGTGATGGGAGGGAGGGAGAGTGACGGGGAGAGAGGGAGAGTGACGGGGACAGAGGGAGAGTGACGGGGACAGAGGGAGTGTGATGGGGAGAGAGGGAGAGTGACGGGGAGAGAAGGAGAGTGACGGGGGGATAGGGAGAATGACGGGGAGAGTGACGGGGAGAGAGGGAGAGTGACGGGGAGAGAGGGAGAGTGACGGGGAGAGAGGGAGAGTGACGGGGAGAGAGGGAGAGTGACGGGGAGAGAGGGAGAGTGACGGGGAGAGTGACGGGGAGAGTGACGCGGAGCGTGACGGGGAGAGTGACGGGGAGAGTGACGGGGAGAGTGACGGGGAGAGAGGGGGAGTGACGGGGAGATGACGGAGAGAGAGGGAGAGTGCTGGGGAGAGAAGGAGGGTGACGGGGAGAGAGGGTGACGGGGAGAGAGTGAGGGTGACGGGGAGAGAGGGAGAGTGACGGGGAGAGAGGGAGAGTGACGGGGAGAGAGGGACAGTGACGGGGAGAGAGGGAGAATGACGGGGAGAGTGACGGGGAGAGAGGGAGAGTGACGGGGAGAGAAGGAGAGTGACGGGGAGAGAGGGAGAGTGATGGGGAGAGAGGGAGAGTGACGGGGAGAGAGGGAGTGTGACGGGGAAAGTGATGGGGAGAGAGGGAGAGTGACGGGGAGCGAGGGAGAGTGACGTGGAGAGAGGGTGAGTGACAGGGAGAGAGGGATAGTGTCGGGGAGAGAGGGAGAGTGATTTGGAGAGAGGGAGATTGACGGGGAGAGAGCGAGAGTGGCGGGCAGAGAGGGAGAGTGACGGGGAGAGTGACGTTGAGAGAGGTAGAGTGACGGGAGAGAGGGAGAGTGACAGGGAGAGAGGGAGAGTGACGGGGAGATGACGGAGAGGGAGGGTGACGGGGAGAGAGGGAGAGTGACGGGGCGAGAGGGAGAGTGACGGGGAGAGAGGGAGAGTGACGGGGAGAGAGGGATAGTGTCGGGGAGAGAGGGAGAGTGACTGGGAGAGAGGGAGGGTGACGGGGAGAGAGGGAGAGTGACGGGAAGAGAGGGAGAGTGACGGGGAGAGTGACGATGAGAGAGGGAGAGTGATGGGGAGAGAGGGAGAGTGACGGGTTGAGAAGGAGAGTGACGAGCAGAGAGGGAGAGTGACGGTGAGAGAGTGAGAGTGAAGGTGCGAGAGGGAGAGTGACGGGGAGAGAGGGAGAGTGACGGGGAGAGAGGGAGAGTGACGGGGAGAGAGGGAGAGTGACGGGGAGAGAGGGAGAGTGACGGGGAGAGAGGGAGAGTGACGGGGAGAGAGGGAGACTGACGGGAGAGAGTGAGAGTGACATGGAGAGAGGGAGAGTGACGGGGAGAGTGACGGGGAGAGTGACGGGGAGAGTGACGGGGAGAGAGGGAGAGTGACGGGAAGAGAGGGAGAGTGACGGGGAGAGATGTAGAGTGACGGGGAGAGTGACAGGGGGAGAGGGAGAGTGACGGGGAGAGAAGGAGAGTGACGGGGAGAGTGATGGGGAGAGAGGGGGAGAGGGACCGGGAGGGTGACCGGGAGAGTGATGGAGAGAGCTGGAGTGTGACGGGGAGAGAGGGAGAGTGACGGGGCGAGAAGGAGAGTGACGGGGCGAGAAGGAGAGTGACGGGGAGAGAAGGAGAGTGACGGGGAGAGAGGGGGACTGACGGGGCGAGAAGGAGAGTGACGGGGATAGAAGGAGAGTGACGGGAAGAGAGGGGGAGTGACGGGAAGAGAGGGGGAGTGACGGGGAGAGAGGGGGAGTGACGGGGAGAGAGGGAGAGTGACGGGGAGCGAGGGAGAGTGACGGGGAGAGAGGGGGAGTGACGGGGAGATGACGGAGAGAGAGGCAGAGTGATGGGGAGAGAAGGAGGGTGACGGGGAGAGAGGGTGACGGGGAGAGAGGGAGGGTGACGGGGAGAGAGGGAGAGTGACGGGGAGAGAGGGAGAGTAACGGGGAGAGTGACGGGGAGAGGGGGAGAGTGACGGGGAGAGAGGGAGAGTGACGGGGAGAGAGGGAGTGATGGGGAGAGGGGGAGAGTGACGGGGAGAGGGGGAGAGTGACGGGGAGGGAGGGAGAGTGACGGGGAGAGTGCCTGAGAGAGGGGGAGAGTGATGGGGATAGTGACGGAGAGAGAGGGAGAGTGACGGGGCGAGAGGGAGAGTGACGGTGAGAGAGGGAGAGTGACGGGGAGAGAGGGAGAGTGACGGGGAGGGAGGGAGAGTGACGGGGAGGGAGGAGAGAGAGGGAGAGTGACAGGGAGAGAGGGAGAGTGACGGGGAGAGAGGGAGAGTGACGGGGAGAGAGGGAGAGTGACGGGGAGGGAGGCGAGAGAGGGAGAGTGACGGGGAGAGAGGAGAGAGAGGGAGAGTGACGGGGAGAGAGGGAGAGTGACGGGGAGAGAGGGAGAGTGACGGGGAGAGAGGGAGAGTGACGGGGAGAGAGGGAGAGTGACGGGGAGAGAGGGAGAGTGACGGGGAGAGAGGGAGAGTGACGGGGAGAGAGGGAGAGTGACGGGGAGAGAGAGAGAGTGACGGGGAGAGAGAGAGAGTGACGGGGGGAGAGAGAGAGTGACGGGGAGAGAAGGAGAGTGACGGGGAGAGGAGAGTGACAGGGAGAGAGACGGGGAGAGAGGGAGAGTGACGGGGAGAGAAGGAGAGTGATTGGGAGAGTGACTGGGAGAGAGGGAGAGTGACGGGGAGAGAGGGAGAGGGACGGGGAGAGTGACAGAGAGAGGGGGAGAGGGACGGGGAGTGTGACCGGGAGAGTGATGGAGAGAGCGTGAGAGTGACGGGGAGAGCGGGAGAGTGACCGGGAGAGAGGGAGAGTGACGGGGAGAGACGGAGAGTGACGGGGAAAGAGGGAGAGTGACGGGGAAAGAGGGAGAGTGACGGGGAGAGAGGGAGAGTGGGAGAGTGATGGGGAGGGAGGGAGAGTGACGGGGAGAGAGGGAGTGACGGGAGAGTGACTGGGCGAGACGGAGAGTGATGGGGAAAGAGGGAGAGTGACGGGGAGGGAGGGAGAGTGACAGGGAAAGAGGGAGAGTGACGGGGAGCGAGGGAGAGAGGGAGAGTGATAAGGAGAGAGGGAGAGTCACGGGGAGAGAGGGAGAGTGACGGGGAGAGAGGGAGAGTGACGGGGAGAGAGGAAGAGTGGGAGAGTGACGGGGAGTTAAGGTGAGTGACGGGGAGAGAGGGAGTGTGACGGGGAAAGAGGGAGAGTGACGAGGAGAGAGGGAGAGTGACGGGGAGGGAGGGAGAGTGAAGGAGAGAGAGGGAGAGTGAAGGAGAGAGAGGGAGAGTGAAGGAGAGAGAGGGAGAGTGACGGGGAGAGAGGGAGAGTGACGGGGAGAGAGGGAGAGTGACGGGGAGAGAGGGAGAGTGACGGGGAGAGAGGGAGAGTGCCGGGGAGAGAGGGAGAGTGACGGGGAGAGAGGGAGAGTGACGGGGGGAGAGGGAGAGTGACGGGGAGAGGGGGAGAGTGACAGGGAGAGTGACGGGGAGAGAGGGAGAGTGACGGGAGAGAGGGAGAGAGACGGAGAGTGACGGGAGAGAGACGGAGAGTGACGGGGAAAGCAGGAGAGTGACGGGGAGAGAGAGAGAGTGACGGGGGGAGAGAGACAGTGACGGGGAGAGAAGGAGAGTGACAGGGAGAGGAGAGTGACAGGGAGAGAGACGGGGAGAGAGGGAGAGTGACGGGGAGAGAAGGAGAGTGATTGGGAGAGTGACGGGGAGAGAGGGAGAGTGACGGGGAGAGAGGGAGAGGGACGGGGAGAGTGACAGAGAGAGGGGGAGAGGGACGGGGAGTGTGACCGGGAGAGTGATGGAGAGAGCGTGAGAGTGACGGGGAGAGCGGGAGAGTGACCGGGAGAGAGGGAGAGTGACGGGGAGAGACGGAGAGTGACGGGGAAAGAGGGAGAGTGACGGGGAAAGAGGGAGAGTGACGGGGAAAGAGGGAGAGTGACGGGGAAAGAGGGAGAGTGACGGGGAAAGAGGAAGAGTGACGGGGAGAGAGGGAGAGTGGGAGAGTGACGGGGAGGGAGGGAGAGTGACGGGGAGAGAGGGAGTGACGGGAGAGTGACTGGGCGAGACGGAGAGTGATGGGGAAAGAGGGAGAGTAACGGGGAGGGAGGGAGAGTGACAGGGAAAGAGGGAGAGTGACGGGGAGCGAGGGAGAGAGGGAGAGTGATAAGGAGAGAGGGAGAGTCACGGGGAGAGAGGGAGAGTGACGGGGAGAGAGGGAGAGTGACGGGGAGAGAGGAAGAGTGGGAGAGTGACGGGGAGTTAAGGTGAGTGACGGGGAGAGAGGGAGTGTGACGGGGAAAGAGGGAGAGTGACGAGGAGAGAGGGAGAGTGACGGGGAGGGAGGGAGAGTGAAGGAGAGAGAGGGAGAGTGAAGGAGAGAGAGGGAGAGTGAAGGAGAGAGAGGGAGAGTGACGGGGAGAGAGGGAGAGTGACGGGGAGAGAGGGAGAGTGACGGGGAGAGAGGGAGAGTGACGGGGAGAGAGGGAGAGTGACGGGGAGAGAGGGAGAGTGACGGGGGGAGAGGGAGAGTGACGGGGAGAGGGGGAGAGTGACAGGGAGAGTGACGGGGAGAGAGGGAGAGTGACGGGGAGAGAGGGAGAGTGACGGGGAGAGAGGGAGAGTGACGGGGAGAGAGGGAGAGTGACGGGGAGAGAGGGAGAGTGACGGGGAGAGAGGGAGAGTGACGGGGAGAGTGGGAGAGTGACGGGGAGAGAGGGAGAGTGACGGGGAGAGAAGGAGAGTGACGGGGAGAGTGATGGGGAGAGAGGGGGAGAGGGACCGGGAGGGTGACCGGGAGAGTGATGGAGAGAGCTGGAGTGTGACGGGGAGAGAGGGAGAGTGACGGGGCGAGAAGGAGAGTGACGGGGCGAGAAGGAGAGTGACGGGGAGAGAAGGAGAGTGACGGGGAGAGAGGGGGACTGACGGGGCGAGAAGGAGAGTGACGGGGATAGAAGGAGAGTGACGGGAAGAGAGGGGGAGTGACGGGAAGAGAGGGGGAGTGACGGGGAGAGAGGGGGAGTGACGGGGAGAGAGGGAGAGTGACGGGGAGCGAGGGAGAGTGACGGGGAGAGAGGGGGAGTGACGGGGAGATGACGGAGAGAGAGGCAGAGTGATGGGGAGAGAAGGAGGGTGACGGGGAGAGAGGGTGACGGGGAGAGAGGGAGGGTGACGGGGAGAGAGGGAGAGTGACGGGGAGAGAGGGAGAGTAACGGGGAGAGTGACGGGGAGAGGGGGAGAGTGACGGGGAGAGAGGGAGAGTGACGGGGAGAGAGGGAGTGATGGGGAGAGGGGGAGAGTGACGGGGAGAGGGGGAGAGTGACGGGGAGGGAGGGAGAGTGACGGGGAGAGTGCCTGAGAGAGGGGGAGAGTGATGGGGATAGTGACGGAGAGAGAGGGAGAGTGACGGGGCGAGAGGGAGAGTGACGGTGAGAGAGGGAGAGTGACGGGGAGAGAGGGAGAGTGACGGGGAGGGAGGGAGAGTGACGGGGAGGGAGGAGAGAGAGGGAGAGTGACAGGGAGAGAGGGAGAGTGACGGGGAGAGAGGGAGAGTGACGGGGAGAGAGGGAGAGTGACGGGGAGGGAGGCGAGAGAGGGAGAGTGACGGGGAGAGAGGAGAGAGAGGGAGAGTGACGGGGAGAGAGGGAGAGTGACGGGGAGAGAGGGAGAGTGACGGGGAGAGAGGGAGAGTGACGGGGAGAGAGGGAGAGTGACGGGGAGAGAGGGAGAGTGACGGGGAGAGAGGGAGAGTGACGGGGAGAGAGGGAGAGTGACGGGGAGAGAGAGAGAGTGACGGGGAGAGAGAGAGAGTGACGGGGGGAGAGAGAGAGTGACGGGGAGAGAAGGAGAGTGACGGGGAGAGGAGAGTGACAGGGAGAGAGACGGGGAGAGAGGGAGAGTGACGGGGAGAGAAGGAGAGTGATTGGGAGAGTGACTGGGAGAGAGGGAGAGTGACGGGGAGAGAGGGAGAGGGACGGGGAGAGTGACAGAGAGAGGGGGAGAGGGACGGGGAGTGTGACCGGGAGAGTGATGGAGAGAGCGTGAGAGTGACGGGGAGAGCGGGAGAGTGACCGGGAGAGAGGGAGAGTGACGGGGAGAGACGGAGAGTGACGGGGAAAGAGGGAGAGTGACGGGGAAAGAGGGAGAGTGACGGGGAGAGAGGGAGAGTGGGAGAGTGATGGGGAGGGAGGGAGAGTGACGGGGAGAGAGGGAGTGACGGGAGAGTGACTGGGCGAGACGGAGAGTGATGGGGAAAGAGGGAGAGTGACGGGGAGGGAGGGAGAGTGACAGGGAAAGAGGGAGAGTGACGGGGAGCGAGGGAGAGAGGGAGAGTGATAAGGAGAGAGGGAGAGTCACGGGGAGAGAGGGAGAGTGACGGGGAGAGAGGGAGAGTGACGGGGAGAGAGGAAGAGTGGGAGAGTGACGGGGAGTTAAGGTGAGTGACGGGGAGAGAGGGAGTGTGACGGGGAGCGAGGGAGAGAGGGAGAGTGACGAGGAGAGAGGGAGAGTGACGGGGAGGGAGGGAGAGTGAAGGAGAGAGAGGGAGAGTGAAGGAGAGAGAGGGAGAGTGAAGGAGAGAGAGGGAGAGTGACGGGGAGAGAGGGAGAGTGACGGGGAGAGAGGGAGAGTGACGGGGAGAGAGGGAGAGTGACGGGGAGAGAGGGAGAGTGCCGGGGAGAGAGGGAGAGTGACGGGGAGAGAGGGAGAGTGACGGGGGGAGAGGGAGAGTGACGGGGAGAGGGGGAGAGTGACAGGGAGAGTGACGGGGAGAGAGGGAGAGTGACGGGAGAGAGGGAGAGAGACGGAGAGTGACGGGAGAGAGACGGAGAGTGACGGGGAAAGCAGGAGAGTGACGGGGAGAGAGAGAGAGTGACGGGGGGAGAGAGACAGTGACGGGGAGAGAAGGAGAGTGACAGGGAGAGGAGAGTGACAGGGAGAGAGACGGGGAGAGAGGGAGAGTGACGGGGAGAGAAGGAGAGTGATTGGGAGAGTGACGGGGAGAGAGGGAGAGTGACGGGGAGAGAGGGAGAGGGACGGGGAGGGTGACAGAGAGAGGGGGAGAGGGACGGGGAGTGTGACCGGGAGAGTGATGGAGAGAGCGTGAGAGTGACGGGGAGAGCGGGAGAGTGACCGGGAGAGAGGGAGAGTGACGGGGAGAGACGGAGAGTGACGGGGAAAGAGGGAGAGTGACGGGGAAAGAGGGAGAGTGACGGGGAAAGAGGGAGAGTGACGGGGAAAGAGGGAGAGTGACGGGGAAAGAGGAAGAGTGACGGGGAGAGAGGGAGAGTGGGAGAGTGACGGGGAGGGAGGGAGAGTGATGGGGAGAGAGGGAGTGACGGGAGAGTGACTGGGCGAGACGGAGAGTGATGGGGAAAGAGGGAGAGTAACGGGGAGGGAGGGAGAGTGACAGGGAAAGAGGGAGAGTGACGGGGAGCGAGGGAGAGAGGGAGAGTGATAAGGAGAGAGGGAGAGTCACGGGGAGAGAGGGAGAGTGACGGGGAGAGAGGGAGAGTGACGGGGAGAGAGGAAGAGTGGGAGAGTGACGGGGAGTTAAGGTGAGTGACGGGGAGAGAGGGAGTGTGACGGGGAAAGAGGGAGAGTGACGAGGAGAGAGGGAGAGTGACGGGGAGGGAGGGAGAGTGAAGGAGAGAGAGGGAGAGTGAAGGAGAGAGAGGGAGAGTGAAGGAGAGAGAGGGAGAGTGACGGGGAGAGAGGGAGAGTGACGGGGAGAGAGGGAGAGTGACGGGGAGAGAGGGAGAGTGACGGGGAGAGAGGGAGAGTGACGGGGAGAGAGGGAGAGTGACGGGGGGAGAGGGAGAGTGACGGGGAGAGGGGGAGAGTGACAGGGAGAGTGACGGGGAGAGAGGGAGAGTGACGGGGAGAGAGGGAGAGTGACGGGGAGAGAGGGAGAGTGACGGGGAGAGAGGGAGAGTGACGGGGAGAGAGGGAGAGTGACGGGGAGAGTGGGAGAGTGACGGGGAGAGAGGGAGAGTGACGGGGAAAGAGGGAGAGTGACGGGGAGAGTGACGGGCAGAGCGTTAGAGTGACGGGCAGAGAGGGAGAGTGACGGGGAGAGTGGGAGAGTGACGGGGAGAGAGGGAGAGTGACGGGGAGAGGGAGAGAGTGACGGGGAGAGGGGGAGAGTGACGGGGAGGGAGGGAGAGTGTCGGGGAGAGTGCCTGAGAGAGGGGGAGAGTGACGGGGATAGTGACGGGGAGAGAGGGAGAGTGACGGGGAGAGAGGGAGAGTGACGGGGAGAGAGGGAGAGTGACCGGGAGAGAGGCAGAGTGACGGGGAGAGAGGGAGAGTGACGGGGAGAGAGAGAGAGTTACGGGGGGAGAGTGAGAGTGACGGGGAGAGAAGGAGAGTGACGGGGAGAGGAGAGTGACAGGGAGAGAGACGGGGAGAGAGGGAGAGTGACGGGGAGAGAAGGAGAGTGATTGGGAGAGTGACGGGGAGAGAGGGAGAGTGACGGGGAGAGAGGGAGAGGGACGGGGAGAGTGACAGAGAGAGGGGGAGAGGGACGGGGAGTGTTACCGGGAGAGTGATGGAGAGAGCGTGAGAGTGACCGGGAGAGAGGGAGAGTGACCGGGAGAGAGGGAGAGTGACGGGGAGAGAAGGAGAGTGACGGGGAAAGAGGGAGAGTGACGGGGAAAGAGGGAGAGTGACGGGGAAAGAGAAAGAGTGACGGGGAGAGAGGGAGAGTGGGAGAGTGACGGGGAGGGAGGGAGAGTGACGGGGAGAGAGGGAGTGACGGGAGAGTGACTGGGCGAGACGGAGAGTGATGGGGAAAGAGGGAGAGTGACGGGGAGGGAGGGAGAGTGACAGGGAAAGAGGGAGAGTGACGGGGAGCGAGGGAGAGAGGGAGAGTGATAAGGAGAGAGGGAGAGTCACGGGGAGAGAGGGAGAGTGACGGGGAGAGAGGGAGAGTGACGGGGAGAGAGGAAGAGTGGGAGAGTGACGGGGAGTTAAGGTGAGTGACGGGGAGTTAAGGTGAGTGACGGGGAGAGAGGGAGTGTGACGGGGAAAGAGGGAGTGTGACGGGGAAAGAGGGAGAGTGACGGGGAAAGAGGGAGAGTGACGGGGAGGGAGGGAGAGTGAAGGAGAGAGAGGGAGAGTGACGGGGAGAGAGGGAGAGTGACGGGAAGAGAGGCGGAGTGACGGGGAGAGTGACGGGAAGACAGGGAGAGTGGGAGAGTGATGGGGAGAAAGGGAGAGTGACGGGGAGAGAGGCAGAGTGACGGGGAGAGAGGGAGAGTGACGGGGAGAGTGACGGGGAGAGAGGGAGAGTGACGGGGAGAGTGCAGGAGCGAGAGGGAGAGTGACGGGGAGAGTGACGGGAAGAGAGGGAGAGTGACGGGGAGAGAGGGAGAGTGACGTTGAGAGTGGGAGAGTGACGGGAGAGAGGGAGAGTGACGGTGAGATGACGGAGAGAGTGGGAGAGTGAAGGGGAGAGAGGGAGGGTGATGGGGAGAGAGGGAGAGTGGCGGGGAGAGAGGGAGAGTGACGGGAAGAGAGGGAGAGTGACGGGGAGAGTGACGGGAAGACAGGGAGAGTGACGGGGAGCGAGGGAGAGTGGGAGAGTGATGGGGAGAAAGGGAGAGTGACGGGGAGAGAGGCAGAGTGACGGGGAGAGAGGGAGAGTGACGGTGAGAGTGACGGGGAGAGAGGGAGAGTGACGGGGAGAGTGCAGGAGCGAGAGGGAGAGTGACGGGGAGAGTGACGGGAAGAGAGGGAGAGTGACGGGGAGAGAGGGAGAGTGACGTTGAGAGTGGGAGAGTGACGCGAGAGAGGGAGAGTGACGGTGAGATGACGGAGAGAGTGGGAGAGTGAAGGGGAGAGAGGGAGGGTGATGGGGAGAGAGGGAGAGTGCCGGGGAGAGAGGGAGAGTGACGGGAAGACAGGGAGAGTGACGGGGAGAGAGGGAGAGTGACGGGGAAAGAGGGAGAGTGACGGGGAGCGAGGGAGAGAGGCAGAGTGACGGGGAGAGAGGCAGTGACGGGGAGAGAGGCAGAGTGACGGGGAGAGAGGCAGAGTGACGGGGAGAGAGGCAGAGTGACGGGGAGAGAGGGAGAGTGACGGGGAGAGAGGGAGTGTGACAGGGAGAGAGAGAGAGTGTGACGGGGAGAGTGACGGGGAGAGAGGGAGAGTAACGGGAGTGAGGGAGAGTGATGGGAGAGAGGGAGAGTGACGGGGAGAGAGTGAGAGTGACGGGGAGAGAGGTAGAGTGACAGGGAGAGAGAGAGAGTGACGGGGAGAGTGACGGGGAGAGAGGGTGGGTGACGGGGAGAGAGGGAGAGTGACGGGGACAGAGGGAGAGTGACGGGGAGAGAGGGAGAGTGACGGGGAGAGAAGGAGAGTGAAGGAGAGAGAGGGAGAGTGAAGGAGAGAGAGGGAGAGTGAAGGAGAGAGAGGGAGAGTGACGGGGAGAGAGGGAGAGTGACGGGGAGAGAGGGAGAGTGACGGGGAGAGAGGGAGAGTGACGGGGAGCGAGGGAGAGTGACGGGGGGAGAGGGAGAGTGACGGGGAGAGGGGGAGAGTGACAGGGAGAGTGACGGGGAGAGAGGGAGAGTGACGGGAGAGAGGGAGAGAGACGGAGAGTGACGGGAGAGAGGGAGAGAGACGGAGAGTGACGGGGAAAGCAGGAGAGTGACGGGGAGAGAGTGAGAGTGACGGGGAGAGAGGGAGAGTGACGGGGAGAGAGGGAGAGTGACGGGGAGAGAGGGAGAGTGACGGGGAGAGAGGCAGAGTGACGGGGAGAGAGGGAGAGTGACGGGGAGATAGTGAGAGTGACGGGGAGAGAAGGAGAGTGACGGGGAGAGGAGAGTGACAGGGAGAGAGACGGGGAGAGAGGGAGAGTGACGGGGAGAGAAGGAGAGTGATTGGGAGAGTGACGGGGAGAGAGGGAGAGTGACGGGGAGAGAGGGAGAGGGACGGGGAGAGTGACAGAGAGAGGGGGAGAGGGACGGGGAGTGTTACCGGGAGAGTGATGGAGAGAGCGTGAGAGTGACCGGGAGAGAGGGAGAGTGACCGGGAGAGAGGGCGAGTGACGGGGAGAGAAGGAGAGTGACGGGGAAAGAGGGAGAGTGACGGGGAAAGAGGGAGAGTGACGGGGAAAGAGAAAGAGTGACGGGGAGAGAGGGAGAGTGGGAGAGTGACGGGGAGGGAGGGAGAGTGACGGGGAGAGAGGGAGTGACGGGAGAGTGACTGGGCGAGACGGAGAGTGATGGGGAAAGAGGGAGAGTGACGGGGAGGGAGGGAGAGTGACAGGGAAAGAGGGAGAGTGACGGGGAGCGAGGGAGAGAGGGAGAGTGATAAGGAGAGAGGGAGAGTCACGGGGAGAGAGGGAGAGTGACGGGGAGAGTGGGAGAGTGACGGGGAGTTAAGGTGAGTGACGGGGAGTTAAGGTGAGTGACGGGGAGAGAGGGAGTGTGACGGGGAAAGAGGGAGTGTGACGGGGAAAGAGGGAGAGTGACGGGGAGGGAGGGAGAGTGAAGGCGAGAGAGGGAGAGTGACGGGGAGAGAGGGAGAGTGACGGGAAGAGAGGCAGAGTGACGGGGAGAGTGACGGGAAGACAGGGAGAGTGACGGGGAGAGAGGGAGAGTGGGAGAGTGATGGGGAGAAAGGGAGAGTGACGGGGAGAGAGGCAGAGTGACGGGGAGAGAGGGAGAGTGACGGGGAGAGTGACGGGGAGAGAGGGAGAGTGACGGGGAGAGTGCAGTAGCGAGAGGGAGAGTGACGGGGAGAGTGACGGGAAGAGAGGGAGAGTGACGGGGAGAGAGGGAGAGTGACGTTGAGAGTGGGAGAGTGACGGGAGAGAGGGAGAGTGACGGTGAGATGACGGAGAGAGTGGGAGAGTGAAGGGGAGAGAGGGAGGGTGATGGGGAGAGAGGGAGAGTGGCGGGGAGAGAGGGAGAGTGACGGGAAGAGAGGGAGAGTAACGGGGAGAGTGACGGGAAGACAGGGAGAGTGACGGGGAGCGAGGGAGAGTGGGAGAGTGATGGGGAGAAAGAGAGAGTGACGGGGAGAGAGGCAGAGTGACGGGGAGAGAGGGAGAGTGACGGGGAGAGTGACGGGGAGAGTGCAGGAGCGAGAGGGAGAGTGACGGGGAGAGTGACGGGAAGAGAGGGAGAGTGACGGGGAGAGAGGGAGAGTGACGTTGAGAGTGGGAGAGTGACGGGAGAGAGGGAGAGTGACGGTGAGATGACGGAGAGAGTGGGAGAGTGAAGGGGAGAGAGGGAGGGTGATGGGGAGAGAGGGAGAGTGCCGGGGAGAGAGGGAGAGTGACGGGAAGAGAGGGAGAGTGACGGGGAGAGTGACGGGAAGACAGGGAGAGTGACGGGGAGAGAGGGAGAGTGACGGGGAAAGAGGGAGAGTGACGGGGAGCGAGGGAGAGAGGCAGAGTGACGGGGAGAGAGGCAGTGACGGGGAGAGAGACAGAGTGACGGGGAGAGAGGCAGAGTGACGGGGAGAGAGGCAGAGTGACGGGGAGAGAGGGAGAGTGACGGGGAGAGAGGGAGAGTGACAGGGAGAGAGAGAGAGTGTGACGGGGAGAGTGACGGGGAGAGAGGGAGAGTAACGGGAGTGAGGGAGAGTGATGGGAGAGAGGGAGAGTGACGGGGAGAGAGTGAGAGTGACGGGGAGAGAGGTAGAGTGACAGGGAGAGAGAGAGAGTGACGGGGAGAGTGACGGGGAGAGAGGGTGGGTGACGGGGAGAGAGGGAGAGTGACGGGGAGAGAGGGAGAGTGACGCGGATAGAGGGAGAGTGATGGGAGGGAGGGAGAGTGATGGGAGGGAGGGAGAGTGACAGGGAGAGAGGGAGAGTGACGGGGACAGAGGGAGAGTGACGGGGAGAGAGGGAGAGTGACGGGGAGAGAAGGAGAGTGACGGGGGATAGGGAGAATGACGGGGAGAGTGACGGGGAGAGAGGGAGAGTGACGGGGCGAGAGGGAGAGTGACGGGGCGAGAGGGAGAGTGACGGGGAGAGAGGGAGAGTGACGGGGAGAGAGGGAGAGTGACGGGGAGAGAGGGAGAGTGACGCGGAGCGTGACGGGGAGAGTGACGGGGAGAGTGACGGGGAGAGTGACGGGGAGAGAGGGGGAGTAACGGGGAGATGACGGAGAGAGAGGGAGAGTGCTGGGGAGAGAAGGAGGGGGACGGGGAGAGAGGGTGACGGGGAGAGAGTGAGGGTGACGGGGAGAGAGGGAGAGTGACGGGGAGAGAGGGAGAGTGACGGGGAGAGAGGGACAGTGACGGGGAGAGAGGGAGAATGACGGGGAGAGTGACGGGGAGAGAGGGAGAGTGACGGGGAGAGAGGGAGAGTGACGGGGAGAGAGGAAGAGTGATGGGGAGAGAGGGAGAGTGACGGGGAGAGAGGGAGTGTGACGGGGAAAGTGATGGGGAGAGAGGGAGAGTGACGGGGAGCGAGGGAGAGTGACGTGGAGAGAGGGTGAGTGACAGGGAGAGAGGGATAGTGTCGGGGAGAGAGGGAGAGTGACTTGGAGAGAGGGAGAGTGACGGGGAGAGAGCGAGAGTGGCGGGCAGAGAGGGAGAGTGACGGGGATAGTGACGTTGAGAGAGGTAGAGTGACGGGAGAGAGGGAGAGTGACAGGGAGAGAGGGAGAGTGACGGGGAGATGACGGAGAGGGAGGGTGACGGGGAGAGAGGGAGAGTGACGGTGAGAGAGTGAGAGTGAAGGGGCGAGAGGGAGAGTGACGGGGAGAGAGGGAGTGTGACGGGGAGAGAGGGAGAGTGACGGGGAGAGAGGGAGAGTGACGGGGAGAGAGGGAGAGTGACGGGGAGAGAGGGAGACTGACGGGAGAGAGTGAGAGTGACATGGAGAGAGGGAGAGTGACGGGGAGAGTGACGGGGAGAGTGACGGGGAGAGTGACGGGAAGAGAGGGAGAGTGACGGGGAGAGAGGGAGAGTGACGGGGAGAGTGACAGGGGGAGAGGGAGAGTGACGGGGAGAGAAGGAGAGTGACGGGGAGAGTGATGGGGAGAGAGGGGGAGAGGGACCGGGAGGGTGACCGGGAGAGTGATGGAGAGAGCTGGAGTGTGACGGGGAGAGAGGGAGAGTGACGGGGCGAGAAGGAGAGTGACGGGGCGAGAAGGAGAGTGACGGGGAGAGAAGGAGAGTGACGGGGAGAGAGGGGGACTGACGGGGCGAGAAGGAGAGTTACGGGGATAGAAGGAGAGTGACGGGAAGAGAGGGGGAGTGACGGGAAGAGAGGGGGAGTGACGGGAAGAGAGGGGGACTGACGGGGAGAGAGGGGGAGTGACGGGGAGATGACGGAGAGAGAGGGAGAGTGATGGGGAGAGAAGGAGGGTGACGGGGAGAGAGGGTGACGGGGAGAGAGGGAGGGTGACGGGGAGAGAGGGAGAGTGACGGGGAGAGAGGGAGAGTGACGGGGAGAGTGAAGGGGAGAGAGGGAGAGTGACGGGGAGAGAGGGAGAGTAACGGGGAGAGTGACGGGGAGAGAGGGAGAGTGACGGGGAGAGAGGGAGAGTGACGGGTAGAGAGGGAGTGATGGGGAGAGGGGGAGAGTGACGGGGAGAGGGGGAGAGTGACGGGGAGGGAGGGAGAGTGACGGGGAGAGTGCCTGAGAGAGGGGGAGAGTGACGGGGATAGTGACGGAGAGAGAGGGAGAGTGACGGGGCGAGAGGGAGAGTGACGGGGAGAGAGGGAGAGTGACGGGGAGGGAGGGAGAGTGACGGGGAGAGAGGGAGAGTGACGGTGAGAGAGGGAGAGTGACGGGGAGGGAGGGAGAGTGACGGGGAGGGAGGGACAGTGACGGGGAGAGTGACGGTGAGAGAGGGAGAGTGACGGGGCGAGAGGGAGAGTGACGGTGAGAGAGGGAGAGTGACGGTGAGAGAGGGAGAGTGACGCGGAGAGAGGGAGAGTGACGGGGAGGGAGGGAGAGTGATGGGGAGAGAGGGAGAGTGACGGGTTGAGAAGGAGAGTGACGAGCAGAGAGGGAGAGTGACGAGCAGAGAGGGAGAGTGACGGTGAGAGAGTGAGAGTGAAGGTGCGAGAGGGAGAGTGACGGGGAGAGAGGGAGTGTGACGGGGAGAGAGGGAGAGTGACGGGGAGAGAGAGAGAGTGACGGGGAGAGAGTGAGAGTGACGGGGAGAGAGGGAGAGTGACGGGGAGAGAGGGAGTGTGACGGGGAGAGAGGGAGAGTGACGGGGAGAGAGGGAGAGTGACGGGGAGAGAGTGAGAGTGACGGGGAGAGAGGGAGACTGACGGGAGAGAGTGAGAGTGACATGGAGAGAGGGAGAGTGACGGGGAGAGTGACGGGGAGAGTGACGGGGAGAGAGGGAGAGTGACGGGAAGAGAGGGAGAGTGACGGGGAGAGAGGGAGAGTGACGGGGAGAGTGACAGGGGGAGAGGGAGAGTGACGGGGAGAGAAGGAGAGTGACGGGGAGAGTGACGGGGAGAGAGGGAGAGTGACGGGGAGAGAGTGAGAGTGACGGGGAGAGAGGGAGACTGACGGGAGAGAGTGAGAGTGACATGGAGAGAGGGAGAGTGACGGGGAGAGTGACGGGGAGAGTGATGGAGAGAGCTGGAGTGTGACGGGGAGAGAGGGAGAGTGACGGGGCGAGAAGGAGAGTGACGGGGAGAGAAGGACAGTGACGGGGAGAGAGGGGGACTGACGGGGCGAGAAGGAGAGTTACGGGGATAGAAGGAGAGTGACGGGAAGAGAGGGGGAGTGACGGGAAGAGAGGGGGAGTGACGGGGAGAGAGGGGGAGTGACGGGGAGATGACGGAGAGAGAGGGAGAGTGATGGGGAGAGAAGGAGGGTGACGGGGAGAGAGGGTGACGGGGAGAGAGGGAGGGTGACGGGGAGAGAGGGAAATTGACGGGGAGAGAGGTAGAGTGACGGGGAGAGTGAAGGGGAGAGAGGGAGAGTGACGGGGAGAGAGGGAGAGTAACGGGGAGAGTGACGGGGAGAGAGGGAGAGTGACGGGGAGAGAGGGAGAGTGACGGGTAGAGAGGGAGTGATGGGGAGAGGGGGAGAGTGACGGGGAGAGGGGGAGAGTGACGGGGAGGGAGGGAGAGTGACGGGGAGAGTGCCTGAGAGAGGGGGAGATGACGGGGATAGTGACGGAGAGAGAGGGAGAGTGACGGGGCGAGAGGGAGAGTGACGGTGAGATAGGGAGAGTGACGGGGAGAGAGGGAGAGTGACGGGGAGGGAGGGAGAGTGACGGGGAGGGAGGAGAGAGAGGGAGAGTGACAGGGAGAGAGGGAGAGTGACGGGGAGAGAGGGAGAGTGACGGGGAGAGAGGGAGAGTGACGGGGAGGGAGGCGAGAGTGACGGGGAGTGAGGGAGAGTGACGGGGAGAGAGGGAGAGTGACGGGGAGAGAGGGAGAGTGACGGGGAGAGAGGGAGAGTGACGGGGAGAGAGGGAGAGTGACGGGGAGAGAGGGAGAGTGACGGGGAGAGAGAGAGAGTGACGGGGGGAGAGACAGAGTGACGGGGAGAGAAGGAGAGTGACGGGGAGAGGAGAGTGACAGGGAGAGAGACGGGGAGAGAGGGAGAGTGACGGGGAGAGAAGGAGAGTGATTGGGAGAGTGACGGGGAGAGAGGGAGAGTGACAGGGAGAGAGGGAGAGGGACGGGGAGAGTGACAGAGAGAGGGGGAGAGGGACGGGGAGTGTGACCGGGAGAGTGATGGAGAGAGCGTGAGAGTGACGGGGAGAGCGGGAGAGTGACGGGGAGAGACGGAGAGTGACGGGGAGAGACGGAGAGTGACGGGGAAAGAGGGAGAGTGACGGGGAAAGAGGGAGAGTGACGGGGAAAGAGGAACAGTGACGGGGAAAGAGGGAGAGTGACGGGGAAAGAGGAAGAGTGACGGGGAGAGAGGGAGAGTGGGAGAGTGACGGGGAGGGAGGGAGAGTAACGGGGAGAGAGGGAGTGACGGGAGAGTGACTGGGCGAGACGGAGAGTGATGGGGAAAGAGGGAGAGTGACGGGGAGGGAGGGAGAGTGACAGGGAAAGAGGGAGAGTGACGGGGAGCGAGGGAGAGAGGGAGAGTGATAAGGAGAGAGGGAGAGTCACGGGGAGAGAGGGAGAGTGACGGGGAGAGAGGGAGAGTGACAGGGAGAGAGGAAGAGTGGGAGAGTGACGGGGAGTTAAGGTGAGTGACGGGGAGAGAGGGAGTGTGACGGGGAAAGAGGGAGAGTGACGAGGAGAGAGGGAGAGTGACGGGGAGGGAGGGAGAGTGAAGGAGAGAGAGGGAGAGTGAAGGAGAGAGACGGAGAGTGAAGGAGAGAGAGGGAGAGTGACGGGGAGAGAGGGAGAGTGACGGGGAGAGAGGGAGAGTGACGGGGAGAGAGGGAGAGTGACGGGGAGAGAGGGAGAGTGACGGGGAGAGAGGGAGAGTGACGGGGAGAGAGGGAGAGTGACGGGGAGAGAGGGAGAGTGACGGGGAGAGAGGGAGAGTGACGGGGGGAGAGGGAGAGTGACGGGGAGAGGGGGAGAGTGACAGGGAGAGTGACGGGGAGAGAGCGAGAGTGACGGGAGAGAGGGAGAGAGACGGAGAGTGACGGGAGAGAGGGAGAGAGACGGAGAGTGACGGGGAAAGCAGGAGAGTGACGGGGAGAGAGTGAGAGTGACGGGGAGAGAGGGAGAGTGACGGGGAGAGAGGGAGAGTGACGGGGAGAGAGGGAGAGTGACGGGGAGAGAGGGAGAGTGACGGGGAGAGAGGGAGAGTGACGGGGAGAGAGGGAGAGTGACGGGGAGAGAGGGAGAGTGACGGTGAGAGAGGGAGAGTGACGGTGAGAGAGGGAGAGTGACGGGGAGAGAGGGAGAGTGACGGGGAGAGAGGGAGAGTGACGGGGAGAGAGGGAGAGTGACGGGGAGAGAGGGAGAGTGACGGGGAGAGTGACGGGCAGAGCGTTAGAGTGACGGGCAGAGAGGGAGAGTGACGGGGAGAGTGGGAGAGTGACGGGGAGAGAGGGAGAGTGATGGGGAGAGGGAGAGAGTGACGGGGAGAGGGGGAGAGTGACGGGGAGGGAGGGAGAGTGTCGGGGAGAGTGCCTGAGAGAGGGGGAGAGTGACGGGGATAGTGACGGGGAGAGAGGGAGAGTGACGGGGAGAGAGGGAGAGTGACGGGGAGAGAGGGAGAGTGACGGGGAGAGAGGGAGAGTGACGGGGAGAGAGAGAGAGTGACGGGGGGAGAGAGAGAGTGACGGGGAGAGAAGGAGAGTGACGGGGAGAGGAGAGTGACAGGGAGAGAGACGGGGAGAGAGGGAGAGTGACGGGGAGAGAAGGAGAGTGATTGGGAGAGTGACGGGGAGAGAGGGAGAGTGACGGGGAGAGAGGGAGAGGGACGGGGAGAGTGACAGAGAGAGGGGGAGAGGGACGGGGAGTGTGACCGGGAGAGTGATGGAGAGAGCGTGAGAGTGACGGGGAGAGCGCGAGAGTGACCGGGAGAGAGGGAGAGTGACGGGGAGAGACGGAGAGTGACGGGGAAAGAGGGAGAGTGACGGGGAAAGAGGGAGAGTGACGGGGAAAGAGAATGAGTGACGGGGAGAGAGGGAGAGTGACGGGGAGAGAAGGAGAGTGATTGGGAGAGTGACGGGGAGAGAGGGAGAGTGACGGGGAGAGAGGGAGAGGGACGGGGAGAGTGACAGAGAGAGGGGGAGAGGGACGGGGAGTGTGACCGGGAGAGTGATGGAGAGAGCGTGAGAGTGACGGGGAGAGCGGGAGAGTGACCGGGAGAGAGGGAGAGTGACGGGGAGAGACGGAGAGTGACGGGGAAAGAGGGAGAGTGACGGGGAAAGAGGGTGAGTGACGGGGAAAGAGGAAGAGTGACGGGGAGAGAGGGAGAGTGGGAGAGTGACAGGGAGGGAGGGAGAGTGACGGGGAGAGAGGGAGTGACGGGAGAGTGACTGGGCGAGACGGAGAGTGATGGGGAAAGAGGGAGAGTGACGGGGAGGGAGGGAGAGTGACAGGGAAAGAGGGAGAGTGACGGGGAGCGAGGGAGAGAGGGAGAGTGATAAGGAGAGAGGGAGAGTCACGGGGAGAGAGGGAGAGTGACGGGGAGAGAGGGAGAGTGACGGGGAGAGAGGAAGAGTGGGAGAGTGACGGGGAGTTAAGGTGAGTGACGGGGAGAGAGGGAGTGTGACGGGGAAAGAGGGAGAGTGACGAGGAGAGAGGGAGAGTGACGGGGAGGGAGGGAGAGTGAAGGAGAGAGAGGGAGAGTGAAGGAGAGAGAGGGAGAGTGAAGGAGAGAGAGGGAGAGTGAAGGAGAGAGAGGGAGAGTGAAGGAGAGAGAGGGAGAGTGACGGGGAGAGAGGGAGAGTGACGGGGAGAGAGGGAGAGTGACGGGGAGAGAGGGAGAGTGACGGGGAGAGAGGGAGAGTGACGGGGAGAGAGGGAGAGTGACGGGGAGAGAGGGAGAGTGACGGGGAGAGAGGGAGAGTGACGGGGAGAGAGGGAGAGTGACGGGGGGAGAGGGAGAGTGACGGGGAGAGGTGGAGAGTGACAGGGAGAGTGACGGGGAGAGAGGGAGAGTGACGGGAGAGAGGGAGAGAGACGGAGAGTGACGGGAGAGAGGGAGAGAGACGGAGAGTGACGGGGAAAGCAGGAGAGTGACGGGGAGAGAGTGAGAGTGACGGGGAGAGAGGGAGAGTGACGGGGAGAGAGGGAGAGTGACGGGTAGATAGGGAGAGTGACGGGGAGAGAGGGAGAGTGACGGGGAGAGAGGGAGAGTGACGGGGTGAGAGGGAGAGTGACGGGGAGAGAGGGAGAGTGACGGGGAGAGAGGGAGAGTGACGGTGAGAGAGGGAGAGTGACGGGGAGAGAGGGAGAGTGACGGGGAGAGAGGGAGAGTGACGGGGAGAGAGGGAGAGTGACGGGGAGAGTGACGGGGAGAGTGACGGGCAGAGCGTTAGAGTGACGGGCAGAGTGGGAGAGTGACGGGGAGAGAGGGAGAGTGATGGGGAGAGGGAGAGAGTGACGGGGAGAGGGGGAGAGTGACGGGGAGGGAGGGAGAGTGTCGGGGAGAGTGCCTGAGAGAGGGGGTGAGTGACGGGGATAGTGACGGGGAGAGAGGGAGAGTGACGGGGAGAGAGGGAGAGTGACGGGGAGAGAGGGAGAGTGACGGGGAGAGAGGGAGAGTGACGGGGAGAGAGAGAGAGTGACGGGGGGAGAGAGAGAGTGACGGGGAGAGAAGGAGAGTGACGGGGAGAGGAGAGTGACAGGGAGAGAGACGGGGAGAGAGGGAGAGTGACGGGGAGAGAAGGAGAGTGATTGGGAGAGTGACGGGGAGAGAGGGAGAGTGACGGGGAGAGAGGGAGAGGGACGGGGAGAGTGACAGAGAGAGATGGAGAGGGACGGGGAGTGACGGGGATAGTGACGGGGAGGGAGGGAGAGTGTCGGGGAGAGTGCCTGAGAGAGGGGGTGAGTGACGGGGATAGTGACGGGGAGAGAGGGAGAGTGACGGGGAGAGAGGGAGAGTGACGGGGAGAGAGGGAGAGTGACGGGGAGAGAGGGAGAGTGACGGGGAGAGAGAGAGAGTGACGGGGGGAGAGAGAGAGTGACGGGGAGAGAAGGAGAGTGACGGGGAGAGGAGAGTGACAGGGAGAGAGACGGGGAGAGAGGGAGAGTGACGGGGAGAGAAGGAGAGTGATTGGGAGAGTGACGGGGAGAGAGGGAGAGTGACGGGGAGAGAGGGAGAGGGACGGGGAGAGTGACAGAGAGAGGGGGAGAGGGACGGGGAGTGTGACCGGGAGAGTGATGGAGAGAGCGTGAGAGTGACGGGGAGAGCGGGAGAGTGACCGGGAGAGAGGGAGAGTGACGGGGAGAGACGGAGAGTGACGGGGAAAGAGGGAGAGTGACGGGGAAAGAGGGAGAGTGACGGGGAAAGAGAAAGAGTGACGGGGAGAGAGGGAGAGTGGGAGAGTGACGGGGAGGGAGGGAGAGTGACGGGGAGAGAGGGAGTGACGGGAGAGTGACTGGGCGAGACGGAGAGTGATGGAGAAAGAGGGAGAGTGACGGGGAGGGAGGGAGAGTGACAGAGAAAGAGGGAGAGTGACGGGGAGAGAGGAAGAGTGGGAGAGTGACGGGGAGTTAAGGTGAGTGACGGGGAGTTAAGGTGAGTGACGGGGAGAGAGGGAGTGTGACGGGGAAAGAGGGAGAGTGACGAGGAGAGAGGGAGAGTGACGGGGAGGGAGGGAGAGTGAAGGAGAGAGAGGGAGAGTGAAGGAGGGAGAGGGAGAGTGAAGGAGAGAGAGGGAGAGTGACGGGGAGAGAGGGAGAGTGACAGGGAGAGAGGGAGAGTGACGGGGAGAGAGGGAGAGTGACGGGGAGAGAGGGAGAGTGACGGGGGGAGAGGGAGAGTGACGGGGAGAGGGGGAGAGTGACAGGGAGAGTGACGGGGAGAGAGGGAGAGTGACGGGAGAGAGGGAGAGAGACGGAGAGTGACGGGAGAGAGGGAGAGAGACGGAGAGTGACGGGGAAAGCAGGAGAGTGACGGGGAGAGAGTGAGAGTGACGGGGAGAGAGGGAGAGTGACAGGGAGAGAGGGAGAGTGACGGGTAGAGAGGGAGAGTGACGGGGAGAGAGGGAGAGTGACGGGGAGAGAGGGAGAGTGACGGGGTGAGAGGGAGAGTGACGGGGAGAGAGGGAGAGTGACGGTGAGAGAGGGAGAGTGACGGGGAGAGAGGGAGAGTGACGGGGAGAGAGGGAGAGTGACGGGGAGAGTGACGGGGAGAGAGGGAGAGTGACGGGGAGAGGGGGAGAGTGACGGGGAGGGAGGGAGAGTGACGGGGAGAGTGCCTGAGAGACGGGGAGAGTGACGGGGATAGTGACGGAGAGAGAGGGAGAGTGACGGGGCGAGAGGGAGAGTGACGGTGAGAGAGGGAGAGTGACGGGGAGATAGGGAGAGTGACGGCGAGGGAGGGAGAGTGACGGGGAGGGAGGAGAGAGAGGGAGAGTGACGGGGAGAGAGGGAGAGTGACGGGGAGAGAGGGAGAGTGACGGGGAGAGAGGGAGAGTGACGGGGAGAGAGGTGAGAGAGGGAGAGTGACAGGGAGAGTGATGGGGAGAGAAACGGGGAGTGTAATGGGGAGTGAGAGTTGACCAATCCCCTACTGCCCACCTGCTGTCTTACGGAAAGTTGAAGTTTTCCTCCTGAGAATGTTGTGAGCAGGCTTTGTTCTCACTGTAGTTCAGTTGCTTGGATTGGAAACACATCTGACCCATTTCGAGCTTAATGGAACACGTAAGTCTCCTGAAAAGTTCTCTGTGGTGTTTAATTTCGGCAAAGTCACTGGTTTGATTCAGATCAGCAGTACCATTGTATGAAACTATTCTACTGTACATTAGTGAAGACTTTCTATCTAGTCCGATGGCCATTTCTCCCATTATCACAAGGTTTTCACATCTATCTGTCTCAAAACAACATCTTCTGACCATATACAGGACAGTAAGGTCATTGAGATTCAGGCCCATATAAAGGAGAGTGGAGCTAACTCAGCACTGGCCAGCTTCCTGCCTGTGAGTGGCTATTTATCAAGTCAGCCGTCAGAGAATCAAGATTGCTCACAGGACCGCCAGCCTGTAATGTTGTCCCCAGTTGCCTGGTGCGTTGTAACAGGGGCTGTGAATAATTGGCTGCAAATCATTGGCCCTCCCCCATTCATCACTGTCACTTTTACCCATCGAGCAGTTTCGTCCCTAAAATTAGACCAGGAATCTTGCAGCCTTATTCAGCTGTCGCAGCCAATGGAGAAACAAGATCTGCAACTAACAAGTTGCAGGAATGTGCGGCTGAATTGAACTGCACGATCTGAGGCTTAACTTAGCAGGGATTTTTGTAAATTCTGAAATCCAGCTGAAGGGTGTTCCCCTGCACTGCCCTTTAGCTCCTCAAAATCATGTTGAAAGGCATCCATATTTGGAGGGAGAATTCGGAGTTATCACTCAAAACAGATTAGAGGGTCTTCTCACTTTTGAGGCAAGCTTCCCTTTCTAACAGCGCTAGACGGGAAGAGTTCCCAAAGGACATTACATTCGACCTCAAATTCATATAGTGCCTTCCGTGACCTGTGAAAATCCGAAAGCAGTTTGGAGTTTGAACTGGTTGGGGCCTACTGAACGAGGGCGCACACAATGTCATGTGAAAGGCTTCGCGAGCACCCTGGCAGACACTGCTAAAGAGGTAAGATGGTTCAGGAGGAACAAAAGGTTGAGATTTATTTCAAATTCCGACCAATTACATTTTAGTGGTTGCTGACGTGCTGTTAGGTGAATTGGACATTCTGAATTCTCCCTCTGTGACCCGAACAGGTGCCGGACTGTGGCGACTAGGGGCTTTTCACAGTAACCTCATTGCAGTGTTAATGTAACCCTACTTGTGACAATAATAAAGATTATTATAATGTGCTCACTAAAAGGGCAGAATTTGCAATTTGTTTGAATGCCTTGGGGCATTCCAGCAACATTGGTTTTGAGCCATCGTTGTTTAGGAGGTCAATCTGCCAATCAAATTGTGCACAGCAAGGTGCAGCAAACAGGGAATCTGTTTTCGGGATTGTGGTAATACCAGGTATTGCAGTACCTGAGAGGTGAATGACCATTGGCTAGACCTAGGGGTCTACCATTGGCTAATGTATATAGCCCCGCCCTGAGAGGCGGGGTATAAGAACCAATGCCGTCCCAGCAGCCTTCACTTTCTGTATCATCGCTGCTCAGTACAGTTCTAGCTGATTAAAGCTGATTAAATATGACTCCTCTTTGTCTCGAGAGTATTGATTGTGCATCAATTTAATCAGCTAGTACTTTTGAAGGATGGATCTCCGTATCAAGCCGGAGTGCCTTCAGCTCAGCCCCCACGCAGACAACTCCGCTGCTACTTTTAAGCATTGACTGGCATGTTTCCAGAGCTACCTCGACACGGCTGCCGACACCCCCACGGAAAGGCAGAAAATACACCTCCTACGCTCGCGGGTCAGCCCGGCGATCTACCCCCAATCGAAGGGGCGGCGAACTATGCTGCAGCTATGGAGCTGCTAGAAGGACATTACATCCGTCCACTGAACCAGGTCTACGCCCGTCACCTGCTGGCAACGAGACGGCAGAGCCCAGATGAGACACTGGAAGACTTCTACCGGGCACTGATGGTGCTGGGCCAAAACTGCGGCTGCCCAGCAGTGACGGGGAACGAACACACGGAACTTTTAATTCGGGACGCTTTCGTGGCAGGTATGGCTTCCCCCGACATCTGCAGAAGGCTCCTTGAAATGGGCCTTACTGAGGCATGGGCCCTGACAGGGTCCATGGACATTGCGTACAAGAACTTATGCCCTTGCTCACACGGCGCCCCCCTGGGCTCCGTGGCACCCCGCCGCGGCAGCCCCCAAGACTTACCCGCTAACTCCGCAGGCCTGCGCGGCAAGACAGCCCGCTACTGCCGCCGGCTAACGCTGCTTCTTCTGCGGCCAGGCGAATCATCCGCGCGCACACTGCCCGGCCCGCACCGCCACCTGCAAAGGGTGCGGCAAGAAAGGCCACTATGCCGCGCTCCAGCGACTACCAACAGCGTTTCTTCCAGGTCCCGGCCGTCCAAGGCCCACCGCAGCCGTCCTTTCAGGTCCCGCCAGCCCAAGGCCCACCGCAGTCTTTCTTGCAGGTCCTGGCCGTCCAAGGCCCACCGCCGCCCTTCTCTCCCCAGGCAGCGTGCGACCCGCAGCCGCAGCCATTTTGCCGCCCAGCAACCACGCTGGATGGGTGGGCGCCGCCATTTTGTCCCTCGCCGCCGCCATCTTCGGAATCCCCATCCCCGGTCTCCATGGGCGACCCATGGCCGGCGCCATCTTGGATGGGGCCTCAAGCCCCCAGCACGGCCGACTACGCGCTGCCCGACCAGAACTCCTCCTTGCTGCAGCTGGCCTCCGTTACCTTGGATCAGAGTCGGCCCCGGACGCTGGCGAAAGCCACCACAACGATCGCCATCAACGGCCATGTGACGTCGTGCCTGATCGACTCTGGGAGCACGGAAAGCTTTGTCCACCCCGACATGGTAAGGCGCTGTTCTCTCGCCACCCATCCCGTCAAACAAAGGATCTCCCTGGCCTCCGGGTCACACTCGGTGGAGATAAAGGGGTTCTGCCTCGCGAACCTCACTGTCCAAGGCAGGGAATTCCACAATTTCCGCCTGTACGTGCTGCCGCACCTCTGCGCAGCCACCCTCCTTGGGCTGGATTTCCAGTGCCACCTACAAAGCCTGACCTTTCAATTTGGCGGCCCTATACCCCCCCTTACTGTCTGCGGCCTCGCGACCCTTAAGGTCGACCCGCCTTCCCTGTTTGCGAACCTCACCCCGGATTGCAAACCCGTCGCCACCAGGAGCAGACGGTACAGTGCCCAGGACCGGACCTTCATCAGGTCCGAGGTCCAAAGGCTGCTGAAGGAAGGGGTCATCGAAGCGAGCAAGAGTCCCTGGAGAGCTCAAGTGGTGGTGGTAAAGACTGGGGAGAAACATAGGATGGTCATTGACTACAGCCAGACCATCAATCGGTTTACGCAACTGGACGCGTACCCCCTCCCCCGTATAGCCGACCTGGTGAACAGGATCGCGCAATACAAAGTCTTCTCCACGGTGGATCTCAGGTCTGCCTACCACCAGCTGCCCCTCCGTCATGGGGACCGCCAGTACACTGCCTTCGAAGCAGATGGGCGGCTCTATCACTTTTTAAGGGTTCCCTTCGGTGTCACGAACGGGGTCTCGGTCTTCCAGCGTGAGATGGACCGAATGGTTGACCGGTACGGCTTACGCGCAACGTTCCCGTATCTTGATAACGTCACCATCTGCGGCCATGACCAGCAGGACCACGACACCAACCTCCGTAAATTTCTCCAGACCGCGCACCTCCTGAATCTGACCTACAATAAGGATAAATGCGTGTTTAGCACCGACCGTCTAGCCATCCTAGGCTACGTAGTGCGAAATGGAGTCATAGGCCCCGACCCTGAGCGCATGCGCCACCTCATGGAGTTCCCCCTCCCTCACTGCCCCAAGGCCCTAAAGCGCTGCCTCGGCTTCTTCAGCTATTATGCCCAGTGGGTCCCTAATTACGCCGACAAGGCTCGACCCCTGATCCAGTCCACAACCTTCCCCCTGTCGACGGAGGCCCGCCAGGCCTTCTGCCGCATCAAAGCGGGCATCGCAAAAGCCACGATGCGCGCCATCGACGAGTCCCTCCCCTTCCAGGTCGAGAGCGACACGTCCGACGTAGCTCTGGCGGCCACCCTCAACCAAGCGGGCAGGCCCGTGGCCTTCTTCTCACGCACTCTCCATGCTTCCGAAATTAGCCACTCCTCGGTCAAAAAGGAGGCCCAGGCCATAGTAGAAGCTGTGTGGCACTGGAGGCATTACCTGGCCGGCAGGAGATTCACTCTCCTCACGGACCAACGGTCGGTGGCCTTCATGTTCGATAATGCGCAGCGGGGCAAGATTAAGAACGACAAGATCTTGCGGTGGAGGATAGAACTCTCCACCTACAACTGCGAGATCTTGTATCGTCCCAGAAAGCTGAATGAGCCTCCTGATGCCCTGTCCCGCGGCACTTGTGCCACCTCACAAGTAGACCGCCTCCGAGCCCTCCACGAGCACCTCTGCCACCCGGGGGTCACTCGTTTATTTCACTTCATCAAGACCCATCGAGGAGGTCAGGACCGCCACCAGGAACTGCCAAATCTGCGCCGAGTGCAAACCGGCCAGAGAGGGCGCATCTGATAAAGGCTTCCCGTCCCTTTGAACGCCTCAGCATGGACTTCAAAGGCCCCCTCCCCTCCACCGACCGCAACACGTATTTCCTGAACGTGATTGACGAGTACTCCCGGTTCCCCTTCGCCATCCCCTGCCCCGACGTGACCGCAACCACCATCATCAAGGCCCTCCAGGGTATCTTTACGCTGTTCGGTTTCCCCGCGTACATTCACAGTGATAGGGGGTCCTCCTTTATGAGCGACGAACTGCGTCAATTCCTGCTCAGCAAAGGCATCGCCTCCAGCAGGACGACCAGTTACAACCCCCGGGGAAACTGGCAGGTAGAGAGGGAGAACGGAACGGTCTGGAAGACCGTCCTGCTGGCCCTACGGTCCAGGAATCTCCCAGTCTCCCGCTGGCAGGAAGCCCTCCCAGTGGCCCTTCACTCCATTCGGTCGCTGCTCTGTACTACCACAAATCAGACACCTCATGAACGTCTCCTTGTTTTCCCCAGGAAGTCCTCCTCCGGGACCTCGCTCCCAACCTGGCTAGTGACACCCGGACCCGTCCTGCTGTGGAAACATGTGAGGGTGCACAAGTCGGACCCGTTGGTCGAGAGGGTCCACCTGCTGCACGCCAACCCCCAGTACGCCTACGTAGCGTTCCCCGACGGCCGCCAAGACACGGTCTCCCTTCGGGACCTGGCGCCCACCGGAGCCCCACGCACACACGCACCATTGCCCCCACCCCCCCCCGCAGCACCTGACCGGAGGGTCAGTACTGCCGCCGGAGCCCCTACCCAGCGCCGAACAGGCACCGACTCCCCTACAGGCGCCCCTCCCCCCTGCCCGCTTTTCGCCCCAACAGCGCCGCCTAGGGGTGACGAAGCTGCCTGGGAGGAAGACACCACGTTCCTGGAGTCGCAACCGCCGGGGCCCCCACCAGGATCATCGCCGAAGCCCAGACGCTCCAGAAGGATGACCAGGCCGTCCGATCATCTGATTGCTGCACAATAAACACTTTTCTGTTACCCTCGACATCACGGTACCTCCATACCTGGTCCTACCATGCAAAAGGCGACATTAACGCTGGCCATCACCCCGCTGGGTTCTTTTTTAACAGGGGGTGAATGTGGTAATACCAGATATTGCAGTACCTGAGAGGTGAATGACCATTGGCTAGACCTAGGGGACTACCATTGGCGAATATACATAGCCCCGCCCTGAGAGGCGGGGTATAAGAACCGATGCCGTCCCAGCAGCCTTCACTTTCTGTATCATCGCTGCTCGGTAGAGTTCTAGCTGATTAAAGCCGATTAGATATGACTCCTCTTTGTCTCGAGAGTATTGATTGTGCATCAGGGATGTTGCATGAGGGATAAACATTGGGCAGGACACTGAACATGGAACATAGAACATAGAACATTACAGCGCAGTACAGGCCCTTCGGCCCTCGATGTTGCGCCGACCTGTGAAACCACTCTAAAGCCCAACTACACTATTCCCTTATTGTACATATGTCTATCCAATGACCATTTGAATGTCCTTAGTGTTGGCGAGTCCACTACTGTTGCAGACAGGGCATTCCACGCCCTTACTACTCTCTGAGTAAAGAACCTACCTCTGACATCTGTCTTATATCTATCTCCCCTCAATTTAAAGCTATGCCCCCTCGTGCTAGACATCACCATCCGAGGAAAAAGGCTCTCACTGTCCACCCTATCCAATCCTCTGATCAACTTGTATGCCTCAAATAAGTCACCTCTGAACCTTCTTCTCTCTAACGAAAACAGCCTCAAGTCCCTCAGCCTTTCCTCATAAGATCTTCCCTCCATACCAGGCAACATTCTGGTAAATCACCTCTGCATCCTTTCCAATGCTTCCACATCCTTCCTATAATGCGGCGACCAGAATTGCACGCAATACTCCAAATGCGGCCGCACCAGAGTTTTGTACAGCTGCAACATGACCTCATGGCTCCAAAACTCAATCCCTCTCCCAATAAAAGCTAACACACCGTACGCCTTCTTAACAACCCTCTCAACCTGGGTGGCAACTTTCAGGGATCTATGTACATGGACACCGAGATCTCTCTGCTCATCCACACTGCCAAGAATCTTACCATTAGCCCAATACTCGGTCTTCCTGTTATTCCTTCCAAAATGAATCACCTCACACTTTTCTGCATTAAACTCCATTTGCCACCTCTCAGCCCAGCGCTGCAGCTTATCCATGTCTCTCTGTAACTTGTAACATCCTTCCGCACTGTCCACAACTCCACCGACTTTAGTGTCATCTGCAAATTTACTCACCCATCCTTCTACACCCTCCTCCAGGTCATTTATAAAAATGACAAACAGCAGTGGCCCCAAAACAGATCCTTGTGGTACATCACTAGTAACTGGACTCCAGTCTGAACATTTCCCATCAACCACCACCGTTTGTCTTCTTCCAGCTAGCCAATTTCTGATCCAAACTGCTCAATCACCCTGAATCCCATGCTTCCTTATTTTCTGCAGTAGCCTACCGTGGGGAACCTTATCAAACGCTTTACTGAAATCCATTTTCACCACATCAACTGCTTTACCCTCATCCATCTGTTTGGTCACCTTCTCAAAGAACTCAATAAGGTTTGTGAGGCACGACCTACCCTTCACAAAACCGTGTTGACTATCTCTAATCAAATTATTCCTTTCCAGATGATTATGCATCCTATCTCTTATAAACCTTTCCAAGATTCTTCCCACGGACACCTGCAACAGGGAGACCTCTCCAGGGACACCCTCTCAGAGACCCCCTAACTAAGGGACCACTCACTGCAACCCCCTAACTAAAGGGATTCCTCACAGTGACCCCTCACTAAAGGGACTCCTCACAGTGACCCCCTAACTAAAGGGACTCCTCACTGCGACCCCCTCACTAAAGAGACTCCTCACTGCGACCCCCTAACTAACAGAACTCCTCACTGCGACCCCCTCACTAAAGGGAGTCCTCACTGCGACCCCCTAACTAACAGAACTCCTCACTGCGACCCCCTCACTAAAGGGAGTCCTCACTGCGACCCCCTCACTAAAGGGAGTCCTCACTGCGACCCCCTCACTAAAGGGAGTCCTCACTGCGACCCCCTAACTAACAGAACTCCTCACTGCGACCCCCTCACTAAAGGGAGTCCTCACTGCGACCCCCTCACTAAAGGGACTCCTCACTGCGACCCCCTCACTATAGGGACTCCTCACAGTGACCCCCTAACTAAAGGGACTCCTCACAGTGACCCCCTAACTAAAGGGACTCCTCACTGCGACCCCCTAACTAAAGGGGCTCCTCACTGCGACCCCCTAACTAAAGGGGCTCCTCACTGCAACCCCCTAACTAAAGGGACTCCTCACTGCGACCCCCAAACTAAAGGGACTCCTCACTGCGACCCCCTAACTAAAGGGACTCCTCACTGCGACCCCCTCACTAAAGGGACTCCTCACTGCGACCCCCTCACTAAAGGGACTCCTCACTGCGACCCCCTAAATAAAGGGACCACTCACAGTGACCCCCTAACTAAAGGGACTCCTCACTGCCATGCCCTAACTAAAGGGACTCCTCACAGTGACCCCCTAACTAAAGTGACTCCTCACTGCGACCCCCTAACGAAAGGGACTCCTCACAGTGACCCCCTAACTAAAGGGACCACTCACTGTGAGGTACCCTCAATAATGATGCTTAGAGATTAAACTGTAAAGAAGGCTTTATTAGGCTAATAACTATGCTACAGATTTTGACGAGAGCTGACTGCTATACAGACCATGAGGCTGGCCTTTATGTATGGCTCCCAGATGGGCGGAGCCAGAGGCGGAGTCCCCAAGCCTGGTCTTAAAGGGGACATCACCTTACATGATGATAAGGCAGTAACCGTTCATCACATTCACCCCCTGTTTAAAAAGGAGTCCTGCGGGGGTGAAGTGCCATCATAGGTCCATCTGTCTCGGCGGCCGGATCGTCCTCCTCGATCTCCTCAGTTCGGGCGGTGGTGCGGCGGGCACGGACGTCCCGGTTGAGGGCACATCCGGGAGCACAGCGGTCGGAGCTTCGGTCCGGGTCGGGGCAGAGGAACTAGGCAGGGCCGGGGGTAGCGGAGCCGGCGCTGGCGGGGTGTGTAAAGGGGGGGGGGGCGCACGGTAGGAGCTCACCAACGGGTGGTAGGGCCGGAAGGGGGTGTGTTGTAGAGGGCGACGGGTCCTGCAGGGAGCGGCGCGGGAAGGGGCGTCTGTGGTGGAGAATCCAGCGGGTGCCAGATCCCGGAGGGAAACCGTATCTTGCCTGCCGTCGGAGTACTCCATGTAGGCGTAACTGGGGTTGGCGTGGAGCAGTCGGACCTTTTCAACTAGGGGGTCCGTTTTATGGCTCCTCGCGTGCCTCCGGAGAAGAACAGGTCCCGGAGCCGTCAGCCAAGGTGGAAGCGAGACCCCGGAGGTAGACTTCCTGGGGGAGAGAAACAATCGGTCGTGAGGGGTCTCGTTTGTGGCCGTGCAGAGGAGTGACCTAATGGAGTGTAGGGCATCGGGTAGGACCCCCTGCCAGCGGGTGGTTGGGAGATTTCTCGACCGCAGGGCCAGAAGGACAGCCTTCCACACGGTCGCGTTCTCCCTCTCCACCTGCCCGTTTCCCCGCGGGTTATAACTGGTCGTTCTGCTCGAGGCGATGCCTTTGCTGAGCAGATACTGACGCAGTTCATCGCTCTTGAACGATGTACCCCGGTCGCTGTGGATATAAGCAGGGAAACCGAACAGGGTGAAGATGCTGTGCAGTGCCTTAATCACCGTGGCTGAGGTCATGTCGGTGCAGGGAATGGCGAATGGGAAACGGGAGAACTCATCGATCACGGTGAGGAAATAGGCATAACGGTTGGTGGACGGGAGGGGCCCCTTGAAGTCCACGCTCAGTCGCTCAAAGGGGCCCGAGGCCTTCACGAGCCGAACCTTGTCTGGCCGATAGAAGTGCGGTTTGCACTCCGCACAGACCTGGCAGGCCCTGACCATGGCCTTGACCTCCTTGGTTGAGTAAGGTAGGTTGCGGGACTTGATGAAATGGACGAGCCGGGTAACCCCCGGGTGGCAGAGGTCATTGTGGATGGCTTGCAGGCGGTCCTCCTGCGCATTGGCGCATGTGCCGCGGGACAGGGCATCTGGGGGCTCGTTGAGCTCCCCTGGACGATACTTGATATCGTACGAGTAGGTGGAGAGTTCGATCCTCCACCTCAAAATTTTATCGTTTTTTATTTTGCCCCGTTGCGTGTTATCGAACATATAGGCGACCGACCGTTGGTCGGTGACGAGGGTAAACCTCCTACCGGCGAGGTAGTGTCTCCAGAACCGCACAGCCTCCACAATGGCTTGTGCCTCCTTTTCGACTGCAGAGTGTCGAACCTCGGAGGCGGTGAGGGTTCGGGAGAAGAACGCTACTGGTCTGCCTCCTTGATTGAGGGTAGCAGCCAGGGCAATGTCTGATGCATCGCTCTCTACCTGGAAAGGGATGGTTTCGTCCACCGCGTGCATGGCGGCCTTGATGATGTCGGCCTTGATGCGGTTGAAGGCCAATTGAGCCTCAGCTGAGAGGGGAAAAGTGGTGGTCTTTAGGAGTGGGCGGGCTTTGTCCGCATACTTGGGGACCCATTGGGCGTAATAGGAGAAAAGCCCCAAGCACCGTTTGAGGGCCTTGAGGCTGCGGGGGAGAGGGAGTTCCTTAAGGGGGCGCATGCGGTCGGGGTCAGGACCTAGGACCCCGTCTTCCACGACATAGCCGAGGATGGCCAGCCGGGTGGTGTGGAAAACGCATTTGCCCTCGTTATAGGTCAGGTTAAGGGCTCGGGCGGTCTGGAGGAACTTTTTGAGGTTAGCGTCATGGTCCTGCTGATCATGGCCGCAGATGGTGACATTGTCCAAGTACGGGTATGTAGCCCGCAAACCGTACTGGTCCACCATTTGGTCCATCGCCCTTTGAAAGACGGAGACCCCATTTGTGACACCAAAGGGGACCCTGAGGAAGTGGAAGAGCCGGCCGGCTGCTTCGAAGGCAGTATAGAGGCGGTCTTTTGGTCGGATGGGGAGCTGGTGGTAGGCAGATTTGAGGTCGACCGTGGAAAAGACTCGGTATTGGGCGATCCGATTTACCATTTCCGCGATGCGAGGAAGGGGGTACGCATCAAGCTGCGTGAATCGGTTTATGGTCTGGCTATAATCCACAACCATCCGTTTCTTCTACCCGGACCGGACTACCACCACTTGCGCTCTCCAAGGGCTGTTGCTAGCCTCGATGACCCCCTCTCCCAGTAGACGCTGGACCTCTGACTTGATAAAAGCCATATCTTGGGCACTGTAGCGCCGGCTCCTGGTGGCGACGGGCTTACAGTCAGGAGTGAGGTTAGCGAATAGTGAGGGGGGTGCGACTTTCAGTGTCGCAAGGCAGCACACCGTGAGGGGGGGCAAGGGTCCGCCGAACTTCAGTGTCAGGCTTCGGTGGCTGCACTGGAAATCCAGTCCGAGCAGCAGGGGGGTGCAGAGGTGGGGGAGGATATAAAATTTGAAACGGGTGTATTTGGCACCCTGGATCGAGAGATCCGCAATACAGTACCCCGTGATTTGTACCAAGTGGGACCCAGATGCAAGGTCTATGGTTTGGGATGCGGGATCGGTGCGTAGGGAGCAGCGCCTTACCGTTTCAGGGTGGATAAAGCTCTCCGTGCTCCCGGAGTCGAAGAGGCATGCAGTGTCGTGCCCGTTGACCTGGACCTGCATCATGGAGTTCTGCAGGTGTTTTGGCCGAGTTTGATCGAGGGTGATCGCACACAGTCGCGGGTAGTCGGAGTCGTAAAATGGGCGCTGCCGTTGGTCGCACGTGTCGGGTCGAGAAGATGGCCGCCGACCAGATGGCCGCTCCCATGATTCGCACGAGGCTGATGACGTGTCAGAAGAGGACGTGTCGGGTCGGTGCGCAGCAGCATTGCGAGGCCTTCGGGCCTGAGAGCCTGATTTTCGGGCCGGCTGTTCTTTGTTTTTCTGGCCCCTGGGTCTGGCCAGGCAGACCCTCGCAAAGTGCCCTTTCTTCCCGCAGTCGCTGCAGATCGCGGAGCGGGCTGGGCAGCGTGGGCGTAGGTGCTGGCCCTGCCCGCAGAAGTAGCAAGGTGTGCCCCCATGGTGAGCGGGTCGCCGCGTGGCGCAGGCCTGTAATACGGGCGAGTCTGAGGAAGTCCGGGGGGGGCTGGCAGAGTCCGGGGGGCTGGCAGAGTCCGCGGGGTACGTACCCAAGTTATGTCGGGCCACCTCCAGCGAGGAGGCGAGCGTTAGCGTCTCCTGGAGGTCTTTTGCCCCGTTTTCGAGCAGTCGCTGCCGGATGTAGGTCGAGCGGATGCCGGACACGAAAGAATCTCTGATGTGCAGGTTCATATGGACTTCCCCTGTCACATCCTGATGGTCACAGTCCCTGGCCAGCGCGGTGAGTTTCTCAACAAACTCGTCGAGCGATTCCCCTGAGCGCTGCCGGCAGGTAGAGAGCAGATGCCGGGCGTGCACCTCATTGACGGGTTTGACAAACCGCTTGCGGAGCAACTCAATCGCTTCCTCATAAGTCGTTGCCTTTTCGAGCGTGGCGGAGATTCTGTGACTCACCCGGGCGTGGAGTAGACGCAGCTTGCGTGGCCCCAGGATGGGAGTCTCTGCGGAGTCCAGGTAGGCCTCGAAACACCGCAGCCAGTATTTAAAAATTTTCTTTGCCTCCGGCGTTCGTGCTTCCAGATTGAGCTTCTCTGGTTTTAGGTCTGCGTCCATCCTGAATCTAGTTTCGCCTAATAAATTGAGGTACCCTCAATAATGATGCTTAGAGATTAAACTGTAAAGAACGCTTTATTAGGCTAATAACAATGCTACAGATTTGGACGAGAGCTGACTGCTATACAGACCATGAGGCAGGCCTTTATGTATGGCTCCCAGATGGGCGGAGCCAGAGGCGGAGTCCCCAGGCTTCCAAGCCTGGTCTTAAAGGGGACATCACCTTACATGATGATAAGGCAGTAACCGTTCATCACACACTGCGACCCCCTAACTAAAGGGACCACTCACAGTGACCCCCTAACTAAAGGGACTCTTCACTGCGACCCCCTCACTAAAGGGACTCCTCACTGCGACCCCCTAACTAAAGGGACTCCTCACTGCGACCCCCGAACTAAAGTGACTCCTCACTGCGACCCCCTAACTAAAGTGACTCCTCACTGCGACCCCCTAACTAAAGTGACTCCTCACTGCGACCCCCTAACTAAAGGGACTCCTCACTGCGACCCCCTAACTAAAGTGACTCCTCACTGCGACCCCCTAACTAAAGGGGCTCCTCACTGCGACCCCCTAACTAAAGGGACCACTCACTGCGACCCCCTAACTAAAGGGACTCTTCACTGTGACCCCCTAACTAAAGGGACTCCTCACTGCGACCCCCTAACTAAAGGGACCACTCACTGCGACCCCCTAACTAAAGGGACTCTTCACTGCGACCCCCTCACTAAAGGGGCTCCTCACTGCGACCCCCTAACTAAAGGGACCACTCACTGCGACCCCCTAACTAAAGTGACACCTCACTGCGACCCCCTAACTAAAGGGACTCCTCACAGTGACCCCCTAACTAAAGGGACTCCTCACTGCGACCCCCTAACTAAAGGGAATACTCACTGCGACCCCCTAACTAAAGTGACTCTTCACTGCGACCCCCTAACTAAAGGGACTCCTCATTGCGACCCCCTAACTAAAGTGACTCTTCACTGCGACCCCCTAACTAAAGGGACTCCTCATTGCGACCCCCTAACTAAAGTGACTCCTCACTGCGACCCCCGAACTAAAGTGACTCCTCACTGCGACCCCCTAACTAAAGTGACTCTTCACTGCGATCCCCTAACTAAAGGGACCCCTCATTGCGACCCCCGAACTAAAGTGACTCCTCACTGCGATCCCCTAACTAAAGGGACTCCTCACTGCGACCCCCTAACTAAAGTGACTCCTCACTGCGACCCCCTCACTTAAGGGACTCCTCACTGTGACCCCCTAACTAAAGGGGCTCCTCACTGCGACCCCCGAACTAAAGGGACTCCTCACTGCGACCTCCGAACTAAAGGGACTCCTAACTGTGACCCCCTAACTAAAGGGACTCCTCACTGCGACCCCCTTAATAAAGGGACTCCTCACTGCAACCCCCTAACTAAAGGGACTCCTCACTGCGACCCCCTAACTAAAGGGACTCTTCACTGCGACCCCATAACTGAAGGGACTCCTCACTGCGACCCCCTAACTAAAGGGACTCTTCACTGCGACCCCATAACTGAAGGGACTCCTCACTGCAACCCCCTAACTCCAAGGACTCCTCACTGCGACCCCCTAACAAAAGGGACTCCTCACTGCGACACCCTAACTAAAGGGACTCCTCACTGCGACCCCCTAACTAAAGGGACTCCTCACTGCGACCCCCTCACTAAAGGGACCACTCACAGTGACCCCCCTCACTAAAGGGACTCCTCACTGCGACACCCTAACTAAAGGGACTCCTCACTGCGACCCCCTAACTAAAGGGACTCCTCACTGCGACCCCCTAACTAAAGGGACTACTCACAGTGACCCCCTCACTAAAGGGACTCCTCACTGCGACCCCCTCACTAAAGGGACTCCTCACTGCGACCCCCTAACTAAAGGGACTCCTCACTGCAACCCCCTAACTAAAGGGACTCCTCACTGCGACCCCCTAACTAAAGGGACTCCTCACTGCAACCCCCTAACTAAAAGGACTCCTCACTGCGACCCCCTAACTAAAGGGACTCCTCACTGCGACCCCCTAACTAAAGGGACTCCTCACTGCGACCCCCTCACTAAAGGGACCACTCACAGTGACCCCCCTCACTAAAGGGACTCCTCACTGCGACACCCTAACTAAAGGGACTCCTCACTGCGACACCCTAACTAAAGGGACTCCTCACTGCGACCCCCTAACTAAAGGGACTCCTCACTGCGACCCCCTAACTAAAGGGACTCCTCACTGCGACCCCCTAACTAAAGGGACTCCTCACTGCGACCCCCTAACTAAAGGGACTCCTCACTGCGACCCCCTAACTAAAGGGACTCCTCACTGCGACCCCCTAACTAAAGGGACTCCTCACTGCGACACCCTAACTAAAGGGACTCCTCACTGCGACCCCCTAACTAAAGGGACTCCTCACTGCGACCCCCTAACTAAAGGGACTCCTCACTGCGACCCCCTCACTAAAGGGACTCCTCACTGCGACCCCCTCACTAAACGGACTCCTCACTGCGACCCCCTAACTAAAGGGACTCCTCACTGCGACCCCCTAACTAAAGGGACTCCTCACAGTGACCCCCTAACTAAAGGGACCACTCACTGCGACCCCCTAACTAAAGTGACTCCTCACTGCGACCCCCTAACTAAAGGGACTCCTCACTGCGACCCCCTAACTAAAGGGACTCCTCACTGCGACCCCCTAACTAAAGGGACTCCTCACAGTGACCCCCTAACTAAAGGGACTCCTCACTGCGACCCCCTAACTAAAGGGACTCCTCACTGTGACCCCCTAACTAAAGGGACTCCTCACTGCGACCCCCTAACTAAAGGGACTACTCACAGTGACCCCCTCACTAAAGGGACTCCTCACTGCGACCCCCTCACTAAAGGGACTCCTCACTGCGACCCCCTAACTAAAGGGACCACTCACAGTGACCCCCTAACTAAAGGGACCACTCACTGCGACCCCCTAACTAAAGGGACTCTTCACTGCGATCCCCTAACTAAAGGGGCTCCTCACTGCGACCCCCTAACTAAAGGGACTCCTCACTGCAACCCCCTAACTAAAAGGACTCCTCACTGCGACCCCCTAACTAAAGGGACTCCTCACTGCGACCCCCTAACTAAAGGGACTCCTCACTGCGACCCCCTCACTAAAGGGACCACTCACAGTGACCCCCTCACTAAAGGGACTCCTCACTGCGACCCCCTAACTAAAGGGACTCCTCACTGCGACCCCCTAACTAAAGGGACTCCTCACTGCGACCCCCTAACTAAAGGGACTCCTCACTGCGACCCCCTAACTAAAGGGACTCCTCACTGCGACCCCCTAACTAAAGGGACTCCTCACTGCGACCCCCTAACTAAAGGGACTCCTCACTGCGACCCCCTCACTAAAGGGACTCCTCACTGCGACCCCCTAACTAAAGGGACTCCTCACTGCGACCCCCTAACTAAAGGGACTCCTCACTGCGACCCCCCTCACTAAAGGGACTCCTCACTGCGACCCCCTCACTTAAGGGACTCCTCACTGCGACCCCCTAACTAAAGGGACTCCTCACTGCGACCCCCTAACTAAAGGGACTCCTCACTGCGACCCCCTAACTAAAGGGACTCCTGACTGCGACCCCCTAACTAAAGGGACTCCTCACTGCGACCCCCTCACTAAAGGGACTCCTCACTGCGACCCCCTCACTAAAGGGACTCCTCACTGCGACCCCCTAACTAAAGGGACTCCTCACTGCGACCCCCCTCACTAAAGGGACTCCTCACTGCGACCCCCTCACTTAAGGGACTCCTCACTGCGACCCCCTAACTAAAGGGACTCCTCACTGCGACCCCCTAACTAAAGGGACTCCTCACTGCGACCCCCTAACTAAAGGGACTCCTGACTGCGACCCCCTAACTAAAGGGACTCCTCACTGCGACCCCCTCACTAAAGGGACTCCTCACTGCGACCCCCTCACTAAAGGGACTCCTCACTGCGACCCCCTAACTAAAGGGACTCCTCACTGCGACCCCCTAACTAAAGGGACTCCTCACTGCGACCCCCTAACTAAAAGGACCACTCACAGTGACCCCCTCACTAAAGGGACTCCTCACTGCGACCCCCTAACTAAAGGGACTCCTCACTGCGACACCCTAACTAAAGGGACCACTCACTGCGACCCCCTAACTAAAGGGAATACTCACTGCGACCCCCTAACTAAAGTGACTCTTCACTGCGACCCCCTAACTAAAGGGACTCCTCATTGCGACCCCCTAACAAAAGTGACTCCTCACTGCGACCCCCTAACTAAAGTGACTCCTCACTGCGATCCCCTAATTAAAGGGACCCCTCATTGCGACCCCCTAACTAAAGGGACTCTTCACTGCGACCCCGTAACTAAAGGGACTCCTCACTGCGACCCCCTAACTAAAGGGACTCCTCACTGCGACCCCCTAACTAAAGTGACTCCTCACTGCGACCCCCTCACTTAAGGGACTCCTCACTGTGACCCCCTAACTAAAGGGGTTCCTCACTGCGACCCCCTAACTAAAGGGACTCCTCACTGCGACCCCCTAACTAAAGGGACTCCTCACTGTGACCCCCTAACTAAAGGGACTCCTCACTGTGACCCCCTAACTAAAGGGACTCCTCACTGCGACCCCCTTAATAAAGGGACTCCTCACTGCGACCCCCTAACTAAAGGGACTCCTCACTGCGACCCCCTAACTAAAGGGACTCTTCACTGCGACCCCATAACTAAAGGGACTCCTCACTGCGACCCCCTAACTAAAGGGACTCCTCACTGCAACCCCCTAACTAAAAGGACTCCTCACTGCGACCCCCTAACTAAAGGGACTCCTCACTGCGACACCCTAACTAAAGGGACTCCTCACTGCGACCCCCTAACTAAAGGGACTCCTCACTGCGACCCCCTCACTAAAGGGACCACTCACAGTGACCCCCCTCACTGAAGGGACTCCTCACTGCGACACCCTAACTAAAGGGACTCCTCACTGCGACCCCCTAACTAAAGGGACTCCTCACTGCGACCCCCTAACTAAAGGGACTCCTCACTGCGACCCCCTAACTAAAGGGACTACTCACAGTGACCCCCTCACTAAAGGGACTCCTCACTGCGACCCCCTAACTAAAGGGAATACTCACTGCGACCCCCTAACTAAAGGGACTCCTCACTGCGACCCCCTAACTAAAGTGACTCCTCACTGCTACCCCCTTACTAAAAGGACTCCTCACTGCGACCCCCTAACTAAAGGGACTCCTCACTGCGACCCCCTAACTAAAGGGACTCCTCACTGCGACCCCCTAACTAAAGGGACCACTCACAGTGACCCCCTCACTAAAGGGACTCCTCACTGCGACCCCCTATCTAAAGGGACTCCTCACTGCGACCCCCTCACTAAAGGGACTCATCACTGTGACCCCCTAACTAAAGGGACTCCTCACTGCGACCCCCTAACTAAAGGGACTCCTCACTGCGACCCCCTAACTAAAGGGACCACTCACAGTGACCCCCTCACTAAAGGGACTCCTCACTGCGACCCCCTAACTAAAGGGACCACTCACAGTGACCCCCTCACTAAAGGGACTCCTCACTGCGACCCCCTAACTAAAGGGACTCCTCACTGCGACCCCCTCACTAAAGGGACTCCTCACTGCGACCCCCTAACTAAAGTGACTCCTCACTGCGACCCCCTCACTAAAGTGACTCCTCACTGCGACCCCCTAACCAAAAGGACTCCTAACTGCGACCCCCTAACTAAAGGGACTCATCACAGTGACCCCCTCACTAAAGGGACTCCTCACTGCGACCCCCTAACTAAAGGGACTCCTCACTGCGACCCCCTAACTAAAGGGACTCCTCACTGTGACCCCCTCACTGTCATGATATTCAAACACACACATCATGATGGACACACTAACAGGCAAATCAGAGTACACAACACCACAACCAATCACAGACAAGAACACCAACCACATAAAAAGCACGAGCACGACACCTGGAGGTCAGTAGGTCTGGGGAGAAGGGAACAAGAAAGAGCTGTTGAAACACCACAAGCAGGGAGCCCCCCACGTGCAGAGTGCAAAGACCAAGTTGTAAATAGTGAGTTTAAATAAAGAAGCGTTGTACCATATGCAACTGTGTTGGCTCATCTGTGTGTCAGAACACCCAACACCACATGGTACAGGAGTGGATCGATACCTGCCTACTAACCTGCCATTCTGGACATGGACCACACCGGCAAACCGCAGCCGATGCAAGTCACGGGGAACCTAGGCACCAACTGGAAGCTCTACAGGCAGCGATTTGACCTGTACATCCGTGCCACCGAAAAACAGAATGCCTCGGATGATTCGAAGATTGCAATGCTCCTCTTCTACGCAGGCCCCCACCCAAACGATGTCTTTAATTCACTGGTGTTCGAAGAAGGCGAAAACCAGGCCAAATATGACACGGTCATCCTCAAACTGGACCAGCACTTTCAAGTTGAAGTAAACGAAAGTTTTGAAAGATACATCTTTCAGCAACGCCTGCAAGGTAAGGAGGAGCTTTTTCAACCCTTTTTGACGCACCTCCGGATTCTAGCGCAGTCCTGCGGTTACGGCACCACTACAGAGTCCATGATCAGGGACCAGATTGTTTTTGGCGTTGCCTCTAGTGGCCTACGCCAGCAGCTTCTTAAAATAAAGAGCCTCACCTTAGCGTCTGCTGTGGAAGCCTGTGTCCTCCATGAAAATGCTACCTGCCGTTTTGCCCGATTTCAGGCGTCCGAGTTGGCACGGAGGGGGTCCCCAGCCGTCGAATCGGCAAGCCAGGCCGCCCACGACGTCGAACGCATCCAGGCCGTCGATTTCTTCCCGCCCCACGGCCCGGACGACAGCGGCCGCTTCCCGCGCTTTTCGCGGTCTCCCGCGCAGGTGCGCGCCAAAAATAACGGCCACAACGAGGGACGCACTGCGCAGGCGTGTCCACCGCAAGATCGCACTGCGCATGCGCAGTGGCGCAACGAACGCCGTGACGTCATGACGTGCAGCAATTGTGGAGGTCTACACTTAAAAGGGCAATGTCCTGCAAAAAACCGACAGTGCAACAGATGTGCCATGATAGGCCACTACGCAGCCCACTGTCGTTCGGCTCAACCCATGGATCCGGCGCATCCTCGACAATCTCGCAGACAAGTCAGGACCGTCCAGCCCACGCATCAAGACTTCCAGTTAAGTGATGCAGATGACCAGGATGCCTTCCGAGTTGCCGTCATTGATGTCAACAAGGTCAATGCCATCAATCCAGCCGATGAGTGGTGTGCCACCCTGACGGTCAACCCGAATTCGTCGCAAACCCATTAGAATGGACTTATAATACAGTTCATATGTTTAATAAGTTGGACAATTTTACATGATAACCTGTTGTTGTTTATCGTTCCAGATGTCGTCTGACTGGACAACTGTTCAAATTTTTTTTCTTCTTCTCTCGTTCGCATTTCTGTTATGTTATGGTACAACTGGATTCATGTGACGCACTCGACATCGCCCCATGTACATAGTTCCGTCATAGACACATGCTGCACACGACACACACACACTCTTAGATGCACTCACGTCACGATCATATTTATTACCACGTAGGCACATATCTTTGTAAAAAGGGGGGATGTCATGATATTCAAACACACACATCATGATGGACACACTAACAGGCAAATCAGAGTACACAACACCACAACCAATCACAGACAAGAACACCAACCACATAAAAAGCACGAGCACGACACCTGGAGGTCAGTAGGTCTGGGGAGAAGGGAACAAGAAAGAGCTGTTGAAACACCACAAGCAGGGAGCCCCCCACGTGCAGAGTGCAAAGACCAAGTTGTAAATAGTGAGTTTAAATAAAGAAGCGTTGTACATATGCAACTGTGTTGGCTCATCTGTGTGTCAGAACACCCAACACCACACTCACTAAAGGGACTCCTCACTGCGACCCCCTAACTAAAGGGACCACTCACAGTGACCCCCTAACTAAAGGGACCACTCACTGCGACCCCCTAACTAAAGGGACTCCTCACTGCGACACCCTAACTAAAGGGACTCCTCACTGCGACCCCCTAACTAAAGGGACTCTTCACTGCGACCCCCTAACTAAAGGGACTCCTCACTGCGACCCCCTAACTAAAGGGACTCCTCACTGCGACCCCCTAACTAAAGGGACTCCTCACTGTGACCCCCTAACTAAAGGGACCACTCACAGTGACCCCCTCACTAAAGGGACTCCTCACTGCGACCCCCTAACTAAAGGGACCACTCACAGTGACCCCCTCACTAAAGGGACTCTTCACTGCGACCCCCTAACTAAAGGGACTCCTCATTGCGACCCCCTAACTAAAGGGACCACTCACAGTGACCCCCCCACAAAAGGGACTCCTCACTGCGACCCCCTAACTAAAGGGACCACTCACAGTGACCCCCTAACTAAAGTGACTCCTCACAGTGACCCCCTAACTAAAGGGACTCCTCACAGTGACCCCCTAACTAAAGGGACTCCTCACTGTGACCCCCTAACTAAAGGGACCACTCACAGTGACCCCCTCACTAAAGGGACTCCTCACTGCGACCCCCTAACTAAAGGGACTCCTCACAGTGACCCCCTCACTAAAGGGACCACTCATAGTGACTCCTCACTAAAGGGACTCCTCACTGCGACCCCCTAACTAAAGGGACTCCTCACAGTGACCCCCTAACTAAAGGGACCACTCACAGTGACCCCCTCACTAAAGGGACCACTCACAGTGACCCCCTAACTAAAGGGACTCCTCACTGCGACCCCCTAACTAAAGGGACTCCTCACAGTGACCCCCTAACTAAAGGGACTCCTCACTGCGACCCCCTAACTAAAGGGACTCCTCACTGCGACCCCCTAACTAAAGGGACTCCTCACAGTGACCCCCTCACTAAAGGGACTCCTCACAGTGACCCCCCTCACTAAAGGGACCACTCATAGTGACTCCTCACAAAAGGGACTCCTCACTGCGACCCCCTAACTAAAGGGACTCCTCACTGCGACCCCCTCACTAAAGGGACTCCTCACTGCGACCCCCTAACTAAAGTGACTCCTCACTGCGACCCCCTAACTAAAGTGACTCCTCACAGTGACCCCCTCACTAAAGGGACTCCTCACTGCGACCCCCTAACTAAAGGGACCACTCACAGTGACCCCCTAACTAAAGGGACCACTCACTGCGACCCCCTAACTAAAGTGACTCTTCACTGCGACCCCCTAACTAAAGGGACCACTCACTGCGACCCCCTAACTAAAGGGACTCCTCACTGCGACCCCCTAACTAAAGGGACTCCTCACTGCGACCCCCTCACTAAAGGGACTCCTCACTGCGACCCCCTAACTAAAGGGACCACTCACTGCGACCCCCTAACTAAAGGGACCACTCACTGCGACCCCCTAACTAAAGGGAATCCTCACTGTGACCCCCTAACTAAAGGGACCACTCACTGCGACCCCCTAACTAAAGGGACTCCTCACTGCGACCCCCTAACTAAAGGGACCACTCACTGCGACCCCCTAACTAAAGGGACTCCTCACTGCGACCCCCTAACTAAAGGGACTCCTCACTGCGACCCCCTCACTAAAGGGGCTCCTCACTGCGACCCCCTAACTAAAGGGACCACTCACTGCGACCCCCTAACTAAAGGGACTCTTCACTGCGACCCCCTAACTAAAGGGGCTCCTCACTGCGACCCCTTAACTAAAGGGACTCCTCACTGCGACCCCCTAACTAAAGGGAACCCCCTTAAAAGAGAGCCCTGTGTAGAAACTAGAGAGCAATCCAGGCTGCTCACACATGTGATTGCAAATCACTTACCGCTCTTTGATGTGGTTGATGTTTGTAAACATTGGGGTTTCAGCACGACCTCACCCACGAAGGGAGATGAGTGAATCAAGGCTGCAGCTGCTTTTTGGAAGCTGTTAATCACAGCCCCCTACTGGAAAAAAATGAATGGCTTGGAGTTAATGGATCTGCGGGGTTGAAACAGAGGTCACAGTTGCTCTCCTTCGAGGAATGGTCATGTGGAGCCTCCAGGTGACTGTTACAGCGGTGATTGTTTTCACTGTCCCTGTCTGGACTGCTCTCCAGCTTCCAGACAGGGATTTATTTTTGTGGGTGGGGGGCGGGGGTGGTGGGGGTCTGTGGAGGGGGTCATTCTAGTCAGGGAGCCCCTATGGGGGTCCCTTCAGTTAGGGGGTCCCTCTGGGGGGTCCCTTTAGTTAGTGGCATTCTGCGGAGGGTCCCTCTAGTTACAAGGTCCCTGTGAGGTCCTTAAAGAGTTTAGAAGCCCATTAATTGGCAGGAAGCGGGTTGCCTGCTCCTTCCACCCCAGCTGGCGTCCCTTCGAAAATTCAATTGTATCCCAGAGACATCGGCATTGCGATACGATCCCCCGAGCTGAGATTTACAAAGCCCTCACACACTGGCCTCGCACCGTTTGAAGTCTGTCAGCCTTCATCAGAGCTGAGAAAAGTTAGAGCCTTGTGAGGCACAAGTAAGTGGAAGGAGGAGGATGGGGAAAAGAACAAAAAGGTGGGAGACGGGAGAGATTAAAGAACAAATGAGTCGATGGTGCCTGAACAGAGAGTGTGGAGAAGGTTACAGTCAAGGCTAATCACGTCTTCAACCGATGACCAGAATATTGTTCGAGCCAGGTGAGGAGAAGTGAGTTGGCTCGCCCCTGGGCTTGTCACAACAACGGTTTCCACCCTACCCCACGCCACCCTGTAAATGCCCTTCCCAATCCAAGTGGATGTATTTGTTCAGAAGGAGCCAATCAAACCTGGTTTTCCTAGCGCCACAGATAGAGTCATAGGCGTTTACAGCATGGAGACAGGCCCTTCGGCCCAGCTTGTCCATGCCTCCCAGTTTCTATCACTAAGCTAGTCCCACTTGCCCGCATTTGACCCATATCCCTCTATACCCACCCTGCCCATGTAGCTGTCTGACTGCTTTTTAAAGGACAAAATTGTACCCACCTCTACCACTGCCTCTGACAGCTCGTTCCAGATGTCACCACCCTCTGTGTGAAGAAATTTCCCCTCTGGTCACTTTTGAATCTCTCCCCTCTCACCTTAAACCTCTGCCCTCTGGTTCTAGACTCAAACAAAGAACAAAGAAATGTCCAGCACAGGAACAGGCCCTTCGGCCCTCCAAGCCCGTGCCGACCATGCTGCCCGACTAAACTACAATCTTCTACACTTCCTGGGTCCGTATCCCTCTATTCCCATCCTATTCATGTATTTGTCAAGATGCCCCTTAATAGAACATAGAACATAGAACGATACAGTGCAGTACAGGCCCTTCGGCCCACGATGTTGCACCGACATGGGAAGTCAAAAAACAAAAGCCATCTAACCTACACTATACCATTATCATCCATATGCTTATCCAATAAACTTTTAAATGCCCTCAATGTTGGCGATTTCACTACTGTTGCAGGTAGGGCATTCCACGGCCTCACCACTCTTTGCGTAAAGAACCTACCTCTGACCTCTGTCCTATATCTATTACCCCTCAGTTTAAAGCTATGTCCCCTCGTGCCAGCCATTTCCATCCGCGGGAGAAGGCTCTCACTGTCCACCCTATCCAACCCCCTGATCATTTTGTATGCCTCTATTAAGTCTCCTCTTAACCTTCTTCTCTCCAACGAAAACAACCTCAAGTCCATCAGCCTTTCCTCATAAGATTTTCCCTCCATACCAGGCAACATCCTGGTAAATCTCCTCTGCACCTGTTCCAAAGCTTCCACGTCCTTCCTATAATGCGGTGACCAGAACTGTACGCAATACTCCAAATGCGGCCGTACCAGAGTTTTGTACAGCTGCAACATGACCTCATGACTCCGGAACTCAATCCCTCTACCAATAAAGGCCAATACTCCATAGGCCTTCTTCACAACCCTATCAACCTGGGTGGCAACTTTCAGGGATCTATGTACATGGACACCGAGATCCCTCTGCTCATCCACACTTCCAAGAATTTTACCATTAGCCAAATATTCCGCATTCCTGTTATTCCTTCCAAAGTGAATCACCTCACACTTCTCTACATTAAACTCCATTTGCCACCTCTCAGCCCAGCTTCTCAGCTTATCTATGTCCCTCTGTAACCTGCAACATCCTTCCGCACTGTCGACAACACCACCGACTTTAGTGTCGTCTGCAAATTTACTCACCCACCCTTCTGCGCCCTCCTCTAGGTCATTTATAAAAATGACAAACAGCAACAGCCCCAGAACAGATCCTTGTGGTACGCCACTTGTAACTGAACTCCATTCTGAACATTTCCCATCAACCACCACCCTCTGTCTTCTTTCAGCTAGCCAATTTCTGATCCGCATCTCGAAATCACCCTCAATCCCCAGCCTCCGTATTTTCTGCAATAGCCTACCGTGGGGAACCTTATCAAACGCTTTACTGAAATCCATATACACCACATCAACTGCTCTACCCTTGTCTACCTGTTCAGTCACCTTCTCAAATAACTCGATAAGGTTAGTGAGGCATGACCTACCCTTCACAAAGCCATGCTGACTATCCCTAATCATATTATTCCTATCTAGATGATTATAAATCTTGTCTCTTATAATCCCCTCCAAGACTTTACCCACTACAGACGTGAGTCTCACCGGTCTATAGTTGTCGGGGTTGTCTCTGCTCCCCTTTTTGAACAAAGGGACCACATTTGCTGTCCTCCAGTCCTCTGGCACTATTCCTGTGGCCAATGATGACATAAAAATCAAAGCCAAAGGTCCAGCAATCTCTTCCCTGGCTTCCCAGAGAATCCTAGGATAAATCCCATCAGGCCCCGGGGACTTATCTATTTTCAGCCTGTCCAGAATTGCCAACACCTCTTCCCTACGTACCTCAATGCCATCTATTCTAATAGCCTGGGTCTCAGCATTCTCCTCCACAACATTCTCTTTTTCCTGAGTGAATACTGACGAAAAATATTCATAGATATCATAGAATTTACAGTGCAGAAGGAGGCCATTCGGCCCATTGAGTCTGCACCGGCTCTTGGAAAGAGCACCCCACCCAAGGTCAACACCGCCACCCTATCCCCATAACCCAGCAACCCCACCCAACACTAAGGGCAATTTTGGACACTAAGGGCAATTTATCATGGCCAATCCACCTAACCCGCACATCTTTGGACTGTGGGAGGAAACCGGAGCACCCGGAGGAAACCCACGCACACACGGGGAGGATGTGCAGACTCCGCACAGACAGTGACCCAAGCCAGAATCGAACCTGGGACCCTGGAGCTGTGAAGCAATTGTGCTATCCACAAGGCTACCGTGCTGCCCACTATTCATTTAGTATCTCGCTTATCTCTTCAGACACCACACACAACTTCCCATCCCTGTCCTTGACTGGCCCTACTCTTACCCTATGTAGCGCACAAAGACTTCGTGAGACGAATAGAGTGAAGTCGATGAGGCTTTATTAATCGTGTCTGTTCCCCCGCAGCTCGATAGTAAACTGGCCTGCGGGGGAAGACTCCGGCTTCTTATACTCCGCCTTCAGGGCGGAGCTTGAGGTCAACGGCCAACCAGGACCCGGGATCTGTCAGCCAATGACATTAGGGCTTCCAGTCCCACATGACCCCCAATACATACTACCACATTCACCCCTTGTCAAAAATGAACCCGGCGGGGTGATGCTTCGTATGGTGGTAAGGGTTTACAGGGCTGGTCCTGGGAGGATAGAACATTCGCATGGCAATACAGTATTGGACAATTTCGTCCTGTTGCAACTATTTACAGAGGGTCTAGGAAGAAAAGCAAAATGTTCTTGTGAACAGTCCATATTTGTTTTACATCGACGCCACGAGTCGGGCGGTCTGGTCGTCCGTGTCGATCGCCTCGGCCCCGGCGGTGGTGGTGGTGCTTGTACCAGTGTTGTCGCCTCCAGGAGCCGTACGGTTTCAGCTCGGGCTTGATTCTTGGTCGGTGCTGAGGGGAGGGGAACCGATCCTCCTGGGAAGGGGGCGGTCGCGGGGTGCGGCGGTGGCAGGAAGGGGGGGGTTGGGTTGATGGTGTCGGGGGGGGGTGTGCGTGTTGCCGGCGGGCGCCAGAACCCGCAGGGAGACCGTGTCCTGTCGGCCGTCGGGGTACTCCACGTAGGCGTACTGGGGGTTCGCGTGGAGGAGGTGAACCCTTTCGACCAACGGGTCCGCCTTATGTGCCCGCACATGCTTTCGGAGCAGGATGGGTCCTGGGGCCGCCAGCCAGGTCGGCAGCGACGTTCCAGAGGAGGACCTCCTAGGGAAGACAAGGAGACGCTCATGAGGCGTTTGATTAGTGCTCGTACATAATAGCGACCGGATGGAATGGAGAGCGTCCGGGAGGACCTCCTGCCACCGTGAAACTGGGAGGTCCCTGGACCGTAGGGCCAGTAGGACGGTCTTCCAGACCGTGCCGTTCTCCCTTTCTACTTGCCCGTTCCCCCGGGGGTTGTAGCTGGTCGTCCTGCTTGAGGCTATGCCCTTGCTGAGCAGGAACTGGCGCAGCTCGTCACTCATGAAAGAGGACCCCCTGTCGCTGTGGACGTATGCGGGGTAACCGAACAGTGTGAAGATGCTGTTCAGGGCTTTAATGACTGTGGCTGCGGTCATGCCAGAACAGGGAATGGCAAAAGGGAAGCGGGAGTATTCGTCCACTACATTAAGAAAATATGCGTTGCGGTCAGTGGAGGGGAGGGGCCCATTGAAATCAAGACTGAGGCGTTCAAAGGGGCGGGAAGCCTTAATCAGGTGCGCTCCATCTGGCCTGAAAAAATGCGGCTTGCATTCCGCGCAGATGTGGCGGTCCCTTGTGACTGTACGGACCTCCTCTAAAGAGTATGGGAGATTGCAGGACTTGATGAAGTGGTAAAACCGAGTGACCCCCGGGTGGCAGAGGTCCTCGTGGAGGGTTTGGAGGCGGTTAATTTGTGCGTTGGCACATGTGCCGCGGGATAGGACATCGGACGGCTCGTTCAGCTTTCCGGGCCGGTACAAGATCTCATAGTTAAAGGTGGAGAGCTCGATCCTCCACCTTAAGATTTTGTCGTTTTTGATTTTGCCCCGCTGTGCACTATCGAACATGAAGGCTACCGACCGTTGGTCCGTGAGGAGAGTGAATCTCCTGCCGGCCAGGTAATGCCTCCAATGTCGCACAGCTTCCACTATTGCTTGGGCTTCCTTTTCTACTGAAGAGTGGCGGATTTCTGAGGCGTGGAGGGTCCGGGAGAAAAAGGCCACGGGTCTGCCCGCTTGGTTAAGGGTGGCCGCTAGAGCTACGTCGGAGGCGTCGCTCTCGACCTGGAAGGGGAGGGACTCGTCGATGGCGCGCATCGTGGCCTTTGCGATATCCGCTTTGATGCGGCTGAAGGCCTGGCAAGCCTCTGTCGACAGAGGGAAGGTCGTGTCTGCGTACTGGGGGACCCACTGGGCGTAGTATGAAAAGAACCCCAGGCAGCGATTCAGGGCTTTTGGGCAGTGCGGGAGGGGAAATTCCATGAGTGTGCGCATACGTTCGGGGTCGGGGCCTATTATCCCATTGCGCACTACGTAGCCCAGAATGGCTAGCCGGTCGGTGCTAAAAACGCACTTGTCCTCGTTGTACGTGAGGTTCAAGGCTTTGGCGGTCTAGAGGAATTTTTGGAGGTTGGCGTCGTGGTCCTGCTGATCGTGGCCGCAGATGGTTACATTGTCGAGATACGGGAACGTGGCCCGCAACCCGTGTTGATCAACCATTCGGTCCATCTCCCGTTGGAAGACCGAGACCCCGTTTGTGACGCCAAAAGGGACCCGTAGGAAATGGTATAATCGCCCGTCTGCCTCGAAGGCTGTGTACTTGCGGTCACTTGGGCGGATGGGGAGCTGATGGTAGGCGGACTTGAGGTCCACGGTGGAGAAGACTTTATATTGTGCAATCCGATTGACCATGTCGGATATGCGGGGGAGAGGGTACGCGTCTAGTTGTGTGTACCTGTTGATGGTCTGGCTATAGTCAATGACCATCCTTTGTTTCTCCCCTGTCTTCACTACTACCACCTGCGCTCTCCAGGGACTATTGCTGGCCTGGATTATGCCCTCCTTTAGTAGCCGCTGGACTTCGGACCGAATGAAGGTCCGGTCCTGGGCGCTGTACCGTCTGCTCCTAGTGGCGACGGGTTTGCAATCCGGGGTGAGGTTCGCAAACAAGGACGGGGGTTGCACCTTGAGGGTTGCGAGGCCGCAGATAGTGAGTGGGGGTATGGGGCCGCCGAATTTGAACGTAAGGCTCTGTAGATTGCATTAGAAATCTAATCCCAGCAAGGTGGGGGCACAGAGTTGGGGAAGGACGTTTAGTTTGTAGTTTTTGAACTCCCTCCCCTGCACCGTTAGGGTAACTATGCAGAATCCCTGGATCTGTACGGAGTGGGATCCTGCAGCTAGGCAAATCTTTTGTGCGCTGGGATAGGTGGTCAAGGAACAGCGTCTTACCGTGTCGGGGTGTATAAAGATTTCCGTGCTCCCGGAGTCGACTAGGCATGGCGTCTCGTGGCCGTTTATTAGTACCGTTGTCGTCGTCGTCTGGAGTGTCCGGGGCCGAGCTTGATCGAGCGTAATCGAAGCGAGCCGTGGTTGTAGTAGTGGGGTGGGGTCCGTTGTTGCCGTCCAAGATGGCGTCGGGGATGAACAAAATGGCCGCCCCCATCCATCGCACGTGGCTGGGGGGTCACAAGATGGCGGCGGGGGTGGACAAAATGGCCACCCCCATGCGTCGTACAGGTCGGGGGCGGTCCAAGATGGCGGCGCCCCTCCTCCCCTCGTGGTGGCCGGGACCCAAAATGGCGGCGTCTGCGGGTCGCACATCGGCGCCCCTCCTCCCCTCGTGGTGGCCGGGACCCAAAATTGCGGCGTCTGCGGGTCGCACATGGTGTGCTGGGGGGGCTGGGGAGCGCTAGGACCGCGAGCGCTAGGACCGTGAGCGCTAGGACAGCGAGCGCTAGGACCGCGCGGAGCTCCCTCACCGGGGACAGCGGTGCTCGGGGCCCAAGTAGGTGGCGCCGGCGGGCCAGGCGTGGGGCGCGGGGTGATGGGGTTAGGGTGGCGATAGGGACGCGGAAAACTCCCTCCACTCCGTGGAGAGTGTTGGCCGGGACCCAAAGCGGTAGCGCCGGCAGCGGGTCATACATGGGCTGCGGGGAGGGGGGTTGGGGAGCGTAGGCGGCGTGCAGGGCTCCCAGTTCTCCCGGGACCGCGGTGGTCGGGACCCAGAGCGCCTGCGGGTCGTACATGGCGTGCTGGGGGAGTTGGGGCGCGTAAACGGCTTGCAGGGCTCCCTGTTCTCCCGGGACAGCGGCGACCTCGCGGGACCGGCACACAACCGCATAATGGCCCTTTTTCCCGCAGCTTTTGCAGATAGCTGCGCGGGCCGGGCAGCGCTGTCGGGGGTGTTTCGCCTGGCCGCATAACTAACAGCGGGCGACTCGGCGTTTGGACCGCGCAAGCCTGTGGGGTGTCCGGGGGGGGGGGGGGGTAGGGGGTTTGCCGCAACGGGTACGTACGGGGCCCAATGGGTTGCCGCGCGGTCGGGGCCGTAGGCGCGGGTATTACGCGCGGCCACGTCTAGGGAGGCTGCTAGGGCCCGTGCCTCTGAGAGTCCTAGCGACTCTTTTTCTAGAAGTCTTTGGCGGATTTGGGAGGATTGCATACCTGCCACAAAAGCATCGCGCATTAACATTTCCGTGTGTTCGTTTGCGTTCACCGACGGGCAGCTGCAGGCTCGTCCCAAAATCAGCAGCGAGGCGTAGAATTCGTCCATCGATTCTCCGGGAGCTTGCCGTCTTGTCGCGAGCTGGTAGCGAGCGTAGATTTGGTTAACTGGGCGGACATAGAGACTTTTCAGTGCTGCGAACGCCGTCTGGAAATCCTCCGAGTCTTCGATGAGGGAGAAAATCTCCGTGCTCACCCTCGAGTGCAGGACCTGCAGTTTTTGGTCTTCTGAGACTCGGCCGGTGGTCGTTCTGAGGTAGGCCTCGAAGCAAGTCTGCCAGTGCTTGAAGGCTGCTGCCGCGTTCACTGCGTGGGGGCTGATCCTCAGGCATTCCGGAATGATCCTGAGCTCCATAGTCCTTTTTAGGCACGCTTAATAAATTGTAGCGCACAAAGACTCCATGAGACGAATAGAGTGAAGTCGGTGAGGCTTTATTAAGCGTGTCTGTTCCCCCGCAGCTCGATAGTAAACTGGCCTGCGGGGGAAGACTCCGGCTTCTTATACTCCGCCTTCAGGGCGGAGCTTGAGGTCAACGGCCAACCAGGACCCGGGATCTGTCAGCCAATGACATTAGGGCTTCCAGTCCCACATGACCCCCAATACATACTATCACACCCTAGTCATTCTTTTATTCCTCACACACCGATAGAAAACTTTTGGGTTTTCCTTGATCCTACCTGCCAAATACTTCTCATGTCCCCTCCTTGCTCGTCTTAGCTCTCTCTTTAGATCCTTCCTCGCTACCTTGTAACTATCCATCACCCCAACTGAAACTTCACACCTCATCTTCACATAGGCCTCCTTCTTCCTCTTAACAAGAGATTCCACTTCTTTGGTAAACCACGGTTCCCTCGCTCGACGCCTTCCTCCCTGCCTGACCGGTACATACTTATCAAGAACACGCAGTAGCTGTTCCTTGAACAAGCTCCACATATCCAGTGTGCCCAACACTTGCAGCCTACTTCTCCACCTTATCCCCCCCCAGTCACGTCTAATGGCATCATAATTGCCCTTCCCCCAGCTATAACTCTTGCCCTGCGGGGTAGACTTATCCCTTTCCATCACTAACGCAAACGTCACCGAATTGTGGTCACTGACCCCAAAGTGCTCACCTACCTCCAAACCCAACACCTGGCCTGGTTCATTATCCAAAACCAAATCCAATGTGGCCTCGCCTCTTGTTGGCCTGTCAACATATTGTGTCAGGAAACCCTCCTGCACACATTGTACAAAAAACGACCCATCTAATGTACTCAAACTATATCTTTTCCAGTCATTATTTGGAAAGTTAAAGTCTCCCATAATAACTACCCTGTTACTTTCGCTCTTATCCAGAAGCATCTTCGCCATCCTTTCCTCTACATCCCTAGAACTATTTGGAGGCCGATAGAAAACTCCCAACAGGGTGACCTCTCCTTTCCTGTTTCTAACCTCAGCCCATACTACCTCGGAAGAAGAGTCCCCATCTAGCATCCTCTCCGCCACCGTAATACTGCTCTTGACTAGCAGCGCCACACCTCCCCCTCTTTTGCCTCCCTCTCTGAGCTTACTAAAACACCTAAACCCCGGAACCTGCAACAACCATTCCTGTCCCTGCTCTATCCATGTCTCCGAAATGACCACAACATCTAAGTCCCAGGTACCAACCCATGCTGCCAGTTCCCCTACCTTATTTCGTACACTCCTGGCATTGAAGTAGACACACTTCAAACCACCTACCTGAACACTGGCCCCCTCCTGCGAAGTCAAATCTGAGCTCCTGACCTCTATACTCTCATTCTCCCTTACCCTAAAACTACAATCCAGGTTCCCATGCCCCTGCTGCATTAGATTAAACCCCCCCCAAAGAGCACTAACAAATCTCCTCCCCAGGATATTTGGGCCCCTCAGGTTCAGATGTAGACCATCCTGTCTGTAGAGGTCCCACCTTCCCCAGAAAGAGCCCCAGTTATCCAGAAATCTGAATCCCTCCCGCCTGCACCATCCCTGTAGCCACGTGTTTAATTGCTCTCTCTCCCTATTCCTCATCTCATTATCACGTGGCACGGGCAACAACCCAGAGATAACAACTCTGTTTGTTCTAGTTCTGAGCTTCCATCCTAGCTCCCTGAAAGCCTGCCTGACATCCTTGTCCCCTTTCCTACCTATGTCGTTAGTGCCAATGTGGACCACGACTTGGGGCTGCTCCCCCTCACCCTTAAGGACCCGGAAAACACGATCCGAGACATCACGTACCCTTGCACCTGGGAGGCAACATACCAAACGTGAGTCTCTCTCGCTCCCACAAAATCTCCTATCTGTGCCCCTGACTATCGAGTCCCCAATACTAATGCTCTGCTCCTCTCCCCACTTCCCTTCTGAGCAACAGGGACAGACTCCGTGCCAGAGGCCCGTACCCCATGGCTTACCCCTGGTAAGTACCCCCCCCCCACAAGTATCCAAAGCGGTATACTTGTTTCTCAGGGGAACGACCGCAGGGGATCCCTGCACTGACGGCTTCTCCCCAGTCCCTCTTACAGTTACCCATCTATCTCCATTCTTTGGTGTAACTAATTCCCTGAAGCTGTTATCTATGACCCCCTCTGCCTCCCGAATGATCCGAAGTTCATCCAACTCCAGCTCCAGTTCCCTAACTTGGTCTTGGAGGAGCTGGAGATGGCTGCACTTCCTGCAGGTAAAATCAGCAGGGACACTCACGGCATCCCTCACCTCAAACATCCTGCAGGAAGAACATTGCACTCCATTCCCTGCCATCCCTCTAGCTTCCAACCAAGATCTGATTAATAAATAAATTTCTTTAAAAAATAATAATGTAAATATGGCACTTACCTCACACCAATGGGTTTTATTATTAGGTTAGAGGAGGAGGGCGGGTGGGAGACACTACACGTGTAGTGTCTCGGGTTTCCTCTCCACCAGAATTTATTGGTGGGAGGGGTGGGGGGAACCTTCCCAGAAGTCCGCGGGTCGAACCTCCGGTTCCAGGTCGAACTTCCGGTTCCTGCCTTATATATTTTTTTAAAATAACACAGAAAAGAAGAACAGAAACGGGACCAGCTAAGTGTTTTTAAAGCTAATACTCACCTCCCGATAGGCCCCTGCACGCCGCTCCCGCCGCAATTCTTAAATGTCACTATCGTCCCTGCTTCCACTACCTCCTCCGGTAGTGAGTTCCAGGCACCCACTATCCTCTGCGTAAAAAACTTGCCTCGTACATCTACTCTAAACCTTGCCCCTCTCACCTTAAACTTATGCCCCCTAGTAATTGACCCCTCTACCCCGGGGAAAAGCCTCTGACTATCCACTCTCTCTATGCCCCTCATAATTTTGTAGACCTCTATCAGGTCGCCCCTCAACCTCCGTCGTTCCAGTGAGAACAAACCGAGTTTATTCAACCGCTCCTCATAGCTAATGCCCTCCATACCAGGCAACATTCTGGTAAATCTCTTCTGCACCCTCTCTAAAGCCTCCACATCCTTCTGGTAGTGTGGCAACCAGAATTGAACACTATACTCCAAGTGTGGCCTAACTAAGGTTCTATACAGGTGCAACATGACTTGCCAATTCTTATACTCAATGCCCCGGCCAATGAAGGCAAGCATGCCGTATGCCTTCTTGACTACCTTCTCCACCTGTGTTGCCCCTTTCAGTGACCTGTGGACCTGTACACCTAGATCTCTCTGACTTTCAATACTCTTCAGGGTTCTACCATTCACTGTACATTCCCTACCTGCATTAGACCTTCCAAAATGCATGACCTCACATTTGTCCGGATTAAACTCCATCTGCCATCTCTCCGCCCAAGTCTCCAAACAATCTAAATCCTGCTGTATCCTCTGACAGTCCTCATCGCTATCCGCAATTCCACCAACCTTTGTGTCGTCTGCAAACTTACTAATCAGACCAGTTACATTTTCCTCCAAATCATTTATATATACTAAACAGCAAAGGTCCCAGCACTGATCCCTGCGGAACACCACTAGTCACAGCTCTTCAATTGGAAAAGCATCCTTCCATTGCTACTCTCTGCCTTCTGTGACCTAGCCAGTTCTGTATCCACCTTGCCAGCTCACCCCTGATCCCGTGTGACTTCACCTTTTGTACTAGTCTACCATGAGGGACCTTGTCAAAGGCCTTACTGATGTCCAGATAGACAACATCCACTGCCCTACCTGCATCAATCATCTTTGTGATCTCCGTGAAAAACTCTATCAAGTTAGTGAGACACAACCTCCCCTGCTGCTGTGCAGAGAGACCTGGGTGTGCTAGTGCATGAGTCGCAGAAAGTTGGTTTTCAGGTGCAACAGGTGATTAGAAGGCAAATGGAATTTTGTCCTTCATTGCTAGAGGGATGGAGTTTAAGACTAGGGAGGTTATGCTGCAATTGTATAACGTGTTAGTGAGGCCACACCTGGAGTATTGTGTTCAGTTTTGGTCTCCTTACTTGAGAAAGGACGTACTGGCACTGGAGGGTGTGCAGAGGAGATTCACTAGGTTAATCCCAGAGCTGAAGGGGTTGGATTACGAGGAGAGGTTGAGTAGACTGGGACTGTACTCGTTGGAATTTAGAAGGATGAGGGGGGATCTTATAGAAACATATAAGATTATGAAGGGAATAGATAGGATAGATGCGGGCAGGTTGTTTCCACTGGCGGGTGAAAGCAGAACTAGGGGGCATAGCCTCAAAATAAGGGGAAGTAGATTTAGGACTGAGTTTAGGAGGAACTTCTTCACCCAAAGGGCTGTGAATCTATGGAATTCCTTGCCCAGTGAAGCAGTAGAGGCTCCTTCATTAAATGTTTTTAAGATCAAGATAGATAGTTTTTTGAAGAATAAAGGGATTAAGGGTTATGGTGTTCGGGCCGGAAAGTGGAGCTGAGTCCACAAAAGATCAGCCATGATCTCATTGAATGGTGGAGCAGGCTCGAGGGGCCAGATGGCCTACTCCTGCTCCTAGTTCTTATGTTCTTATGTTCACGAAACCATGCTGCCTCTCACTAATAAGTCCATTTGCTTCCAAATGGGAGTAGATCCTGTCTCGAAGAATTGTCTCCAGTAATTCCCCTACCACTGACGTAAGGCTCACCGGCCTGTAGTTCCCTGGATTATCCTTGCTACCCTTCTTAAACAGAGGAACAACATTGTCTATTATCCAGTCCTCCGGGACATCACCTGAAGACAGTGAGGATCCAAAGATTTCTGTCAAGGCCTCAGCAATTTCCTCTCTAGCTTGTTTCAGTATTCTGGGGTAGATCCCATCAGGCCCTGGGGACTTATCTACCTTAATATTTTTCAAGACGCCCAACACCTCGTCTTTTTGGATCTCAATGTGACCCAGGCTATCTACACACCCTTCTCCAGACTCAACATCTCTTTGGTGATGACTGATGCAAAGTATTCATTTAGTACCTCGCCCATTTCCTCTGGCTCCACACATAGATTCCCTTGCCTATCCTTCAGTGGGCCAACCCTTTCCCTGGCTACCCTCTTGCTTTCTATGTACGTGTAAAAACCCTTGGGATTTTCCTTAACCCTATTTGCCAATGACTTTTCGTGACCCCTTCTAGCCCTCCTGACTCCTTGCTTAAGTTCCTTCCTACTTTCCTCATATTCCACAGAGGCTTTGTCTGTTCCCAGCCTTTTAGCCCTGACAAATGCCCCCTTTTTCTTTTTGACGAGGCCTACAATATCTCTCGTTATCCAAGGTTCCCGAAAATTGCCGTACTTATCCTTCTTTCTCACAGGAACATGCCGGTCCTGAATTCCTTTCAACTGACACTTGAAAGCCTCCCACATGTCAGATGTTGATTTGCCCTCAAACATCCGCCCCCAATCTAGGTTCTTCAGTTCCCGCCTCATATTGTTATAATTAGCCTTCCCCCAATTTAGCACATTCACCCTAGGACCACTCTTATCCTTGTCCACCAGTACTTTCAAACTTACTGAATTGTGGTCACTGTTCCCAAAATGCTCCCCTACTGAAACTTCTACCACCTGGCCGGGCTCACTCCCCAATACCAGGTCCAATACCGCCCCTTCCCTAGTTGGACTGTTTACGTATTGTTTTAAGAAGCCCTCCTGGATGCTCCTTACAAACTCTGCCCCGTCTAAGCCCCTGGCACTAAGTGAGTCCCAGTCAATATTGGGGAAGTTGAAGTCTCCCATCACCACAACCCTGTTGTTTTTACTCTTCTCCAAAATCTGTCTACCTATCTGCTCCTCTATCTCCCGCTGACTGTTGGGAGGCCTGTAGTAAACCCCCAACATTGTGACTGCACCCTTCTTATTCCTGATCTCTACCCATATAGCCTCACTGCCCTCTGAGGTGTCCTCCGGTAGTACAGCTGAGATATTCTCCCTAACCAGTAGTGCAACTCCGCCACCCCTTTTACACCCCCTCTATCCCGCCTGAAACATCTAAATCCTGGAACGTTTAGCTGCCAATCCTGTCCTTCCCTCAACCAGATCCCTGTAATGGCAACAACATCATAGTTCCAAGTACTAATCCAAGCTCTCAGTTCATCTGCCTTACCCGTAATACTTCTTGCATTAAAACATATGCACTTCAGGCCACCAGACCCGTTGTGTTCAGCAACTTCACCCTGTCTGCTCTGCCTCAGAGCCATACTGTTCCTATTCCCTAGTTCTCCATCAATGCTCTCACCTTCTGACCTATTGCTCCAGTACCCACCCCCCTGCCATACTAGTTTAAAACCTCCCGTGTGACACCAGCAAACCTCGCGGCCAGGATATTTATGCCTCTCCGGTTTAGATGCAACCCGTCCTTCTCATACAGGTCACACCTGCCCCGGAAGAGCTCCCAGTGGTCCAGATAACAGAAACCCTCCCTCCTACACCAGCTGTTTAGCCACGTGTTCAGCTGCTCTATCTTCCTATTTCTAGCCTCACTGGCACGAGGCACAGGGAGTAATCCCGAGATTACAACCCTCGAGGTCCTGTCTTTTAACTTTCAGTCTCGCTCCCTGAACTCCTGCTGCAGGACCTCATGCCCCTTCCTGCCTATGTCGTTAGTACCAATATGTACAACGACCTCTGCCTGTTTGCCCTCCCCCTTCCGGATGCCTGCTACCCGTTCGGAGACATCCTGGACCCTGGCACCAGGGAGGCAACATACCACCCTGGAGTCTCTTTCACGTCCACAGAAGCGCCTATCTGTGCCCCTGACTATAGAGTCCCCTATTACTATTGCTCTTCTGCGCTTTGACCCTCCCTTCTGAACATCAGAGCCAGCCGTTGTGCCACTGTTGCAATGTCAGTTAGAGGGGTGCAGTGCTCTGACTGTGAGATGTGGCAGGTCCGGGAGGCTTCCAGCGTCCCGGATGGCTTCATCTGCAGAAAGTGCACCCAACTGGAGCTCCTCACAGACTACATGGTTCGGTTGGAGCAGCAATTGGATGCACTTAGGAGCATGCAGGTGGCGGAAAGCGTCATAGATCGCAGTTATATAAATGTGGCCACACCCAAGGTGCAGACAGAGAAATGGGTGACCACCAGAAAGGGCAGGCAGTCAGTGCAGGAATCCCCTGTGGTTGTCCCCCTCTCGAACAGGTATACCCCTTTGGATACTGTCGGGGGGGATAGCCTATCAGGGGAAAACAGCAGCAGCCAGAGCAGTGGCACCACGGCTGGCTCTGATGTTCAGAAGGGAGGGTCAAAGCGCAGAAGAGCAATAGTCATAGGGGACTCTATAGTCAGGGGCACAGATAGGCGCTTCTGTGGACGTGAAAGAGACTCCAGGATGGTATGTTGCCTCCCTGGTGCCAGGGTCCAGGATGTCTCCGAACGGGTAGCGAGCATCCTCAAGGAGGAGGCCAAACAGGCAGAGGTCATGGTACACATTGCTACTAACGATATAGGCACGAAGGGGGATGAGGTCCTGCAGCAGGAGTTCAGGGAGTGATGCACTATCAATTACTATAAAGGTGAGAGTAGTGAATCATCGAGGCTTTATTGAGCAAAGATGTGCCTCCTGTAGCTGTTGCCAGAATGGGAGCAGCTCCGGTATGCACACACATTTATACGCCGCCTACTGGGCGGAGCCGGCAGGGATTTACCCATTTACCTCTAGTACAGGAGCCTTACCATACTACATCTAATATACAGTTCGTGGTGACTACCATATTCACCCCCTGTTAAAAAAAAGAGTCCGGTGGGGGTGGTGGAAAAATTTCCAGTTCAGGCAAAATTTACAAGTTCAGTCAGTTGGGGGCCTTGACCCTCCGCTGTGATCGTCTCAGTCCTGGTGGTGATGTGGGCACCGGCTTGGTCACCTGTGACAACGGGAGCGTGTTGTCCTCGTCTTCGTTACCCCTGAGTGGAACCAGTGGGAGGACGGATCCTCCTGGGGCAGGGGCTGTGGTGAGGTTTGCTGGAGGGAGGGCGAGTGGCGCCGGGGCAACCGGAGGGGGGGTGTCGGGTGGTGGGCCGTGGGTGGGGATCCAGCTGGTGCTGGTCCCGGAGGGAGACTGTGTCCTGGCGCCCGTCGGGGTGTGCAACGTAGGCGTACTGTGGGTTCGCGTGCAGTATTTGTACCCTTTCGACCAACGGGTCCACCTTGTGGGTCCGCACGTGTTTGCAGAGGAGGACGCGTCCAGGGGTCCTCCGTGGGTCAACGCGGTTTCGTGAAGGGTAGGTCGTGCCTCACAAACCTTATCGAGTTCTTTGAGAAGGTGACTGAACAGGTGGATGAGGGTAAAGCAGTTGATGTGGTGTATATGGATTTCAGTAAAGCGTTTGACAAGGTTCCCCAGGGTAGGCTACTGCAGAAAATACGGAGGCTGGGGATTCAGGGTGATTGAGCAGTTTGGATCAGAAATTGGCTAGCTGGAAGAAGACAAAGGGTGGTGGTTGATGGGAAATGTTCAGACTGGAGTCCAGTTACTAGTGGTGTACCACAAGGATCTGTTTTGGGGCCACTGCTGTTTGTCATTTTTATAAATGACCTGGACGAGGGCGTAGAAGAATGGGTGAGTAAATTTGCAGATGACACTAAAGTCGGTGGAGTTGTGGACAGTGCGGAAGGATGTTACGAGTTACAGAGGGACATAGATGAGCTGCAGTGCTGGGCTGAGAGGTGGCAAATGGAGTTTGATGCAGAAAAGTGTGAGGTGATTCATTTTGGAAGGAATAACAGGAAGACCGAGTACTGGGCTAATGGTAAGATACTTGGCAGTGTGGATGAGCAGAGAGATCTCGTTGTCCATGTACATAGATCCCTGAAAGTTGCCACTCAGGTTGAGAGGGTTGTTAAGAAGACGTACGGTGTGTTAGCTTTTATTGGTAGAGGGATTGGGTTTCGGAGCCATGAGGTCATGTTGCAGCTGTACAAAACTCTGGTGCGGCCGCATTTGGAGTATTGCATGCAATTCTGGTCGCCGCATTATAGGAAGGATGTGGAAGCATTGGAAAGTGTGCAGATGAGATTTACCAGAATGTTGCCTGGTATGGAGGGAAGATCTTATGAGGAAAGGCTGAGGGACTTGAGGCTGTTTTCGTTAGAGAGAAGAAGGTTAAGAGATGACTTAATTGAGGCATACAAGATGATCAGAGGATTGGATAGGGTGGACAGTGTGAGCCTTTTTCCTCGGATGGTGATGTCTAGCACGAGGGGACATTGCTTTAAATTGAGGGGAGATAGATATAAGACAGATGTCAGAGGTAGGGTCTTTACTCAGAGAGTAGTAAGGGCGTGGAATGCCCTGCCTGCAACAGTAGTGGGCTCACCAACACTAAGGACATTCAAATGGTCATTGGATAGACATATGGACTGTGGTGAACCACTGTAATAAGAGGTGTAAGGTAGGACCTGCTCCTGCCGGCTGGCTCCGCCCCCGGAGAACTGAAGAAATATGCATGACCTCCAGTGCCCTGCCATTTCGCCAGCTGCTGCAGGAGGCCACGCATCTGACTGTAATAAAGCCACAATTGTACCCAATCTGCATCTTTGTGCAATTGATCGTGTATCAATTTATTGCAGTCAGGTTTTCCACTGAATAGATATCCGAATTAAGCCCGATCGCCTGCAGCTGGATCCACACTCGCCCAACGCCAGGAAAGACTTTAGTCACTGGCTAGCATGTTTCGAGGCTTACATCAACAAAGACGGACCCCACGCCAACAATGAACATAGAAAATACAGCACAGAACAGGCCCTTCAGCCCACGATGTTGTGCCGAACCTTTGTCCTAGATTAATCATAGATTATCATTGAATTTACAGTGCAGAAGGAGGCCATTCGGCCCATTGAGTCTGCACCGGCTCTTGTAAAGAGCACCCTACCCAAACTCAACACCTCCACCCAACACCGAGGGCAATTTTGGACACTAAGGGCAATTTATCATGGCCAATCCACCTAGCCTGCACATCTTTGGACTGTGGGAGGAAACCGGAGCACCCGGAGGAAACCCACGCAGACACGGGGAGGATGTGCAGACTCCGCACAGACAGTGACCCAAGCCGGAATCGAACCTGCGATCCTGGAGCTGTGAAGCAATTGTGCTATCCACAATGCTACCGTGCTGCCCTTAAGAACAAATAAATCTACACTATATCATTTTACCGTAATCCATGTACCTATCCAATAGCTGCTTGAAGGTCCCTAATGTTTCCGACTCAAGTACTTCCACAGGCAGTGCATTCCATGCCCCCACTACTCTCTGGGTAAAGAACCTACCTCTGATATCCCTCCTATATCTTCCACCTTTCACCTTAAATTTATGTCCCCTTATAATGGTTTGTTCCACCCGGGGAAAAAGTCTCTGACTGTCTACTCTATCTATTCCTGTGGTGATACACCACTGTACCGCCCTACCATTGTACATAGTATATAACAGATTGGGAAACAGATTTTGGAAAGGTGCAGAAGTCATAGGGTAGTAGTCATGGGCGACTTTAACTTCCCAAATATTGAGTGGAAACTCTTTAGATCAAATAGTTTGGATGGGGTGGTGTTTGTGCAGTGTGTCCAGGAAGCTTTTCTAACACAGTATGTAGATTGTCCGACCAGAGGAGGGGCAATATTGGATTTAGTACTGGGTAATGAACCAGGGCAAGTGATAGATTTGTTAGTGGGGGAGCATTTTGGAGATAGTGACCACAATTCTGTGACTTTCACTTTAGTAATGGAGAGGGATAGGTACGTGCAACAGGGCAAGGTTTACAATTGGGGGAAGGGTAAATATGATGTTGTCAGACAAGAATTGAAGTGCATAAGTTGGGAACATAGGCTGGCAGGGAAGGACACAAGTGAAATGTGGAACTTGTTCAAGGAACAGGTGCTACGTGTCCTTGATATGTATGTCCCTGTCAGGCAGGGAAGAGATGGTCGAGTGAGGGAACCATGGTTGACAAGAGAGGTTGAATGTCTTGTTAAGAGGAAAAAGGTGACTTATGTAAGGCTGAGGAAACAAGGTTCAGGCAGGGCATTGGAGGGATACAAGATAGCCAGGAGGGAACTGAAGAAAGGGATTAGGAGAGCTAAGAGAGGGCATGAACAATCTTTGGCGGGTAGGATCAAGGAAAACCCCAAGGCCTTTTACACATATGTGAGAAATATGAGAATGACTAGAGCGAGGGTAGGTCTGATCAAGGACAGTAGCGGGAGATTGTGTATTGAGTCTGAAGAGATAGGAGAGGTCTTGAATGAGTATTTTTCTTCTGTATTTACAAATGAGAGGGGCGATATTGTTGGAGAGGACAGTGTGAAACAGATTGGTAAGCTCGAGGAAATACTTGTCAGGAAGGAAGATGTGTTGGGCATTTTGAAAAACTTGAGGATAGACAAGTCCCCCGGGCCTGACGGGATATATCCAAGGATTCTATGGGAAGCAAGAGATGAAATTGCAGAGCCGTTGGCAATGATCTTTTCGTCCTCACTGTCAACAGGGGTGGTACCAGGGGATTGGAGAGTGGCGAATGTCGTGCCCCTGTTCAAAAAAGGAACTAGGGATAACCCTGGGAATTACAGGCCAGTTAGTCTTACTTCGGTGGTAGGCAAAGTAATGGAAAGGGTACTGAAGGATAGGATTTCTGAGCATCTGGAAAGACACTGCTTGATTAGGGATAGTCAGCACGGATTTGTGAGGGGTAGGTCTTGCCTTACAAATCTTATTGAATTCTTTGAGGAGGTGACCAAGCATGTGGATGAAGGTAAAGCAGTGGATGTAGTGTACATGGATTTTAGTAAGGCATTTGATAAAGTTCCCCATGGTAGGCTTATGCAGAAAGTAAGGAGGCATGGGATAGTGGGAAATTTGGCCAGTTGGATAACGAACTGGCTAACCGATAGAAGTCAGAGAGTGGTGGTGGATGGCAAATATTCAGCCTGGATCCCAGTTACCAGTGGCGTACCGCAGGGATCAGTTCTGGGTCCTCTGCTGTTTGTGATTTTCATTAATGACTTGGATGAGGGAGTTGAAGGGTGGGTCAGTAAATTTGCAGACGATACGAAGATTGGTGGAGCTGTGGATAGTAAGGAGGACTGTTGTCGGCTGCAAAGAGACATAGATAGGATGCAGAGCTGGGCTGAGAAGTGGCAGATGGAGTTTAACCCTGAAAAGTGTGAGGTTGTCCATTTTGGAAGGACAAATATGAATGCGGAATATAGGGTTAACGGTAGAGTTCTTGGCAATGTGGAGGAGCAGAGAGATCTTAGGGTCTATGTTCATACATCTTTGAAAGTTGCCACTCAAGTGGATAGAGCTGTGAAGAAGGCCTATGGTGTGCTCGCGTTCATTAACAGAGGGATTGAATTTAAGAGCCGTGAGGTGATGATGCAGCTGTACAAAACTTTGGTAAGGCCACATTTGGAGTACTGTGTACAGTTCTGGTCGCCTCATTTAGGAAGGATGTGGAAGCTCTGGAAAAGGTGCAAAGAAGATTTACCAGGATGTTGCCTGGAATGGAGAGTAGGTCTTACGAGGAAAGGTTGAGGGTGCTAGGCCTTTTCTCATTAGAGCGGAGAAGGATGAGGGGCGACTTGATAGAGGTTTATAAGATGATCAGGGGAATAGATAGAGTAGACAGTCAGAGACTTTTTCCCCGGGTGGAACACACCATTACAAGGGGACATAAATTTAAGGTGAAAGGTGGAAGATATAGGAGGGATATCAGAGGTAGGTTCTTTACCCAGAGAGTAGTGGGGGCATGGAATGCACTGCCTGTGGAAGTAGTTGAGTCGGAAACATTAGGGACCTTCAAGCAGCTATTGGATAGGTACATGGATGACGGTAAAATGATATAGTGTAGATTTATTTGTTCTTAAGGGCAGCACGGTAGCATTGTGGATAGCACAATTGCTTCACAGCTCCATGGTCCCAGGTTCGATTCCGGCTTGGGTCATTGTCTGTGCGGAGTCTGCACGTCCTCCCCGTGTCTGCGTGGGTTTCCTCCGGGTGCTCCGGTTTCCTCCCACAGTCCAAAGATGTGCGGGTTAGATGAATTGGCCAATGATAAATTGCCCTTAATGTCCAAATTGCCCTTGGTGTTGGGTGGAGGTGTTGAGTTTGGGTATGGTGCTCTTTCCAAGAGCCGGTGCAGACTCAAAGGGCCGAATGGCCTCCTTCTGCACTGTAAATTCAATGATAATCTATGATTAATCTAGGACAAAGGTTCGGCACAACATCGTGGGCCGAAGGGCCTGTTCTGTGCTGTATTTTCTATGTTCTATGTTCTATGTAACGTGGCCCTGTAATACTGTGTATTGTACTGTAACTCTGCAGAGGTTCGGTCACTGGTAGGTAACCCGAACTGGCCACGGAGATCTCCGCCTTAGCCACTCCCCCGGAAGTTAGTATAAGAACCTCTTCTGGGACCGGCCCCATTCTGTCTGGGGTCGTCTGTGTCGGGTAATCATTTTGAATCACTCTTGTAGGCCGCACTTTAACCTTCTCCAAGGAGAACAATCTCAGCTTCTCTAATCTCTCCACAGAGCTGAACTCCTTCAGCCCTGGTAACACCCTGGTAAACCTCCTCGCTGCCCATACCAAGGGCATCCTTCCTAAAGTGAGGTGCCTGGAATTGGAGCTGAGATCAAAGCGGGGATTTGTGAAGATTTAGCACGTTCCTTGTTTTTCTGTCCAATGCCCCTATTTACAGAACTAAGTATCCCACATGTGTCCTGAACTGTCATAGAATCATTGAATTCACAGTGCAGAAGGAGGCCATTCAACCCATCGAGTCTGCACCGGCCCTTGGAAAGAGCACCCTCCACCCTATCCCCATAACCCAGTAACCCCACTTTGCCTTTTTGGACACTAAGGGGCAATTTATCACGGCCAATCCACCTAACCTGCACATCTTTGGACTGTGGGAGGAAACCTGAGCACCCGGAGGAAACCCACGCACACACGGGGAGGATGTGCAGACTCCGCACAGACAGTGACCCAAGCCGGGTATCGAACCTGGGATCCTGGAGCTGTGAAGCAACTGTGCTGTCCACTTGTGCTACCGTGCTGTCCTATCAGTTTGCTATGTCGCCCTTGAATGATTTGTGAATGTGCACCTTCAGTTCCATTCTTGCGCCTCCATCAAGATTGTGCTGTTTAGATTATACTGTCTCTCCAAGTTGATCCCCTCATTTCACACTTATCTACCAAATTGTATTGGCCAATTGTCCACCCATTTCAGGAATCTAATTATTTATGGGATGTGGGTGTCGCTGGCTACACCAGCATTTATTGCCCATCACTAATCTCCCCTTGAGAAGGTGGTGCTGAGCTGCCTTCTTGAACCGCAGCAGTCCATGTGGTGTAGGTACACCCACAGTGCTGTTAGGGAGGGAGTTCCAGGGTTTTGACCCAGTGACAGTGAAGGAACGGCCGATATATTTCCAAGTCAGGATGGTGAGTGACTCGGAGGGGAACCTCCAGGTGGTGGGGTTCCCAGGTATCTGCTGCCCTTGTCCTTCTAGATGGTAGAGGTCGTGGGTTTGGAAGGTGCTGCCTAAGGAGCCTTGGTGAGTTGCTGCAGTGCATCTTGTAGATGGTACACACGTCTGCCACTGTGTGTCGGTGGTGGAGGGAGTGAATGTTTGTGGAAGGGGGAGCAATCAAGAGGGGCTGCTTTGTCCTGGATGCTGTCGAGCTTCTTAAGTGTTGTTAGAGCTGCACTCATCCAGGCAAGTGGAGAGTATTCCATCACACTCCTGACTTGTGCCTTGTAGATGGTGGACAGGCTTTGGGGGGGTCAGGAGGTGAGTTACTCGCTGTAGGTCTCGGAACCGCTGACCTGCTCTTGTAGCCGCAGTATTTATATGGCTGGCCCAGTTCAGTTTGTGGTCAGTGGTAACCTGCTATCTGCTACTATATCATACTTATGAAGTTGCCACGTTTTGTATCATCTGCAAACCTATAAATTATATTCCCTGTACCCAGGTCCAGGTCATGCGTATAGAACAAAGAACAAAGAAAAGTACAGCACAGGAAACAGGCCCTTCGGTCCTCCAAGCACGTGCCAACCATGCTGCCCGACTAAACTACAATCTTCTACAATTCCTGGGTCCGCATCCCTCTATTCCCATCCTATTCACGTATTTGTCAAGATGCCCCTTAAATGTCACTATCGTCCCTGCTCCCACCACCTCCTCCGGTAGCGAGTTCCAGGCACCCACTACCCTCTGTGTAAAAAACTTGCCTCGTACATCTCCTCTAAACATTGCCCCTCTCACCTTAAACCTATGCCCCCTAGTAATTGACCCCTCTACCCCGGGGAAAAAGCCTCTGACTATCCACTCTGTCTATGCCCCTCATAATTTTGTAGACCCCTATCAGGTCGCCCCTCAACCTCCGTCGTTCCAGTGAGAACAAACATAGAACATAGAACATTACAGCGCAGTACAGGCCCTTCGGCCCTCGATGTTGCACCGACCTGTGAAACCACTCTAAAGCCCATCTACACTATTCCCTTATCGTCCATATGTCTATCCAATGACCATTTGAATGCCCTTAGTGTTGGCGAGTCCACTACTGTTGCAGGCAGGGCATTCCACGCCCTTACTACTCTCTGAGTGAAGAACCTACCTCTGACACCTGTCCTATATCTATCTCCCCTCAATTTAAAGCTATGTCCCCTCGTGCTAGACATCACCATCCGAGGAAAAAGGCTCTCACTGTCCACCCTATCCAATCCTCTGATCATCTTGTATGCCTCAATTAAGTCACCTCTTAACCTTCTTCTCTCTAACGAAAAAAGCCTCAAGTCCCTCAGCCTTTCCTCATAAGATCGTCCCTCTATACCAGGCAACATTCTGGTAAATCTCCTCTGCACCCTTTCCAATGCTTCCACATCCTTCCTATAATGCGGCGACCAGAATTGCACGCAATACTGCAATGGGGCCGCTCCAGAGTTTTGTACAGCTGCAACATGACCTCATGGCTCCGAAACTCAATCCCTCTACCAATAAAAGCTAACACACCGTACGCCTTCTTAACAACCCTCTCAACCTGGGTGGAAACTTTCAGGGATCTATGTACATGGACCCCGAGATCTTTCTGCTCATCCACACTGCCAAGAATCTTACCATTAGCCCAGTACTCTGTCTTCCTGTTATTCCTTCCAAAATGAATCACCTCACACTTTTCTGCATTAAACTCCATTTGCCACCTCTCAGCCCAGCGCTGCAGCTTATCTATGTCCCTCTGTAACTTGTAACATCCGTCCGCACTGTCCACAACTCCACCGACTTTAGTGCCATCTGCAAATTTACTCACCCAGCCTTCTACGCCCTCCTCCAGGTCATTTATAAAAATGACAAACAGCAGTGGCCCCAAAACAGATCCTTGTGGTACACCACTAGTAACTGGATTCCAGGCTGAACATTTCCCATCAACCACCACCCTTTGTCTTCTTCCAGCTAGCCAATTTCTGATCCAAACTGCTAAATCACCCTGAATCCCATGCCTCCGTATTTTCTGCAGTAGCCTACGATGGGGAACCTTATCAAACGCTTTGCTGAAATCCATATACACCACATCAACTGCTCTACCCTCATCTACCTGTTCAGTCACCTTCGCAAAGAACTCAATAAGGTTTGTGAGGCACGACCTACCCTTCACAAAACCGTGTTGACTATCTCTAATCAAATTATTCCTTTCCAGATGATTATACATCCTATCTCTTATAAACCTTTCCAAGATTTTGCCCACAACAGAAGTAAGGCTCACTGGTCTATAGTTACCGGGGTTGTCTCTACTCCCCTTCTTGAACAAGGGGAGAACATTTGCTATCCTCCAGTCTTCTGGCACTATTCCTGTAGACAAAGATGTCTTAAAGATCAAAGCAAAAGGTTCAGCAATCTCCTCCCTAGCTTCCCAGAGAATCCTAGGATAAATCCCATCCGGCCCAGGGGACTTATCTATTTTCACACTTTCCAGAATTGCTAACACCTCCCCCTTATGAACCTCAAGCCCTTCTCGTCTAGTAGCCTGAATCTCAGTATTCTGCTCGACAACATTGTCTTTTTCCTGTGTGAATACAAAAAATATTCACTTAGCACCTCTCCTATCTCCTCGGACTCCAAGCACAACGTCCCACCTTGACTGGCCCTACTCTTAGCCTAGTCATTTGTTTATTCCTGACATATCTATAGAAAGCTTTAGGGTTATCCTTGATCCTACCTGCCAAAGACTTCTCATGTCCCCTCCTGGCTCTTCTTCGCTCTCTCTTTAGGTCCTTCCGAGCTAACTTGTAACTCTCGAGCACCCTAACTGAACCTTCATGTCTCATCTTTACATAAGCCTCCTTCTTCCTCTTGACAAGTGTTTCGACTGCTTTAGTAAACCACGGTTCCCTCGCTCGACCACTTCCTCCCTTCCTGACAGGTACATACTTATCAAGGACACACAGCAGCTGTTCCTTGAACAAGCTCCACATTTCCATTGTGCCCATCCCCTACAGTTTTCCTCTCCATCCGATGCATCCTAAGTCTTGCCTCATCGCATCATAATTGCTTTTCCCCCAGATATAACTCTTGCCCTGCGGTATATACCTATCCCTTTCCATCACTAAAGTAAACATAATCGAATTGTGGTCACTATCACCAAAGTGCTCACCTACCTCCAAATCTAACACCTGTCCTGGTTCATTACCCAGTACCAAATCCAATATGGCCTTGCCTCTCGTTGGCCTATCTACATACTGTGTCAGGACACCCTCCTGCACACATTGGACAAAAACACCATCGAAAGTACTCGAACTATAGCGTTTCCCGTCAATATTTGGAAACTTAAAGTCCCCCATAACAACTACCCTGTTGCTTTCGCTCCTATCCAGAATCATCTTTGCAATCCTTTCCTATACTTCTCTGGAACTTTTCGGAGGCCTATAGAAAACCCCTAACAGGGTGACCTCTCCTTTCCTGTTTCTATCCTCAGCCCATACTACCTAAGTAGACGGGTCCTCATCAAACGTCCTTTCTGCCACCGTAATACTGTCCTTGACTAACAATGCCACCCCTCCCCCTGTTTTACCACCTTCCCTGAGCTTACTGAAATATCTAAACCCCGGCACCTGCAACATCCATTCCTGTCCCTGCTCTATCCATGTCTCCGAAATGGCCACAACATCGAAGTCCCAGGTACCAACCCATGCCGCAAGTTCACCCACCTTATTCCGGATGCTCCTGGCATTGAAGAAGACACCCTTTAAACCACCTTCATGCCTGCCGGTACACTTCTGCAACTTTGAAACATTACTCATGACCTCACTACTCTCAACCTCCTGTATACTGGAGCTACAATTCAGGTTCCCAATCCCCTGCTGGACTAGTTTAAACACTCCCAAAGAGCATGAGCAAATTTCCCCCCCAGGATATTGGTACCCCTCTGGTCGAGTTTTTTCAACTGCTCCTCATAGCTTATGCCCTCCATACCAGGCAACAGCCTGGTAAATCTCTTCTGCACCCTCTCTAAAGCCTCCACATCCTTCTGGTAGTGTGGCGACCAGAATTGAACACTATACTCCAAGTGTGGCCTAACTAAGGTTCTATACAGCTGCAACATGACTTGCCAATTCTTATACTCAATGCCCCGGCCAATGAAGGTAAGCATGCTGTATGCCTTCTTGACTACCTTCTCCACCTGTGTTGCCCCTTTCAGTGACCTGTGGACCTGTACACCTAGATCTCTCTGACTTTCAATACTCTTGAGGGTTCTACCATTCACTGTATATTCCCTACCTGCATTAGACCTTCCAAAATGCATTACCTCACATTTGTCCGGATTAAACTCCATCTTCCATCTCTCCGCCCAAGTCTCCAAACGATCTAAATCCTGCTGTATCCTCTGACAGTCCTCATCGCTATCCGCAATTCCACCAACCTTTGTGTCGTCTGCAAACTTACGAATCAGACCAGTTACATTTTCCTCCAAATCATTTATATATACTACGAATAGCAAAGGTCCCAGCACTGATCCCTGTGGAACACCACTGGTCACAGCCCTCCAATTAGAAAACACCCTTCCATTGCTACTGTCTGCCTTCTGTGACCTAGCCAGTTCTGTATCCACCTTGCCAGCTCACCCCTGATCCTGTGTGACTTCACCTTTTGTACTAGTCTACCATGAGGGACCTTGTCAAAGGCCTTACTGAAGCCCATATAGACAACATCCACTGCCCTACCTGCATCAATCATCTTTGTGACCTCTTTGAAAAACTCCATCAAGTTAGTGAGACACGACCTCCCCTTCACAAAACCATGCTGCCTCTCACTAATATGTCCATTTGCTTCCAAATGGGAGTAGATCCTGTCTCGAAGAATTCTCTCCACTAATTTCCCTACCACTGATGTAAGGCTCACTGGCCTGTAGTTCCCTGGATTATCCTTGCTACCCTTCTTAAACAAAGGAACAACATTGGGTATTCTCCAGTCCTCCGGGACATCACCTGAGGATCCAAAGATTTCTGTCAAGGCCTCAGCAATTTCCTCTCTCGCCTCCTTCAGTATTCTGGGGTAGATCCCATCAGGCCCGGGGGACTTATCTACCTTAATATTTTTCAAGACGCCCAATACCTCGTCTTTTTGGATCTCAATGTGACCCAGGCGATCTATACACCCTTCTCCAGACTCAACATCCACCAATTCCTTCTCTTTGGTGATTACTGATGCAAAGTATTCATTTAGTACCTCGCCCATTTCCTCTGGCTCCACACATAGATTCCCTTGCCTATCCTTCAGTGGGCTAACCCTTTCCCTGGCTTCCCTCTTGCTTTTTATATACGTGTAAAAAGCCTTGTGATTTTCCTTAACCCTATTTGCCAATGACTTTTTGTGACCCCTTTTAGACCTCCTGACTCCTTGCTTAAGTTCCTTCCTACTTTCCTTATATTCCACACAGGCTTTGTCTGTTCGCAGCCTTCTAGCCCTGACAAATGCCTCCTTTTTCTTTTCGATGAGGCCTACAATTTCTCTCGTTATCCAAGGTTTCCAAAATTTGCCGTATTTATCCTTCTTCCTCACATGCCGGTCCTGAATTCCTTTCAACTGACACTTGAAAGTTCCCACATGTCAGATGTTGTTTTATCCTCAAACATCCGCCCCCAATCTCGGTTCTTCAGTTCCCACCTAATATTGTTATAATTAGCCTTCCCCCAATTTAGCACATTCACCCTAGGGCCACTCTTATCCTTGTCCACCATGACTTTAAAACTCACTGAATTGTGGTCACTGTTCCCGAAATGCTCCCCTACCGAAACTTCTACCACCTGGCCGGGCTCATTCCCCAATACCAGGTCCAGTACAGCCCCTTCCCTAGTTGGACTCTCTACAAATTGTTTTAAGAAGCCCTCCTGGATGCTCCTTACAAACTCCGCCCCGTCTAAGCCCCTGGCACTAAGTGAGTCCCAGACAATATTGGGGAAGTTGAAATCTCCCATCACCACAACCCTGTTGTTTTTACTCTTTTCCAAAATCTGTCTACCTATCTGCTCCTCTATCTCCCGCTGGCTGTTGGGAGGCCTGTAGTAAACCCCCAACATTGTGACTGCACCCTTCTTATTCCTGATCTCTACCCATATAGCCTCACTGCCCTCTGAGGTGTCCTCCCGCAGTACAGCTGTGATATTCTCCCTAACCAGTAGCGCAACTCCGCCTCCCCTTTTACATCCCCCTCTATCCCGCCTGAAACATCTAAATCCTGGAACGTTTAGCTGCCAATCCTGTCCTTCAGGTGACTGACAGAGAACTGCCTCTCAGCAATTAGGGTGGGGGCAGCTTCAGCCAATCAGACACTAATCTACACACTGCACTTTTAACTGAAAAACAGCAGAATTAGACTTACCACTTACCTTTTCGGATTACCTCGCTGCACCAAATTACCAGAGTTCCAAATTCCCACTCTGGATGTGTCTCACTCCGGCTGTGTCTCCTTGACTTGCGCAAAGCTTCATATATAACAAGAAAAGCAATGGTCCAAATGTTGATAACTGGATAACCCATTGCACACTACTCTCCAATTAAAAAATGTCCATTCACCACAACTTTGCGCCCTGCGCCTTAGTCTATCTCATACCAAGTTGTCACTTGCCCCTTTAATACCATGTGCTTCGAGAAAAGGTTCACTTGGCTGATACCTGGGATGGGGAGGGTTGCCCCATGAGGAAAGGTTGGACTGGTCAGGCCTGTATCCATTGGAGTTTAGAACAATGAGAGGGGATCTTATTGAAACAGATCAGATTTTGAGGGGATTTGACAGGGTGGACACTGAGAGGATGTTTCCTCTTGTGGGGGAGTCTAGAACTAGGGGATGCAGTTTAAAAATAAGTGATCTCCCATTTAGATTGGAGCATGCAGGAGTAACAGCGTTTCGGAGTAGCGGCATAAATATACAAACATATGAATTTGGGGACCTCGAGCCTTTGATGTGGTTGTGGCTGATCTGATATTTTTTCTTGATTCTTTCATGCAATCTGGGCATCGCAGGCAAGACCAGCATTTGTTGCCCGCCCCTAATTGCCTTCTCTGCTCCAAGGAAAGCAACCCCAGCCTAACCAGCTTCTCTTCACAGCTGAAACGCTCCAGCCCAGGCAACATCCTGGTGAATCTTCTCCGCACCCTCTCCAGTGCAATCACATCCTTCCTACAGTGTGGCGACCAGCTATGCTTGCTCCTGAATGAACAATTACAGGAGTTCCGAGTGCAGAAGTCTTTTGACACAATAATAAAGTGGCAGTTGATTTGGACATGTCTGTAAATAGTAATGTAAAATGACCTCACCATAAATGTACAGACGGATGGGTGCTCACAATACTTTCAAATGTTGGCAATCAGTGCCAGAGTTATAAGTGAAAGGCATGTAGCTCGATCCTCACAACTTCAAGAACAGTTTATCACTTGGTGGTGTGTGACAGGGACACTGTAATTCCATCTTCCATTGCCACAAGTTACCTTGCGCTGTAGATTGCTTTCATTTGGCAAGATCCCACAAAAGACAAAGATGTCACTGCAAAGTCATGTCAAGCTATAAATACGATTTATAAGACATTGAGTTAATGTGCAATAACTTATGTAATGTCCAGGTGCAAGGCTTATTGAAGGTCTTCTGCTAGCAGGAATGCTATTTGCAAGCAACAAGTTCTCATTCTGCTTGTAAGTCATCATTCTGAAGGACGAAAGTTGAAGGCAGTTTGATGGTGGAAGGGAGCTGGCGCAGCCAAGCATTACAATTAAGTCTTAGTGACCCTGAAGTAAGCAGAGGAAAAATCAACAAGGTTTCCCCCACCTGATTGAGGACTCCCTGCTGATGAATGTAACATCGGGTGTGGTTGCTGCTCCCAGCACCTTTTCCAAGGATGCAGGCAGGCTTCACATTCTGATCATTGCCCCTCTGAACGTCTCTTGTTGCTATGAAACCTTGGTCTTCCTCCTCCCTGTTGCTATCATGACTGAGTGTTGTGTTATTCACCCTGGGGTAACACGGACTACAACGGGATACAGTTGTACTGGAAAGCAGACACCAAACTTAGACGTTGGTTCAATACCATTTATTGAACTTCTGTAACAATGCCCACAGCTGGCTGTGGGTTGACACTCTACTCTAAGTGTGTTAACTCTAACTAACTAGACTAGACTAGCTCTGATCCACGTGTAGAAGGTGCTAACTGATATATACACCCTGACTGTCGCTACAGTTGTCACCAGTGGAAAGAGGCGGAGTGCTGATGCCTCGTATGTTTTATAGTTGGAAGCCCCCCTCTATGTTCTGTCTGGTGATTGGTTGTGTTCTGTCCTGTATGTTGATTGGCTAACCTGGGTGTCTGTCGCTGCCTGTCTTTATCTCATTATGTGCATGGGTGCATATTATGACATCCTCCCCAAAATGTGTTGGTTGCTTAGAGCATATACGACATACATACAGATATAACTAATTACAGCAAATGGCGAGTGAATGCCTGTGTACATGTCAGGTGTCCAGCGTGCAGATACAGAACAATATGTACAAAATAGATATCTACAAGTCCAATCTCTGGGGCTGGCATCGGATCCTTGTCGATCGCCTGAGAGGTGGAGGTGGGGACGATGGCACCTTGACAGGCGGGATTGCAGCCAGATTGGTGGCCTCGTGGAGCGAGGTGTCCGGAAAAGACATAACGACAGCTGGGAAAGTGAGATCCGGTGGTGGGCAGGCAAGTTTGCGCAGTGCCCTTCTGTTGCACCTGACAATGGAGCCATCAGCCATGTGAACCACGAACAACCTGGGAGCAGCCTGTCGAACAACAACAGCTGGAGCGGACCAGCCTCCATCAGGTAACTTGATGCGAACAGCATCGTCCGGAGAGAGCACAGGCAAATCGGTAGCATGAGCATCGTACGTCAGCTTTTGCCGGTTCCTGAGTTGCTGCACCTTTTGCAGCACTGGGAGGTGATCCAGGTCCGGTAAATGAATGGCCAGAACAGTCGTCCGCAGGTATGGGCAGCACGGTAGCATGGTGGTCAGCACAATTGCTTCACAGCTCCAGGGTCCCAAGTTCGATTCCGGCTTGGGTCACTGTCTGTGCGGAGTCTGCACGTCCTCCCCATGTGTGCGTGGGTTTCCTCCGGGTGCTCCGGTTTCCTCCCACAGTCCAAAGATGTGCAGGTTAGGTGGATTGGCCATGATAAATTGCCCTTAGTGTCCAAAATTGCCCTTGGTGTTGGGTGGGGTTACTGGGTTATGGGGAAAGGGTGGAGGTGTGGACCTTGGGTAGGGTGCTCTTTCCAAGAGCCGGTGCAGACTCAATGGGCCAAATGGCCTCCTTCTGCACTGTAAATTCTATGTAAACTCTATGTAGGTCTTGATTCATAAGAAGTGCCGGAGACATACCGGTGGACAGAGGAGTTGCCCTGTACGCCAGCAGCGCAAGGTTAAAATCAGAAGCAGAGTCCCAGCCTTGCAGGGCAGTTGCTTCACTATATGGACCCCCCTTTCTCGACCTTCCCATTAGATTGCGGGTAATGCGGGCTCGAGGTAATGTGTTTGAACTGATACAGCTTTGCGAAGTTGGACCACTCTTGGCTGTGGAAGTAGGGACCGTTGTCGCTCATGACCGTGAGTGGAATACCATGCCTGGCAAATGTCTCCTTGCAGGCCTTGATGACAGTCCTCGATGTGAGATCGGACAGTTTCACCACTTCCGGGCAATTCGAAAAGTAATCGATGATGAACACGCAGTCACGCCCATTGGCGTGAAAAAGGTCGATTCCCACCTTAGACCACGGAGAGGTCACGATCTCGTGTTGCTGGAGTGTTTCTTTGGACTGAGTAGGCTGGAAATGCTGGCAGATCGTGCAATTGATGATCATGTTGGATATATCCTCGTTGATGCCAGGCTAATAGACAGCCTGCCGAGCCCTGCGCCTGCATTTCTCGACACCGAGGTGTCCCTCGTGGATCTGTTTGAGCACTAAGCTCTGGAGGCTGCGAGGAATAATGATACGATCCAGCTTGAGGAGGATCCCCTCAACGACTGTCAGGTCGTCCTTAACATGAAAGAACTGGGAGCATTGCCCTTTCTGCCAACCATTTGCAAGGTGATGCATGAGATGGGTTGAAGTGTGTATACTTCAACGCAAGAAGCATCAGGAATAAGGTGGGTGAACTTAAGGCATGGATCGGTACTTGGGACTACGATGTGGTGGCCATCACATATTGGATAGGTACATGGATTACGGTAAAATGATATAGTGTAGATTTATTTGTTCTTAAGGGCAGCACGGTAGCATTGTGGATAGCACAATTGCTTCACAGCTCCAGGGTCCCAGGTTCGATTCCGGCTTGGATCACTGTCTGTGTGGAGTCTGCACATCCTCCCCGTGTGTGCGTGGGTTTCCTCCGGGTGCTCCGGTTTCCTCCCACAGTCCAAAGATGTGCGGGTTAGGTGGATTGGCCATGCTAAATTGCCCATAGTGTCCAAAATTGCCCTTGGTGTTGGGTGGAGGTGTTGAGTTTGGGTCGGGTGCTCTTTCCAAGAGCCGGTGCAGACTCAAAGGGCCGAATGGCCTCCTTCTGCACTGTAAATTCAATGATAATCTATGATTAATCTAGGACAAAGGTTCGGCACAACATCGTGGGCCTAAGGGCCTGTTTTGTGCTGTATTTTCTATGTTCTATGTTCTATGACCCGCTGCAGAAGAGGGTCCTTGGCAGTCTCTTCTCGAATGTTGACCATTCGTTCATCTGAGGCCGGGAGGTTGCTGGCACACAGTTGCACCTGAGCCTCAATTTGGCGGATGAAGTCGACCTGTTCACAGGGCGAGGTGATGGCGCGAGACAAGGCATCCGCAATGATTCGCTCCTTGCCCGGTGTGTATACCAACTCAAAATCATACCTGCGGAGTCGAAGGAGAATGCGCTGAAGCCTGGGCGTCATGTCATTCAAGTCCTTGTGAATGATCTGGACTCGGGGTCTGTGGTCAGTCTCTACTGTGAAGGTTGGTAGACCGTAGACGTAATCATGGAACTTTACAATCCCGGTGAGGAGGCCCAGGCACTCTTTCTCTATCTGAGAGTACCTCTGCTCAGTGGGAGTCATGGCGCTGGACGCATAGGCCACTGGAGCCCAGGACGAGGAGTCATCCTTCTGGAGGAGCACCGCACTAATGCCGTCCTGGCTGGCATCCGGGGAGATTTTTGTCTCCCTCTCCGGGTCAAAAAACACTAGTCCCGGAGCAGTGGTGAGCTTTGCCTTTAACTCGAGCCACTCTGCTTGATGTGTGGGTAGCCACTGGAAAGCAGTGGACTTCTCCACCAGATGCCCGAGAGCCGTGGTGTGTGATGCCAGGTTGGGAATAAACTTTCCCAAGAAGTTAACCATACTCAGGAAGCGGAGTACCGCCTTTTTGCCTGTTGATGGCCTTGACTTTGTCCGAGTCCGGTTGCACACCCTGCTGGGATATCTGGTCGCCCAGGAACTTGATTGCTGACATGTCAAAGGAGCACTTGGCCTTGTTCAACTTGAGGCCGTTTGCATGGATGCGTCGAAAGACTTGGAGACGAGAAGAGTGTTCCTCGTGGGTCGTGGACCAAAGAATGACGTCATCAACATAAACCCGCACACCCTCAATGCCCTCCAGCATCTGTTCCATGATCCTGTGGAAGATTTCAGAGGTTGAAACAATACCCAACGACATGCGGTTGTAACAGTACCTTCCGAGAGGTGTATTAAACGTGCAGAGCTTCCTGCTGGACTCGTCCAGTTGTATCTGCCAGAAGCCACGCGATGCATCTAGCTTCGTGAAGAATTTGGCGTGTGCCATCTCACTGGTTAGCTCCTCCCGCTTCGGGATCGGGTAGTGTTCCCGCATTATGTCCCGGTTAAGATCTTTGGGATCGATACATATCCGCAGTTCTCCAGAGGGTTTCTTCACACAGACCATGGAGCTGACCCAGTCAGTCGGTTCCGTCACGTTAGAGATTATACCCTGGTCTTGGTGCTCCTGCAGCTGCACCTTTAAACGTTCCTTCAGAGGAGCCGGCACCCGGCGTGGAGCATGGATCACAGGCGTGGCATCAGGCCCGAGTAAGATTTTGTAGCGGTACGGCAGCGTGCCCATCCCACTGAACACATCCGGGTATTGTGACAGGATTTCGTCAATGCCAGGCTGAAGATTCACATTGGCAGAGGACATGGCATGGACGCGCTGGACGGGAGTAGCTGGCCTGCATGGGCACCCAGCGGGGAAGCCTTGTCAGGCTTGACGATTTCTAATCGTAGTGTGGCTTTGATGGCCTTGTTGGTGACCTGCAGGTGACAAGACCCTAACACAGTAAGGGCATTGCCAGTATAATCAAGCAGCTGGCAGGTTGGCGGAAGAATTTTTGGCTGCCTTTGGATGCGAGTAAGATCTGTTTGAGATACGAGATTGGCTGAAGCAGCAGTGTCCAGTTTGAACCGGACGCTGCGTTGGTTACCGTGAACGACAGCACGCCATTCGTCCGCAGAATCCACGTTGAGGATGGGTAGGCGTGGTGCTGAATGTGAGGAGGCCTTGTCACACGTAGTAATGATGCCCACACGATGTGGGGACTCCAGGCAGTCGTCCTCTGGATCCGTGGTGTTACCAGGATCAGAATCCAGCAGCCCTTGCTGCACACTTCGAGCGTGTTTGCGTTGGAAATGGGATCGCTGGCCCTTGACCGGTGGTGCAGATCTGCACAAGGCTGCATAATGTCCAGGCTTCCCACAATTTAAGCATCGCCTGCCTCTTGCAGGGAATTGCCGCTTTAAGTGGGCGGTGCCGCAGTTCGGGCAAGTCATGACGTTGACGTCGTTACGGTCCGTGCGTCGTCGCACATGCGCAGTGCGGTCAGCCGCCGTTCACACCTGCACAATGTGGTCTTCGGCCGCTTCGTTCTCCCGTCCGTGGTGCGCATGCGTGGGACCCCGGGGAAAACGCACAAAATGGCCGCCTTCGTCGATACTAAGGCGCCGCATTCGGGCGATGGCCTGTACACTCTCTGCCTCGTGGGAGGCAAGTTGGTCCTGTTCTGCCGATTTAAGGCGGGAGGAGCGACTTTTCGCCTGGTCATGCACTTTACACGTCTCGATGGCTGCTGGCAAGGTCATGTTTTTTATTTTTAGGAGCTGCTCCCGCAGAGCGTCGGAGTGGACCCCAAACACGATCTGATCCCTGAGGAGGGAATCAGCAGTGTCACCATAGTTGCAGGACTGCGCTAATATACGGAGGTGAATTAGAAAGGATTGGAAAGGTTCATCCTTACCCTGAAGGCGTTGCTGGAAGACATAGCGCTCAAGGTAGCGCTCACAGCTCTCGTTCGTTTCGATTTCACAGTGACTGTCGAATTTGGCTAAAACAGTCTGGAACTTGGTCTTGTCCTCGCCGTCGGCAAAAGTGAGCGAGGAAGATTTGGATGGCCTGGTCCCCCGCAGTCGATAGGAACAGAGCAATTTTTCTGGCATCAGACACATGCTCGAGGCCCGAGGCCTCAATGTAGAGACTGAATTCCTGCTTGAAGACCCGCCAGTTTGCGCCGAGATTTCCGGAGATCCGGAGCGGTGGAGGGGCCTCGATCTTCTCCAGGCCCCTGGAAGGCACCTGCTGGATCGTCACAGAGTTATTCAAGGTAAATTACTTAGATGAAGTAGACTCCTGGTATCATGTCGTGTTAATCACCCTGGGGTAACACGGACTGCAACTGGATGCAGTTGTACTGGAAAGCAGACACCAAACTTAGACGTTGGTTCAATACAATTTATTGAACTTCTGTAACAATGCACACAGCTGGCTGTGGGTTAACACTCTACTCTAAGTGTGTTAACTCTAACTAACTAGACCAGACTAGCTCTGAGCCACGTGTAGAAGGTGCTAACTGATATATACACCCTGACTGTCACTACAGTTGTCACCAGTGGAAAGAGGCGGAGTGCTGATGCCCCGTGTGTTTTATAGTGGGAAACCCCCCTCTAGTGTTCTGTCTGGTGATTGGTTGTGTTCTGTTCTGTGTGTTGATTGGCTAACCTGGGTGTCTGTCACTGCCTGTCTTTACCTCATTATGTGCATGAGTGCATATTATGACACTGAACACAGCTGGGCATCTTAACTCCCTAAGTTTTCTCGACCGCATGCAGTCTGCAGGGATTTTCTGGGCAGCATGGTAGCACAGTGGTTAGCATTGTTGCTTCACAACTCCCAGATCCCAGGTTCGATTCCCGGCTTGGGTCACTCTTTGTGCACATTCTCCCAGTGTCTGCGTGGGTTTCCTCCGGGTGCTCCGGTTTCCTCCTACAGTCCAAAAATGTGCGGGTTAGGTGGATTGGCCATGATAAATTGCCCTTAGTGTCCAAAAAGGGTAGGTGGGGATAGGGTGGAGATGTGGGCTTAAGTAGGGTGCTCTTTCCAAGGGCCGGTGCAGACTCAATGGGCTGAATAGCCTCCTTCTGTACTGTAAATTCTATGATTTTAATAACCTGACACCACCTCACTTGTACATACCACCCACTCAGCTGCTTGCCCCACTTCCCTCGCTGCCTATTTACTGCCTAACCCACTGAGACCAAACTTCGGTAATGCCAGCGTTGCCAAAGTCAGCAGAAATTGGGCAGTTCCGCGAACCGATGGCCGGTTTTATGGTGAGATGGCAAGTTTAAATCCTGCCCACCTTCCCTCTCAGGCGCCATGTGCTACTGAAAGAAGGGATCGTCATTCTCAACATTACAGACATTCAGTGACAGGTGGAACAGGATTTAAACCAAAGCAATGGAGGTATTTAGGAAATACCTGAATGCTATGGGTTAAGTATTCTGAAAGTCCAAAGAACCTTTTTCGTCGAACCCAATCTTGCACTGTGACAGCATTATTTACCATTGTGAAAAGCAGGTCACTGAAGCTGCTTTGCACTATCTCACCACTAGTGTGTAGTACTGCTAATTCCTCATACAGGAACTCGGGTGCCAATTCAAATCCCTGCTGCCAGGTTCAAAGGGGACAGAAAACAAGTTAACCAAAGCAATACCAACAATCTTCCGATGCAGGTTAACAAGAGCATGACAAAAGCAAACCGAGCTCTACGCTTTATTTCTTGAGGGATCGGGGCCGGAATTCTCCAGCCGTTCACTGGTGGCAGGCTTCAATGGGAATTGATAGTGGCGGATGTAGAGTATCCCGCTGTCAGCGAATGGTGTGCCGTTGAAAAACATGCGATCGGGACGCTGGAGAATCCTGCCCATGATTGGAAAGGAGAGAAGGCACAGTTGCACAGTGGTTAGCACTGCTGCCTCACAATGCCAGGGACCCGGGTACTATTCCGGCCTTGGGTGACTGTCTGTGTGGAATCTGCACGTTTTCCCCGTGTCTACGTGGGTTTCCTCCGGGTGCTCCGGTTTCCTCCCACAGTCCAAAGATGTGCAGGTTAGGTGGGGTTATGGGGTGACAGGAATAGGGTGGGAGGAGTGGGCCTCGGTGGGTTGCTCCTTCAGCGGGTCGGTGCCCACTCGATGGGTTGAATGGCCTCCTTCTGCACTGTCGGGATTCTGTGGTTCTAAGATATGCTCAACTTGTATTGAACCTTGGTTTGACCACACTTGGAGCACTGTGCACCGTTCTACTCACCATATTATAAAAAGGACATAGACGCATGAGAGAGAGTGCACAAAAAAGATTCTCAAGGATGATAGCAGTAATGTTGGGGATCACATATCAGAAAAGAATGGGCAGACTGGCTCGCTACTCTCTTGTCGAGATTTTTTAAATTCTGAAAGGTTTCTGATGGAGGGGATCCCGAGAGAATGTTTCCTCTTCTGGGGAAGAGGATCACTCGAGATCATCAATATAAGATACTCAGCAAGAAATCCAATCGGGAATTCAGGAGAAACCTCTTCAGCCAGAGAGTGGGGAGAATGTGGACCTCACTCTCACAGGGAGTGGTGGAAGTGAATAGTGTGGCTGGATTGAAGGGTAAACTAGACAGAGATACGAGGGAGAAGGGAATAGAGGGTTACACTGGGAGATTAAAGAAAGACGGGAGGAAGTTTGAGTGGGCATAAACTCCAGCATGGATTGGATGGCCGATTGGTCTGTTTCTGTGCTGTAAATTCTATTAATGCCACGCAAACATAATTTCCCTTTAAATCCAACATTAATACAAAATGGGTCTCTTTGAGGAATGGAGTCATATTGCTGCATTTAAATTTTAAGCTTGGAAATTGTAGAAGGTTAAAGATAGAATTCAATCAAATTTTTAAAAATCTATGAATAGTTTGGTCATGCAGTAAAACGTGTGTGGTGTGTGTTCTTAGGTCATGTCCTCTGTGCTGTACACATTTGGCTGGAGCCTGTGTGTAATGATGCACATTCACAGACTTCATTCGAAACACGAAAGATATTTATTACTCAGAAAAAACTGTACAGCAGTACAGCATCCACACAGCCGCTCTTAGTCCCCGACATGACCTCTGGCTGGGATGATAATCCACTCTGCATCCCAATTGGTCCCCTAAGCCAGGTGACCCTTACTCTGCTGTGTTGCCCTTAAAGGCATAAATCACCATAAATCACCACATCCCTCCCCTTTAACTCCTTTATACCGTCTTCAGCACGGTAGCATAGTGGTTAGCACAGTTGCTTCACAGCTCCAGGGTCCCAGGTTCGATTCCTGCCTTGGGTCACTGTCTGTGCGGAGTCTGCACGTTCTCTCCGGGGGTTTTCTCCGGGTTCTCTGGTTTCCTCCCACAGTCCAAAGATGTGCAGGTGAGGTGGATCGGCCGTGATAAATTGTCCCTTAGTGTCCAAAAAGGTTGGGTGGGGTTACGGGGGTAGAGTGATGGTGTGGCTTTGGGTAGGGTGCATTTTCCAAGGGCGGGGGCAGACTCGATGGGCCGAATGGCCTCCTTCGGCACGGTAAATTCCATGATTTCAATAACTGAGTTACTTAGTCCTAAATTCTAACTAAATATGAGTTGGACAATTATAAATCGAATCTTTGAGGGGTTTTTCTTTTTCTTGTAGAGCAGTGTCATTCTGTAGTCTGAGATGCTTCCACATGATCAACATTAATAGGAGCTGCAATGATGAGTGCCTCTTCCGGCACAGGTTGCGCATTGCTACTGGCGTCCACTAGACATCAGTTATGTCTAGAACAGGTTGATCAGGTACTTTGGTGCTTACGGGTTGGGAAATATTTCTTGATGGCAACACTGACTGCTGGAGCGTCCCTCTACTCCTCAAGTGGTCCACATGTGTTTGACCGATCCATCCTGCCACATCCACTTCGTACAACAGGGGTCCAATTTTCGAGACATTTCCGTCGATCCAACTTGATCCACTACTGAAGTTTCATATTATAACACGATATCATATTATGTGCTTAATATGTTTTTTATTAATGTTTGTTACGCCATTGTGGGCTAGTGCGCGATCAATTCCAGCCCCACTCGTCCTAGAGTCACAAAACAAGTGAATTAATCAATAATTCTTTGAAAAATACCCAAAGTCTTTGGCCCCTTGGCTGCCCAATAATTACAGTCACTAGGTTTGTAAATGTAGACACAATTACTGTTGATTTATTACAAGAATTTATCACGGAAAACGCGGCAAATATGGTGGGGCATCTATTAATAAATACCTAACTCCTACTTAAACTTGCCTCTCCATCCTCTACACCAACCCACAAGACAGACAAACACAGAGGGATGGAAGAGGGGGGGGAAAACTTAAGTGAAAGAGAAAATAGTCTTTGTTTCAGATGATGGTTCTCAGCATGCTTTCTTCACAGTAAGCTTGTAGGTTACAGTCTTTGTTTTGTAGCCTGTACTGGTCTTTCAGCAGTTTTAAAAATACCGAACTCACACCTTTCCAGGAGAACATAGAACATAGAATGATACAGTGCAGTACAGGCCCTTCGGCCCACGATGTTGCACCGATATGGGAAGTAAAAAAAAACAAAAGCCATCTAACCTACACTATGCCATTATCATCCATATGCTTATCCAATAAACTTTTAAATGCCCTCAATGTTGGCGAGTTCACTACTGTAGCAGGTAGGGCATTCCACGGCCTCACTACTCTTTGCATAAAGAACCTACCTCTGACCTCTGTCCTATATCTATTACCCCTCAGTTTAAGGCTATGTCCCCTCGTGCTAGCCATTTCCATCCGCGGGAGAAGGCTCTCACTGTCCACCCTATCTAACCCCCTGATCATTTTGTATGCCTCTATTAAGTCTCCTCTTAACCTTCTTCTCTCTAACGAAAACAACCTCAAGTCCATCAGCCTTTCCTCATAAGATTTTCCTTCCATACCAGGCAACATCCTGGTAAATCTCCTCTGCACCCGCTCCAAAGCTTCCACGTCCTTCCTATAATGCGGTGACCAGAACTGTACGCAATACTCCAACTGCGGCCGTACCAGAGTTTTGGACAGCTGCAACATGATCCCATGACTCCGGAACTCAATCCCTCTACCAATAAAGGCCAACACTCCATAGGCCTTCTTCACAACCCTATCAACCTGGGTGGCAACTTTCAGGGATCTATGTACATGGACACCTAGATCCCTCTGCTCATCCACACTGCCAAGAACTTAACCATTAGCCAAATATTCCGCATTCCAGTTATTCCTTCCAAAGTGAATCACCTCACACTTCTCGACATTAAACTCCATTTGCCACCTCTCAGCCCAGCTCTGCAGCTTATCTATGTCCCTCTATAACCTGCTACATCCTTCCGCACTGTCGACAACACCACCGACTTTAGTGTCGTCTGCAAATTTACTCACCTACCCTTCTGCGCCTTCCTCTAGGTCATTGATAAAAATGACAAACAGCAACGGTCCCAGAACAGATCCTTGTGGTACGCCACTTGTAACTGAACTCCATTCTGACCTTTTCCCATCAACCACCACCCTCTGTCTTTTTTCAGCTAGCCAATTTCTGATCCACATCTCGAAATCACCCTCAATCCCCTGCCTCCGTATTTTCTGCAATAGCCTACCGTGGGGAACCTTATCAAACGCTTTACTGAAATCCATATACACCACATCAACTGCTCTACCCTCGTCTACCTGTTCAGTCACCTTCTCAAAGAACTCGATAAGGTTTGTGAGGCATGATCTACCCTTTACAAAGCCATGCTGACTATCCCTGATCATATTATTCCTATCTAGATGATTATAAATCTTGTCTCTTATAATCCCCTCCAAGACTTTACCCACTACCGACGTGAGGCTCACCGGTCTATAGTTGCCAGGGTTGTCTCTGCTCCCCTTTTTGAACAAAGGGACCACATTTGCTATCCTCCAGTCCTCTGGCACTATTCCTGTAGCCAATGATGACATAAAATCAAAGCCAAAGGTCCAGCAATCTCTTCCCTGGCCTCCCAGAGAACCTAGGATAAATCCCATCAGGCCCCGGGGACCTATCTATTTTCAGCCTGTCCAGAATTGCCAACACCTCTTCCCTACGTACCTCAATGCCATCTATTCTAATAGCCTGGGTCTCAGCATTCTCCTCCACAACATTATCTTTTTCCTTAGTGAATACTGACGAAAAATATTCATTTAGTATCTCGCCTATCTCTTCAGACTCCACACACAACTTCCCATCCCTGTCCTTGACTGGTCCTACTCTTACCCTAGTCATTCACTTATTCCTGACATACCTATAGAAAGTTTTTGGGTTTTCCTTGATCCTACCTGCCAAATACTTCTCATGTCCCCTCCTTGCTCGTCTTAGCTCTCTCTTTAGATCCTTCCTCGCTACCTTGTAACTATCCATCGCCCCAACTGAAACTTCAGACCTCATCTTCACATAGGCCTCCTTCTTCCTCTTAACAAGAGATTCCACTTCTTTGGTAAACCACGGTTCCCTCGCTCTAAGCCTTCCTCCCTGCCTGACCGGTACGTACTTATCAAGAACACGCAGTCGCTGATCCTTGAACAAGCTCCACTTATCCAGTGTGCCCAACACTTGCAGCCTACTTCTCCACCTTATCCCCCCCAAGTCACGTCTAATGGCATCATAATTGCCCTTCCCCCAGCTATAACTCTTGCCCTGCGGTGTATACTTATCCCTTTTCGTCACTAACGTAAACGTCACCGAATTGTGGTCACTGTCCCCAAAGTGCTCTCCTACCTCCAAATCCAACACCTGGCCAGGTTCATTACCCAAAACCAAATCCAACGTGGCCTCGCCTCTTGTTGGCCTGTCAACATATTGTTTCAGGAAACCCTCCTGCACACACTGTACAAAAAACGACCCATCTATTGTACTCGAACTATGGGCGTCATTCTCCGCCGGCGGGAGTCTCCGTTTTGCCGGCGCCCGGGGGTTTCCCGACGGCGTGGGGCTGCCCCACAATGGGAAACCCCATTGACCGGCCGATGTGACAGAGACTCCCGCCGGCCGGTCGGGGCAGAAATGTGGCGGGGCGGGTAGGAGAATTTCGCACTATATCTTTTCCAGTCAATATTTGGAAAGTTAAAGTCTCCCATAATAACTACCCTGTTACTTTCGCTCTTATCCAGGATCATCCTCGCCATCCTTTCCTCTACATCCCTAGAGCTATTAGGAGGCCTATAGAAAACCCCTAACAGGGTGACCTCTCCTTTCCTGTTTCTAACCTCAGCCCATACTACCTCGGAAGGAGAGTCCCCATCTAGCATCCTCTCCGCCACCGTAATACTGCTCTTGACTAGCAGCGCCACACCTCCCCTCTTTTGCCTCCTTCTCTGAGCTTACTAAAACACCTAAACCCCGGAACCTGCAACATCCATTCCTGTCCCTGCTCTATCCATGTCTCCGAAATGGCCACAACATCGAAGTCCCATGTGTCCGACTTGTACACCCGCACGTGTTTGCGGAGCAGAATGGGTCCAGGAGCTGCCAGCCAGGTTGGAAGCGAGTTCCCGGAGGAGGACTTCCTAGGGAAGACAAGGAGACGTTCGTGAGGTGTCTGGTTGGTCGTGGTACACAGCAGTGATCGGATGGAGTGGAGAGCATCCGGAAGGAACTCTTGCCAGCGGGAGACTGGGAGATTCCTGGACCGTAGGGCCAGTAGGACGATCTTCCAAACCATTCCGTTCTCCCTCTCTACCTGTCCGTTACCCCGGGGCTTGTAACTGGTCGTCCTGCTCGAGGCGATGCCCTTGCTGAGCAGGAATTGACACAGTTCGTCGCTCATAAAGGAGGACCCCCTATCTCTGTGTATGTAGGCGGGGAAACCAAACAGGGTAAAGATACTGTGGAGGGCTTTTATGACGGTGGCTACGGTCATGTCGGGGCAGGGGATAGCGAATGGGAACCGGGAATACTTGTCAATCACGTTCAGGAAGTAGGTGTCGGTGGAGGGGAGGGGCCCTTTGAAGTCCATACCAAGGTGTTCAAAGGGACGGGAAGCCTTTATCAGGTGCGCTTTCTCTGGCCTGTAGAAGTGCAGCTTGCACTCCGCACAGATTTGGCAGTTCCTGGTGGCGGTCCTGACCTCCTCGGTGGAGTAGGGCAGGTTGCGGGTCTTAATGAAATGGAAGAATCGAGTGACCCCCGGGTGGCAGAGGTCCTCGTGGAGGGCCCGGAGTCGGTCCACTTGTGCGTTGGCACATGTGCCGCGGGACAGGGCATCAGGAGGCTCGTTTAGCTTCCCGGGACGATACAAGATCTCATAGTTGTAGGTGGAGAGCTCGATCCTCCACGTAAGATCTTATCGCTCTTTATCTTGCCTCCAGTGCCGCACAGCTTCGACGATGGCCTGGGCATCCTTTTCGACGCGTCACTCTCGACTTGGAAGGGAAGGGATTCATCGATTGCGTGCATCGTGGCCTTTGCAATGTCCGCTTTGATGCGGCTGAAGGCCTGGCGGGCCTCTGACGACAGGGGAAAAACCGTGGATTGAATTAGTGGGCGGGCCTTGTCCGCATAGTTGGGGATCCATTGGGCAGAATATGAAAAAAATCCCAGGCAGCGTTTCAGGGCCTTGGAGCAGTGGGGGAGGGGGAACTCCATGAGCGCATGCGTTCGGGATCTGGGCCTATGACTCCATCATGCACTACGTAGCTGAGGATGGCTAGACGGTCGGTGCTGAACACGCATTTGTCCTTGTTGTAGGTTGGATTAAGGATTTTTGCGGTATGGAGGAATTTTCGGAGGTTGGTGTCGTGGTCCTGCTGGTCGTGGTCGCAGATGGTGACGTTATCGAGGTACGGACACGTGGCCCGCAAACCATACCGGTCAACCATTCAGTCCATCTCCCGTTGGAAGACTGAGACCCCATTTGTGACACCGAAGGGGACCCTCAGGAAGTGGTGGAGCCGCCCATCTGCTTCGAATGCAGTGTATTTGCAGTTGCTAGGGCGGATGGGGAGCTGGTGGTAGGCGGATTTTAGATTCACCGTGAAAAAGACCTTGTATTGTGCAATCTGATTGACCAGATCAGATAGGCGGGGGAGAGGGTACGCGTCGAGCTGCGTATACCTGTTGATAGAACAACAAAGAACAAAGAAATGTACAGCACAGGAACAGGCCCTTCGGCCCTCCAAGCCTGTGCCGACCATGCTGCCCGACTAAACTACAATCTTCTACACTTCCTGTGTCCGTATCCCTCTATTCCCATCCTATTCATGTATTTGTCAAGATGCCCCTTAAATGTCACTATTGTCCCTGCTTCCACCACCTCCTCCGGTAGCGAGTTCCAGGCACCCACTACCCTTTGCGTAAAAAACTTGCCTCGTACATCTACTCTAAACCTTGCCCCTCTCACCTTAAACCTATGCCCCCTAGTAATTGACCCCTCTACCCCGGGGAAAAGCCTCTGACTATCCACTCTGTCTATGCCCCTCATAATTTTGTAGACCTCTATCAGGTCGCCCCTCAACCTCCTTCATTCCAGTGAGAACAAACCGAGTTTATTCAACCGTTCCTCATAGCTAATGCCCTCCATACCAGGCAACATTCTGGTAAATCTCTTCTGCACCCTCTCTAAAGCCTCCACATCCTTCTGGTAGTGTGGCAACCAGAATTGAACACTATACTCCAAGTGTGGCCTAACTAAGGTTCTATACATGATGTGGAGATGCCGGCGTTGGACTGGGGTGAGCACAGTAAGAAGTCTTACAACACCAGGTTAAAGTCCAACAGGTTTGTTTCGATGTCACTAGCTTTCGGAGCGCTGCTCCTTCCTCAGGTGAAGGTTCTATACAGCTGCAATATGACTTGCCAATTCTTATACTCAATGCCCCGGCCAATGAAGGCAAGCATGCCGTATGCCTTCTTGACTGCCTTCTCCACCTGTGTTGCCCCTTTCAGTGACCTGTGGACCTGTACTCCTAGATCTCTTTGACTTTCAATACTCTTGAGGGTTCTACCATTCACTGTATATTCCCTACCTGCATTAGACTTTCCAAAATGCATTACCTCACATTTGTCCGGATTAAACTCCATCTGCCATCTCTCCGCCCAAGTCTCCAAACAATCTAAATCCTGCTGTATCCTCTGACAGTCCTCATCGCTATCCGCAATTCCACCAACCTTTGTGTCGTCTGCAAACTTACTAATCAGACCAGTTACATTTTCCTCCAAATCATTTATATATACTACAAACAGCAAAGGTCCCCGCACTGATCCCTGTGGAACACCACTGGTCACAGCCCTCCAATTAGAAAAGCATCCTTCCATTGCTACTCTCTGCCTTCTATGACCTAGCCAGTTCTGTATCCACCTTGCCAGCTCACCCCTGATCCCGTGTGACTTCACCTTTTGTCAGAGTGTACCATGAGGGACCTTGTTAAAGGCCTTACTGAAGTCCATATAGACAACATCCACTGCCCTACCTACATCAATCATCTTAGTGACCTCCTCGAAAAACTCTATCAAGTTAGTGAGACACGACCTTCCCTTCACAAAACCATGCTGCCTCTCACTAATATGCCCATTTGCTTCCAAATGGGAGTAGATCCTGTCTCGAAGAATTCTCTCCAGTAATTTCCCTACCACTGAAGTAAGGCTCACCGGCCTGTAGTTCCCGGGATTATCCTTGCTACCCTTCTTAAACAGAGGAACAACATTGGCTATTCTCCAGTCCTCCGGGACATCACCTCAAGACAGTGAGGATCCAAAGATTTCTGTCAAGGCCTCAGCAATTTCCTCTCCAGCCTCCTTCAGTATTCTGGGGTAGATCCCATCAGGCCCTGTGGACTTATCTACCTTAATATTTTTTAAGACACCCAACACCTCGTCTTTTTGGATCTCAATGTGACCCAGGCTATCTACACACCCTTCTCCAGACTCAACATCTACCAATTTCTTCTCTTTGGTGAATACTAATGCAAAGTATTCATTTAGTACCTCGCCCATTTCCTCTGGCTCCACACATAGATTCCCTTGCCTATCCTTCAGTGGGCCAACCCTTTCCCTGGCTCCCCTCTCGCTTTTTATGTACGTGTAAAAAGCCTTGGGATTTTCCTTAACCCTATTTGCCAATGACTTTTCGTGACCCCGTCTAGCCCTCCAGACTCCTTGCTTCAGTTCCTGATGGTCTGACTATAATCGATGACCATCCTATGCTTCTCCCTAGTCTTTACAACCACTACTTGAGCTCTCCAGGGACTGTTGCTAGCCTCAATAATACCTTCCTCCAGTAACCGCTGGACTTCCGACCTAATGAAGGTCCTGTCCTGGGCACTGTACCATCTGCTCCTGGTGGCGACGGGTTTGCAATCCGGGGTGAGGTTCACAAAAAGGGAAGGCGGATCGACCTTGAGGGTCGCAAGGCTGCAGACAGTGAGGGGGGGGTATAGGGCCGCCGAATTTAAAAGTTAAACTCTGGAGGTTACATTGGAAGTCTAACCCTAGGAGCGTGGCAGCGCAGAGGTGAGGGAGGACGTCGAGGCGGAAATTTTTCAATTCCCTTCCCTGGACCGTGAGGTTCGCTATGTAGAACCCTTTGATCACTACCGAGTGAGACCCTGTGTTGGGGTGTATGAAGCTCTCTGTGCTCCCAGAGTCGATCAGGCAGGATGTTTAGTGCCCATTGATGAGCACGGTCGTCGTCGCGGTCGAGAGCGTTCGGGGCCGAGACTGGTCCAGGGTCACCGAGGCAAGGAGTGGCAAAAGTTGGAGGTTTTCCTCAGGTGGTGTGTGGTCATCCGAATTGGGGTCCTGAGACTCCAGCCAAGATGGCGGCGCCCACTGGTCGCACATGGCTGGGGGTGTGCATGATGGTGCCCATCCGTCGCACATGGTCCCTGGGGAACAAGATAGCGGCGCCCAGGGCCCGCACGTGGCTCTGGAACAGGAAGATGGCGGCGCCCGCTGGCCACACGTGGCTCGTGGAGAGAGTTGGGGTGGCGGTCCCAGTTCGCACCCGGAGACCGCGGCGACCGCCTGGGCCTGGCATACTGCCACAAAATGGCCCTTTTTGCTGCACCCTTTGCAGGTGGAGGAGCGGGCCGGGCAGCGCTGCCGGGTGTGCTTGGCTTGCCCGCAGAAATAGCAGCGGGGCCCCCCGGGGTTGCCTGGTAGTCGCGCAGCACAAGCTTGTGGGGGGATGGGGGATGCATCGGAGTCCACCGCGGGGGGGTTCCACGCTGCCCAAGGGGCTGCTGCACGGTCGGGGACGTACGCACGGGCGTTTCGGGAGGCCACATCCAGAACGCTAGCAAGGGCCAGTGCCTCCTTGAGTTCTAGTGTCTCTTTTCTAGCAGCCGCTGGCGGATTCGTGAGGACAGCATACCTGCAACGAATGCGTCCCGGATCAAAAGCTCTGTGTGGTCGCTGGCTGAAACTTGCGGGCAGTCACAGTTCCTACCTAACACCAGGAGCGCATGGTAGAATTCATCCAGCGATTCCCCGGGGATTTGTCGCCTCATCGCTAGCAGATGTCGGCCGTAGACCTGGTTTACTGGGCGAATATCGTGTCCTTTCAGCAGGGTCATTGCGGCCTCGAAATCGTCCGCATCCTCGATGAGGGTGGAGATCTCTGGGCTCACCCTCGAGTGGAGAACCTGCAATTTCTGGTCCTCCGTAGATGCAGTCGTGGCCGTCCTGAGGTACCCTTTGAAGCACGCCAGCCAGTGTTTGAAGGTTGCCACTGAGTTTCATAGAATTTACAGTGCAGAAGGAGGCCATTCAGCCCATCGAGTCTGCACCAGCTCTTGGAAAGAGCACCCTACCCAAGGTCAACACCTCCACCCTATCCCCATAACCCAGTAACCCCACCCAACACTAAGGGCAATTTTGGACACTAAGGGCAATTTATCATGGCCAATCCACCTAACCTGCACATCTTTGGACTATGGGAGGAAACCGGAGCACTCGGAGGAAACCCACGCACACACGGGGAGGATGTGCAGACTCCGCACAGACAGTGACCCAAGCCGGAATCGAACCTGGGACCCTGGAGCTGTGAAGCAATTGTGCTACCCACAATGCTACCGTGCTGCCCACGGGGGGCGGGGAGGGGCGCCCTGCGTTGCAGACACTCCGGCTTGATTCGGAGCTCCATTCTTTAAAATCTAGTCCAATAAATTGATGCTCGATCAATGACTCCAGAACCGAGATTGGATGACAATTGAAGGCTTTATTGGACTAGATGTTTCCCCCAGCAGCGCAGGTACAGAATGCAGCTGCTCGGGAGACACAGACTCTTATACTCCGCCTTACTGGGCGGAACCAGCAGGCAGGCTTCACCAATGATATTGCTGTCTCAGGTACCTCCCACACCAATGGTCTCACAGCATCAACCTGGGTACCGTACTACCCCTAATACCGACTACCACATCCCCCTTGTACCCTTTTGCACCCCCCTCCTAGTCCCACTCTCCCCTCTTGGCTTAATCCCCTTCTCTACCTCTCCCGACCCCCCTCTTTACACCCTCTGTTTCCCCTGAAGTTATGTATTTCCCTTCCCCTCTTCCAGGCTCTCCCTCCCGGGAGGCGCGCCATGGCCTCTCCCTTCGCTGTACTTCCGTACACCAGCCTGCTCGCCTACACCTCCCATAGTGACTCCCCTAACAGTCGGATTCCCCTATTTAACCCCCATCTACCTCTCTCCCCTCTTCCCGCCCCTCCCTCCAGTGGTCATCCCTGCTTTCTCAAATTCTTGCAGCTCGCATTCGGACCAATGCCCTCGAAGAACAAAGAATAAAGAAAAGTACAGCACAGGAACAGGCCCTTCAACCCTCCAAGCCCGTGCCGACCATGCTGCCCGACTAAACTAAAATCTTCTACACTTCCTGGGTCCGTATCCCTCTATTCCCATCCTGTTCATGTATTTGTCAAGATGCCCCTTAAATGTCACTATCGTCCCTGCTTCCACCACCACCTCCAGCAGCGAGTTCCAGGCACCCACTACCCTCTGTGTAAAAAACCTGCCTTGGAAATCTCCTCTAAACCTTGCCCCTCTCACCTTAAACCTATGCCCCCTAGTAATTGACCCCTCTACCCTGGGGAAAAGCCTCTGACTATCCACTCTGTCTATGCCCCTCATAATTTTGTAGACCTCTATCAGGTCGCCCCTCAATCTCCGTCATTCCAGTGAGAACAAACCGAGTTTATTCAACCGTCCCTCATAGCTAATGCCCTCCATATCAGGCAACATTCTGGTAAATCTCTTCTGCACCCTCTCTAAAGCCTCCACATCCTTCTGGTAGTGTGGCACGCAGAATTGAACACTATACTCCAAGTGTGGCCCAACTAAGGTTCGATACAGCTGCAACATGACTTGCCAATTCTTATACTCAATGCCCCGGCCAATGAAGGCAAGCGTGTCATATGCCTTCTTGACTGCCTTCTCCACCTGCGTTGCCCCTTTCAGTGACCTGTGGACCTGTACACCTAGATCTCTCTGACTTTCAATACTCTTGATGGTTCTACCATCCACTGTATATTCCCTACCTGCATTGGACCTTCCAAAATGCATTACCTCACATTTGTCCGGATTAAATTCCATCTGCCATCTCTCCGCCCAAGTCTCCAAACGATCTAAATCCTGCTGTATCCTCTGACAGTCCTCATCGCTATCCGCAATTCCACCAACCTTTGTGTCGTCTGCAAACTTACTAATCAGACCAGTTACATTTTCCTCCAAATCATTTATATATACTATGAACAGCAAAGGCCCCAGCACTGATCCCTGCGGAACACCACTAGTCACAGCCCTCCAATCAGAAAAGCACCCTTTCATTGCTACTCTCTGCCTTCTATGACCTAGCCAGTTCTGTATCCATCTTGCCAACTCACCTCTGATCCCGTGTGACTTCACCTTTTGTACCAGTCTATCATGAGGGACCTTGTCAAAGGTCTTACTGAAGTCCATATAGACAACATCCACTGTCCTACCTGCATCAATCATCTTAGTGACCTCCTCGAAAAACTCTATCAAGTTAGTGAGACACGACCTCCCCTTCACAAAACCATGCTGCCTCTCACTAATACGTCCATTTGCATCCAAATGGGAGTAGATCCTGTCTCGAAGAATTCTCTCCAGTAATTTCCCTACCACTGAAGTAAGGCTCACTGGCCTGTAGTTCCCGGGATTATCCTTGCTACCCTTCTTAAACAGAGGAACAACATTGGCTATTCTCCAGTCCTCCGGGACATCACGTGAAGACAGCGAGGATCCGAAGATTTCTGTCAAGGCCCCAGCAATTTCCTCTCCAGCCTCCTTCAGTATTCTGGGGTAGATTCCATCATGCCCTGGGGACTTATCCACCTTAATATTTTTTAAGACGCCCAACACCTCGTCTTTTTGGATCTCAATGTGACCCAGGCTATCTACACACCCTTCTCCAGACTCAACATCTACCAATTCCTTCTCTTTGGTGAATACTGATGCAAAGTATTCATTTAGTACCTCGGCCATCATTGGTTGCCCAGTCCATTTTTCTGGACAAATCTATCAGCCTCCTCCGGGTTGTCGAAGTAATGTCCTTTCCCCTGGCATGTGACCCACAGCTTGGCAAGCTACACCCCACTTTTGTACAATGCTGAATGCCGTTTTCGCGATGCGCCACTCCCTTGAAAGCGACGAGTGCGCCACGCGATGTATCGCCGTCCTCAGGACATTGCCTGAAGCCCCCCCCCCCCCGATGCTCCGCCCCCGACCGGCCGAGTTCCCAACAGCGTTGGTCACGTGTGGTCTCCCCCGTCGGGAACTCAGTGTGGCGGCTGCAGACTCAGTCCAGTTCCGCCACAGTCGGGGAAGGGGTGATGAAGGGGCTGGGAGCACTGTGGGGGGGGGGGGGGGTGGTCTGGGGCGCGCGAGCCGACCGAAGGAGGGGACTATTGCGCAGGCCGGATCCACGAGTGGCCGGCGCCATGTAGCGGCCACGGACCCGGCAATTCTCCGGGACGTATCGGCAGCTCGAGCCGGGTGCTCCACGCTGCCTTCCTGCTCGCCCCCAGCAAAACAGGGAATCGGTGGCCATTTTACGCCATTTTGTCTGGCGTAAACCGTTCCCATGTCGGCGTGGGGACATAGCCCCAGAATCAGAGAATCCAGCCCCCAATGTCCCGAGAAAAAGCAGCCATAAGACAGACCGAGCTGTTAACAAACAGAAATGTAACTCGAAGCAGTGCAAAACACAAACGGAATGGAGATAGTCAAGTGCCAGAAACACAGAGTGCTACTACCATTCCTCCATACATGACAGACCAAGATGTGGAAGAACTGTCAAGCCTCAAGACCAGAGACTTGAGATGAGGGAGCAGGGGCAGGGTTAACAAGCAAAAACTGCATTGTGATACTCAATTGGAAGGGCAGAAAGTCTTTTTTTGGAGAAAGAAGGGGGATGTAGTAATATGTGCCTGCATGCAATTGTAATGTAAAGGTGCTCTGTAGAATCAGGGTTAACAAGGGTCTGGGGAACAGCACTGCCAATGGTATGATGCATAGAGTCACATGGTAATAGACTCTCAGAGTATAGTCTAGAATTAACAGTATGTAAGCAAACAGCCAGCTCTGTCCATTACCAAACCATACCTTGGGAATGTAAATAGTTAAAGATTACCAATATATGGGTCACGTTTAAACATACAGATTTTAAGATTTCATCAATGAGACACCACAGCAATGAGACATCACTGGTGTGATTCTCTGGTCTCCCAGCCACGTGTTTCTCGATGGTGTGCCGTTCACTGGCTGCGGGATTCTATCTGCCCACCACGTGTCAATGGGATTTCACAGTAGGTTAGGTGGATTGGCCATGTTAAATTGTCCCTTAGTGTCCAAAGATGTGCAGGTTAGGTGGATTAGCCATGTTAAATTTTCCCTTAGTGTCCAAAGATGTGCAGGTTAGGTGGATTAGCCATGTTAAATTGTCCCTTCGTCTCCAAAGATGTGCAGGTTAGGTGGATTGGCCATGCTAAATTGTCCCTTAGTGTCCAAAGATGTGCAGGTTAGGTGGATTGGCCATGTTAAATTGTCCCTTAGTGTCCAAAGATGTGCAGGTTAGGTGGATTAGCCATGTTAAATTGTCCCTTAGTATCCAGGAATGTACAGGTTAGGTGGATTGGCCATGTTAAATTGTCCCTTAGTGTCCAAAGATGTGCAGGTTAGGTGGATTGGCCATGTTAAATTGTCCCTTAGTGTCCAAAGATGTGTAGGTTAGGTGGATTGGCCATGTTAAATTGTCCCTTAGTGTCCAAAGATGTGCAGGTTAGGTGTATTGGTCATGTTAAATTGTCCCTTAGTGTCCAAAGATGTGCAGGTTAGGTAGATTGGCCGTGTTAAATTGTCCCTTAGTGTCCAAAGATGTGCAGGTTAGGTGGATTGGCCATGTTAAATTGTCCCTTAGTGTCCAAAGATGTGCAGGTTAGGTTGATTGACCATGTTAAATTGTCCCTTAGTGTCCAAAGATGTGCAGGTTAGGTGGATTGGCCATGTTAAATTGTCCCTTAGTGTCCAAAGATGTGCAGGTTGGGTGGATTGGCCATGTTAAATTGTCCCTTAGTGTCCAAAGATGTGCAGGTTAGGTGGATTGGCCATGTTAAATTGTCCCTTAATGTCCAAAGATGAGCAGGTTCGGTGGATTGGCCATGTTAATTTGTCCCTTAGTGTCCAAAGATGTACGGGTTCGGTGGATTGGCCATGTTAAATTGTCCCTTAGTGTCCAAAGATGTACAGGTTAGGTGGATTGGCCATGTTAAATTGTCCCTTAGTGTCCAAAGATGTGCAGGTTAGGTGGATTGGCCATGTTAAATTGTCCCTTAGTGTCCAAAGATGTGCAGGTTAGGTGGATTGGCCATGTTAAATTGTCCCTTTGTGTCCAAAGATGTGCAGGTTGGGTGGATTGGCCATGTTAAATTGTCCCTTAGTGTCCAAAGATGTGCAGGTTAGGTGGATTGGCCATGTTAAATTGTCCCTTAGTGACGAATGTGATATAAAATAGCTACTTTAGAGATATTAGTTAATGTAATGTAGAAATAAGCCACTTTGATTCTGGCAAGTAGAGACAAAGGATTTTAGACCGCATGGAAAAAGAAGGAAGAGGTGTGTCTATGAGAGTGATGCTGCATTGATAGGGGCCGGAGAAAGGGATTGGAAGTGAGCCAATCAGAATAGGTCAAACAAGTCAGGAGGGACATAGGATGTCCTATGGGTGTCGAGTATGTGAAACTTGATGCCATTTGAATGTATGAGTACTGATCTCTTTGTCTGGGACCTTCACTTAGTTCCCGGGGCTGCAGAAAGCAACATGTTATCTGTATCACTGTGGAATAGGTAGCTTGAAAGCTGAATAAAATAACTTCTTTTTACTTGCAAATCCATCTCGACTTTTATTGAGGCCAGACTGACGGAGAAAGAAATTTGGGATTCAACATTTGGTGCCGAAACCCGGGATTTCTCAGGGCGATCCTGGTCCAACTGCGAAATCAGAATTAGACTGATTATGAACAGGAGGATGGGGAACGAGGGCCCTCAATGTAGAACTGGAAAATGACCGCGCTTTGATTGTTCCCCTCTTCTTATCGTCTGATTAGTCTGGTCACTCGCGGTTGGCACAGAAAGACCGCCTCGACGAAATCACAGGTCAGTCTGGGGATTAGCAATTTAATTGATGGGATTTCATATTGTTGTTTCGGCTTGGGTTAGGGTTTTGGGTTGATGTGACATCTAAAATGATGATTCAATTCCAAGTATAAGGGTTCAGAGGCTGATGTGACTTCAGTAGATGGAGGTTCAGTCAAGTATAAGTGTTTTTATGGCTGATGTGACTTCAGTAGATGAAGGTTCAGTCCAGTATAACTGTTTTTAAATCTGGAGATGGTTCAACTCTATGTGTGAGTGTTTTAAATATATAGTTGATTAAGCTAAAATTGTCTCTTTGGACTGTATTGGCGAAAAACGCAGTTCCGAGGACGAGTTGAGATTGTGGGGAATGCTGCATATTGGTTGAAGCAGAAGTCTCTCAAAGGGTTAACAGCAGCAGGCAAAGTTAAAGACAGACAGTGCTTCTCACTCAGGCCTTGAGATAACAGCACCAGTCTGTAGTGTAATCGGATACCTTTCCTTTGAGTCAGTGAACACCAGCAAAGTTACGTTTTGAATTAATTAAAGGAAACCAGTGGGTTTCTCCACCTCTTTGATAAAAGTTATTATTTTCGAAAGCAATTGATTGAAATTGCCAGAATCTTAAGTTTTACTTACTTGAAATAAGGTTTATCTCATTTTATCTGGAGATTAATAGAAACTTAAAGAAGATCATGGACACCATTTTAAAAAGTGTAAATCTGGAGATGATAGTTGATTTTGCTAATACTTAAGTGTATGTAAAAGAAAAAAACTTGTTAAAAGAAAATTGTTAAGATAAAGAAATAATTAAGTTGTAAATGTTATACAAGTTTGTGTTAAGCAAATTGTAAATTTAGTTCTGAGTTGAGATCAGAGCTAAGCTTGCAAGTTGCAGTAATTCAATTTGAATTTTCAAACATTTTTAAGTTTAAAAAAAAAAGCGCAAGTAGAGGAAAGACGCGGGTCAAACAAGAGATGAGCTACGTAGTTCAATGGCTGGCCTTGAATTGACAGAAAAAGAAAAATTCAATAATTTGGAAAAGTAAGCATATCACCTAAGTCTCTCCAAACTAAGCAAAAACCACAAGGTTCGGGAACAAAGGAAGCTGAAACAGATTCTTTTGAAGAGAAAGAACTCCCCCTAGTGACAGGGAGAGACGTTGAAGTCTTGGAACAACCAGGGGAAATAGCTAGAGTGCCCCCTGGTGACATTCGGAGACAGTTACCGATTAGGAAGATGCGAAACCCCGACGCAGTGACTGTGGGAGCGAACCCCACGATAGACGTTTACTTCCCATGGACACCCAGTGAGATGATGGGATGTCTACAATCCCAGATAGAAAAAATCTCCTGCTGCCTTAACGGATTCCTTGAGAACTACCATCTCAATTTATCAAGCTGATTTAAGGGACCTCTGGGCCCTAGTCCAGCAGATTTTAACCCCAGCAGAGTACCGCAATTATCTTAACCACCTGAATTATGCTAGTCATGCCGCACTTCAGCAGGCCTATGCGTTAGACGACGATAGAAAGACACAGATCTTGAATGCGTTGAATAGCACATTTCAAAGGCCCATAAATCTTTCTGTTATCTTAGACCTAAAACCTAAGAAGACTGAAGAGCAAGAGGAATTTCTGGAGCGTTTTAATGAAATCTACCGGGGGCAGTCAGGCGATTTGCTGTATCAAAATGGTCAGAATTCCCCTCAATATTGTGCTATGTTAATGCATTGCCTACCACTTTCTGTGGTTACTGCTGTGAAATGTAATAACATGAATTGGACAGAGAACGACCCTTCCCAGGTGGCAAGGGCAGTCAGATTTTACTGGAAGGAGGGTGTACGCCAAGAAGGAGGCTCAGTTACAAAGGTTAAGACTGAGTATGTAATGAAAAAGGATGATTGGCGATCCCAACAAGCGGCAGAAATGGTAGTTTACCAGCAGGAGCCCCAATATAGTGACTTTAGAACATAGAACATAGAACATAGAACAATACAGCGCAGTACAGGCCCTTCAGCCCACGATGTTGCACCGAAACAAAAGCCATCTAACCTACACTATGCCATTATCATCCATATGTTTATCCAATAAACTTTTAAATGCCCTCAATGTTGGCGAGTTCACTACTGTAGCAGGTAGGGCATTCCACGGCCTCACTACTCTTTGCGTAAAGAACCTACCTCTGACCTCTGTCCTATATCTATTACCCCTCAGTTTAAAGTTATGTCCCCTCGTGCCAGCCATATCCATCCGCGGGAGAAGGCTCTCACTGTCCACCCTATCCAACCCCCTGATCATTTTGTATGCCTCTATTAAGTCTCCTCTTAACCTTCTTCTCTCCAACGAAAACAACCTCAAGTCCATCAGCCTTTCCTCATAAGATTTTCCCTCCATACCAGGCAACATCCTGGTAAATCTCCTCTGCACCCGCTCCAAAGCCTCCACGTCCTTCCTATAATGCGGTGACCAGAACTGTACGCAATACTCCAAATGCGGCCGTACCAGAGTTCTGTACAGCTGCAACATGACCTCCCGACTCCGGAACTCAATCCCTCTACCAATAAAGGCCAACACTCCATAGGCCTTCTTCACAACCCTATCAACCTGGGTGGCAACTTTCAGGGATCTATGTACATGGACACCTAGATCCCTCTGCTCATCCACACTTTCAAGAACTTTACCATTAGCCAAATATTCCGCATTCCTGTTATTCCTTCCAAAGTGAATCACCTCACACTTCTCTACATTAAACTCCATTTGCCACCTCTCAGCCCAGCTCTGCAGCTTATCTATATCCCTCTGTAACCTGCTACATCCTTCCACACTATCGACAACACCACCGACTTTAGTATCGTCTGCAAATTTACTCACCCACCCTTCTGCGCCTTCCTCTAGGTCATTGATAAAAATGACAAACAGCAACGGCCCCAGAACAGATCCTTGTGGTACTCCACTTGTGACTGTACTCCATTCTGAACATTTCCCATCAACCACCACCCTCTGTCTTCTTTCAGCTAGCCAATTTCTGATCCACATCTCTAAATCACCCTCAATCCCCAGCCTCCGTATTTTTTGCAATAGCCTACCGTGGGGAACCTTATCAAACGCTTTGCTGAAATCCATATACACCACATCAACTGCTCTACCCTCGTCTACATGTTCAGTCACCTTCTCAAAGAACTCAATAAGGTTTGTGAGACATGACCTACCCTTCACAAAGCCATGCTGACTATCCCTGATCATATTATTCCTATCTAGATGATTATAAATCTTGTCTCTTATAATCCCCTCCAAGACTTTACCCACTACAGACGTGAGGCTCACCGGTCTATAGTTGCCGGGGTTGTCTCTGCTCCCCTTTTTGAACAAAGGGACCACATTTGCTGTCCTCCAGTCCTCTGGCACTATTCCTGTAGCCAATGATGACATAAAAATCAAAGCCAAAGGTCCAACAATCTCGTCCCTGGCCTCCCAGAGAATCCTAGGATAAATCCCATCAGGTCCCGGGGACTTATCTATTTTCAGCCTGTCCAGAATTGCCAACACCTCTTCCCTACGTACCTCACTGCCATCTATTCTATTAGCCTGGGGCTCAGCATTCTCCTCCACAACATTATCTTTTTCCTGAGTGAATACTGACGAAAAATATTCATTTAGTATCTCGTCTATCTCTTCAGACTCCACACACAATTTCCCATCCCTGTCCTTGACTGGTCCTACTCTTTCCCTAGTCATTCGCTTATTCCTGACATACCTATAGAAAGCTTTTGGGTTTTCCTTGATCCTTCCTGCCAAATACTTCTCATGTCCCCTCCTTGCTCGTCTTAGCTCTCTCTTTAGATCCTTCCTCGCTACCTTGTAACTATCCATCGCCCCAACCGAAACTTCACACTTCATCTTCACATAGGCCTCCTTCTTCCTCTTAACAAGAGATTCCACTTCCTTGGTAAACCACGGTTCCCTCGCTCGACGCCTTCCTCCCTGTCTGACCGGTACATACTTATCAAGAACACACAGTAGCTGATCCTTGAACAAGCCCCACTTATCCAGTGTGCCCAACACTTGCAGCCTACTTCTCCACCTTATCCCCCCAAGTCACGTCTAATGGCATCATAATTGCCCTTCCCCCAGCTATAACTCTTTCCCTGCGGTGTATACTTATCCCTTTCCATCATTAACGTAAACGTCACCGAATTGTGGTCACTGTCCCCAAAGTGCTCTCCTACCTCCAAATCCAACACCTGGCCTGGTTCATTACCCAAAACCAAATCCAACGTGGCCTCGCCTCTTGTTGGCCTGTCAACATATTGTTTCAGGAAACCCTCCTGCACACACTGTACAAAAAACGACCCATCTATTGTACTCGAACTATATCTTTTCCAGTCAATATTTGGAAAGTTAAAGTCTCCCATAATAACTACCCTGTTACTTTCGCTCATATCCAGAATCATCTTCGCCATCCTTTCCTCTACATCCCTAGAACTATTAGGAGGCCTATAAAAAACTCCCAACAGGGTGACCTCTCCTTTCCTGTTTCTAACTTCAGCCCATATTACATCGGAAGAAGAGACCCCATCTAGCATCCTCTCCGCCACCGTAATACTGCTCTTGACTAGCTGCGCCACACCTCCCCCTCTTTTGCCTCCTTCTCTGAGTTTACTAAAACACCTAAACCCCGGAACCTGCAACATCCATTCCTGTCCCTGCTCTATCCATGTCTCCGAAATGGCCACAACATCGAAGTCCCAGGTACCAACCCATGCTGCCAGTTCCCCTACCTTGTTTCGTATACTCCTGGCATTGAAGTAGACACACTTCAAACCACCTACCTGAACACTGGCCCCCTCCTGCGACGTCAAATCTGTGCTCCTGACCTCTATACTCTCATTCTCCCTTACCCTAAAACTACAATCCAGGTTCCCATGCCCCTGCTGCATTAGTTTAAACCCCCCCAAAGAGCACTAACAAATCTCCCCCCCAGGATATTTGTGCCCCTCAGGTTCAGATGTAGACCCTCCTGTCTGTAGAGGTCCCACCTTCCCCAGAAAGAGCCCCAGTTATCCAGAAATCTGAATCCCTCCCGCCTGCACCATCCCTGTAGCCACGTGTTTAAATGCTCTCTCTCCCTATTCCTCATCTCACTATCACGTGGCACGGGCAACAACCCAGAGATAACAACTCTGTTTGTTCTAGTTCTGAGCTTCCATCCTAGCTCCCTGAAAGCCTGCCTGACATCCTTGTCCCCTTTCCTACCTATGTCGTTGGTGCCAATGTGGACCACGACTTGGGGCTGCTCCCCCTCCCCCCTAAGGACCCGGAAAACACGATCCGAGACATCACGTACCCTTGCACCTGGGAGGCAACATACCAAACGTGAGTCTCTCACGCTCCCACAAAATCTCCTATCTGTGCCCCTGACTATCGAGTCCCCAATTACTCATGCTCTGCTCCTCTCCCCCTTCCCTTCTGAGCAACAGGGACAGACTCCGCGCCAGAGGCCCGTACCCCATGGCTTACCCCTGGTAAGTCGTCGTCCCCACAAGTATCCAAAGCGGTATACTTGTTTCTCAGGGGAACGACCGCAGGGGATCCCTGCACTGACTGCTTTTTCCCAGTCCCTCTTACAGTTACCCACCAATCTCCAATCTTTGGTGTAACTAATTCCCTGAAGCTGCTATCTATGACCCCTTCTGCCTCCCGAATGATCCGAAGTTCTTCCAACTCCAGTAAAATCAGCAGGGACACTAACTGCATCCCTCACCTCAAACATCCTGCAGGAGGAACATTGCACTCCCTTCCCTGCCATTCCTCTTACTTTCTACCAAGATCTGGCTAACAACGAAATTAAATTTTTATAAAAAATAATAATAATATAATAAAATATGGTACTTACCTCAGACCAATGGGTTTTATTATTAGGTTGGAGGAGGGCGGGTGGGAGACACTACACGTGTAGTGTCTCGGGTTTCCTCTCCACCAGAATTTATTGGTGAGGGTCTTCCCAGACATCCGCGGGTCGACTTCCTGTTCCCGCCTAAAAAACTAATTTTAAAAAAAAGAAAAATTCTCAGCTCCTGCTGAAATTGACTAACCAGCCAGCTCCACTCCCGCCGAAATCGACTGGCCTGCCCCTGCAAAGACAAGTGCTTTTAAAGGTTGACCTACCTCCCAGCAGCCACTTCCGCAATGCTCCCGCTGAAACTGACTCACCAGCTGATTCTCCCGCCGAAATCGACTGGCCTGCCCCTGCAAAGACAAGTGCTTTTAAAGGACAGACTTACCTCCCAGCAACCACTTCCGCAATGCTCCCGCTGAAACTGACTCACCAGCTGATTCTCCCGCCGAAATCGACTGGCCTGCCCCTGCAAAGACAAGTGCTTTTAAAGGACAGACTTACCTCCCAGCAACCACTTCCGCAATGCTCCCGCTGAAACTGACTCACCAGCTGTTCTCACGCCGAAATCGACTGGCCTGCCCCTGCAAAGACAAGTGCTTTTAAAGGTTGACCTACCTCCCAGCAGCCACTTCCACAATGCTCCCGCTGAAACTGACTCACCAGCTGTTCTCACGCCGAAATCGACTGGCCTGCCCCTGCAAAGACAAGTGCTTTTAAAGGACAGAATTACCTCCCAGCAACCACTTCCGCAATGCTCCCGCTGAAACTGACTCACCAGCTGAATCTCCCGCCGAAATCGACTGGCCTGCCCCTGCAAAGACAAGTGCTTTTAAAGGTTGACTTACCTCCCAGCAGCCACTTCCGCAATGCTCCCGCTGAAACTGACTCACCAGCTGTTCTCACGCCGAAATCGACTGGCCTGCCCCTGCAAAGACAAGTGCTTTTAAAGGTTGACTTACCTCCCAGCAGCCACTTCCGCAATGCTCCCGCTGAAACTGACTCACCAGCTGTTCTCACGCCGAAATCGACTGGCCTGCCCCTGCAAAGACAAGTGCTTTTAAAGGTTGACTTACCTCCCAGCAGCCACTTCCGCACTGCTCCCGCTGAAACTGACTCACCAGCTGTTCTCCCGCCGAAATCGACTGGCCTGCACCTGCAAAGACAAGTGCTTTTAAAGGTTGACTTACCTCCCAGCAGCCACTTCCGCAATGCTCCCGCTGAAACTGACTCACCAGCTGTTCTCACGCCGAAATCGACATTTGGGTGGGTGGGTGGATCAGCGAAGAGGAGGATACCTAACCCACCCAAAGGGACCCTCACCCCCTTTTTATGGCCCACCGAACGAATCAACAGCTCTACAACCGCAGCCCCCTCTGAGGGGCCATTGGTCTACTGGAAGAAGAGGACGGGGCAGCCATGTCTTCTGTGCAATCAGCACTTAAATTACCATTATCCGACCACACGCAGCAATTGTCAGGGTTCCAAGGACAGGTGTGTGAGTATCCTATTTCTGAACCTGTGACAGTCACTTACGAGAATAAGTCTGCAGAGCATCAGTTTGTAGTGACTACTGGATTGGACTGTAACTTGTTGGCCCGAGATTTACTGTGTATCTTCCAGCTACAGCTAGAATGCGGAGATGAGGGGGTAACGGTTACATCATGGAGGATGAGACAACAGTGCTATATTTCTATCACCCCCCAGTGGTGGACGTTAGACGTTGAACAGTCACTGCATCACGTTACCCTGGCCTGTGACAGAACTGGACGAAATAGGGAGTTGGAGGACAAATACCGGCCATTACTTGAGACCGAATGGCCAGTCAAGGTTACAGCCACAGTCACAGGAAAAGAAGGTACAGCCGATTTTGTTACAATATCACCACATTTATGGCCACAGTCAGCTTCGGTAAGCCCTCATATTACACGTCAGGTCCACGACCAGTACCATGCCAGGGATCTGGGGCCTATGGTAAGGAGGGCAGTGGATCATTCAGATCCAACAGAGTACGCACTTCAAGTCACGCCAGACGGCACTGCCATAAAATATTTTGAGGTCCCTGAAACGATTAACACTCGACTGCAGCATCACAGGGGACATGATGTGTTGGAATATGTCAATCCACAGGTCTGGGCGGAATACCCATCACAAGTGGGAAAGACAAATGTTACGCCTATTAAGGTGATGATTAAGGATCATGTAAAGCTACCTTCCATTCGACAATACCCCCTGAAATCTCAAGCTGCTCCATCAATAGATAAATTAATTCAAGAGCTGTTGAAACAGGGTATTTTGGTCCCTTGCCAATCAGAATGTAACACCCCCATACTTGCTGTGCCTAAACCAGCCAAACCAGACCAGTACCGATTAGTACAGGATTTACGTTCAATCAATGCCATCGCATAGCCGTTACATGCTCTCACCCTCCAACAGGATATTACGGTGTATAGCTCCCACTCGGTCATCGCACTACTGAGGCAACTGCAGACTCAGCATCTTACCGCAGCTCGTCAGAATAGGTATGAGATATACCTTTTGAACAATCCACGTCTGACATTTAAACACTGTACCACTATCAATCCAGCCTGTTTTCTTAGTGGTCCCCCTGTCCATGAAGACGCACCTGGCCACGACTGTTTAGCCTTGATTCAGGAAACTACCACAATAAGGGGCGATTTGAGTGACATTTCGTCAGAACAACCTGACATGATTATGTGTGGTCAAATATCCCACCGGGGTTTAGTTAATGACCTACTGCAGGCCCTCCTTCTGCCAGCGCAGATTTCCGTTATTAAATGCGCTGCCCACACGAATGGTACAACCCCAGTTGACGTTGGTAATGAACGAGCAGATCGTGCAGCGCGAACAGCCGCACAAATTCAGCAAGTGATGGTGCCTAAGATGTTAAGTCAGACTAAACGATCTACTATAAATATGTCTGCTTTTGACAAGTCAATGCCAACCATCCAAGACGTCATAAGGTTACAGGAGGACGCTCCTGAGAGTGATAAACAAATGTGGAAACGGTTAGGTTGTACATATGATTCTGTTTCCTCTTTATGGACCACGCCAGCACATCAGACTTGTATGTCTGATGTGCTGGCTTTATGGGTCATCGAATGTGTACACTTTGCAACTCATTGTGGGGCTCGGGGGACTAGTGATTTGTTGCTGGACACTTGGTGGCACCCTAAAATGCAGGGGTTGGCCCAAAGCATCAGTAATCGGTGTTTGATTTGTCAGCAATATAACACCGGCAAAGGTATCCCTTGTGGGAAGGGGCAAACCCCGTTGCCCAGTGGTCCCTTTGAGACGCTCCAAATGGATTACATTGAGTTGGAAAGGTGTCAATGTTATAAATATGTTTTGGTCATTGTGGATGTGTTCAGCAGATGGGTCGAGGCGTATCCGACTATCGATAATAAAGCTGCTACTGTAGTTAAAGTCTTGATGAGGGAAATCATTCCCCGGTACGGTATACCAGCTCAGTTAAGTTCTGATAATGGGCCTCATTTTATTGGACAAATTAACAAGGAGTTTTGCTCCCAGTTGGGCATACGCCAGCAGTTACACTGTGCTTATAGACCGCAGGCGGCCGGGTTGGTTGAGAGACACAATCAGACCCTCAAAACTAAATTGGTTAAATTAAGAGCAGACACGGGACTGACATGGCTTAAGTTGTTCCCCGTTGCCCTCTTCCAGCTGCGGGTTACACCTGCGGGACCGGCCCGGCTCTCTCCTGCCGAGATTCTTTATGGCAGGCCTCTTAGAACTCCCTGGAGCCTGCAGGTTCCCAGACTGGTTCAGTTTCATCAGATGACTGAAGAGATGACCACCTATGTTCTAGCCCTCACGCTAGTGCTCAAGGAACTCCATGGCCAGGTCCGCGCGGCTCACCAGCCATCGCCCCCAGTACCTAGCTCACTTTCAGTCCAGCCCGGTGGTTATGTCATGGTCAAAACTTGGACTAGGAAGGGGTCGGAGCCGCGATGGGACGGGCCCTTCCAAGTTCTCCTTACCACCCCCACAGCAGTTAAAGTGGAGGGGCGAAGTGCTTGGGTCCACCTACATTACTGTAAATTGAGTCCATCTCCACTACTGTAAAAGGTCGGATACTAACCTGCCTCCCTTCTCCAGTGCTATTTTACAGGTGTGGAGCTTGATGGAGTGGCTACGCATCGTCTGTATGATATTTGGCCTCACTTCGCTTGGCGTGTTATTGGCGATGGACATGGAAAAGGGGAATATTATGTATCTGTGTAGCCCCAACCAATCTACAAGGTTACATCACCTCTGCAAAGGTGATGTTCTTCGCTGCCCCCATATACGAGGACATGGTATCGACTCATGGAAGGTCATCAAAGTTAAGGAGAATGCAGGAGTCATGAAGCAGTTGCACCGGTCCCGGCGATGGGAAGGGAACATTATATGGACATTGCCTTGTTTTTGGAATACATGTAAATTCAATTTTGGATGTGTTAAGAGTGGTACAATAAAGGTAAAATCAGGCTGTCAGAAGAGCGTAGGAAGAGGCTATGAGGAAGTGAAAGGGACTAGAGAGAGGATGGGGCGTATGAGAAGGGAAGTACAGCTAGAACGTAGGTTACTGGGAGATACACTTAAGTTAGTTAAAGGCCAAACTGAGGAAAACCCGGGTAGTAAACCTTGGGAGCCCTCGGGGCAATAACCAAGGAGTTGTCTCAGCTACGGTTGTTTGCAATGCAGAACCGGTATGCTCTTGACTATCTTCTGGCCCGTGAGGGTGGGGTATGCGCCATAGTGCAGGGCAAGTGCATCATGGGAGTTCAGGACTTGACCGCAAACATCACTAAATTTATGGATCACATACGGGATCACCTGGACAGAATGCAGGATCCTGGCTCTTGGGGTAACTGGGGATTTGGAGGTTGGAAGGACTGGTTGATAAATATGGCCATGTATCTAGTGGTAGCTATCGGCTGCATCTTTGTAGGCCTGGCCATCCTTAAATGTGTGATGGGTAAAATTTAACCCCAAAAAAATTTTAACTGTTAAAATCCATGAGGGTGAAGCAGATGAAGTGGGGCTAAGACAGGAATTGGAAATGCAGCGACGGATCTTTTTAGATGAGGAACCGTAGCTATGGATTGGATAGTTCGGTTATCATAGAATGATAAAAGGACGGAATGACGAATGTGATATAAAATAGTTACTTTAGAGATATTAGTTAATGTAATGTAGAAATAAGCCACTTTGATTCTGGCAAGTAGAGACAAAGGATTTTAGACCGCATGGAAAAAGCAGGAAGAGGTGTGTCTATGAGAGTGATGCTGCATTGATAGGGGCTGGAGAAAGGGATTGGAAGCGAGCCAATCAGAATAGATCAAACAAGTCAGGAGGGACATAGGATGACCTATGGGTGTCGAGTATGTGAAACCTGATGCCATTTGAATGTATGAGTACTGATCTCTTTGTCTGGGACCTTCACTTAGTTCCCGGGGCTGCAGAAAGCAACATGTTATCTGTATCACTGTGGAATAGGTAGCTTGCAAGCTGAATAAAATAACTTCTTTTTACTTGCAAATCCATCTCGACTTTTATTGAGGCCAGACTGACGGAGAAAGAAATTTGGGATTCAACATTAGTGTCCAAAGATGTGCAGGTTAGGTGGATTGGCCATGTTAAATTGTCCCTTAGTGTCCAAAGATGTGCAGGTTGGGTGGATTGGCCATGTTAAATTGTCCCTTAGTGTCCAAAGATGTGCAGGTTAGGTGGATTGGCCATGTTAAATTGTGCCTTAGTGTCCAAAGATGTACAGGTTAGGTGGATTGGCCATGTTAAATTGTCCCTTAGTGTCCAAAGATGTGCAGGTTAGGTGGATTGGCCATGTTAAATTGTCCCTTAGTGTCCAAAGATGTGCAGGTTAGGTGGATTGGCAATGTTAAATTGTCCCTTAGTGTCCAAAGATGTGCAGGTTGGGTGGATTGGCGATGTTAAATTGTCCCTTAGTGTCCAAAGATGTGCAGGTTAGGTGGATTGGCCATGTTAAATTGTCCCTTTGTGTCCAAAGATGTGCAGGTTAGGTGGATTGGCCATGTTAAATTGTCCCTTAGTGAACAAAGATGTGCAGGTTAGGTGGATTAGCCATGATCAATTGTCCCTTAGTGTCCAAAGATGTGCAGGTTAGGTGGATTGGCCATGTTAAATTGTCCCTTAGTGTCCAGAGATGTGCAGGTTAGGTGGATTGGCCATGTTAAATTGTCCCTTAGTGTCCAAAGATGCGCAGGTTAGGTGGATTGGCCTTGATCAATTGTCCCTTAGTGTCCAAAGATGTGCAGGTTAGGTGGATTGGCCATGTTAAATTGTCCCTTAGTGTCCAAAGATGTGCAGGTTAGGTGGATTGTCCATGTTAAATTGTCCCTTAGTGTCCAAAGATGTGCAGGTTGGGTGGATTGGCCATGTTAAATTTTCCCTTAGTGTCCAAAGATGTGCAGGTTAGGTGGATTGGCCAGGTTAAATTGTCCCGTAGTGTCCAAAGATGTGTAGGTTAGGTGGATTGGCCATGTTAAATTGTCCCTTAGTGTCCAAAGATGTACAGGTTAGGTCGATTGGCCATGTTAAATTGTCCCTTAGTGTCCAAAGATGTGCAGGTTAGGTGGATTGGCCATGTTAAATTGTCCCTTAGTGTCCAAAGATGTGCAGGTTGGGTGGATTGGCCATGTTAAATTGTCCCTTAGTGTCCAAAGATGTACAGGTTAGGTGGATTGGCCCTGTTAAATTGTCCCATAGTGTCCAAAAATGTGCAGGTTAGGTGGATTGGCCATGTTAAATTGTCCCTTAGTGTCCAAAGATGTGCAGGTTGGGTGGATTGGCCATGTTAAATTGTCCCTTAGTGTCCAAAGGTGTGCAGGTTAGGTGGATAGGCCATGTTAAATTGTCACTTAGTGTCCAAAGATGTGCAGGTTAGGAGGATTGGCCAAGTTAAATTGTCCCTTAGTGTCCAAACATGTGCAGGTTGGGTGGATTGGCCATGTTAAATTGTCCCTTAGTGTCCAAAGATGTACAGGTTAGGTGGATTGGCCATGTTAATTTGTCCCATCGTGTCCAAAGATGTGCAGATTAGGTGGATTGACCGTGTTAAATTGTCCCTTAGTGTCCAAAGATGTGCAGATTAGGTGGATTGACCGTGTTAAATTGTCCCTTAGTGTCCAAAGATGTGCACGTTAGGTGGATTGGCCATGTTAAATTGTGCCTTAGTGTCCAAAGATGTACAGGTTAGGTGGATTGGCCATGTTAAATTGTCCCTTAGTGTCCAAAGATGAGCAGGTTAGGTGAATTGGCCATGTTAAATTGTCCCTTAGTGTCCAAAGATGTACAGGTTAGGTGGATTGGCCATGTTAAATTGTCCCTTCGTGTCCAAAGATGTGCAGGTTAGGTGGATTGGCCATGTTAAATTGTCCATTAGTGTCCAAAGATGTGCAGGTAAGGTGGATTGGCCATGTTAAATTGTCCCTTAGTGTCCAAAGATGTGCAGGTTGGGTGGATTGGCCATGTTAAATTGTCCCTTAGTGTCCAAAGATGTGCAGATTAGGTGGATTGACCGTGTTAAATTGTCCCGTAGTGAACAAAGATGTGCAGGTTAGCTGGATTGGCCATGATCAATTGTCCCTTAGTGTCCAAAGATGTGCAGGTTAGGTGGATTGGCCATGTTAAATTGTCCATTAGTGTCCAAAGATGTGCAGGTAAGGTGGATTGGCCATGTTAAATTGTCCCTTAGTGTCCAAAGATGTGCAGGTTGGGTGGATTGGCCATGTTAAATTGTCCCTTAGTGCCCAAAGATGTGCAGGTTAGGTGGATTGGCCGTGTTAAATTGTCCCTTAGTGTCCAAAGATGTACTGGTTAGGTGGATTGGCCACGTTAAATTGTCCCTCAGTGTACAAAGATGCGCAGGATAGGTGGATTGGCCTTGATCAATTGTCCCTTAGTGTCCAAAGATGTGCAGGTTAGGTGGATTGGCCATGTTAAATTCTCCCTTAGTGTCCAAAGATGTGCAGGTTAGGTGGATTGGCCATGTTAAATTGTCCCTTAGTGTCCAGAGATGTGCCGGTTAGGTGGATTGGCCATGTTAAATTGTCCCTTAGTGTCCAAAGATGTGCAGGTTAGGTGGATTGGCCATGTTAAATTGTCCCTTAGTGCCCAAAGATGTGCAGGTTAGGTGGATTGTCCATGTTAAATTGTCCCTTAGTGTCCAAAGATGTGCAGGTTGGGTGGATTGGCCATGTTAAATTATCCCTTAGTGTCCAAAGATGTGCAGCTTAGGTGGATTGGCCAGGTTAAATTGTCCCGTAGTGTCCAAAGATGTGCAGGTTAGGTGGATTGGCCATGTTAAATTGTCCCGTAGTGTCCAAAGATGTACAGGTTAGGTCGATTGGCCATGTTAAATTGTCCCTTAGTGTCCAAAGATGTGCAGGTTAGGTGGATTGGCCATGTTAAATTGTCCCTTAGTGTCCAAAGATGTGCAGGTTAGGTGGATTGGCCATGTTAAATTGTCCCGTAGTGTCCAAAGATGTGCAGGTTGGGTGGATTGGCCATGTTAAATTGTCCCTTAGTGTCCAAAGATGTGCAGGTTAGGTGGATTGGCCATGTTAAATTGTCCCTTAGTGTCCAAAGATGTGCAGGTTGGGTGGATTGGCCATGTTAAATTGTCCCTTAGTGTCCAAAGATGTGCAGGTTAGGTGGATTGGCCATGTTAAATTGTCCATTAGTGTCCAAAGATGTGCAGGTAAGGTGGATTGGCCATGTTAAATTGTCCCTTCGTGTCCAAAGATGTGCAGGTTGGGTGGATTGGCCATGTTAAATTGTCCCTTAGTGTCCAAAGATGTGCAGATTAGGTGGATTGACCGTGTCAAATTGTCCCTTAGTGTCCAAAGATGTGCAGATTAGGTGGATTGACCGTGTTAAATTGGCCCTTAGTGTCCAAAGATGTGCAGGTTAGGTGGATTGGCCATGTTAAATTGTCCCTTAGTGAACAAAGATGTGCAGGTTAGGTGGATTGGCCATGATCAATTGTCCCTTAGTGTCCAAAGATGTGCAGGTTAGGTGGATTGGCCATGTTAAATTGTCCCTTAGTGTCCAAAGATGTGCAGGTTGGGTGGATTGGCCATGTTAAATTGTCCCTTAGTGTCCAAAGATGTGCAGGTTAGGTGGATTGGCCATGTTAAATTGTGCCTTAGTGTCCAAAGATGTACAGGTTAGGTGGATTGGCCATGTTAAATTGTCCCTTAGTGTCCAAAGATGTGCAGGTTAGGTGGATTGGCCATGTTAAATTGTCCCTTAGTGTCCAAAGATGTGCAGGTTAGGTGGATTGGCAATGTTAAATTGTCCCTTAGTGTCCAAAGATGTGCAGGTTGGGTGGATTGGCGATGTTAAATTGTCCCGTAGTGTCCAAAGATGTGCAGGTTAGGTGGATTGGCCATGTTAAATTGTCCCTTTGTGTCCAAAGATGTGCAGGTTAGGTGGATTGGCCATGTTAAATTGTCCCTTAGTGAACAAAGATGTGCAGGTTAGGTGGATTGGCCATGTTAAATTGTCCCTTAGTGTCCAAAGATGTGCAGGTTGGGTGGATTGGCCATGTTAAATTGTCCCTTAGTGTCCAAAGATGTGCAGGTTAGGTGGATTGACCATGTTAAATTGTCCATTAGTGTCCAAAGATGTGCAGGTAAGGTGGATTGGCCATGTTAAATTGTCCCTTCGTGTCCAAAGATGTGCAGGTTGGGTGGATTGGCCATGTTAAATTGTCCCTTAGTGTCCAAAGATGTGCAGATTAGGTGGATTGACCGTGTCAAATTGTCCCTTAGTGTCCAAAGATGTGCAGATTAGGTGGATTGACCGTGTTAAATTGGCCCTTAGTGTCCAAAGATGTGCAGGTTAGGTGGATTGGCCATGTTAAATTGTCCCTTAGTGAACAAAGATGTGCAGGTTAGGTGGATTGGCCATGATCAATTGTCCCTTAGTGTCCAAAGATGTGCAGGTTAGGTGGATTGGCCATGTTAAATTGTCACTTAGTGTCCAAAGATGTGCAGGTTGGGTGGATTGGCCATGTTAAATTGTCCCTTAGTGTCCAAAGATGTGCAGGTTAGGTGGATTGGCCATGTTAAATTGTGCCTTAGTGTCCAAAGATGTACAGGTTAGGTGGATTGGCCATGTTAAATTGTCCCTTAGTGTCCAAAGATGTGCAGGTTAGGTGGATTGGCCATGTTAAATTGTCCCTTAGTGTCCAAAGATGTGCAGGTTAGGTGGATTGGCAATGTTAAATTGTCCCTTAGTGTCCAAAGATGTGCAGGTTGGGTGGATTGGCGATGTTAAATTGTCCCGTAGTGTCCAAAGATGTGCAGGTTAGGTGGATTGGCCATGTTAAATTGTCCCTTTGTGTCCAAAGATGTGCAGGTTAGGTGGATTGGCCATGTTAAATTGTCCCTTAGTGAACAAAGATGTGCAGGTTAGGTGGATTAGCCATGATCAATTGTCCCTTAGTGTCCAAAGATGTGCAGGTTAGGTGGATTGGCCATGTTAAATTGTCCCTTAGTGTCCAGAGATGTGCAGGTTAGGTGGATTGGCCATGTTAAATTGTCCCTTAGTGTCCAAAGATGCGCAGGTTAGGTGGATTGGCCTTGATCAATTGTCCCTTAGTGTCCAAAGATGTGCAGGTTAGGTGGATTGGCCACGTTAAATTGTCCCTTCGTGTCCAAAGATGTGCAGGTTAGGTGGATTGTCCATGTTAAATTGTCCCTTAGTGTCCAAAGATGTGCAGGTTGGGTGGATTGGCCATGTTAAATTTTCCCTTAGTGTCCAAAGATGTGCAGGTTAGGTGGATTGGCCAGGTTAAATTGTCCCGTAGTGTCCAAAGATGTGTAGGTTAGGTGGATTGGCCATGTTAAATTGTCCCTTAGTGTCCAAAGATGTACAGGTTAGGTCGATTGGCCATGTTAAATTGTCCCTTAGTGTCCAAAGATGTGCAGGTTAGGTGGATTGGCCATGTTAAATTGTCCCGTAGTGTCCAAAGATGTGTAGGTTAGGTGGATTGGCCATGTTAAATTGTCCCTTAGTGTCCAAAGATGCGCAGGTTAGGTGGATTGGCCTTGATCAATTGTCCCTTAGTGTCCAAAGATGTGCAGGTTAGGTGGATTGGCCATGTTAAATTGTCCCTTAGTGTCCAAAGATGTGCAGGTTAGGTTGATTGGCCATGTTAAATTGTCCCTTAGTGTCCAAAGATGTGCAGGTTAGGTGGATTGGCCATGTTAAATTGTCCCGTAGTGTCCAAAGATGTGCAGGTTGGGTGGATTGGCCATGTTAAATTGTCCCTTAGTGTCCAAAGATGTGCAGGTTAGGTGGATTGGCCATGTTAAATTGTCCCTTAGTGTCCAAAGATGTGCAGGTTGGGTGGATTGGCCATGTTAAATTGTCCCTTAGTGTCCAAAGATGTGCAGGTTAGGTGGATTGGCCATGTTAAATTGTCCATTAGTGTCCAAAGATGTGCAGGTAAGGTGGACTGGCCATGTTAAATTGTCCCTTCGTGTCCAAAGATGTGCAGGTTGGGTGGATTGGCCATGTTAAATTGTCCCTTAGTGTCCAAAGATGTGCAGATTAGGTGGATTGACCGTGTCAAATTGTCCCTTAGTGTCCAAAGATGTGCAGATTAGGTGGATTGACCGTGTTAAATTGGCCCTTAGTGTCCAAAGATGTGCAGGTTAGGTGGATTGGCCATGTTAAATTGTCCCTTAGTGAACAAAGATGTGCAGGTTAGGTGGATTGGCCATGATCAATTGTCCCTTAGTGTCCAAAGATGTGCAGGTTAGGTGGATTGGCCATGTTAAATTGTCCCTTAGTGTCCAAAGATGTGCAGTTTGGGTGGATTGGCCATGTTAAATTGTCCCTTAGTGTCCAAAGATGTGCAGGTTAGGTGGATTGGCCATGTTAAATTGTGCCTTAGTGTCCAAAGATGTACAGGTTAGGTGGATTGGCCATGTTAAATTGTCCCTTAGTGTCCAAAGATGTGCAGGTTAGGTGGATTGGCCATGTTAAATTGTCCCTTAGTGTCCAAAGATGTGCAGGTTAGGTGGATTGGCAATGTTAAATTGTCCCTTAGTGTCCAAAGATGTGCAGGTTGGGTGGATTGGCGATGTTAAATTGTCCCGTAGTGTCCAAAGATGTGCAGGTTAGGTGGATTGGCCATGTTAAATTGTCCCTTTGTGTCCAAAGATGTGCAGGTTAGGTGGATTGGCCATGTTAAATTGTCCCTTAGTGAACAAAGATGTGCAGGTTAGGTGGATTAGCCATGATCAATTGTCCCTTAGTGTCCAAAGATGTGCAGGTTAGGTGGATTGGCCATGTTAAATTGTCCCTTAGTGTCCAGAGATGTGCAGGTTAGGTGGATTGGCCATGTTAAATTGTCCCTTAGTGTCCAAAGATGCGCAGGTTAGGTGGATTGGCCTTGATCAATTGTCCCTTAGTGTCCAAAGATGTGCAGGTTAGGTGGATTGGCCATGTTAAATTGTCCCTTAGTGTCCAAAGATGTGCAGGTTAGGTGGATTGTCCATGTTAAATTGTCCCTTAGTGTCCAAAGATGTGCAGGTTGGGTGGATTGGCCATGTTAAATTTTCCCTTAGTGTCCAAAGATGTGCAGGTTAGGTGGATTGGCCAGGTTAAATTGTCCCGTAGTGTCCAAAGATGTGTAGGTTAGGTGGATTGGCCATGTTAAATTGTCCCTTAGTGTCCAAAGATGTACAGGTTAGGTCGATTGGCCATGTTAAATTGTCCCTTAGTGTCCAAAGATGTGCAGGTTAGGTGGATTGGCCATGTTAAATTGTCCCTTAGTGTCCAAAGATGTGCAGGTTGGGTGGATTGGCCATGTTAAATTGTCCCTTAGTGCCCAAAGATGTACAGGTTAGGTGGATTGGCCCTGTTAAATTGTCCCATAGTGTCCAAAGATGTGCAGGTTAGGTGGATTGGCCATGTTAAATTGTCCCTTAGTGTCCAAAGATGTGCAGGTTGGGTGGATTGGCCATGTTACATTGTCCCTTAGTGTCCAAAGGTGTGCAGGTTAGGTGGATAGGCCATGTTAAATTGTCCCTTAGTGTCCAAAGATGTGCAGGATAGGAGGATTGGCCAAGTTAAATTGTCCCTTAGTGTCCAAACATGTGCAGGTTGGGTGGATTGGCCATGTTAAATTGTCCCTTAGTGTCCAAAGATGTACAGGTTAGGTGGATTGGCCATGTTAATTTGTCCCATCGTGTCCAAAGATGTGCAGATTAGGTGGATTGACCGTGTTAAATTGTCCCTTAGTGTCCAAAGATGTGCAGATTAGGTGGATTGACCGTGTTAAATTGTCCCTTAGTGTCCAAAGATGTGCACGTTAGGTGGATTGGCCATGTTAAATTGTGCCTTAGTGTCCAAAGATGTACAGGTTAGGTGGATTGGCCATGTTAAATTGTCCCTTAGTGTCCAAAGATGAGCAGGTTAGGTGAATTGGCCATGTTAAATTGTCCCTTAGTGTCCAAAGATGTACAGGTTAGGTGGATTGGCCATGTTAAATTGTCCCTTCGTGTCCAAAGATGTGCAGGTTAGGTGGATTGGCCATGTTAAATTGTCCATTAGTGTCCAAAGATGTGCAGGTAAGGTGGATTGGCCATGTTAAATTGTCCCTTAGTGTCCAAAGATGTGCAGGTTGGGTGGATTGGCCATGTTAAATTGTCTCTTAGTGTCCAAAGATGTGCAGATTAGGTGGATTGACCGTGTTAAATTGTCCCTTAGTGTCCAAAGATGTGCAGATTAGGTGGATTGACCGTGTTAAATTGTCCCTTAGTGTCCCAAGATGTGCAGGTTAGGTGGATTGGCCATGATAAATTGTCCCTTAGTGTCCAAAGATGTACTGGTTAGGTGGATTGGCCACGTTAAATTGTCCCTCAGTGTCCAAAGATGCGCAGGATAGGTGGATTGGCCTTGATCAATTGTCCCTTAGTGTCCAAAGATGTGCAGGTTAGGTGGATTGGCCATGTTAAATTGTCCCTTAGTGTCCAAAGATGTGCAGGTTAGGTGGATTGGCCATGTTAAATTGTCCCTTAGTGTCCAGAGATGTGCCGGTTAGGTGGATTGGCCATGTTAAATTGTCCCTTAGTGTCCAAAGATGTGCAGGTTAGGTGGATTGGCCATGTTAAATTGTCCCTTAGTGCCCAAAGATGTGCAGGTTAGGTGGATTGTCCATGTTAAATTGTCCCTTAGTGTCCAAAGATGTGCAGGTTGGGTGGATTGGCCATGTTAAATTGTCCCTTAGTGTCCAAAGATGTGCAGCTTAGGTGGATTGGCCATGTTAAATTGTCCCGTAGTGTCCAAAGATGTGCAGGTTGGGTGGATTGGCCATGTTAAATTGTCCCTTAGTGTCCAAAGATGTGCAGGTTAGGTGGATTGGCCATGTTAAATTGTCCCTTAGTGTCCAAAGATGTGCAGGTTGGGTGGATTGGCCATGTTAAATTGTCCCTTAGTGTCCAAAGATGTGCAGGTTAGGTGGATTGGCCGTGATAAATTGTCCCTTAGTGTCCAAAGATGTGCAGGTTAGGTGGATTGGCCATGTTAAATTGTCCCTTAGTGTCCAAAGATGTGCAGGTTGGGTGGATTGGCCATGTTAAATTGTCCCTTAGTGTCCAAAGATGTGCAGGTTAGGTGGATTGGCCATGTTAAATTGTCCATTAGTGTCCAAAGATGTGCAGGTAAGGTGGATTGGCCATGTTAAATTGTCCCTTCGTGTCCAAAGATGTGCAGGTTGGGTGGATTGGCCATGTTAAATTGTCCCTTAGTGTCCAAAGATGTGCAGATTAGGTGGATTGACCGTGTCAAATTGTCCCTTAGTGTCCAAAGATGTGCAGATTAGGTGGATTGACCGTGTTAAATTGGCCCTTAGTGTCCAAAGATGTGCAGGTTAGGTGGATTGGCCATGTTAAATTGTCCCTTAGTGAACAAAGATGTGCAGGTTAGGTGGATTGGCCTTGATCAATTGTCCCTTAGTGTCCATAGATGTGCAGGTTAGGTGGATTGGCCATGTAAATTGTCCCTTAGTGTCCAAAGATGTGCAGGTTAGGTGGATTGACCATGATAAATTGTCCTTAGTGTCCAAAGATGTGCAGGTTGGGTGGATTGGCCATGTTAAATTGTCCCTTCGTGTCCAAAGATGTGCAGGTTAGGTGGATTGGCCATGATAGATTGTCCTTAGTGTCCAAAGATGTGCAGGTTAGGTGGATTGGCCATGTTAAATTGTCCCTTAGTGTCCAAAGATGTACAGGTTAGGTGGGTTGGCCATGTTAAATTGTCCCTTAGTGTCCAAAGATGTACAGGTTAAGTGGATTGGCCATGATAAATTGTCCCTTAGTGTCCAAAGATGTGCAAGTTAGGTGGGTTGGCCATGTTAAATTGTCCCTTAGTGTCCAAAGATGTACAGGTTAGGTGGATTGGCCATGATAAATTGTCCTTAGTGTCCAAAGATGTGCAGGTTAGGTGGATTGGCCATGTTAAATTGTCCCTCAGTGTCCAAAGATGTACAGGTTCGGTGGATTGGCCATGTTAAATTGTCCCTTAGTGTCCAAAGATGTGCAGGTTGGGTGGATTGGCCATGTTAAATTGTCCCTTAGTGCCCAAAGATGTGCAGGTTAGGTGGATTGGCCATGTTGAATTGGCCCTTACTGTCCAAAGATGTACAGGTTAGGTGGATTGGCCATGATAAATTGTCCCTTAGTGTCCAAAGATGTACAGGTTCGGTGGATTGGCCATGTTAAATTGTCCCTTAGTGTCCAAAGATGTGCAGGTTGGGTGGATTGGCCATGATAAATTGTCCCTTAGTGTCCAAAGATGTACAGGTTCGGTGGATTGGCCATGTTAAATTGTCCCTTAGTGTCCAAAGATGTACAGGTTCGGTGGATTGGCCATGATAAATTGTCCCTTAGTGTCCAAAGATGTACAGGTTCGGTGGATTGGCCATGTTAAATTGTCCCTTAGTGTCCAAAGATGTACAGGTTCGGTGGATTGGCCATGATAAATTGTCCCTTAGTGTCCAAAGATGTGTAGGATAGGTTGAGGGATTATTGAGTTAGGGTGAGGGAGTGACCTTAGGTAGAGTGCTCTTTCTGTGGCCTCCTCCTATTCTGTTGGGATTCTATGATTCTACACCTGCAGCTTCAAATAATGACAAAGTTGTCCTTATTTGTGAGATGTTGAATCCTTCATCCCGGTAAATCACTGAGTGTCTTTAAGACAGAGATAGATAGGTTTTTGATTAATAAGGGGATCATGGGTTATGGGGAGACGGCAGGAGAATGGGGATGAGAAAATATCAGCCATGATTGAATAGCAGAGCAGACTCGATGGGCCGAGTGGCCTAATTCTGCTCTTATGTCTTATGGCACATGAATTTATCATAGAATCCCTACAGTGCAGTAGGAGGCCATTCGGCCAATCGAGTCTGTGCTGACCCTTCAAAAGAGCACCCTACCTAGGCTCCATCCACATTCTAGCCATGTATCCCCACCCAGCCTTTGGGCACTGGGGGGCAATTTTAGCACGGCTAATCCACCTAACCTTCACATCTTTGGACTGTGGGAGGAAACCGGAGCACCCGGAGGAAACCCATGCAGACAAGGGGAGAACGTGCAAACTCCATACATACAGTCACCAGAGGTCGGAATCGAATGCGGGTCCCTGGCGCCATGAGGCAACAGTGCTAACCACTGTGCCACCATGCCGCCCCCAACTTTGTTCTCTGCCACCCCCTAGGTTCCCCAGGTCAGTCCACTTGTTATTCACCCGACTGGTTATTTTCTACCTGACAATGAGTGTTGGTTGCCAAGGGATCTACCAAGATGTACAGCATTGCTGAATCTGAACTTCTTCCCTGCTGTAAACTTTTAAAAAATGTCCCTGGATCGTTGCCCAGATCAAAATATACTGGCCCATTTTCCACGTTACTTGCATATTATATATATCAAAAATAGCAGTGATCCTCACACTGACCCTCAGGTCTGAACATTGTCAGATTGGGAGAACCACACATGGCCTAGGATTGAGGGCAAAGATACTTCAGTGGACAACTAACTGTTTAATGCAACACAATTAGTCACCATGTTTCTTCCTGGTGTTGAAGTTAGATTTCTCTGAAGAAATGCAAGATGAATTTTTGGATTCTTTTGACTTGGAAATAGAGATGTCCGATTTCGATATAGGGTCACTCTTGAAAGGATTCATTCCATAAACATCGGTGGTTCAGTGGTAGAATTCTTGCCTGCCACGCGGGAGGCCCGGGTTTGATTCCTGGCCAATGCGTTTGCTTTGGGCAGCATGGTAGCATTGTGGTTAGCACAATTGCTTCACAGCTCCAGGGTCCCAGGTTCGATTCCGGCTTGGGTCACTGTCTGTTCGGAGTCTGCACATCCTCCCCGTGTGTGCGTGGGTTTCCTCCGGGTGCTCCGGTTTCCTCCCACAGTCCAAAGATGTGCAGGTTAGGTGGATTGGCCATGATAAATTGCCCTTAGTGTCCAAAATTGCCCTTAGTGTTGGGTGGGGTTACTGGGTTATGGGGATAGGGTGGAGGTAGTATTGACCTTGGGTAGGGTGCTCTTTCCAAGAGCCGGTGCGGACTCGATGGGCCGAATGGCCTCCTTCTGCACTGTAAATTCTATGATAATCTATGATTTAAACTATAGAAACTTCAAGGCTGTGACTTGCAGGAGAGTTTAATTCATGGAGCAGGCAGGATGAGGAGTTAATTCTGATTTGGAGTTAATCCTGTCCGTTAAAAGTTTTTCCTTCTCCATTTTCTTTGGTTACTCATTATTTAAAAATTGCATAGACTGGAGTAAAACCTCTCAGAAGCCGAGTCAGAGAGAAATTCTTATCGATGTGCAGGTTAGGCGGATTGGCCATGTTAAATTGCCCTTCGTGTCCAAAAGAAAAGTTAATTGGGGTTAAGAGGATGGGGTGGAGGAGGCGTGGGCTTGTGTGGGGTGCTCTTTACAGGGGCCGGTGCAGACTCGATGGGCCGAATGGCCTCCTTCTGCACAGTAAATTCTATGATCACCCAAAGAAGGATCTGGAGACGGTGTCCAATTGCACTGAGTTTTATGAAGCGAGTGGAGAAATTCAAGGAGAGATTTTTTGAATATTCGTTCAGAGGGCATTTGATGATTATTTGTAAAGGAGCAATGTGCAGGGGTACGGGGAAAAGGCAGGGAAATGGCATTCAGCCATGATGCTTGTTTGGAGACTTGGTGCTGATGCGGTGGGCCGAATGGAATCCTTCTGTGCTGTAACCATTCTATGATCCTGTGATGTTGGCTAGACCAGCATTTATTGCCTATCCTTAATTGCCCCTTGAGAAGGTGATAGTGAGCTGCCTTCTTGAACCGCAGCAGTCCCTGTGGTGTAGGTACACCCACTGCACTGTTAGGGAGGGAGTTCCAGGATTTTGACCCAGCGACAGTGAAGGAACGGCCGATATATTTCCAAGTCAGGGTGGTGAGTGACTCGGAGGGAAAACTCCAGGTGGTGGGGTTCCCAGGTATCTGCTGCCCTTGACCTTCTAGATGGTAGAGGTTGTGGGTTTGAAAGGTGCTGTCTAAGGAACCTTGGTGAGTTGCTGCAGTGCATCTTGTAGATGGTACACACGGCTGCCACTGTGCGTCGGTGGTGGAGGGAGTGAATGTTTGTGGATGGGGCTCCAATCAAGCGGGGCTGCTTTGTCCTGGATGGTGTCGAGCTTCTCGAGTGTTGTTGGAGCTGCACTCATCCAGGCAAGTGGAGAGTATTCCATCACACTCCTGACTTCTGCCTTGTACACGGTGGATACAGCAGAAAGGGCTAACAGAGTGGATATACTAATGTGTGACATAGAATAGATGATGATGTATCACTGGCATCAGTCAGCCATGTGTTAGACTCAAAGAGAAGGAAAGGTTTGAATACCATGTGCAGGAGTAACATCACTACTCCCTGTGACCTGTTTAGATGTAATACGAATGAATAAGTATCAGGGTATGACCATAGCCTGTCTAGTAACCAAGAACCACACCGGGAGTCCACACATAGAAGGGCCAGCTCAGAACATAGAATCATAGAATTTAGAGTGCAGAAGGAGGCCATTTGGCCCATCGAGTCTGCACCGGCCCTTGGAAAGAGGACCCAACTTAAGCTCCATCCCTCCACCCTATCCCCTTGATCCCAGTAACCCCATCTAACCTTTTTGGACACGAAGGGCAATTTATCATGGCCAATCCACCTAACCTGCACATCTTTGGACTGTGGGAGGAAACCGGAGCGCCCGGAGGAAACCCACGCAGACACGGGGAGAACGTGCAGACTCCGCACAGACAGTGACCCAAGCCGGGAATCGAACCTGGGACCCTGGCATCAGCAGTGGAGACATTGGTGTAAAAAATACATTGGTGTGATCGACGGACCCACAGAATCAAGAAAACCTTGATAGCAGCTCGTACTTACTCCTCGATGGAAGGAGGAAGCAAACTGGAGAGAGATAACAATGACTAAATCCAGCGAGCAGTTTCTGACCTTACCCCGCTCGTTTGACTGCAGAGAGGCCAAAGATGGAAGTTATAGGACCGCCATTCCCATCTATATAGAACAGCATCGGTGCAGCAGCAGACAACGTTCTCCTCAGGCAGAGTGTGGAGGAGTACGCTGCAGATTTTGACACCATCCTTAAAGCTTTTGAGACTTACTTTAGCCCAAAGCAAAACTTAGCAATACAGTGGGCACGCTTTTAACCAAAGATGCCAACTATGGTGCCCGCCCACCCCAGCCATATTATGGGTGTGAGCTCTGGGGTGGGTGAGAAAATGGTGGGTCCGGCTCGGAGGGAGCACGTAAAATGCAGCCCATAGTTTAATATTGTTCAGTAAGAAGTTTTACAACACCAGGTTAAAGTCCAACAGGTTTGTTTCGATGTCACTAGCTTTCGGAGCGCTGCTCCTTCCTCAGGTGAGTGTGGAGTTCCTTCACCTGAGGAAGGAGCAGCGCTCCGAAAGCAAGTGACATCGAAACAAACCTGTTGGACTTTAACCTGGTGTTGTAAAACTTCTTACTGTGCTCACCCCAGTCCAACGCCAGCATCTCCACATCATGGCTTTAATATTGTTGTTAGGGGGGGGAAGATTTATAAAGAGTTAACAGAGCAAAAATGCTAATGTAGGACAATGTGGAAAAGTGTGAGGTTATGCACTTTGGAAGGAGGAATTTAGGCACAGACTACTTTCCAAATGGGGAAATGCTTCGGAAATCAGAAGCACAAAGGGACTTGGGAGTCCTTGTTCACGATTCTCTTAAGGTTAATGTGCAGGTTCAGTCGGCAGTTAAGAAGGCAAGTGCAATGTTAGCATTCATGTCAAGAGGGCTAGAATACAAGGCCAGGGATGTACTTCTGAGGCTGTATAAGGCTCTGGTCAGACCCCATTTGGAGTATTGTGAGCAGTTTTGGGCCCCGTATCTAAGGAAGGATGTGCTGGCCTTGGAAAGGGTCCAGAGGAGGTTCACAAGAATGATCCCTGGAATGAAGAACTTGTCGTATGAGGAACAGTTGAGGACTCTGGGTCTGTACTCGTTGGAGTTTAGAAGGATGAGGAGTGATCTTATTGAAACTTACAGGATACTGCGAGGCCTGGATAGAGTGGACGTGGAGAGGATATTTCCACTTGTAGGAAAAAGTAGCAGCAGAGGACACCATCTCAGACTGAAGGGACGATCCTTTAAAACAGAGATGAGGAGGAATTTCTTCAGCCAGAGGGTGGTGAATCTGTGGAACTCTTTGCCGCAGAAGGCTGTGGAGGCCAAATCACTGAGTGTCTTTAAGACAGAGATAGATAGGTTCCTGATCAATAAGGGGATCAGGGGTTATGGGGAGAAGGCAGGTGAAGGAGGATGAGAAAATATCAGCCATGATGGAATGGCGGAGCAGACTCGATGGGCCGAGTGGCCTAATTCTGCTCCGATGTCTTATAGTCTTATGAATGATAAGAAGGACCATCTCAGAACAGTGAGCAAGCTTTGGGGAGGCAGGGAGTGAGTTACTCACCACAGAATTCCCAACCTCTGTCCTGCTCTTGGGGCCACGTAAATTAGACTGTTGCAAACAATCCAGGAGAAAATAAATCTGCTTTTCCCTCAGCTTAAATATCAGTGAGAACATAGAACATCGAAAAATACAGCACAGAACAGGCCCTTCGGCCCACGATGTTGTGCCGAACCTTTGTCCTAGATTAATCATAGACTATCATTGAATTTACAGTGCAGAAGGAGGCCATTCGGCCCTTTGAGTCTGCACCGGCTCTTGGAAAGAGCACCCTACCCAAACTCAACACCTCCACCCAACACCAAGGGCAATTTTGGACATTAAGGGCAATTTATCATGGCCAATCCACCAAACCTGCACATCTTTGGACTGTGGGAGGAAACCGGAGCACCCGGAGGAAACCCACACAGACACGGGGAGGATGTGCAGACTCTGCACAGACAGTGACCCAAGCCGGAATCGAACCTGGGACCCTGGATCTGTGAAGCAATTGTGCTATCCACAATGCTACCGTGCTGCCCTTAAGAACAAATAAATCTACACTATATCATTTTACCGTGATCCATGTACCTATCCAATAGCTGCTTGAAGGTCCCTAGTGTTTCCGACTCAACTACTTCCACAGGCAGTGCATTCCATGCCCCCACTACTCTCTGGGTAAAGAACCTACCTCTGACATCCCCCTTATATCTTCCACCATTCACCTTAAATTTATGTACCCTTGTAATGGTTTGTTCCACCCGGGGAAAAAGTCTCTGACTGTCTACTCTATCTATTCCCCTGATCATCTTATAAACCTCTATCAAATCGCCCCTCATCCTTCTCCGTTCTAATGAGAAAAGGCCTAGCACCCTCAACCTTTCCTCGTAAGACCTACTCTCCATTCCAGGCAACATCCTGGTAAATCTCCTTTGCACCTTTTCCAAAGCTTCCACATCCTTCCTAAAATGAGGCGACCAGAACTGTACACAGTGTTCCAAATGTGGCCTTACCAAAGTTTTGTACAGCTGCATCATCACCTCACGGCTCTTAAATTCAATCCCTCTGTTAATGAACGCTAGCACACCATAGGCCTTCTTCACAGCTCTATCCACTTGAGTGGCAACTTTCAAAGATGTATGAACATAGACCCCAAGATCTCTCTGCTCCTCCACATTGCCAAGAACTCTACCGTTAACCCTGTATTCCGCATTCATATTTGTCCTTCCAAAATGGACAACCTCACACTTTTCAGGGTTAAACTTCATCTGCCACTTCTCAGCCCAGCTCTGCATCCTATCTATGTCTCTTTGCAGCCGACAACAGCCTTCCTCACTATCCACAACTCTACCAATCTTCGTATCGTCTGCAAATTTACTGACCCACCCATGAACTCCCTCATCCAAGTAATTCATGAAAATCACAAACAGCAGAGGACCCAGAACTGATCCCTGCAGTACGCCACTGGTAACTAGGATCCAGGCTGAATATTTGCCATCCACCACCACTCTCTGACTTCTATCGGTTAGCCAGTTCGTTATCCAACTGGCCAAATTTCCCACTATCCCATGCCTCCTTACTTTCTGCAGAAGCCTACCATGGGGAACCTTATCAAATGCCTTATTAAAATCCAGGTACACTACATCCACTGCTTTACCTTCATCCACATGCTTGGTCACCTCCTGAAAGAATTCAATAAGACTTGTGAGGCAAGACCTACCCCTCACAAATCCGTGCTGATTATCCCTAATCAAGCAGTGTCTTTCCAGATGCTCAGAAATCCTATCCTTCAGTACCCTTTCCATTACTTTGCCTACCACCGAAGTAAGACTAACTGGCCTGTAATTCCCAGGGTTATCCCTAGTCCCTTTTTTGAACAGGGGCACGACATTCGCCACTCTCCAATCCCCTGGTACCACCCCTGTTGACAGTGAGGACGAAAAGATCATTGCCAATGGCTCTGCAATTTCATCTCTTGCTTCCCATAGAGTCCTTGGATATATCCCGTCAGGCCCGGGGGACTTGTCTATCCTCAAGTTTTTCAAAATGCCAAACACATCTTCCTTCCTGACAAGTATTTCCTCGAGCTTACCAATCTGTTTCACACTGTCCTCTGCAACAATATCGCCCCTCTCATTTGTAAATACAGAAGAAAAATACTCATTCAAGACCTCTCCTATCTCTTCAGACTCAATACACAATCTCCCGCTACTGTCCTTGATCGGACCTACCCTCGCTCTCGTCATTCTCATATTTCTCACATATGTGTAAAAGGCCTTGGGGTTTTCCTTGATCCTACCCGCCAAAGATTGTTCATGCCCTCGCTTAGCTCTCCTAATCCCTTTCTTCAGTTCCCTCCTGGCTATCTTGTATCCCTCCAACGCCCTGTCTGAACCTTGTTTCCTCAGCCTTACATAAGTCTCCTTTTTCCTCTTAACAAGACATTCAACCTCTCTTGTCAACCATGGTTCCCTCACTCGACCATCTCTTCCCTGCCTGACAGGGACATACATATCAAGGACACGTAGAACCTGTTCCTTGAACAAGTTCCACATTTCACTTGTGTCCTTCCCTGACAGCCTATGTTCCCAATTTATGCACTTCAATTCTTGTCTGACAACATCATATTTACCCTTCCCCCAATTGTAAACCTTGCCCTGTTGCATGCACCTAACCCTCTCCATTACTAAAGTGAAAGTCACAGAATTGTGGTCACTATCTCCAAAATGCTCCTCCACTAACACATCTATCACTTGCCCTGGTTCATTACCAAGTACTAAATCCAATATTGCCCCTCCTCTGGTCGGACAATCTACACACTATGTTAGAAAAGCTTCCTGGACACACTGCACAAACACCACCCCATCCAAACTATTTGATCTAAAGAGTTTCCACTCAATGTTTGGGAAGTTAAAGTCACCCATGACTACTACCCTGTGACTTCTGCACCTTTCCAAAATCTGTTTCCCAATCTGTTCCTCCACGTCTCTGCTACTATTGGGGGGCCTATAGAAAACTCCTAACAAGGTGACTGCTCCTTTCCTATTTCGTGTACAAGGCAGCCATCCTCCCAACTCTTCCATACGTCTCAGAATCTTGGGCTACGTACAGACCCCACCTCAAGGCCCTAGAGCGGTATCATCAACGCTGTCTGAGACGGATTCTCCTCATCAGCTGGCACACTGACAGGCATACTAACATCAGTGTCTCTGAAGGAGCCAAGAGCACCAGCATCGAGGTCATGATCATCCGAAACCAACTCTGCTTGACGGCCATGTGAAGGGAAGAGGACTATCTGATTGGGTGAGGCACTTGGAGATTGCAGACCATTGGATGAAACCTCTAGGAATACGTCCAATAAAAACTCTCCAGGAATGCATCCAATAAAGAATGCTCCAGGAATGTATCTAACAAGTGTTGGCGACCTTAGCCAGTAGTGGAGGACAGCAGCGATCTCCGAGAGTTGTCAAGGACTTTTACAACACAGAAAGAGGCCCATTTGCTCATTGTGTCTGTGTCAGCCAAGGTCATATGGTTGGAGGAGGTTACAGATTAAGATAAGGAAGCCATGGAGAAATTTGAAAACGAGGATGAGAATTTTATGAGTGTGACATTTGGCAGACCAGCACCCCACATGATTCAGCGAGAACAAGGGCAAACGGGATTTGGTGTAAACTAGGACGAGAGAGTCTTTTTATGAGCTGGAGCTTATAGAGGGTGGACTATTAGGATGGCTGACCAGAATAGCATTGTGATACTTGCGGCTTGAGAATACTTGAGAAATACTATGTTGTGACTGAGATCAATGAATAATGGGTTAATTCTTGGGCGATTTCTCGCTCACGAGTATGATTGTCCACCTAAGAAACTCCGTGGTCATGGGTTCTGTGTGTTCTTGCATGGCTGATGAGCCTGGTCCTCGGGACGTATCTTTGACCGCACTTTGGCAGGTGTTTGTGGGAGGTAGGATTGATCCTTGGACTCCTTTCTCAGGCTCCTTTTCAAGGCTTCCTCTTGCTGTCCGGTGTCCTCGAAGAATTGTGTTCCTTCAATAAGGAGGTTCTTCTGAATGGGTCTCCCAGGAGTTGACATCCATGTTGCATTTCGTAAGCCTTCAGGGTATCTTTGAAGCCTTCCTTGAGCTGAGCGAAGAAGATTTGCTTTGGCAGTCAGGAGTCTGACATCCTAAGCACATGGCCGGCCCAGCAGAGTTGGTTTCGGATGATCATGACCTCGATGCTGGTGCTCTTGGCTCCTTCAGAGACACTGATGTTAGTATGCCTGTCAGTATGCCAGCTGATGAGGAGAATCCGTCTCAGACAGCATTGATGGTACCGCTCTAGGGCTTTGAGGTGGGGTCTGTACGTAGCCCAAGATTCTGAGACGTATGGAAGAGTTGGGAGGATGGCCGCCTTGTACACGAGGATGTTGGTGTCAGCTCGGATGTCGCGGTTGTCAAAGACTCTCATCCTTAGGCGTCCAAAGGAGGCGATGGCGGATTGGATATGATATTGGATCTCCGTATCAATGTCAGCTTTAGAGGAAAGGTGGCTCCCCAGGTATGGGAAACGTTCCACGTGTGGGATTGTTTCTCCATTGATCTGGATGGAGGGAGAGACCGGATCATGCCCTGGGATGAGTTGGTAAAGGACTTGAGTCTTCTTGAGCTTGAGGCTGAGACCAATTCTTTGGGATGTTTCCGCGAAGGTGTCAAGCATGGCTTGGAAATTCTCCTCAGAGAGTGAAGATGGCGATGTCATCCACATACTGAAGTTCCACGAGCGATGTCAGTGTTGCTTTCCTCTTGGATTTCAACCAGTTGAGGTTGGAAAGTTTTCCGTCCATCCTGTAGATGATGTCCATTCCACTGGGAAGCCTGATCTTGACAAGGTCCAGGATGGTGGCAATGAAGATGGGGAAAAGGGTGAGAGTGATGACACATCCATGCTTGACTCCAGTCTTGATCTTAAAGGTTTCTGTCCTATTTCCATCAGTGAGGACTATCGCCGATACCTTGTCATGAATGTTTTGGAGGATGTTGATGAATTTCTCTGGACAGCTGGACAGGGTCTTCCATAGCACTTCCCAATTGACTGAGTCAAAAACCTTGGTCAGATCGGTGAAGACAATGTGGAGTGGCTGACATTGCTGCTGACTTTTCTCTTGCAGTTGCCAAGCAGTGAAAATCATGTCCGCTGTTCCATGGTTTGGATGGAAGCTACACTGGCTTTCCGGAAGGATTTCTTCAGAGACTCGGAGAAGACAGCTAGAAAGGATACGGGCAATGATCTTCCCGACGATGGAGAAGAGGGAGGTTCCTCAGTAGTTCCCACAGTCCGTTTTGTCGCCTTTTTTGAAGATGGTGGTGATGTCGGAATCCCTGAGGTCGTCAAGAATTTATTTTCTGTCCCAGATTTTCAGCAACAGCTGATGGAGATGACAGGTAATGTCTTCTCCTCCAAATTTAAAAATCTCCGCTGGGATCCCATCCAATCCTGTGGCTTTTCCATTCTTCATGTGTTTAATGGCGGCTTCGACTTCGTCCACGCTTGCCGGGAATCCAAGATCATCTTTGATGGAGAGCTGGGGAATTACCTCAAACATGGCCTCATCTATGGTTGTATCATGTTTTAGGAGTTCTTTGAAGTGTTATCTCCATCGAAGGGCAACGTTGCTCAAGAGGGTTCTATCCCTACTCCGCATCGGTTTGAGGCGTCGGGTATTGGGTCCATATATTGTCTTTGTGTCACTAAAGAAGCCTGGGTGTTATGCTTGTCAGTGAGGAGTTAAAGTTCCTTAGCTTTCTCAGTCCACCATTAGTTCTTGATTTCCCTAGATCTTCCATATACCTCCGCCGTGGCTAATTGATGAGCTCTCCTCCTTGCTGTGCTGGTCGTATCATTTTGCCAAGCACATAAAGCATTCCTCTTCTTGTCGATGAGGTCTTGGATGGTGTGGTTGTTCAAGTTGAACCAGTCTTGGTGTTTCCTGGTCTTGTAGCTGATGTTCTCCCAGTGAGCCAAAGAAGACACAGCCAGAGTGAGACAAAACCAAGAGTGAGTTTGGGAATTTGAATCTAGGTGAGAATTCGAAGCTTGGGTGGTGAGGAAGTGCTTTTTATCCCGGGTAAGTGACTGGTAAGCAGTGTTTCTGTTTTCTTTTTCTTTTAATTGGTACATTGATTTATTTTTTTCTTCGTTGTTTATTTTTTTATTTTATTTTTTTTGGTAAATTGTAATTGTTGAAGTTAACCGAAGGTTTAAGACATGGCAGGAGATCTCAGACCCGTGTCTTGCTCCTCGTGTGCGATGTGGGAGCTCAGGGACATGTCCACTGTCCCTCGCTCCTTCACATGCAAGAAATGTGTCCAGTTGCAGCTCCTGTTAGACCGCTTGACGGCTCTGGAGCTGCGGATGGACTCACTTTGGAGCATCCGTGATGCTGAGGACGTCGTGGATAGCACGTTTAGCGAGTTGGTCACACCGCAGGTGAAAGGTACTGAGGGAGATAGAAAAAGGTGTGATCAAAAGAAGAGCAAGAGTAGGAAGGCAGTGCAGGTGTCCTCTGCGGTCATCTCCCTGCAAAACAGATATACCGCTTTGGATACTGTTGAGGGAGATGGCTCGCCAGGGGAAGGCAGCAGCAGCCAGGTTCATGGCACCGTGGCTGGCTCTGCTGCGCAACTGGGCAGGAAGAAGAATGGCAGGGCTATAGTGATAGGCGACTCAATTGTAAGGGGAATAGACAGGCGGTTCTGCGGACGCAATCGAGACTCCAGGATGGGATGTTGCCTCCCTGGTGCAAGGGTCAAGGACGTCTCGGAGCGGTTGCAGGACATTCTGAGGGGGGGGGGTGAACAGCCAGCTGTCGTGGTGCACATAGGCACCAACGATATCGGTAGAAAACGGGGCGAGGTCCTACAAGCTGAATTTAGGGAGTTAGGAGTTAAACTAAAAAGTAGGACCTCAAAGGTAGTAATCTCAGGATTACTACCAGTGCCACGAACTAGTCAGAGTAGGAATGTCAGGATAGATAGGATGACTGTGTGGCTCGAGAGATGATGCAAGAGGGAGGGATTCAAATTCCTGGGACATTGGAACCGGTTCTGGTGAGGTGGGACCAGTACAAACCAGACGGTCTGCACCTGGGCAGGACTGGAACTGATGTCCTGGGGGGGTGTTTGCTAGAGCTGTTGGGGAGAGTTTAAACTAATGTGGCAGGGGGATGGGAACCGATGCAGGAATTTGGAAGGTAGTAAAACAGGGACAGAAACAAAAGGCAGTAAGGGGGAAAGTGTAAGGCAGAGAAGCCATAGTCAAAAATCAAAAAGGGCGACAGTACAAGGTACAGTGACTGAGGGGAGCTCAGTGAATAGGACCAGGAATACAAAAATAAATAAAACGGGAAGTGAAAACATTAATGGTAAGCGACGCGGCAGGTTGTTACAGGAAGATATGGGTTCAACGACAAGGGAAATTAGGAGAAAGGTTCAGAGGAAATATAACATAGGAGAGGTTACTGATCGAGGTGTTAAGATTCAGAACAGAGGTAAAAAAAGTCAACATAAGTGTACTTTATCTGAATGCTCGTAGTATTCGGAATAAGGTAAATGAGTTGATGGCGCAAATCATCGTGAATGACTAAGATTTAGTGGCCATTACTGAAACATGGTTAAAGGATGGTCACGACTGGGAGTTAAATATCCGAGGGTATCAAACTATTCGGAAGGACAGAGTGGATGGTAAGGGAGGTGATGTAGCTCTGTTATTTAAGGATGACATCCGGGCAACAGTAAGGGATGACATCGGTGCTGTAGAGGATAAGGTTGAATCCATTTGGGTGGAAATCAGGAATAGTAAGGCGAAAAAGTCACCGATAGGAGTAATCTATAGGCCACCAAATAGTAACATTATGGTGGGGCAGGCAATAAACAAAGAAATAACTGATGCATGTAGAAATGGTACAGCAGTTATCATGGGGGATTTTAATCTACATATCGATTGGTTTAACCAGGTCGGTCAAGGCAGCCTTGAGGAGGAGTTTATAGAATGTATCCGCGATAGTTTCCTAGAACAGTATGTAATGGAACCTACGAGGGAACAAGCGGTCCTAGATCTGGTCCTGTGTAATGAGACAGGATTGATTCAGGATCTCATAGTTATGGATCCTCTCAGAAGGAGCGATCACAATATGGTGGAATTTAAAATACAGATGGAGGGTGAGAAGGAAAAAGCAAGCACTAGTGTTTTGTGCTTAAACAAAGGAGATTACAATGGGATGAGAGAAGAACTCAGTAGGGGGCAGCACGGTAGCATTGTGGATAGCACAATTGCTTCACAGCTCCAGGGCCCCAAGTTCGATTCCGGCTTGGGTCACTGTCTGTGCGGAGTCTGCACATCCTCCCTGTGTGTGCGTGGGTTTCCTCCGGGTGCTCCGGTTTCCTCCCACAGTCCAAAGATGTGCAGGTTAGGTGAATTAGCCATGATAAATTGTCCTTGGTGTCCAAAATTGCCCTTAGTGTTGGGTGGGGTTACTGGGTTATGAGGATAGGGTGGAGGTGTTGACGTTGGGTTGGGTGCTCTTTCCAAGAGCTGGTGCAGTCTCGATGGGCTGAATGGCCTCCTTCTGCACTGTAAATTCTATGTTATTTCTATGTAACTAGCTAAGGTAGACTGGGAGCAAAGACTTTATGGTGAAACAGTTGAGGAACAGTGGAGAACCTTCCAAGTGATTTTTCACAGTGCTCAGCAAAGGTTTATACCAACAAAAAGGAAGGACGGTAAAAAGAGGGAAAATCGACCGTGGATATCTAAGGAAATAAGGGAGAGTATCAAATTGAAGGAAAAAACATACAAAGCAGCAAAGATCAGTGGGAGACGAGAGGACTGGGAAATCTTTAGGGGGCAACAGAAAGCTACTAAAAAAGCTATAAAGAAGAGTAAGATAGATTATGAGAGTGAACTTGCTCAGAATATAAAAACAGATAGTAAAAGTTTCAACAAATATATGAAACAAAAAAGAGTGGCTAAGGTAAATATTGGTCCTTCAGAGGATGAGAAGGGAGATTTAATAATGGGAGATGAGGAAATGGCTGAGGAACTGAACAGGTTTTTTTGGGTCGGTCTTCACAGTGGAAGACACAAATAACATGCCAGTGACTGATGGAAATGAGGCTTAGACAGGTGAGGACCTTGAGAGGATTGTTATCACCAAGGAGGTAGTGATGGGCAAGCTAATGGGGCTAAAGATAGACAAGTCTCCTGGACCTGATGGAATGCATCCCAGAGTGCTAAAAGAGATGGCTAGGGAAATTGCAAATGCACTAGTGATAATTTACCAAAATTCACTAGACTCTGGGGTGGTCCCGGCGGATTGGAAATTAGCAAACGTGACACCACTGTTTAAAAAAGGAGGTAGGCAGAAAGCGGGGAATTATAAACCAGTGAGCTTAACTACGGTAGTAAGGAAGATGCTGGAATCTATCATCAAGGAAGAAATAGCGAGGCATCTGGATGGAAATTGTCCCATTGGGCAGACGCAGCATGGGTTCATAAAGGGCAGGTCGTGCCTAATTTAGTGGAATTTTTTGAGGACATTAACAGTGCGGTAGATAACGGGGAGCCAATGGATGTGGTATATCTGGATTTCCAGAAAGCCTTTGACAAGGAGCCTCACAAAAGAACAAACAAAGAACAAAGAAATGTACAGCACAGGAACAGGCCCTTCGGCCCTCCAAGCCCGTGCCGACCATGCTGCCCGACTAAACTTCCACCACCTCCTCCGGTCGCGAGTTCCAGGCACCCACTACCCTCTGCGTAAAAAACTTGCCTCGTACATCTACTCTAAACCTTGCCCCTCTCACCTTAAACCTATGCCCCCTAGTAATTGACCGCTCCACCCCGGGGAAAAGCCTCTGACTATCCACTCTGTCTATGCCCCTCATAATTTTGTAGACCTCTATCAGGTCGCCCCTCAACCTCCTTCGTTCCAGTGAGAACAAACCGAGTTTATTCAACTGCTCCTCATAGCTAATGCCCTCCATACCAGGCAACATTCTGGTAAATCTCTTCTGCACCCTCTCTAAAGCCTCCACATCCTTCTGGTAGTGTGGCAACCAGAATTGAACACTATACTCCAAGTGTGGCCTAACTAAGGTTCTATACAGCTGCAACATGACTTGCCAATTCCTATACTCAATGCCCCGGCCAATGAAGGCAAGCATGCCGTATGCCTTCTTGATTACCTTCTCCACCTGTGTTGCCCCTTTCAGTGACCTGTGGACCTGTACTCCTAGACCTCTTTGACTTTCAATACTCTTGAGGGTTCTACCATTCACTGTATATTCCCTACCTGCATTAGACCTTCCAAAATGCATTACCTCACATTTGTCCGGATTAAACTCCATCTGCCATCTCTCCGCCCAAGTCTCCAAACAATCTAAATCCTGCTGTATCCTCTGACAGTCCTCATCGCTATCCGCAATTCCACCAACCTTTGTGTCGTCTGCAAACTTACTAATCAGATCAGTTACATTTTCCTCCAAATCATTTATATATACTACAAACAGCAAAGGTCCCAGCACTGATCCCTGTGGAACACCACTGGTCACAGCCCTCCAATTAGAAAAGCATCCTTCCATTGCTACTCTCTGCCTTCTATGACCTAGCCAGTTCTGTATCCACCTTGCCAGCTCACCCCTGATCCCGTGTGACTTCACCTTTTGTACTACTCTACCATGAGGGACCGTGTCAAAGGCCTTACTGAAGTCCATATAGACAACATCCACTGCCCTACCTGCATCAATCATCTTAGTGACCTCCTCGAAAAACTCTATCAAGTTAGTGAGACATGACCTCCCCTTCACAAAACCATGCTGCCTCTCACTAATACGTCCATTTGCTTCCAAATGGGAGTAGATCCTGTCTCGAAGAATTCTCTCCAGTAATTTCCCTACCACTGAAGTAAGGCTCACCGGCCTGTAGTTCACTGGATTATCCTTGCTACCCTTCTTAAACAGAGGAACAACATTTGCCTATTCTCCAGTCCTCCGGGACATCACCTGAAGACAGTGAGGATCCAAAGATTTCTGTCAAGACCTCAGCAACTTCCTCTCCAGCCTCCTTCAGTATTCTGGGGTAGATCCCATCAGGCCCTGGGGACTTATCTACCGTAATATTTTTTAAGACACCCAACACCTCGTCTTTTTGGATCTCAATGTGACCCAGGCTATCTACACACCCTTCTCCAGACTCAACATCCACCAATTTCTTCTCTTTGGTGAATACTGATGCAAAGTATTCATTTAGTACCTCGCCCATTTCCTCTGGCTCCACACATAGATTCCCTTGCCTATCCTTCAGTGGGCCAACCCTTTCCCTGGCTACCCTCTTGCTTTTTATGTCGGTGTAAAAAGCCTTGGGATTTTCCTTAACCCTATTTGCCAATGACTTTTCGTGACCCCTTTTAGACCTCCTGACTCCTTGCTTAAGTTCCTTCCTACTTTCCTTATATTCCACACAGGCTTCGTCTGTTCCCAGCCTTTTAGCCCTGACAAATGGCTCCTTTTTCTTTTTGACGAGGCCTACAATATCTCTCGTTATCCAAGGTTCCCGAAAATTGCCGTATTTATCCTTCTTCCTGACAGGAACATGCCAGTCCTGAATTCCTTTCAACTGACACTTGAAAGCCTCCCACATGTCAGATGTTGATTTGCCCTCAAACATCCGCCCCCAATCTATGATCTTCAGTTCCCGCCTAATATTGTTATAATTAGCCTTCCACCAATTTAGCCCATTCATCCTAGGACCACTCTTAATCCTTGTCCACCAGCACTTTAAAACTTACTGAATTGTGGTCACTGTTCCCGAAATGCTCCCCTACTGAAACATCTACCACCTGGCCGGGCTCATTCCCCAATACCAGGTCCAGTACTGCCCCTTCCCGAGTTGGACTGTCCACATATTGTTTTAAGAAGCCCTCCTGGATGCTCCTTACAAACTCCGCCCCGTCTAAGCCCTAAGCACTAAGTGAGTCCCAGTCAATATTGGGGAAGTTGAAGTCTCCCATCACCAAAACCCTGTTGTTTTTACTCTTTTCCAAAATCTGTCTACCTATCTGCTCCTCTATCTCCCGTTGGCTGTTGGGAGGCCTGTAGTAAACCCCCAACATTGTGACTGCACCCTTCTTATTCCTGATCTCTACCCATATAGCCTCACTGCCCTCTGAGGTGTCCTCCCGCAGTACAGCTGTGATATTCATAAGATAAGATAAGTTGCTGCATAAGATAAAGATGCATGGCATTAAGGGGAAAGTAGTAGCATGGATAGAGGATTGGTTAATTAATAGAAAGCAAAGAGTAGGGATTAATGGGTGTTTCTCTGGTTGGCAATCAGTAGCTAGTGGTGTCCCTCAGGGATCAGTGTTGGGTCCACAACTTTTCACAATTTACATAGATGATTTGGAGTTGGGGACCAAGGGCAATGTGTCCAAGTTTGGAGACGACACTAAGATAAGTGGTAAAGCAAAAAGTGCAGAGGATACCGGAAGTCTGCAGAGGGATTTGGATAGGCTAAGTGAATGGGCTAGGGTCTGGCAGATGGAATACAATGTTGACAAATGTGAGGTTATCCATTTTGGTCGGAATAACAGCAAAAGGGAGTATTATTTAAATGATAAAATATTAAAACATGCTGCTGTGCAGAGAGACCTCGGTGTGCTAGTGCATGAGTCGCAAAAATTTGGTTTCCAGGTACAACAGGTGATTAAGAAGGCAAATGGAATTTTGTCCTTCATTGCTAGAGGGATGGAGTTTAAGACTAGGGAGGTTATGCTGCAATTGTATAAGGTGTTAGTGAGGCCACACCTGGAGTATTGTGTTCAGTTTTGGTCTCCTTACTTGAGAAAGGACGTACTGGCACTGGAGGGTGTGCAGAGGAGATTCACTCGGTTAATCCCAGAGCTGAAGGGGTTGGATTACGAGGAGAGGTTGAGTAGACTGGGACTGTACTCGTTGGAATTTAGAAGGATGAGGGGGGATCTTATAGAAACATATAAAATTATGATGGGAATAGATAGGATAGATGCGGGCAGGTTGTTTCCACTGGCGGGTGAAAGCAGAACTAGGGGGCATAGCCTCAAAATAAGGGGAAGTAGATTTCGGACTGAGTTTAGGAGGAACTTCTTCACCCAAAGAGTTGTGAATCTATGGAATTCCTTGCCCAGTGAAGCAGTAGGGGCTCCTTCATTAAATGTTTTTAAGATAAAGATAGATAGTTTTTTGAAGAATAAAGGGGTTAAGGGTTATGGTGTTCGGGCCGGAAAGTGGAGCTGAGTCCACAAAAGATCAGCCATGATCTCATTGAATGGTGGAGCAGGCTCGAGGGGCCAGATGGCCTACTCCTACTCCGTTGGAAGCGCCCCCCCGCCCCCGGCGATTCGCCGGCCCCCGATGGGCCGAGTGGCCGGCCGTTTACGGCCGGTCCCACCGGCGTAAATCACAACAGGTCCTTACCGGCGGGACCTGGCTCCATGGGCGGCCTGCAGAGTCCTTGGGGGGGAGCGGGGGGATCTGGCATCAGGAGGGTGTCCCCACGGTGGACTGGTCCGCGATCGGGGCCCACCGATCCGCGGGCGGGCCTGTGCCGTGGGGGCACTCTTTCCCTCCGCAACGGCTGCTGTCAACCTCCGCCATGGCCAGTGCGGAGAAGAACCCCCCTGCGCATGCATTGGGATGATGCCAGCACCCACTGGCGCTCCCGCGCGTGCGCCAACGCGCACTGGCCAGCGGAGGCGCTTCGGCTGGCGCAGCGCCAGACATTCCGGCGCCGGCCTAGACCCTGAAGATGCGGAGGATTCCGCACCTTCCAGGTGGCCCGACGTCGGAGTGGTTCACGCCACTCCTCGCCGCCGGTACGGCCCACCCCGCCGGGTAGCGGAGAATCCCGCCCACGGTGTCCAGGTTGGATTAGGAGCCTTCGCGGACTCATCATTTTCATCAACGGTAGGCACTCACGACTGTTGCCTGCTGGTTCTTGGCAGGTTGTAGACGGAGGGTCATGATGCCAACAGAGACTCCGAGAGTCGGTCGATGTGTTCGTTCTTGATGGAGAAACCAATTCCATGCGTCCTGAGCTGATCCTTGGGTTTTCCGCTCCAGAAGAAGATGTAACAACCGCCATCTTCCCTCAGTGGCCCTTCGCTTTTCCTTCGGCTGTCTTTGCAAGGCAGCAACGTCAATGTTGAAGTGCCCGGGCTCACAGCCCATAAGTTCAGTTCTCCGATCCGATCGATTGTTTTGCTGGTTATCCGTGAGGATTCGTACATTCCAGCTTCCGAAATTGAGTTTAACTTTGATTTTCTGACCTCAGGTAGATGAGCTGCTGGGCTTTCCAGCGAGGTTGGTCATGGAACTGACTATTTTTAGGGAACCTTGTCGAATGCCCATGTGGGGTGAGGGCTGCTCAGTTGTGACGAAAGCTGCCGAAACGCTCTCCTGTTCCTATTCCAAGAGCCTGACTTGAATTGACTTCAGGAAGCAAAGTACTGAACACACCCCTGTCAGCATCAACGGGGCCGAGGTAGAGATGGTTAGCAGTTTCAAATTCCTAAGGGTACACATCTCCACAAATCTGTCCTGGTCCACCCACGTCGACGCTACCACCAAGAAAGCACAACAGCGCCTATACTTCCTCGGGAAAGTGAGAAAACTCGGCATGTCCACATTAACCCTTACCAACTTTTACAGATGCACCATAGAAAGCATCCTATCGGGCTGCATCACAGCCTGGTATGGCAACTGCTCGGCCCAGGACCGCAAGAAACTTCAGAGTCGTGAACACCGCCCAGTCCATCACACCAACCTGCCTCCCATCCACTGACTCCATCTACACCTCCCGCTACCTGGGGAAAGCGGGCAGCATAATCAAAGACCCCTCCCACCCGGCTTACTCACTCTTCCAACTTCTTCCATTGGGCAGGAGATACAGAAGTCTGAGAACACACACGAACAGAGTCAAAAACAGCTTCTTCCCGCTGTCACCAGACTCCTAAATGACCCTCTTATGGACTGACTTCATTAACACTACACCCTGTATGCTTCATCCGATGCCAGTGCTTATGTAGTTACATTGTATATGTTGTGTTGCCCTATTATGTATTTTCTTTTATTCCCTTTTCTTCCCATGTACTTAATGATCTGTTGAGCTGCTCGCAGAAAAATACTTTTCACTGTACCTCGGTACACGTGACAATAAACAAATCCAATCCAATCCAATCCAATAAGGACACAGGATGTCCACCTGAGTAAAATAAAGAACTTAGATTTATTTACAGTTACGGTGTATACCCTACCCGGTAGATCCCTACCGGGTCTCTCTCTGCTTGGTGTCTTACTGCCCGACCTTTTATACAAAGGTTAATGCAGTTCCTCCGCCTCTCAGCGGGGAAGCTCGTACTCCGCGAGAAACACGGGGAAGATAATCATTCCCACCCCGTATGTCCCACGTGGGATATTACAATGATGACTGAATGTGGTAGTCACCACTTTTGTATTGTATATAGCGCATACGAGGGGTATTACGGTAAGGCCCCTGTACTACAGGTATGGGGGTAGATCCCTGCCTGCTGGCTCCGCCCAGTAGGCGGAGTATACATGTGTGTGCTCACCGAGCTGCAGCCATTTCAGCAGCAGCTGCGGGAGGCCACACATCTCTGTGTAATAAAGCCTCGATTACTCTCTACCCTCGTCTCGTTGTAATTGATAGTGCATCAATTTATTACACAGAGATTTTACAAAGATGGATCTCCGCATCAAGCCGGATCGCCTGCAGCTGCATCCTCAAGCAGACAACGCCAAGTTGGCCTTCGCACATTGGCGAGCTCGCTTTGAAGCGTACATCGGATCTGCGACAGACCCAATCCCAGAAGCACAGAAGCTCCAGATTCTGTACACGCGGCTGAGCTCCGATGTCTTTCCCCTCATCCGGGACGCGCCGACCTACACTGAGGCCATGGCGCTACTGAAGGAGAACTACGCTCAGCAGACCAACAGGATCTACGCCAGGCACCTCCTGTCCACGCGGCACCAACTTCCCGGTGAGTCTGTGGAAGATTTGTGGAGTGCCCTGCTCGCCCGGGTGAGAGACTGTGATTGCCAGGCCGTTTCGGCCGCTGAACATTCTAACCTGCTAATGAGAGACGCGTTCGTTACGGGCATAGGGTCGGCCTACATCCGCCAGCGCCTCTTAGAAGGGGCTACGCTTGACCTCGCAGCGACCAAGAAACTAGTGCTCTCGCTCACGGTCGCCTCACGCAACGTACAGGCGTATGCCCCGACCGCACGGCCCACCCCTCCTGGGCAACGTGGACCCCGCCAGCGGCCACCCCATCGTGGACCCCATCAGCGACCGCCCCCAGCCAACCCCACGCCTGCGCCGCGCGGCAGCCAACCAACCCCGGGGGACTTCTGCAGACAGACAAAACACCCCCGGCAGCGCTGCACGGTGCGGAGTGCGCTCTGCAAGGCCTGTGGGAAGAAAGGACATTTTGCTGCAGTGTGCCAGGCCCGCTCAGTCACCGCTATTGTCCCTGCACCCCCCACGTGCGGCCCGTGGGCGCCGCCATCTTGCTCGCCTCACAACACGTGCAGCCCGTGGGCGCCGCCAACTTGCCTGCCTCAGGACACGTGCGGCCCGTGGGCACCGCCATCTTCCCGCGTCAGGACCCCTGCCCATCGGGCACCTCATCGGGCCGCTCATCGCCTGCAACTGCCGCCGACCAGCCGCGTCTCGCCTCCATCACGATCGACCAGTCCCGACCGCACAACCTCGCGACCACGTCGACAAAGGTGAAGGTCGACGGGCATGAGATATCCTGCCTTCTGGACTCCGGGAGCACTGAGAGCTTCATCCACCCCGATACGGTAAGGCGCTGCTCCCTCGCGGTACACCCCATTAACCAAAGAATCTCCCTGGCCTCCGGATCCCACTCCGTGGCGATCTAGGGGTACTGCATCGCCACCCTCACCATCCAGGGCATAGAGTTCAGCGGCTTCCGGCTCTACGTCCTCCCCAACCTCTACGCTGCCTTGCTACTCGGCCTGGGCAACCTCCAGAGCCTAACCCTGAAATTTGGCGGGCCCCTACCACCCCTTACTGTCTGCCGTCTCATGACCCTAAAGGTCGACCCACCTTCTCTGTTTGCAAACCTCACTCCGGATTGCAAACCCGTCGCCACCAGGAGCAGACGGTACAGCGCCCAGGACAGGACCTTCATCAGGTCCGAGGTCCAGCGGCTGCTGCGGGAAGGCATCATCGAGGCCAGCAACAGCCCCTGGAGAGCCCAAGTGGTAGTGGTGAAAACGGGGGAGAAAAACAGGATGGTCGTTGACTACAGTCGGACCATCAATCGGTACACGCAGCTCGACACGTACCCCCTCCCACGCATATCTGATGTGGTCAATCAGATTGCACAGTACCGGGTCTTCTCGACAGTGGACCTGAAATTGGCCTCCCCATTCGCAAGGCCATACACCGCGTTTGAAGCGGACGGCCGCCTTTACCACTTCCTTAGGGTTCCCTTTGGCGTCACGAACGGGGTCTCGGTCTTCCAACGGGAGATGGACCGAATGGTTTTTTTTTGTACAATGTGTGCAGGAGGGTTTCCTGACACAATATGTTGACAGGCCAACAAGAGGCGAGGCCACTTTGGATTTGGTTTTGGGTAATGAACCAGGCCAGGTGTTGGATTTGGAGGTAGGAGAGCACTTTGGGGACAGTGACCACAATTCGGTGACGTTTACGTTAGTGATGGAAAGGGATAAGTATACCCCGCAGGGCAAGAGTTATAGCTGGGGGAAGGGCAATTATGATGCCATTAGACATGACTTGGGGGGGATAGGTTGGAGAAGTAGGCTGCAAGTGTTGGGCACACTGGATAAGTAGAGCTTGTTCAAGGAACAGCTACTGCGTGTTCTTGATAAGTACGTACCGGTCAGGCAGGGAGGAAGGCGTAGAGCGAGGGAACCGTGGTTTACCAAAGAAGTGGACTCTCTTGTTAAGAGGAAGAAGGAGGCCTATGTGAAGATGAGGTGTGAAGTTTCAGTTGGGGCGATGGATAGTTACAAGGTAGCGAGGAAGGATCTAAAGAGAGAGCTAAGACGAGCAAGGAGGGGACATGAGAAGTATTTGGCAGGTAGGATCAAGGAAAACCCAAAAGCTTTCTATAGGTATGTCAGGAATAAAAGAATGACTAGGGTAAGAGTAGGGCCAGTCAAGGACAGGGATGGGAAGTTGTGTGTGGAGTCTGAAGAGAGGGGCGAGGTACTAAATGAATATTTTTCGTCAGTATTCACTCAGGAAAAAGATAATGTTGTGGAGGAGAATGCTGAGACCCAGGCTATTAGAATAGATGGCATTGAGGTACGTAGGGAAGAGGTGTTGGCAATTCTGGACAGGCTGAAAATAGATAAGTCCCCGGGGCCTGATGAGATTTATCCTAGGATTCTCTGGGAAGCCAGGGAAGAGATTGCTGGGCCTTTGGCTTTGATTTTTATGTCATCATTGGCTACAGGAATAGTGCCAGAGGACTGGAGGATAGCAAATGTGGTCCCTTTGTTCAAAAAGGGGAGTAGAGACAACCCCGGCAACTATAGACCGGTGAGCCTCACGTCTGTTGTGGGTAAAGTCTTGGAGGGGATTATAAGAGACAAGATTTATAATCATCTAGATCGGAATAGAACATAGAACATAGAACATAGAACAATACAGCGCAGTACAGGCCCTTCGGCCCACGATGTTGCACCGAAACAAAAGCCATCTAACCTACACTATGCCATTATCATCCATATGTTTATCCAATAAACTTTTAAATGCCCTCAATGTTGGCGAGTTCACTACTGAAGCAGGTAGGGCATTCCACGGCCTCACTACTCTTTGCGTAAAGAACCTACCTCTGACCTCTGTCCTATATCTATTACCCCTCAGTTTAAAGTTATGTCCCCTCGTGCCAGCCATTTCCATCCGCGGGAGAAGGCTCTCACTGTCCACCCTATCCAACCCCCTGATCATTTTGTATGCCTCTATTAAGTCTCCTCTTAGCCTTCTTCTCTCCAACGAAAACAACCTCAAGTCCGTCAGCCTTTCCTCATAAGATTTTCCCTCCATACCAGGCAACATCCTGGTAAATCTCCTCTGCACCCGCTCCAAAGCCTCCACGTCCTTCCTATAATGCGGTGACCAGAACTGTACGCAATACTCCAAATGCGGCCGTACCAGAGTTCTGTACAGCTGCAACATGACCTCTCGACTCCGGAACTCAATCCCTCTACCAATAAAGGCCAACACTCCATAGGCCTTCTTCACAACCCTATCAACCTGGGTGGCAACTTTCAGGGATCTATGTACATGGACACCTAGATCCCTCTGCTCAGCCACACTTTCAAGAACTTTACCATTAGCCAAATATTCCGCATTCCTGTTATTCCTTCCAAAGTGAATCACCTCACACTTCTCTACATTAAACTCCATTTGCCACCTCTCAGCCCAGCTCTGCAGCTTATCTATATCCCTCTGTAACCTGCTACATCCTTCCACACTATTGACAACACCACCGACTTTAGTATCATCTGCAAATTTACTCACCCACCCTTCTGTGCCTTCCTCTAGGTCATTGATAAAAATGACAAACAGCAACGGCCCCAGAACAGATCCTTGTGGTACTCCACTTGTGACTGTGCTCCATTCTGAACATTTCCCATCAACCACCACCCTCTGTCTTCTTTCAGCTAGCCAATTTCTGATCCACATCTCTAAATCACCCTCAATCCCCAGCCTCCGTATTTTTTGCAATAGCCTACCGTGGGGAACCTTATCAAACGCTTTGCTGAAATCCATATACACCACATCAACTGCTCTACCCTCGTCTACCTGTTCAGTCACCTTCTCAAAGAACTCAATAAGGTTTGTGAGGCATGACCTACCCTTCACAAAGCCATGCTGACTATCCCTGATCATATCATTCCTATCTAGATGATTATAAATCTTGTCCCTTATAATCCCCTCCAAGACTTTACCCACTACAGACGTGAGGCTCACCGGTCTATAGTTGCCGGGGTTGTCTCTGCTCCCCTTTTTGAACAAAGGGACCACATTTGCTGTCCTCCAGTCCTCTGGCACTATTCCTGTAGCCAATGATGACATAAAAATCAAAGCCAAAGGTCCAGCAATCTCTTCCCTGGCCTCCCATAGAATCCTAGGATAAATCCCATCAGGTCCCGGGGACTTATCTATTTTCAGCCTGTCCAGAATTGCCAACACCTCTTCCCTACGTACCTCAATGCCATCTATTCTATTAGCCTGGGGCTCAGCATTCTCCTCCACAACATTATCTTTTTCCTGAGTGAATACTGACGAAAAATATTCATTTAGTATCTCGCCTATCTCTTCAGACTCCACACACAATTTCCCATCCCTGTCCTTGACTGGTCCTACTCTTTCCCTAGTCATTCGCTTATTCCTGACATACCTATAGAAAGCTTTTGGGTTTTCCTTGATCCTTCCTGCCAAATACTTCTCATGTCCCCTCCTTGCTCGTCTTAGCTCTCTCTTTAGATCCTTCCTCGCTACCTTGTAACTATCCATCGCCCCAACCGAAACTTCACACTTCATCTTCACATAGGCCTCCTTCTTCCTCTTAACAAGAGATTCCACTTCCCTGGTAAACCACGGTTCCCTCGCTCGACGCCTTCCTCCCTGTCTGACCGGTACATACTTATCAAGAACACGCAGTAGCTGATCCTTGAACAAGCCCCACTTATCCAGTGTGCCCAACACTTGCAGCCTACTTCTCCACCTTATCCCCCCCAAGTCACGTCTAATGGCATCATAATTGCCCTTCCCCCAGCTATAACTCTTGCCCTGCGGTGTATACTTATCCCTTTCCATCATTAACGTAAACGTCACCGAATTGTGGTCACTGTCCCCAAAGTGCTCTCCTACCTCCAAATCCAACACCTGGCCTGGTTCATTACCCAAAACCAAATCCAACGTGGCCTCGCCTCTTGTTGGCCTGTCAACATATTGTTTCAGGAAACCCTCCTGCACACACTGTACAAAAAACGACCCATCTATTGTACTCGAACTATATCTTTTCCAGTCAATATTTGGAAAGTTAAAGTCTCCCATAATAACTACCCTGTTACTTTCGCTCATATCCAGAATCATCTTCGCCATCCTTTCCTCTACATCCCTAGAACTATTAGGAGGCCTATAAAAAACTCCCAACAGGGTGACCTCTCCTTTCCTGTTTCTAACTTCAGCCAATACTACCTCGGAAGAAGAGTCCCCATCTAGCATCCTCTCCGCCACCGTAATACTGCTCTTGACTAGCAGCGCCACACCTCCCCCTCTTTTGCCTCCTTCTCTGAGCTTACTAAAACACCTAAACCCCGGAACCTGCAACATCCATTCCTGTCCCTGCTCTATCCATGTCTCCGAAATGGCCACAACATCGAAGTCCCAGGTACCAACCCACGCTGCCAGTTCCCCTACCTTGTTTCGTATACTCCTGGCATTAAAGTAGACACACTTCAAACCACCTACCTGAACGCTGGCCTCCTGCGACGTCAAATCTGTGCTCCTGACCTCTATACTCTCATTCTCACTTACCCTAAAACTACAATCCAGGTTCCCATGCCCCTGCTGCATTAGTTTAAACCCCCCCAAAGAGCACTAACAAATCTCCCCCCCAGGATATTTGTGCCCCTCAGGTTCAGATGTAGACCATCCTGTCTGTAGAGGTCCCACCTTCCCCAGAAAGAGCCCCAGTTATCCAAAAATCTGAAACCCTCCCGCCTGCACCATCCCTGTAGCCACGTGTTTAAATGCTCTCTCTCCCTATTCCTCATCTCACTATCACGTGGCACGGGCAACAACCCAGAGATAACAACTCTGTTTGTTCTAGTTCTGAGCTTCCATCCTAGCTCCCTGAAAGCCTGCCTGACATCCTTGTCCCCTTTCCTACCTATGTCGTTGGTGCCAATGTGGACCACGACTTGGGGCTGCTCCCCCTCCCCCCTAAGGACCCGGAAAACACGATCCGAGACATCACGTACCCTTGCACCTGGGAGGCAACATACCAAACGTGAGTCTCTCACGCTCCCACAAAATCTCCTATCTGTGCCCCTGACTATAGAGTCCGCAATTACTAATGCTCTGCTCCTCTCCCCCCTTCCCTTCTGAGCAACAGGGACAGACTCCGTGCCAGAGGCCCGTACCCCATGGCTTACCCCTGGTAAGTCGTCCCCCCCACAAGTATCCAAAGCGGTATACTTGTTTCTCAGGGGAACGACCGCAGGGGATCCCTGCACTGACTGTTTTTTCCCAGTCCCTCTTACAGTTACCCACCTATCTCCAATCTTTGGTGTAACTAATTCCCTGAAGCTGCTATCTATGACCCCTTCTGCCTCCCGAATGATCCGAAGTTCTTCCAACTCCAGCTCCAGTTCCCTAACTCGGTCTTGGAGGAGCTGGAGATGGCAGCACTTCCTGCAGGTAAAATCAGCAGGGACACTAACTGCATCCCTCACCTCAAACATCCTGCAGGAGGAACATTGTACTCCCTTCCCTGCCATTCCTCTAACTTTCTACCAAGATCTGGCTAACAACTAAATTAAATTTTTATAAAAAATAATAATAATATAATAAAAATATGGTACTTACCTCAGACCAATGGGTTTTATTATTAGGTTAGAGGAGGAGGGCGGGTGGGAGACACTACACGTGTAGTGTCTCGGGTTTCCTCTCCACCAGAATTTATTGGTGAGGGTCTTCCCAGACGTCCGCGGGTCGACTTCCTGATCCCGCCTAAAAAACTAATTTAAAGAAAAGAGAAAAAGTCTCAGCTCCTGCTGAAACTGACTCACCACTCACCAGCTGCTCTCACGCCGCCGAAATCGACTGGCCTGCCCCTGCAAAGAGAAGTGCTTTTAAAGGTTGACTTACCTCCCAGCACCCTCCTTCCGCAATGCTCCCGCTGAAACTGACTAACCAGCTGCTCTCACGCCACCGAAATCGGAATAATATGATCAGGGATAGTCAGCATGGCTTTGTGAAGGGTAGGTCATGCCTCACAAACCTTATCGAGTTCTTTGAGAAGGTGACTGAACAGGTAGACGAGGGTAGAGCAGTTGATGTGGTGTATATGGATTTCAGTAAAGCGTTTGATAAGGTTCCCCACGGTAGGCTATTGCAGAAAATACGGAGGCTGGGGATTGAGGGTGATTTAGAGATGTGGATCAGAAATTGGCTAGCTGAAAGAAGACAGAGGGTGGTGGTTGATGGGAAATGTTCAGAATGGAGTTCAGTTACAAGTGGCGTACCACAAGGAACTGTTCTGGGGCTGTTGCTGTTTGTCATTTTTATCAACGACCTAGAGGAGGGCGCAGAAGGGTGGGTGAGTAAATTTGCAGACGACACTAAAGTCGGTGGTGTTGTCGACAGTGCGGAAGGATGTAGCAGGTTACAGAGGGACATAGATAAGCTACAGAGCTGGGCTGAGAGGTGGCAAATGGAGTTTCATGTCGAGAAGTGTGAGGTGATTCACTTTGGAAGGAATAACAGGAATGCGGAATATTTCGCTAATGGTAAAGTTCTTGGAAGTGTGGATGAGCAAAGGGATCTAGGTGTCCATGTACATAGATCCCTGAAAGTTGCCACCCAGGTTGATAGGGTTGTGAAGAAGGCCGATGGAGTGTTGGCCTTTATTGGTAGAGGGATTGAGTTCCGGAGTCATGAGGTCATGTTGCAGCTGTACAAAACTCTGGTACGGCCGCATTTGGAGTATTGCGTACAGTTCTGGTCACCGCATTATAGGAAGGACGTGGAAGCTTTGGAGCGGGTGCAGAGGAGATTTACCAGGATGTTGCCTGGTATGGAGGGAAAATCTTATGAGGAAAGGCTGATGGACTTGAGGTTGTTTTCGTTAGAGAGAAGAAGGTTAAGAGGAGACTTAATGGAGGCATACAAAATGATCAGGGGGTTAGATAGGGTGGACAGCGAGAGCCCTCTCCCGCAGATGGAAATGGCTAGCACGAGGGGACATAGCCTTAAACTGAGGGGTAATAGATATAGGACAGAGGTCAGAGGTAGGTTATTTACGCAAAGAGTGGTGAGGCCGTGAAATGCCCTACCTGCAACAGTAGTGAACTCGCCAACATTGAGGGCATTTAAAAGTTTATTGGATAAGCATATGGATGATAATGGCATAGTGTAGGTTAGATGGCTTTTGTTTCGGTGCAACATCGTGGGCCGAAGGGCCTGTACTGCGCTGTATCGTTCTATGTTCTATGAATGGTTGACCGGTACGAGCTGCGGGCCATTTTCCCGTACCTGGATAACGTCACCATCTGTGGCCACGACCAGCAGGACCACGACGCTAACCTTTCCAAATTCCTCCACACCGCTAAACTCCTCAACCTAACCTACAACAAGGAGAAGTGCGTGTTCAGCACGAACCGATTAGCCATCCTCGGCTATGTGGTTCAGAACGGAGTGCTAGGGCCCGACCCCGATCGCATTCGCCCCCTCATGGAACTCCCCCTTCCCCACTGCCCCAAGGCCCTCAAACGATGCCTGGGGTTCTTTTCGTACTATGCCCAGTGGGCCCCTAACTATGCAGACAAGGCTCGCCCACTCATCCACTCCACCGGTTTCCCACTGACGGCCGAGGCTCACCCGGCCTTCAACCGTATCAAGGCCGACATCGCGAAGGCCGCGATGCACGCGGTCGACGAGCCGCTCCCCTTCCAAGTCGAGAGCGATGCATCAGACGTCGCTCTGGCCGCCGCCCTCAACCAGGCAGGCAGGCCCGTGGCATTCTTTTCCCGCACCCGCCATACCTCCGAAATTCGGCACTCCTCCGTCGAAAAGGAGGCCCAAGCTATCGTTGAAGCTGTGCGGCATTGGAGGCATTACCTGGCCGGCAGGAGATTCACTCTCCAGCGCACAAGTGGACCGACTCCGGACCCTGCACGACGATCTCTGTCACCCAGGGGTCACCCACTTTTATCACTTTATAAAGGCCCGCAATCTGCCCGACTCCATCGAGGAAGTCAGGGCTATCACCAGAGACTGCCAGGTCTGCGTGGAGTGTAAACCGCACTTCTACCGGCCAGACCTAGCGCACCTGGTGAAGGCCTCCCGCCCCTTTGAACGCCTCAGCGTGAACATCAAAGGGCCCCTCCCCTCCACCGACTGCAACACGTACTTTCTTAATGTGGTCGACGAGTATTCCCGATTCCCCTTCGCCGTCCCATGCCCCGATATGACGTTTGCCACCGTCATCAAAGCCCTCAGCACCATCTTCGCTCTGTTCGGTTTCCCCGCCTACGTCCACAGCGACCGGGGATCCTCATTTATGAGCGATGAGCTGCGCCAGTACCTGCGCAACAGGGGCATTGCCTCGAGCAGGACGACCAGCTACAACCCCAGGGGAAACAGACAGGGGGAGCGGGAGAATGGGACGGTCTGGAGGGCTGTCCAGCTGGCCCTACGCTCCAGAAATCTTCCGGCCTCCCGCTGGCATGAGTTCCTCCCCGACGCACTTCACTCCATTTGGCCGCTCCTTTGCACGGCGACTAACGAAACTCCCCATGAACGTCTCTTGGCCTTCCCCAGGAAGTCCACCTCCGGGGTGTCGCTCCCAATGTGGCTGGCAGCTCCAGGACCCGTTCTCCTCCGCAAATACGTGTGGCTCCACAAGGCGGACCCGTTGGTTGAGAGGGTACAGCTACTCCACACAAACCCGCAGTACGCCTACATTTTTGCACTGAGTGCTGAATTTGGTGCATTTTGAGTGCTATAGTAAGGGTTTGGTGACCGAGGGAGTATAAGGCTTCATTTTTATCTAAAGTTTAGTCTTTCTTTTATTTAGTTAATTAACTTAAAAGTTGCTGTTTGGTTTAGAAGAAGGTGAATTTTCAATCAGCTTTAAACAGGCTTCTACTTGTAGGCACTTGCAGCTGGAGCTTGTTAATTAGTTAATTGGATTAGGCCAGTTTTCAGAGGCTAGATTCACAGTATAAAAGTGATCCCCTACAGTGCAGACTTTGTTTGCACTGAGTGCTGAATTTGGTGCATTTTGAGTGCTATAGTAAGAGTTTAGTGACCGAGGGAGTGCTGAATTTGGTGCATTTTGAGTGCTATAGTAAGAGTTTGGTGACCGAGGGAGTGCTGAATTTGGTGCATTTTGAGTGCTATAGTAAGAGTTTGGTGACCGAGGGAGTTAGGTGAGGAGGGAGTAAGGTGCTCCTTTCATTTTGTTTCCGACATTTCCGCAAAGAGTGAGAAGAGAGCCAGAAGTTTACAGGAAGTGTAGCTGACTGGGAGCAGAGTCAGAGGGCGGAGATCTAGTTAGTCCACAGGGCAGCTATATTCTGTCAGGTAAGAGGGGATGGAGGCTAGGCCAGTTGCATGCTCCTCCTGTAGGATGTGGGTGGTGAGGGATACCACCGGTGTCCCCGCTGACTATACCTGCGGGAAGTGCACCCAACTTCAGCTCCTCAAAGACCGTGTTAGGGAACTGGAGCTGAAGATGGATGAACTTCGGATCATCCGGGAGGCAGAGGGGGTGATTGAGAAGAGTTACAGGGAGGTAACCACACCCAAGGTACAGGACAAGAATAGCTGGGTTACCGTCAGGGGGAAAAAAACAAACAGGCAGACGGTGCAGGGATCCCACGTGGCCGTTCCCCTTCAAAACAAGTATACCGTTTTGGATGCTGTTGGGGGGATGACCTACCAGGGGAAGGCCCTAGCGGCCAGGTCTCTGGCACTGAGTCTGGCTCTGGGGCTCAGAAGGGAAGGGGGGAGAATAGAAAAGCAATAGTTGTCGGAGATTCAATGGTTAGGGGAATAGATAGGAGATTCTGTGGTCGCGAGCGAGACTCCCGGAAGGTATGTTGCCTCCCGGGTGCCAGGGTCAGGGATGTCTCGGATCGTGTCTTCAGGATCCTTAAGGGGGAGGGCGAGCAGCCAGAAGTCGTGGTGCACATTGGTACCAACGACATAGGTAGGAAAAGGGGTGTGGAGGTAATAAACAAGTTTAGGGAGTTAGGCTGGAAGTTAAAAGCCAGGACAGACAGAGTTGTCATCTCTGGTTTGTTGCCGGTGCCACGTGATAGCGAGGCTAGGAATAGGGAGGGAGTGCAGTTGAACACGTGGCTGCAGGAATGATGTAGGAGGGAGGGCTTCAGGTATTTGGATAATTGGAGCGCATTCTGGGGAAGGTGGGACCTGTACAAGCAGGACGGGTTGCATCTGAACCAGAGGGGCACCAATATCCTGGCCGCGAGGTTTGCTAGTGTCACACGGGAGGGTTTAAACTAGTATGGCAGGGGGGTGGGCACGGGAGCAATAGGTCAGAAGGTGAGAGCATTGAGGGAGAACTAGGGAATAGGGACAGTGTGGCTCTGAGGCAGAGCAGACGGGGAGAAGTTGCTGAACACAGCGGGTCTGGTGGCCTGAAGTGCATATGTTTTAATTCAAGGAGCATTACGGGTAAGGCAGATGAACTTAGAGCTTGGATTAGTACTTGGAACTATGATGTTGTTGCCATTACAGAGACCTGGTTGAGGGAAGGGCAGGATTGGCAGCTAAACGTTCCAGGATTTAGATGTTTCAGGCGGGATAGAGGGGGATGTAAAAGGGGAGGCGGAGTTGCGCTACTTGTTCGGGAGAATATCACAGCTATACTGCGAGAGGAGACCTCAGAGGGCAGTGAGGCTATATGGGTAGAGATCAGGAATAAGAAGGGTGCAGTCACAATGTTGGGGGTATACTACAGGCCTCCCAAAAGCCAGCGGGAGATAGAGGAGCAGATAGGTAGACAGATTTTGGAAAAGAGTAAAAACAACAGGGTTGTGGTGATGGGAGACTTCAACTTCCCCAATATTGACTGGGACTCACTTAGTGCCAGGGGCTTAGACGGGGCGGAGTTTGTAAGGAGCATCCAGGAGGGCTTCTTAAAACAATATGTAAACAGTCCAACTAGGGAAGGGGCGGTACTGGACCTGGTATTGGGGAATGAGCCCGGCCAGGTGGTAGATGTTTCAGTAGGGGAGCATTTTGGTAACAGTGACCACAATTCAGTAAGTTTTAAAGTACTGGTGGACAAGGATAAGAGTGGTCCGAGGATGAATGTGCTAAATTGGGGGAAGGCTAATTATAACAATATTAGGCGGGAACTGAAGAACATAGATTGGGGGCGGATGTTTGAGGGCAAATCAACATCTGACATGTGGGAGGCTTTCAAGTGTCAGTTGAAAGGAATACAGGACAGGCATGTTCCTGTGAGGAAGAAAGATAAATACGGCAATTTTCGGGAACCTTGGATGACGAGTGATATTGTAGGCCTCGTCAAAAAGAAAAAGGAGGCATTTGTCAGGGCTAAAAGGCTGGGAACAGACGAAGCCTGTGTGGCATATAAGGAAAGTAGGAAGGAACTTAAGAAAGGAGTCAGGAGGGCTAGAAGGGGTCATGAAAAGTCATTGGCAAATAGGGTTAAGGAAAATCCCAAGGCTTTTTACACGTACATAAAAAGCAAGAGTGTAGCCAGGGAAAGGGTTGGCCCACTGAAGGATAGGCAAGGGAATCTATGTGCGGAGCCAGAGGAAATGGGCGAGGTACTAAATGAATACTTTGCATCAGTATTCACCAAAGAGAAGGAATTGGTAGATGTTGAGTCTGGAGAAGGGGGTGTAGATAGCCTGGGTCACATTGTGATCCAAAAAGACGAGGTGTTGGGTGTCTTAAAAAATATTAAGGTAGATAAGTCCCCAGGGCCTGATGGGATCTACCCCAGAATACTGAAGGAGGCTGGAGAGGAAATTGCTGAGGCCTTGACAGAAATCTTTGAATCCTCGCTGTCTTCAGGGGATGTCCCGGAGGACTGGAGAATAGCCAATGTTGTTCCTCTGTTTAAGAAGGGTAGCAAGGATAATCCCGGGAACTACAGGCCGGTGAGCCTTACTTCAGTGGTAGGGAAATTACTGGAGAGAATTCTTCGAGACAGGATCTACTCCCATTTGGAAGCAAATGGACGTATTAGTGAGAGGCAGCACGGTTTTGTGAAGGGGAGGTCGTGTCTCACTAACTTGATAGAGTTTTTCGAGGAGGTCACTAAGATGATTGATGCAGGTAGGGCAGTAGATGTTGTCTATATGGACTTCAGTAAGGCCTTTGACAAGGTCCCTCATGGTAGACTAGTACAAAAGGTGAAGTCACACGGGATCAGGGGTGAACTGGCAAGGTGGATACAGAACTGGCTAGGCCATAGAAGGCAGAGGGTAGCAATGGAGGGATGCTTTTCTAATTGGAGGGCTGTGACCAGTGGTGTTCCACAGGGATCAGTGTTGGGACCTTTGCTGTTTGTAGTATATATAAATGATTTGGAGGAAAATGTAACTGGTCTGATTAGTAAGTTTGCAGACGACACAAAGGTTGGTGGATTTGCGGATAGCGATGAGGACTGTCTGAGGATACAGCAGGATTTAGATTGTCTGGAGACTTGGGCGGAGAGATGGCAGATGGAGTTTAATCCGGACAAATGTGAGGTAATGCATTTTGGAAGGGCTAATACAGGTAGGGAATATACAGTGAATGGTAGAACCCTCAAGAGTATTGAAAGTCAAAGAGATCTCGGAGTACAGGTCCACAGGTCATTGAAAGGGGCAACACAGGTGGAGAAGGTAGTCAAGAAGGCATACGGCATGCTTGCCTTCATTGGCCGGGGCATTGAGTATAAGAATTGGCAAGTCATGTTGCAGCTGTATAGAACCTTAGTTAGGCCACACTTGGAGTATAGTGTTCAATTCTGGTCGCCACACTACCAGAAGGATGTGGAGGCTTTAGAGAGGGTGCAGAAGAGATTTACCAGAATGTTGCCTGGTATGGAGGGCATAAGCTATGAGGAGCGGTTGAATAAACTCGGTTTGTTCTCACTGGAACGAAGGAGGTTGAGGGGCGACCTGATAGAGGTATACAAAATTATGAGGGGCATAGACAGAGTGGATAGTCAGAGGCTTTTCCCCAGGGTAGAGGGGTCAATTACTAGGGGGCATAGGTTTAAGGTGAGAGGGGCAAGGTTTAGAGTAGATGTACGAGGCAAGTTTTTTACGCAGAGGGTAGTGGGTACCTGGAACTCGCTACCGGAGGAGGTAGTGGAAGCAGGGACGATAGGGACATTTAAGGGGCATCTTGACAAATATATGAATAGGATGGGAATAGAAGGATACGGACCCAGGAAGTGTAGAAGATTGTAGTCGGGCAGTATGGTCGGCACGGGCTTGGAGGGCCGAAGGGCCTGTTCCTGTGCTGTACATTTCTTTGTTTGTTCTTTGTCTTTGTTTGTTCTTACAAATCTTATTGAATTCTTTGAGGAGGTGACCAAGCATGTGGATGAAGGTAAAGCAGTGGATGTAGTGTCCATGTATTTTAGTGAGGCATTTGATAAGGTTCCCCATGGTAGGCTTCTGCAGAAAGTAAGGAGGCATGGGATAGTGGGAAATTTGGCCAGTTGGATAACGAACTGGCTAACCGATAGAAGTCAGAGAGTGGTGGTGGATGGCAAATATTCAGCCTGGATCCCAGTTACCAGTGGCGTACCGCAGGGATCAGTTCTGGGTCCTCTGCTGTTTGTGATTTTCATTAATGACTTGGATGAGGGAGTTGAAGGGTGGGTCAGTAAATTTGCAGACGATACGAAGATTGGTGGAGTTGTGGATAGTAAGGAGGGCTGTTGTCGGCTGCAAAGAGACATAGATAGGATGCAGAGCTGGGCTGAGAAGTGGCAGATGGAGTTTAACCCTGAAAAGTGTGAGGTTGTCCATTTTGGAAGGACAAATATGAATGCGGAATACAGGGTTAACGGTAGAGTTCTTGGCAATGTGGAGGAGCAGAGCGATCTTGGGGTCTATGTTCATACATCTTTGAAAGTTGTCACTCAAGTGGATAGAGCTGTGAAGAAGGCCTATGGTGTGCTCGCGTTCATTAACAGAGGGATTGAATTTAAGAGCCGTGAGGTGATGATGCAGCTGTACAAAACTTTGGTAAGGCCACATTTGGAGTACTGTGTTCAGTTCTGGTCACCTCACTTTAGGAAGGATGTGGAAGCTTTGGAAAAGGTGCAAAGAAGGTTTACCAGGATGTTACCTGGAATGGAGAGTAGGTCTTACGAGGAAAGGTTGAGGGTGCTAGGCCTTTTCTCATTAGAACGGAGAAGGATGAGGGGCGACTTGATAGAGGTTTATAAGATGATCAGGGGCATAGATAGAGTAGACAGTCAGAGACTTTTTCCACGGGTGGAACAAACCATTACAAGGGGACATAAATTTAAGGTGAAAGGTGGAAGATATAGGAGGGATATCAGAGGTAGGTTCTTTACCCAGAGAGTAGTGGGGGTGCCTGTGGAAGTAGTTGAGTCGGAAACATTAGGGACCTTCAAGCAGCTATTGGATAGGTACATGGATTACGGTAACATGATATAGTGTAGATTTATTTGTTCTTAAGGGCAGCACAGTAGCATTGTGGATAGCACAATTGCTTCACAGCTCCAGGGTCCCAGGTTCGATTCCGGCTTGGGTCATTGTCTGTGCGGAGTCTGCACGTCCTCCCCGTGTCTGCGTGGGTTTCCTCCGGGTGCTCCGGTTTCCTCCCACAGTCCAAAGATGTGCAGGGTAGGTGGATTGGCCATGATAAATTGCCCTTAGTGTCCAAAATTGCCCTTGGTGTTGGGTGGAGGTGTTGAGTTTGGGTGGGGTGCTCTTTCCAAGAGCCGGTGCAGACTCAGGGGGCCGAATGGCCTCCTTCTGCACTGTAAATTCAATGATAATCTATGATTAATCTAGGACAATGGTTCGGCACAACATCGTGGGCCGAAGGGCCTGTTCTGTGCTGTATTTTCTATGTTCTATGTTCTATGTACGTAGCGTACCCCGATGGCCGCCAAGACACAGTCTCCCTCAGGGACCTGGCACCAGCTGGGTACCCACACCCCCTCCCTCTGCCCCGGCGCCATCCTCCCTCCCTCCAGCACACCACACCACAGCCCCCGCTCCAGGACAATCCGTCCTCCCCTTGGTCCCACCCGGGCGTGCAGAGGATGTCGACACGCTCGCGAAGTCACCGACGACCGAACAAAATCGCCACCAGAACTGCGGCGCTCGCAACGACGGATCAAGGTGCCCGATCGTCTGAATTTGTAAACTTTTCCTTAAAATGTTAAACAACTGAATGTAAATAGTTTTCCACCACCCCCGCTGGACTCTTTTTTTAACAGGGGGTGAATGTGATTGTCACCACTGTTGTATTATATTGTATATACTGCACTGCATGCGAGGGGTATTACGGTAAAGCCCCTGTACTACAGGTACGGGGGTAGATCCCTGCCTGCTGGCTCCTCCCAGTAGGCGGAGTATAAATGTGTGTGCTCGCCGAACTGCAGCCATTTCGGCAGCAGTTGCGGGAAGCTACACATCTCTGCGTAATAAAGCCTTGATTACTCTCTACTCTCGTCTCGACGTAATTGATAGTGCATCAATTGAAGCAAACTCCACCGCCCATGTGCTGATCCGAAGCTGGAGATTTACAGATCTCACGGTCCTGTCCTCGTCACCTCTCGACGATCATGCAGGGCTTCTCTGTGGGGAGGGGGGTGGGGGCGGTGTTGCTGGTTTCCTCCAGGTAGACTCTCGTGCGGGACATTTTTAACGTGGGTATCCCCTTGCACATCAGCAGGCACACGATCCCTGCCAGAGCGTAGGTCCAGTTCCAGTGGCAAGCGAACCTCGATCAGCGGAATACTCAATCCTCCCACCATGGCAAGTTGGCAATCTAGGAGAAGGTATGGGTTAATACCGTTCAAGCCACATCGGCACATGCTGGCTTATAGAAACTATTCTGTGGCACAAGTATGCTATCGGGTCGAAAGGCACGGGTGAATGACATTAGCTGCTGCATGGTAACAATTTATTTTCTGTGCGCCAGTGTTCTGATGTGTTCTGCTCACGCTGCACGATAGCATTGCAAAATAAAACACGTGCTTTTAAAACAAATTCTTGCCTTCAGATTGTTAGGTGATTGGTTCAAACCGGTGGGTCTTTGTTGCTCTCTGCAGAGGTCAGATGGCACTTGTTCAATCTTGTGTTGTGGTCCCTTGCGCTTGCATGGAACAAAGGTGTCTGTGTGTGTGTGCCTGGACTGGTCAATGAGCTCCGCAGCATGACAGCGCGGGGGCTCAGATGTCAAGCAGCTAGTCGACCACAGGAGGAACATTACAACCCAGACCAATCCCGCTCCCACGGGCGCAGTGTTCTCATGTCATGTTGTATTGGAAGAAAAGACAAAGAACAAGGAACAAAGAAAAGTGCAGCACAGGAACAGGCCACTTTGGCCCTCCAAGCAAGTCTGCGCCGACCTTTCTTACTCCCCCCATTGTGAGTTTGCTGGTTAAAGCACTTTTGGTGGATAAGGGGACGTGTGAGAGGATTGGGGCGTCTAAAGGCAACATACGTCAAGTTTAATAAAAGTGAGGCGGTCTCTCCCTCCATATTTTTGGGAGGTGTTGAAGGCGGTAATTAGCGGGGAGCTAATTTTGATCAAGGCACATAGGGAGAAATGGACAGGATGGAAAGACAGAGGATGGTGGAGGCCATTTTGGCAGTACAACGTCAGTACATCGGCCACCCCAGAGGAGGAGTTGTTGAAGGAGAGGAAGTAGTTCCAGATGGAATTCGAACTTTTGTCGACCGGGAATGCGGTGGATCATTTGCGCTGGCTAAGGGGGGCGTTTTATGAGCAACAGGTGGCGTTTTATGGGGAGAAGACCAGTAGGTTGCTTGCACACCAGCTGAGATGGCAGGCAGCAACAGGGGAGATTGGACAAATAAAAGACGCTGGGTGAAGGGTGGTCTCTGATCCAAGGAAGGTGAATGAGGTGTTTGAGGCCTTCTATTGGGGGTTGTACAGGTCAGGGCCTCCTGGGGGGGACTCAGACATGAAGTAGATTTTGGATGGCTTGGATTTCCTGGTGGCAGAAGAGGGGAAAGTGCAGGGACTCAAGGCCCCACTTGGCTGGAGGAGGTAATGAGGTGCATTGGCTCAATGCAGTCTGGGAAGGCTCTGGGCCTCATCTAATGGAAATGTTGAATGACTTGTTAGTCAGGGGGGAACTCCCGCCCACATTGGCACAAGCTTCGATTTTGCTCATTTTAAAGAAGGACAAGGATCCAGAGGAGTGTGGTTCTTGTTGACAATATCGTTGTGGATACAAAGTTGTTGGCTAAGGTGTTGGTAATGCACCTGGCGGATTGTGTGCCGGGGGTGATAGCTGAGGACAAGGCGGGGTTTGTGAAGGAGTGCGACAGTTATTGTCAAATATTAGGAGGTTGTTAAATGTGTTGATGACGCCCCGGTAGGTCAGAAAACGGAGGTGATAATATCCATGGATGCAGAGAAGGCGTTTGATCAGGTTAAATGGGAGTACCTTTTCGAGGTGTTGGGCCGGTTTGGATTTGGGCCAGGGTTTATTGGCTGGATTAGGATGTTGTACAGGGTTCCCACGACAAGTGTTCGCACTAATGCAACAAGTTTGGGGTATTTTTGTTTGCACCGGGAAACAAGGCAGAGTTATCTACTTTCCCCATTGCTTCTGGCACTGGCGATTGAACCATTGGCGATGGTTCAATTGGGCATCGATGGAGTGGAGGGGAATAGAGTGGGGAGGTGTAGAACATCGAGTGTCTCTGTATGCGGACGATTTGTTGTTATATGTTACTGGAGATACTGACTAAATTTGGCTCGTTTTAAGAGTATAGGTTAAATGTGGGGAAAAGTAAGGTGTTCCCGGTAAGTTTCCAGGTTCAAGGAAAGGGTTCTGGAGAAGTTGCCGTTTCGGCTGGTGAGATCGGGTTTCCAGTATCTGGGAATATGGGTGACGCATAGTTGGGCTCGGTTGCAGAAGTTGAATTTGGCTAATTTGGCAGAGGGGTGAAGGAGGATTTAAAGAGGTGAGATATTCTTCCGTTATCGCTGGCAGGGTGCGTCCAAACCGTGAAGACAACGATCCTCTTGAAGTTTTTATTCATTTTTCAGAATCTCTCGATTTTTCCTGCCAAAATCGTTTTTTGGGGAGGGTAAATGGGATGATTTTGGCCTTCATACGGGTCAGAGGCCTCGGATTCTGCGAGTATTTTTGAAGAGGGGCAGGCGGTGGGGGGTTGGCATTGCCAAATATGATGAATTATTATTGGGCGGAAAATGTAGAGAAGGTTCGGAAATGGGTCGTGGAGAGAGTGTTGGCTTGGGGGTGGATGGAGGAGGCTTTGTGTATGGGGACAAGTCTGAGGGCACTGGTAATGGCTCCACTTGCGCTCTCGCTGGCTAAATACTCTACGAGCGCAGTGGTGGTTGCTTTGTTAAGCGTTTGGAATCAGCTTAAGCAACATTTTAAGTTAAAAGACATGTTGCTGTGGGCGCCGATTTGTAGAAATCACAGATTTATTCCAGAAGGGTTGGATTCAACGTACAGGTATGGGAATGAATAGAGAGGCTTATGGACTTGCTTGTGGAAGGTAGATTAGCAGAGTTGGGGGAGCTAGGAGAGAAGTTTCAGTTGCTGAAGGGGAGCCGGTTCCTGTGCTTGCAGATTAGACATTTTGTGAGGAAGGAATTGGCCATGTTTCCACGGTTACCACCCCTTTCATTGCTAGAAAAGATTGTGTCAGAGGATGAGGTAGACGAGGGTAAGGTCCCCAATATCTATGGGCAGTTAATAGAGAGGGAGAGAGCCCCGTTGGAGGAGATAAAGTGGAAGTGGGAATAGGAGCTGGGGGGGGGGGGGGGGGGGTCTTGGAGGAGGAGGTCTGGAGTGAGGCCTTGCGTAGGATGAACTTGACCTCATGTGCGCGATTGAGTTTATTTCAATTTAAAGTGGTGCATAGAGCACATATGACAAAAATGCAAATGAGTGGGTTCTTTCTGGAGGTGGAGGACAGATTTGAGCAGTGTTTGAGGAGGCTGCAAACCGCACACATGTTTTCGTCTTGCCCGAAATTGGTGGAGTTCTGGGAGTACTTTTCAGGGACAATCCCGTAGATTTTGGGGGTGAAGGTGGCCGCGAGCCCGTGGGTGGCGATATTTGGGGTATCGGAGGATTCGGTAATGCAGGATTATATTAGAGTTATAAAGTGGGGCAGGTGGGGTGATATGGTGGAGGGGGTGTTTATAGTGTAAAATGTGTAAGGATAAAAATATTTTTAAAAACCTCCCCTCAATGTCCTTCAGTCCAAGGAGAACAATCCCAGCTTCTCCAACTCTAACCTTGGAGCTAAAATCCCCTCATCCCTAGAACCATTCTGGTAAATCTCCCTCCGTACCCCCTCGAGGATCCACAGATCCGAAAGTGTGGTGACCAGAGCTGGACACAATACTCTAGTTGTAGCCTACCCAGAGTTGTATATGGGTTCGTATAACTTCCCGGGGAGGTTCAGTGGTGCAGTGGGCAGTGTTCCTGCCTCTGTCTCTGGGTTTGAGCTCTACCCCAGGACTTGATGGCCAAGGTGGTGTCGCGCTCGCAACCTGTCCACGAAATTCTAGCTATGGGATCGGACATGAGCGTTTACCTCATGTGTCTGGAGGCGTAGAAGAAATGGATAATTTCCTTGCTTTTGTACTCAAAGCCTCTGGGCTGGAATCTCCCTTGCCTGACGCCGATATCGTAATCGGTGATCGGACGGAGAATCGACTCCTCAAATAGGAGCCGGTGCCGACGCTGGTCAGCCATACTCTGCCCCCTCGGAAATGGCGTCATCGAATCGTGCACCGTGTGCCGTTGTAACGGCTTTGGCGCGTCATTGGCAGGCCCTCCCATGGGGCTCCGCCCCCGATGGGCCGAGTTCCCAACGGCGCGGGACACGGTGTGGTGGCTGCGGACTGTGTCTCGCGCTGCCAAACTCGGGGAGGGGGGGGGCTTCCGCGAGGGCTGGGGGGACTGGTGGGGGTTGGCTTGTGGGGTCGCGAAGGGCGGGTCGGGTCCCCGCACGGCCGGCGCCATGTCGTCTGGCTCAACCACCGCAGGTCTTCAGCTGTTCGCATGCGCGGTCAGGGACACAGCCATTGTCTGCCCGTTTTCGGCGCGGGAGACGGGATTTCCACCTGCTGCCGCTGCTAGCCCTTCGCCGGTCCCGGAATCGGTGAGGGGTTGGTGACGATTCTTTCAAATTCTCCATTCGAGCCCGCACTTAGCCGCTGAAACGGAGAATTCAGCCCTTTCTGAAGCCCAAGATACCCTCTGCTTTTCTAACCCCTGTCTCAACATGTCCTGCCACATTTATAGATTGAAGCACATGAACCCCAGGTCCCTTAGCTCCTGCACTCTTCAAAACTGGGCCATTAAGTCTGCTTGTTACATGTCCTGGCAATATATGAGGTTGAATGTGCTGACACCCTGGTATCTAACAGTAGCATCCCATTCCCAATGGTTAGTGCAGTTGATTCTTGGGCAAGATTTCACATGGTTCAACTGTACTTCAAAAGATGTTGGATGTCCTTTCTGACCGTTATGGGTCCAACCCACCACGTCCCAAACAAGCCGCAGTTCTAACCTGCGATTTCCTCCTTAGTGGGTCACATGTCAAGCCATCAGGGGCCACCCCACCAGAGCTCGACTGGAGCAGGCCACAGCGGAATCTACCACCCTCATCTCAAGTAGTCCTTAACAAAGCCCACTGTGCCCTGCCAACACAGGGCACATCTCCGTCCAATGTACACATAGCCCGACAGATTTCAATTTTCCTTCCTGTTGTCACCAGGAAACCCTCAGAGATCTTTTAGAACATTGTCAAGCTGGTTTCTGGAACAAATCGCCTATTCCTGTGAGAACCTGCTTGCCTTTTAGAATCCGTAGGGTCCCTACAGTGCTGAAGGAGGCCATTCGCCCCATCGAGTCTGCATTGACCCTCTGAAAAAGTGCACCGTGCATAGGCCCATTCCCCCGCCCTATCCCTGTAACCCCACCTAACCTGCACATCTTTGGACACTAAGGGGAAAGTTTAGCACAGCCAATCCAGCTGACCATCCTTGTTCCATCAAAATCAATTGTTTGCAAATTTTTCTAGCTGCCTTCATTTTCTTCAAAAGTTCCAAACATACCATAATCCACACACTTCTCCTCCCACTGAGGGGACGCAGCGGTTATAGTGTAGTGGTATTGTCCCTGGACTAGTAATCCAGAGACCCAGGGTAATTCTCTGGGTTCGAATCCCACCGCGGCAGATGGGGAAAGTTGAATACAATAACAAAATCTGGAATTAGAAGTCCAGTGATGACCATGAAACCATTGTCGTAAAAACCCCCCTGGTTCAATCTGCTACCCTAGTTTGGCCAACCTGCATGTGACTCCAGACTCTGAAATGGCCGAGAAAACCACTCAAAGGCAACTCGGGATGGACAATAAATGCTAGCCAGCCAGCGATGCCCAGGGTGATCAAAGGTTGACTGCTGTGTGTGTGGTGTTGCCCCCCCCACAGTGGTCAAGCTCAATGTATTGCAGCAATGTGCCACTGGGATGCCAGGCAATGACTCCTATATGCTACATGGCCCGCCCACCCACGGGAATCCAATTGGGATGTGTGAACCATGATTGCCAATTCCATTAGCAATAGCCTTCAGCCACACGGACAGAGGCCTCCGCGGTCACTGGGAGTTATGGGTGGTCATTGGGCAAAAAAGCAGGGTTTGTTGCCCCCTGGAATGGGAGTACACGGTCCAGGGGTGAGCTTGGGGGACGACGCACGGTCGACCCCCCCTTCCCCCCCCCCAATCAGAGACCCCTCTTCCCCCCCCCCCATAGCAGAGCCCCCCCCCCCCCCCAAGGCCCCCATGGCGGGCTACCCCCAACTGGGGCTGCACCCACCACTTCCCCTGAGCACTGGGGCAGCATGCCCAGTGCCCCTGGGCTCATTGCCTGTCAGCAAAGATGGCTGTTCGCCTCCTCGGCTCCCTGCAGCAGCTCATCCGCCAAGCTTATGTTTTTCAAAAGAAGTACTAATCGGGACCAGCGTGACCATGTGCTGGGAGGCTGTTGGAAATGGGGTAGCTCCTGTTAATTGTATGGCCTTAAGTGGTGATAATTGGTTTCTCACCACGTTACGGTGGGATCCCGGATTCGCCTACGGGAGCGGGCCGGCTGCATCGCAAACGGTTTGGCGCCTGCTGCGGGTCCCGTGTTTGGCCTCTCCCGCTATTCACTGGCCTCGTCGCACTCTCGCTCGAGCGAAACAAGGCGAGAGAATCATGTCCTTGGGTGTGCTTGTACAAGGAATTCAGAAAGTCAGCAATTAGGAAGGCAAATGACATGTTTGCCTTTATTCTAAGAGGATTGGAGTACAGGAATAAAGGAGTCTTACTACAATTGGACAGCGTTTTGGTAAGGTCACATCTGGAATACTGGGTGCAGTTTTGCTCTCCAGATTTAAGGAAGGATACACTGACATTGGGGGGCGGTACAGTGAAGATTCACTGGATTGGTCACTGGGATGAGGGGGTTCTCCTATGATGGGAGTCTGAGTAAATTGGGTCGATATTCTCTGGAGTTTGGATCAATAAGAGGTGATCACATTGAAACATAGAAGATTCTGAAGGGGTTTGACAGGGTGGATACGGAGAGATTGTTTCCCCCTGGCTGGGGTTTGACAGGGTGGATACTGAGAGATTGTTTACCCCTGGCTGGGGTTTGACAGGGTGGATACTGAGAGATTGTTTCCCCCTGGCTGGGGTTTGACAGGGTGGATACTGAGAGATTGTTTCTCCCTGACTGGGGTCTGACAGGGTGGATACTGAGAGATTGTTTCCCCCTGGCTGGGGTTTGACAGGGTGGATACCGAGAGATTGTTTCCCCTTAGCTGGGGTTTGACAGGGTGGATACTGAGAGATTGTTTCCCCCTGGCTGGGGTTTTACAGGGTGGATACTGAGAGATTGTTTCCCCCTGGCTGGGGTTTGACAGGTTGGATACTGAGATAGTTTCCCACTGGCTGGGGTTTGACAGGGTGGATACGGAGAGATTGTTTCCCCCTGGCTGGGGTTTGACAGGGTGGATACTGAGAGATTGTTTCCCCCTGGCTGGGGTTTGACAGGGTGGATACTGAGAGATTGTTTCCCCCTGGCTGGGGTTTTACAGGGTGGATACGGAGAGATTGTTTCCCCCTGGCTGGGGTTTGACAGGGTGGATACTGAGAGATTGTTTCCCCCTGGCTGGGGTTTGACAGGGTGGATACTGAGAGATTGTTTCCCCCTGGCTGGGGTTTGACAGGGTGGATACTGAGAGATTGTTTCCCCCTGGCTGGGGTTTGACAGGGTGGATACTGAGAGATTGTTTCCCCCTGGCTGGGGTTTGACAGGGTGGATACGGAGAGATTGTTTCCCCCTGGCTGGGGTTTGACAGGGTGGATACTGAGAGATTGTTTCCCCCTGGCTGGGGTTTGACAAGGTGGATACTGAGAGATTGTTTCCCCCTGGCTGGGGTTTGACAGGGTGGATACTGAGAGATTGTTTCCCCCTGGCTGGGGTTTGACAAGGTGGATACTGAGAGATTGTTTCCCCCTGGCTGGGGTTTGACAAGGTGGATACTGAGAGATTGTTTCCCCCTGGCTGGGGTTTGACAGGGTGGATACTGAGAGATTGTTTCCCCCTGGCTGGGGTTTGACAGGGTGGATACGGAGAGATTGTCTCCCCCTGGCTGGGGTTTGACAGGTTGGATACTGAGATAGTTTCCCACTGGCTGGGGTTTGACAGGGTGGATACTGAGAGATTGTTTCCCCCTGGCTGGGGTTTGACAGGGTGGATACTGAGAGATTGTTTCCCCCTGGCTGGGGTTTGACAGGGTGGATACTGAGAGATTGTTTCCCCCTGGCTGGGGTTTGACAGGGTGGATACTGAGAGATTGTTTCCCCCCCTCGCTGGGGTTTGACAGGGTGGATACTGAGAGATTGTTTCCCCCTGGCTGGGGTTTGACAGGGTGGATACTGAGAGATTGTTTCCTCCTGGCTGGGGTTTGACAGGGTGGATACGGAGAGATTGTTTCCCCCTGGCTGGGGTTTGACAGGGTGGATACTGAGAGATTGTTTCCCCCTGGCTGGGGTTTGACAGGGTGGATACTGAGAGATTGTTTCCTCCTGGCTGGGGTTTGACAGGGTGGATACTGAGAGATTGTTTCCCCCTGGCTGGGGTTTGACAGGGTGGACACTGAGAGATTGTTTCCCCCTGGCTGGGGTTTGACAGGGTGGATACTGAGAGATTGTTTCCCCCTGGCTGGGGTTTGACAGGGTGGACACTGAGAGATTGTTTCCCCCTGGCTGGGGTTTGACAGGGTGGACACTGAGAGATTGTTTCCCCCTGGCTGGGGTTTGACAGGGTGGATACTGAGAGATTGTTTCCCCCTGGCTGGGGTTTGACAGGGTGGACACTGAGAGATTGTTTCCCCCTGGCTGGGGTTTGACAGGGTGGACACTGAGAGATTGTTTCCCCCTGGCTGGGGTTTGACAGGGTGTAGCACCATCGATCACACACGAGGCGAGGCGTAAAGAACTTCAATCGAGACTTTATTGAGCAGACTTGTTCAGACACGTTCCCCAGCAGCTCAGTCACAGAATGCAGCTGTGGGGATTACCCAGGTTCTTATATCCCTCCTATCTGGGTGGAGCCCAGTAGGTGGAGGATCCAATCGGGATCCAGCATCTGTCCTCCAATAGCTGCTCGGCATTCCTGGTGTACCGTATTACCCCTAATACATACCACCACATTCTCCCCTTGTTAAAAAAGAACCCTGCTGGGTGGTGGGTGGTCGGGGTTTACAGGGTCGGTACCTTAACCATTGAACTATATACAATCATGCCGCTTTTACTGGGCCACCGAATTATTCACATTTTACCCGATTTGCAGCGTTAACTATTTACAACAATGCCGCTTTACTGGGCCACTGAATTATATACATCATAAGTCGATTCGATGAGTCGAGATGGTGCTCTGGTCGCCCTTTCCGATCGTCTCAGCCCGGGTGGTGGTGGTGCTGGCTCGGGTCCGGTCGACTCTGGGAGCATCGCGCTGTCCCCCTCTGTTTCCTTACTCCTGGGCGGGCCTGGGAGGAGAACCGATCCCCCCGGGAAGGGGGTGGCTGTGGGGTGCACCGGCGGGAGTGAGGGCGAGGTGATTTGTGTTGGGGGGGGGGGGGGTGGGGGAGCTCCGGCGGGCGCCAGGTCCCGCATAGAGACCGTGTCCTGTCGGCCGTCTGGGTACGCCACGTAGGCGTACTGCGGGTTTGCGTGGAGTAGATGTACCTTTTCCACCAGCGGGTCTGATTTGTGCGCCCGCACATGTTTCCGGAGCAGGATGGGTCCCGGGGCCGCCAGCCAGGTCGGCAGCAACATTCCGGAGGAGGACTTCCTGGGGAAGACAAGGAGGCGCTCATGAGGCGTTTGGTTAGTGGTGGTACACAGCAGCGACCGGATAGAATGAAGTGCATCCGGGAGGACTTCCTGCCAGCGGGAAGTTGGGAGACTCCTGGACCGTAGGGCCAGTAGGACGGCCTTCCAGACCGTTCCGTTCTCCCTCTCTACCTGCCCATTCCCCCGGGGGTTGCAGCTGGTCGTCCTGCTCGAGGCTATCCCGTTGCTGAGCAGGAATTGACGCAGCTCGTCACTCATGAAGGAGGACCCCCTGTCGCTATGGATGTAGGCGGGGAAACCGAACAGGGTAAAAATGGTGCCGAGGGCTTTAATGATCGTGGGCCGCGGTCATGTCGGGGCAGGGGATGGCGAAGGGGAAGCGGGAGTATTCGTCAACGACGTTAAGAAAGTACGTGTTGCGATCGGTGGAGGGGAGGGGGCCTTTGAAATCCAAACTGAGGCGTTCAAAGGGACGGGAAGCCTTTATCAGGTGCGCTCTATCTGGCCTGAAAAAATGCGGTTTGCATTCTGCGCAGATTTGGCAGTTCCTGGTTGTGGCGCACAAAGACTCCGTGAGACGAATAGAGTGAAGTCGATGAGGCTTTATTAAGCGTGTCTGTTCCCCAGCAGCCCGATAGTAAACTGGCATGCGGGGGAAGGCACCGGCTTCTTATACTTCGCCTTCAGGGCGGAGCTTGAGGTCAACGGCCAACCAGGACCCGGGATCTGTCAGCCAATGACATTAGGGCTTCCAGTCCCACATGACCCCCAATACATACTACCACATTCACCCCTTGTCAAAAATGAACCCGGCGGGGTGATGCTTCGTATGGTGGTAAGGGTTTACAGGGCTGGTCCTGGGAGGATAGAACATGGTAGTACCGTATTGGACAGTATCGTCCTGTTACAACTATTTACAGAGGATATAGGAAAAACAAAATGTTCATTGAACAGTCCATCTTTGTTTTACATCGACGCCACGAGTCGGTCGGGCGGTCTGGTCGTCCGTGTCGATCGCCTCGGCCCCGGCGGTGGTGGTGGTGCTTGTACCAGCGTTGTCGCCTCCGGGAGCCGCACGGTTTCAGCTGTCGGTGCAAAGGGGAGGGGGACTGATCCTCCTGGGAAGGGGGCGGTCGCGGGGTGCGGCGGTGGCAGGAAGGGGGGCGGTTGGGTTGATGGTGTCGGGGGGGGTGTGCCTGGTGCCGGCGAGCGCCAGATCCCGCAGGGAGACCGTGTCCTGTCGGCCGTCGGGGTACTCCACGTAGGTGTACTGGGGGTTTGCGTGGAGGAGGTGAACCCTTTCGACCAACGGGTCCGCCTTATGTGCCCGCACGTGCTTTCGGAGCAGGATGGGTCCTGGGGCCGCCAGCCAGGTCGGCAGCGACGTTCCAGAGGAGGACCTCCTAGGGAAGACAAGGAGACGCTCGTGAGGCGTTTGATTAGTGCTCGTACATAATAACGACCGGATGGAATGGAGAGCGTCCGGGAGGACCTCCTGCCACCGTGAAACTGGGAGATTCCTGGACCGTAGGGCCAGTAGGATGGCCTTCCAGACCGTGCCGTTCTCCCTTTCTACTTGCCCGTTCCCCCGGGGGTTGTAGCTGGTCGTCCTGCTTGAGGCTATGCCCTTGCTGAGCAGGAACTGGCGCAGCTCGTCACTCATGAAAGAGGACCCCCTGTCGCTGTGGACGTATGCGGGGTAACCGAACAGCGTGAAGATGCTGTTCAGGGCTTTAATGACTGTGGCCGCGGTCATGTCGGAGCAGGGAATGGCAAAAGGGAAGCGGGAATATTCGTCCACTATATTAAGGAAATATGCGTTGCGGTCGGTGGAGGGGAGGGGCCCTTTGAAATCGAGACTGAGGCGTTTAAAGGGGCGGGAAGCCTTAATCAGGTGCGCTCCATCTGGCCTGAAAAAATGCGGCTTGCATTCCGCGCAGATGTGGCAGTCCCTTGTGACTGTACGGACCTCTTCTAAAGAGTATGAGAGATTGCTGGACTTGATGAAGTGGTAAAACCGAGTGACCCCTGGGTGGCAGAGGTCCTCGTGGAGGGTTTGGAGGCGGTTAATTTGTGCGTTGGCACATGTGCCGCGGGATAGGGCATCGGACGGCTCGTTCAGCTTTCCGGGCCGGTACAAGATCTCATAGTTAAAGGTGGAGAGCTCGATCCTCCACCTTAAGATCTTGTCATTTTTAATCTTGCCCCGCTGTGCATTATCGAACATGAAGACTACCGACCGTTGGTCAGTGAGGAGAGTGAATCTCCTGCCGGCCAGGTAATGCCTCCAATGTCGCACAGCTTCCACTATGGCTTGGGCTTCCTTTTCCACTGAGGAGTGGCGGATTTCTGAGGCGTGGAGGGTTCGGGAGAAAAAGGCCACGGGTCTGCCCGCTTGGTTAAGGGTAGCCGCTAGAGCTACGTCGGAGGCGTCGCTCTCGACCTGGAAGGGGAGGGACTCGTCGATGGCGCGCATCGTGGCCTTTGCGATGTCCGCTTTGATGCGGCTGAAGGCCTGGCAAGCCTCTGTCGACAGAGGGAAGGTCGTGGTCTGTATTAGGGGGCGGGCCTTGTCTGCGTACTGGGTGACCCACTGGGCGTAGTACGAAAAGAACTCCAGGCAGCGTTTCAGGGCTTTTGGGCAGTGCGGGAGGGGAAATTCCATGAGTGCGTGCATACGTTCGGGGTCGGGGCCTATTATCCCATTGCGCACTACGTAGCCCAGAATGGCTAGCCGATCGGTGCTAAAAACGCACTTGTCCTCGTTGTACGTGAGGTTCAAGGCTTTGGCGGTCTGGAGGAATTTTTGGAGGTTGGCGTCGTGGTCCTGCTGATCGTGGCCGCAGATGGTTACATTGTCGAGGTACGGGAACGTGGCCCGTAACCCATGTTGATCAACCATTCGGTCCATCTCCCGTTGGAAGACCGAGACCCCGTTTGTGACGCCAAAAGGGACCCGTAGGAAATGGTATAATCGCCCGTCTGCCTCGAAGGCTGTGTACTTGCGGTCACTTGGGCGGATGGGGAGCTGATGGTAGGCGGACTTGAGGTCCACGGTGGAGAAGACTTTATATTGGGCAATCCGATTGACCATGTCGGATATGCGGGGGAGAGGGTACGCGTCTAGTTGTGTGTACCTGTTGATGGTCTGGCTATAGTCAATGACCATCCTTTGTTTCTCCCCTGTCTTCACTACTACCACCTGCGCTCTCCAGGGACTATTGCTGGCCTGGATTATGCCCTCCTTTAGTAGCCGCTGGACTTCGGAGCGAATGAAGGTCCGGTCCTGGGCGCTGTATCGTCTGCTCCTAGTGGCGACGGGTTTGCAATCCGGGGTGAGGTTCGCAAACAAGGACGGGGGTTGCACCTTGAGGGTGGCGAGGCCGCAGATAGTGAGTGGGGGTATGGGGCCGCCGAATTTAAACGTAAGGCTCTGTAGGTTACATTGAAAATCTAAGCCCAGCAAGGTGGGGGCACAGAGTTGGGGAAGGACGTTAAGTTTGTAGTTTTTGAATTCCCTCCCCTGTACCGTTAGGGTAACTATGCAGAATCCCTGGATCTGTACGGAGTGGGATCCTGCAGCTAGGCAAATCTTTTGTGCGCTGGGGAAGGTAGTTAAGGAACAGTGTCTTACCGTGTCGGGATGTATAAAACTTTCCGTACTCCCGGAGTCGACTAGGCATGGCGTCTCGTGGCCGTTAATTAGGACCGTTGTCGTCGTCGTCTGGAGAGTCCGGGGCCGAGCCTGATCGAGTGTAACCGAAGCGAGCCGTGGTTGTAGTAGTGGGGTGGGGTCCGTTGTTGCCGTCCAAGATGGCGTCGGGGATGGACAAAATGGCCACCCCCATACATCGCCCGTGGCTGAGGGGTCACAAGATGGCGTCGGGGGTGGACAAAATGGCCGCCCCCATGCGTCGTACAGGTCGGGGGCGGTCCAAGATGGCGGCGCCCCTCCTCCCCTCGTGGTGGTCGGGACCCAAAATGGCGGCGTCTGCGGGTCGCACATAGTGTGCTGGGGGGTCTGGGGAGCGCTAGGACCGCGCGGAGTTCCTGCATTGCGAGCGCCCGGGCCGCGGGCGCTAGGACCGCGCGGAGTTCCTTGACTGCGAGCGCCAGGGCCGCGGGCGCTAGGACCGCGCGGAGCTCCCTCGCCGGGGACAGCGGTGGTCGGGGCCCAGGCCGGCGGGTCAGTACCGCGAGCGCTGGGACCGTGCGGAGCTCCCTCGCCGGGGACAGCGGTGGTCGGGGTCCAGGTAGGTTGCGCCGGCGGGTCAGGCGTGGGGCGCGGGACGGGGGTGAGGGCCCAGGTCGGCGGCGGCGGCGGGTCAGTCGTGGGGCCGCGAGCGCTGGGACCGTGCAGAGCTCCCTCGCCGGGGACAGCGGTGGTCGGGGCCCAGGCCGGCGGGTCAGGCGTAGGGCGCGGGACGGGGGTGAGGGCCCAGGTCGGCGGCGCCGGCGGATCAGTCGTGGGGCCGCGAGCACTGGCACCGTGCGGGGCTCCCTCGCCGGGGACAGCGGTGGTCGGGGTCCAGGTAGGTTGCGCCGGCGGGTCAGGCGTGGGGCGCGGGGTGAGGGTCCAGGTCGGCGGCGCCGGCGGGTCAGGCGTGGGGCGCGGGACGGGGGTGAGGGTGGCGTTCGGGACGCGAAAAACCCCCTCCTCTCCGTGGAGAGTGTTGGCCGGCACCCAAATCGGGAGCGCCGGCGGCGGGTCGTACATTGACTGCGGGGAGGGGGGTGGGGGAGCGTAGGCGGCGTGCAGGGCTCCCAGTTCTCCCGGGACCGCGGTGGTCGGGACCCAAAATGGCGGCGCCTGCGGGTCGCACATGGCGTGCTGGGGGGGTTGGGAGGCATAGGCTGCCTGTAGGGCTCCCTGTTCTCCCGGGACGGCGGCGACCACGCGGGATCGGCACACCACCGCATAGTGGCCCTTTTTCCCGCAGCTTTTGCAGATGGCTGCGCGGGCCGGACAGCGTTGTCGGGGGTGCTTCGCCTGGCCGCAGAAATAACAGCGGGCGCCCCCGGTGCGACTCGGCGTTTGGACTGCGCAAGCCTGTGGGGTGTCCGGGGGGGGGGTAGGGGGTTTTCCGCGACGGGTACGTACGGGGCCCAATGGGTTGCCGCGCGGTCGGGGCCGTAGGCGCGGGTATTACGCGCGGCCACGTCTAGGGAGGCTGCTAGGGCCCGTGCCTCTGAGAGTCCTAGCGACTCTTTTTCTAGAAGTCTTTGGCGGATTTGTGAGGATTGCATACCTGCCACAAAAGCATCGCGCATTAACATGTCCGTATGTTCGTTTGCATTCACCGACGGGTAGCTGCAGGCTCTTCCCAAAATCAGCAGCGCGGCGTAGAACTCGTCCATCGATTCTCCGGGAGCTTGCCGTCTTGTCGCGAGCTGGTAGCGAGCGTAGATTTGGTTAACTGGGCGAACGTAGAGACTTCTGAGTGCTGTGAACGCCGTCTGGAAATCGTGGGTGTCTTCAATGAGGGTGAAAATCTCCGTGCTCACCCTCGAGTGCAGGACCTGCAGTTTTTGTTCGTCTGAGACTCGGCCTGTGGTCGATCTGAGGTAGGCCTCGAAGCATGTCTGCCAGTGTTTGAAGGCTGCTGCCGCATTCACTGCGTGGGGGCTGATCCTCAGGCATTCTGGAATGATCCTGAGCTCCATAGTCCTTTTTAGGCACGCTTAATAAATTGTGGCGCACAAAGACTCCGTGAGACGAATAGAGTGAAGTCGATGAGGCTTTATTAAGCGTGTCTGTTCCCCAGCAGCCCGATAGTAAACTGGCCTGCGGGGGAAGGCACCGGCTTCTTATACTTCGCCTTCAGGGCGGAGCTTGAGGTCAACGGCCAGCCAGGACCCGGGATCTGTCAGCCAATGACATTAGGGCTTCCAGTCCCACATGACCCCCAATACATACTACCACACTGGTGACTGTTCGGACGTCCTCGACGGAGTAAGGGAGGTTGCGGGCCTTAAGGAAGTGGTAGAAACGAGTGACCCCTGGGTGGCAGAGGTCCTCGTGGAGGGCTTGGAGACGGTCCACTTGTGCGTTGGCACAAGTGCCGCGAGATAGGGCATCGGACGGCTCGTTCAGCTTTCCGGGGCGGTACAAGATCTCGTAGTTGTAGGTGGAGAGTTCGATCCTCCACCGCAAGATCTTGTCATTCTTTATCTTGCCCCGCTGCGCATTATCGAACATGAAGGCTACCGACCGTTGGTCAGTGAGGAGAGTGAATCTCCTGCCGGCCAGGTAATGCCTCCAATGTTGCACAGCTTCTACTATGGCTTGGGCCTCCTTTTCTACTGAGGAGTGGCGAATTTCTGAAGCGTGTAGGGTCCGGGAGAAAAAGGCCACGGGCCTGCCTGCTCGGTTGAGCGTGGCCGCCAGAGCGACGTCGGACGCGTCGCTCTCGACTTGGAAGGGGAGGGACTCGTCGATGGCGCGCATCGTGGCCTTTGCGATATCCGTTTTGATGCGGCTGAAGGCCTGGCGGGCCTCTGACGACAGGGGAAAAGTAGTGGACTGGATTAGTGGGCGGGCCTTGTCTGCGTACTGGGGGACCCACTGGGCGTAATAAGAAAAGAAGCCCAGGCAGCGTTTCAGGGCTTTGGCACAGTGGGGGAGAGGGAACTCTATGAGGGGGCGCATGCGTTCGGGGTCGGGGCCTATCACTCCACTACGCACTACGTAGCCCAGGATGGCTAGACGGTCGGTGCTAAACACGCATTTTTCCTCGTTGTAGGTGAGGTTGAGAGCGTTAGCGGTCTGGAGGAATTTGCGGAGGTTGGCGTCGTGGTCCTGCTGGTCGTGGCCGCAGATGGTGACGTTGTCGAGGTACGGGAACGTGGCCCGTAAACCGTGCTGGTCGACCATTCGGTCCATCTCTCGTTGGAAGACCGAGACTCCATTCGTGACGCCGAATGGAACCCTTAAGAAGTGGTATAGCCGCCCGTCTGCTTCGAAGGCTGTGTACTTGCGGTCACCCGGGCGAATGGGGAGCTGGTGGTAGGCGGACTTAAGGTCCACGGTGGAGAAGACCTTGTACTGTGCAATCCGATTGACCATGTCGGATATGCGGGGAAGAGGGTACGCATCTAGCTGCGTGTACCTGTTGATGGTCTGACTGTAGTCTACGACCATCCTTTGTTTCTCCCCTGTCTTCACTACTACCACCTGGGCTCTCCAGGGACTATTGCTGGCCTGGATTATGCCTTCCTTCAGCAGCCGCTGGACTTCGGACCGAATGAAGGTCCGGTCCTGGGCGCTGTACCGTCTGCTCCTAGTGGCGACGGGTTTGCAATCCGGGGTGAGGTTCGCAAACAAGGAGGGCGGTTCGACCTTGAGTGTCGCGAGACCGCAGACAGTTAGTGGGGGTATAGGGCCGCCAAATTTAAATGTTAAGCTCTGGAGGTTGCATTGGAAGTCCAACCCCAGGAGGGTGGGAGCGCAGAGATGGGGAAGGACGTACAGCCGGTAATTTTTGAACTCTCTCCCCTGCACCGTTAGGTTTGCGATGCAGAACCCTTTGATTGCAACGGAGTGGGACCCCGCCGCCAGGAAGATTTTTTGGGTGCTTGGCCGAATTACAAGGGAACAGCGTCTTACCATGTCCGGGTGAATAAAACTCTCCATGCTCCCCGAGTCGATCAAACACGGCGTTTCGTGGCCGTTCACCAGCACCTTTGTCGTTGTCGTCTGGAGCGTCCGGGGCCGCGACTGGTCGAGGGTCACCGATGCCAAACGTGGTTGGTGTATCAGACTGTTGTCTTCAGGCAGTGTGGAGCTGGCCACACCGGGGTCCTTGCCTGTCAGCCAAGATGGCGGCATCCATGGATCGCACGCGGTTGGGGGTGGACAAAATGGCCGCTCCCATGAGTCGCACGCGGCCGGGGGTGGTCAAAATGGTCGCTCCCATGGATCGCACGCGGCCCGTGGGTAGGAAGATGGCGGCGCCCGTCCCCCACTCGTGGTGTCCGGGGTCCAAAATGGCGGCGCCCGTTGGCCGCCCGTGGGTCGCTGGGGGGGTTGAGCCCGTGGTCCCATTTGTTCCCCGGAGATAGCGGCGACCCCACGGGACTGGCACACCGCTGCGTAGTGCCCCTTTTTACCGCAGCTTTTGCAGGTGGCCGAGCGGGCCGGGCAGCGCTGGCGGGGGTGTTTCGGCTGCCCGCAAAAGTAGCAGCGGGTGCCCCCCGGGTGGTCTGGGATTCTGGCTGCGCACGCTTGCGGAGGGGTTGGGGTTGCCGGGGGGTCGGTCGCGGCGGGGGTCCACGGAGCCCAAGGGGCTGCAGCGCGGTCGGGGGCATAGGCGCGGGCGTTTTGGGAGGCCACGTCGAGGGAGGCTGCGAGGGCCCGTACCTCTGTGAGTCCGAGAGAGTCTTTCTCTAAAAGTCTCTGGCGAATTTGCGACGATGCCAAACCTGCTACGTAAGCGTCTCTGATCAGGAGGTCCGTATGTTCGTTCGCCGTAACCGCTGGGCAGTTGCAGTTTCGTCCCAGGATCGTTAGAGCGTTGAAGAAATCGTCTAGCGATTCCCCGGGGTTTGTCGTCTCGTCGCGAGCTGGTAGCGTGATTAGACCTGGTTGACGGGCCTAATGTAGATCTCCTTCAGCAAGTTGATCGCCGTTGGGAATTCCTCCGCGCCCTCGATGAGTGAGTAGATTTCGGGACTCACTCTGGAATGCAGGGCCTGCATCTTCTGGTCTTCCGTTGGTCTGCCGGGGGCCGTTCGGAGGTACCCCTCAAAACACACCAGCCAGTGTTTAAACGCCGATGTTGCGTTTGCTGCTTGGGGGCCGATTCGCAGGCACTCCGGGGTGATCCGGAGCTCCATATTCCTTTTTTAAGTCTGCTCAATAAATTGTAGCACCATCGATCACACACGAGGCGAGACGGAAAGAACTTCAATCGAGACTTTATTGAGCAGACTTGTTCAGACACGTTCCCCAGCAGCTCAGTCACAGAATGCAGCTGTGGGGATTACCCAGGTTCTTATACCCCTCCTATCTGGGTGGAGCCCAGTAGGTGGAGGATCCAATCGGGATCCAGCATCTGTCCTCCAATAGCTGCTCGGCATTCCTGGTGTACCATATTACCCCGAATACATACCACCACACAGGGTGGATACTGAGAGATTGTTTCCCCCTGGCTGGGGTTTGACAGGGTGGATACTGAGAGATAGTTTCCTCCTGGCTGGGGTTTGACAGGGTGGATACTGAGAGATTGTTTCCCCCTGGCTGGGGTTTGACAGGGTGGATACTGAGAGATTGTTTCCCCTGGCTGGGGTTTGACAGGGTGGATACGGAGAGATTGTTTCCCCCTGGCTGGGGTTTGACAGGGTGGATACTGAGAGATTGTTTCCCCCTGGCTGGGGTTTGACAGGGTGGATACTGAGAGATTGTTTCCCCCTGGCTGGGGCTTGACAGGGTGGATACTGAGAGATTGTTTCCCCCTGGCTGGGGTTTGACAGGGTGGATACGGAGAGATTGTTTCCCCCTGGCTGGGGTTTGACAGGGTGGATACTGAGAGATTGCTTCTCCCTGGCTGGGGTTTGACAGGGTGGATACTGAGAGATCGTTTCCCCCTGGCTGGGGTTTGGCAGGGTGGATACTGAGAGATTTATTCCCCCTGGCTGGGGTTTGGCAGGGTGGATACTGAGAGATTGTGTCCCCCTGGCTGGGGTTTGACAGGGTGGATACTGAGAGATTGTTTCCCCCTGGCTGGGGTTTGACAGGGTGGACACTGAGAGATTGTTTCCCCCAGGCTGGGGTGTGACAGGGTGGATACTGAGAGATTGTTTCCCCCTGGCTGGGGTTTCACAGGGTGGATACTGAGAGATTGTTTCCCCCTGGCTGGGATTTGACAGGGTGGATACTGAGAGATTGTTTCCCCCTGGCTGGGGTTTGACAGGGTGGATACTGAGAGATTGTTTCCCCTGGCTGGGATTTGACAGGGTGGATACTGAGAGATTGTTTCCCCCTGGCTGGGGTTTCACAGGGTGGATACTGAGAGATTGTTTCCCCCTGGCTGGGATTTGACAGGGTGGATACTGAGAGATTGTTTCCCCCTGGCTGGGGTTTGACAGGGTGGATACTGAGAGATTGTTTCCCCCTGGCTGGGGTTTGACTGGGTGGATACTGAGAGATTGTTTCCACCTGTCTGCGGTTTGACAGGGTGGATACTGAGAGATTGTTTCCCCCTGGCTGGGGTTTGACACGGTGGATACTGAGAGATTGTTTCCCCCTAGCTGGGGTTTGACAGGGTGGATACTGAGAGATTGTTTCCCCCTGGCTGGGGTTTGACAGGGTGGATACTGAGAGATTGTTTCCCCCTGGCTGGGGATTGACAGGGTGGATACGGAGAGATTGTTTCCCCCTGGCTGGGGTTTGACAGGGTGGATACTGAGAGATTGTTTCCCCCTGGCTGGGGTTTGACAGGGTGGATACTGAGAGATTGTTTCCCCCTGGCTGGGGTTTGACAGGGTGGATACGGAGAGATTGTTTCCCCCTGGCTGGGGTTTGACAGGGTGGATACTGAGAGATTGTTTCCCCCTGGCTGGGGTTTGACAGGGTGGATACTGAGAGATTGTTTCCCCCTGGCTGGGGTTTGACAGGGTGGATACTGAGAGATTGTTGCCCCTGGCTGGGGTTTGACAGGGTGGATACGGAGAGATTGTTTCCCCCTGGCTGGGGTATGACGGGGTGGATACCGAGAGATTGTTTCCCCTTGGCTGGGGTTTGAGAGGGTGGATACTGAGAGATTGTTTCCCCCTGGCTGGGGTTTGACAGGGTGGATACTGAGAGATTGTTTCCTCCTGGCTGGGGATTGACAGGGTGGATACGGAGAGATTGTTTCCCCCTGGCTGGGGTTTGACAGGGTGGATACTGAGAGATTGTTTCTCCCTGGCTGGGGTTTGACAGGGTGGATACTGAGAGATTGTTTCCCCCTGGCTGTGGTTTGACAGGGTGGATACTGAGAGATTGTTTCCCCCTGGCTGGGGTTTGACAGGGTGGATACTGAGAGATTGTTTCCCCCTGGCTGGGGTTTGACAGGGTGGATACTGAGAGATTGTTTCCCCCTGGCTGGGGTTTGACAGGGTGGATACGGAGAGATTGTTTCCCCCTGGCTGGGGTTTGACAGGGTGGATACTGAGAGATTGTTTCCCCCTGGCTGGGGTTTGACAGGGTGGATACGGAGAGATTGTTTCCTCCTGGCTGGGGTTTGACAGGGTGGATACTGAGAGATTGTTTCCCCCTGGCTGGGGTTTGACAGGGTGGATACTGAGAGATTGTTTCCCCCTGGCTGGGTTTTGACAGGATGGATACGGAGAGATTGTTTCCCCCTGGCTGGGGTTTGACAGGGTGGATACTGAGAGATTGTTTCCCCCTGGCTGGGGTTTGACAGGGTGGGTACTGAGAGATTGTTTCCCCCTAGCTGGGGTTTGACAGGGTGGATACTGAGAGATTGTTTCCCCCTGGCTGGGGTTTGACAGGGTGGATACTGAGAGATTGTTTCCCCCTGGCTGGGGTTTGACAGGGTGGATACTGAGAGATTGTTTCCCCCTGGCTGGGGTTTGACAGGGTGGATACGGAGAGATTGTTTCCCCCTGGCTGGGGTTTGACAGGGTGGATACTGAGAGATTGTTTCCCCCTGGCTGGGGTTTGACAAGGTGGATACTGAGAGATTGTTTCCCTCTGGCTGGGGTTTGACAGGGTGGATACTGAGAGATTGTCTCCCCCTGGCTGGGGTTTGACAGGGTGGATACTGAGAGATTGTTTCCCCCTGACTGGGGTTTGACAGGGTGGATACTGAGAGATTGTCTCCCCCTGGCTGGGGTTTGACAGGGTGGATACTGAGAGATTGTTTCCCCCTGGCTGGGGTTTGACAGGGTGGATACTGAGAGATTGTTTCCCCCTGGCTGGGGTTTGACAGGGTGGATACTGAGAGATTGTTTCCCCCTGGCTGTGGTCTGACAGGGTGGATACTGAGAGATAGTTTCCTCCTGGCTGGGGTTTGACAGGGTGGATACTGAGAGATTGTTTCCCCCTGGCTGGGGTTTGACAGGGTGGATACTGAGAGATTGTTTCCCCCTGGCTGGGGTTTGACAGGGTGGATACTGAGAGATTGTTTCCCCCTGGCTGGGGTTTGACAGGGTGGATACTGAGAGATTGTTTCCCCCTGGCTGGGGTTTGACAGGGTGGATACTGAGAGATTGTTTCCCCCTGGCTGGGGTTTGACAGGGTGGATACTGAGAGATTGTTTCCCCCTGGCTGGGGTTTGACAGGGTGGATACTGAGAGATTATTTCCCCCTGGCTGGGGTTTGACAGGGTGGATACTGAGAGATTGTTTCCCCCTGGCTGGGGTTTGACAGGGTGGATACTGAGAGATTGTTTCCCCCTGGCTGGGGTTTGACAGGGTGGATACGGAGAGATTGTTTCCCCCTGGCTGGGGTTTGACAGGGTGGATACTGAGAGATTGTTTCCCCCTGGCTGGGGTTTGACAGGGTGGATACTGAGAGATTGTTTCTCCCTGGCTGGGGTTTGACAGGGTGGATACTGAGAGATTGTTTCCCCCTGGCTGGGGTTTGACAGGGTGGATACTGAGAGATTGTTTCCCCCTGGCTGGGGTTTGACAGGGTGGATACTGAGAGATTGTTTCCCGTTGGATGGGGTTTGACAGGGTGGATACTGAGAGATTGTTTCTCCCTGGCTGGGGTTTGACAGGGTGGATACTGAGAGATTGTTTCCCCCTGGCTGGGGTTTGACAGGGTGGATACTGAGATAGTGTTTCCCCCTGGCTGGGGTTTGACAGGGTGGATACTGAGAGATTGTTTCTCCCTGGCTGGGGTTTGACAGGGTGGATACTGAGAGATTGTTTCCCCCTGGCTGGGGTTTGACAGGGTGGATACTGAGAGATTGTCTCCCCCTGGCTGGGGTTTGACAGGGTGGATACTGAGAGATTGTTTCCCCCTGGCTGGGGTTTGACAGAGTGGATACTGAGAGATTGTTTCCCGCTCTCTGTGGTTTGACAGGGTGGATACTGAGATAGTGTTTCCCCCTGGCTGGGGTTTGACAGGGTGGATACGGAGAGATTGTTTCCCCCTGGCTGAGGTTTGACAGGGTGGATACTGAGAGATTGTTTCCCCCTCTCTGGGGTTTGACAGGGTGGATACCGAGAGATTGTTTCCCCCTGGCTGGGGTTTGACAGGGTGGATACGGAGAGATTGTTTCCCCCTGGCTGGGGTTTGACAGGGTGGATACTGAGGGATTGTTTCCCCCTGGCTGGGGTTTGACAGGGTGGATACTGAGAGATTGTTTCCCCCTGGCTGGGGTTTGACAGGGTGGATACTGAGAGATTGTTTCCCCCTGGCTGGGTTTTGACAGGATGGATACGGAGAGATTGTTTCCCCCTGGCTGGGGTTTGACAGGGTGGATACTGAGAGATTGTTTCCCCCTGGCTGGGGTTTGACAGGGTGGGTACTGAGAGATTGTTTCCCCCTAGCTGGGGTTTGACAGGGTGGATACTGAGAGATTGTTTCCCCCTGGCTGGGGTTTGACAGGGTGGATACTGAGAGATTGTTTCCCCCTGGCTGGGGTTTGACAGGGTGGATACTGAGAGATTGTTTCCCCCTGGCTGGGGTTTGACAGGGTGGATACGGAGAGATTGTTTCCCCCTGGCTGGGGTTTGACAGGGTGGATACTGAGAGATTGTTTCCCCCTGGCTGGGGTTTGACAAGGTGGATACTGAGAGATTGTTTCCCTCTGGCTGGGGTTTGACAGGGTGGATACTGAGAGATTGTCTCCCCCTGGCTGGGGTTTGACAGGGTGGATACTGAGAGATTGTTTCCCCCTGACTGGGGTTTGACAGGGTGGATACTGAGAGATTGTCTCCCCCTGGCTGGGGTTTGACAGGGTGGATACTGAGAGATTGTTTCCCCCTGGCTGGGGTTTGACAGGGTGGATACTGAGAGATTGTTTCCCCCTGGCTGGGGTTTGACAGGGTGGATACTGAGAGATTGTTTCCCCCTGGCTGTGGTCTGACAGGGTGGATACTGAGAGATAGTTTCCTCCTGGCTGGGGTTTGACAGGGTGGATACTGAGAGATTGTTTCCCCCTGGCTGGGGTTTGACAGGGTGGATACTGAGAGATTGTTTCCCCCTGGCTGGGGTTTGACAGGGTGGATACTGAGAGATTGTTTCCCCCTGGCTGGGGTTTGACAGGGTGGATACTGAGAGATTGTTTCCCCCTGGCTGGGGTTTGACAGGGTGGATACTGAGAGATTGTTTCCCCCTGGCTGGGGTTTGACAGGGTGGATACTGAGAGATTGTTTCCCCCTGGCTGGGGTTTGACAGGGTGGATACTGAGAGATTATTTCCCCCTGGCTGGGGTTTGACAGGGTGGATACTGAGAGATTGTTTCCCCCTGGCTGGGGTTTGACAGGGTGGATACTGAGAGATTGTTTCCCCCTGGCTGGGGTTTGACAGGGTGGATACGGAGAGATTGTTTCCCCCTGGCTGGGGTTTGACAGGGTGGATACTGAGAGATTGTTTCCCCCTGGCTGGGGTTTGACAGGGTGGATACTGAGAGATTGTTTCTCCCTGGCTGGGGTTTGACAGGGTGGATACTGAGAGATTGTTTCCCCCTGGCTGGGGTTTGACAGGGTGGATACTGAGAGATTGTTTCCCCCTGGCTGGGGTTTGACAGGGTGGATACTGAGAGATTGTTTCCCGTTGGATGGGGTTTGACAGGGTGGATACTGAGAGATTGTTTCTCCCTGGCTGGGGTTTGACAGGGTGGATACTGAGAGATTGTTTCCCCCTGGCTGGGGTTTGACAGGGTGGATACTGAGATAGTGTTTCCCCCTGGCTGGGGTTTGACAGGGTGGATACTGAGAGATTGTTTCTCCCTGGCTGGGGTTTGACAGGGTGGATACTGAGAGATTGTTTCCCCCTGGCTGGGGTTTGACAGGGTGGATACTGAGAGATTGTCTCCCCCTGGCTGGGGTTTGACAGGGTGGATACTGAGAGATTGTTTCCCCCTGGCTGGGGTTTGACAGAGTGGATACTGAGAGATTGTTTCCCGCTCTCTGTGGTTTGACAGGGTGGATACTGAGATAGTGTTTCCCCCTGGCTGGGGTTTGACAGGGTGGATACGGAGAGATTGTTTCCCCCTGGCTGAGGTTTGACAGGGTGGATACTGAGAGATTGTTTCCCCCTCTCTGGGGTTTGACAGGGTGGATACCGAGAGATTGTTTCCCCCTGGCTGGGGTTTGACAGGGTGGATACGGAGAGATTGTTTCCCCCTGGCTGGGGTTTGACAGGGTGGATACTGAGGGATTGTTTCCCCCTGGCTGGGGTTTGACAGGGTGGATACGGAGAGATTGTTTCCCCCTAGCTGGGGTTTGACAGGATGGATACGGAGAGATTGTTTCCCCCTGGCAGGGGTTTGACAGGGTGGATACTGAGAGATTGTTTCCCCCTGGCTGGGGTTTACAGGGTGGATACGGAGAGATTGTTTTCCCCCTGGCTGGGCTTTGACAGGGTGGCTACTGAGAGATTGTTTCCCCCTGGCTTGGGTTTGACAGGGTGGATACTGAGAGATTGTTTCCCCCTGGCTGGGGTTTGACAGGGTGGATACTGAGAGATTGTTTCCCCCTGGCTGGGGTTTGACAGGGTGGATACGGAGAGATTGTTTCCCTCTGGCTGGGGTTTGACAGGGTGGATACTGAAAGATTGTTTCCCCCTGGCTGGGGTTTGACAGGGTGGATACTGAGAGATTGTTTCCCCCTGGCTGGGGTTTGACAGGGTGGATACTGAGAGGTTGTTTCCCCCTGGCTGGGGTTTGACAGGGTGGACATTGAGAGATTGTTTCCCCCTGGCTGGGGTTTGACAGGGTGGATATTGAGAGATTGTTTCCCCCTGGCTGGGGTTTGACAGGGTGGATACTGAGAGATTGTTTCCCCCTGGCTGGGGTTTGACAGGGTGGATACTGAGAGATTGTTTCCCCCTGGCTGGGGTTTGACAGGGTGGATACTGAGAGATTGTTTCCCCCTGGCTGGGGTTTGACAGGGTGGACACTGAGAGATTGTTTCCCCCTGGCTGGGGTTTGACAGGGTGGATACTGAGAGATTATTTCCCCCTAGCTGGGGTTTGACAGGGTGGATACTGAGAGATTGTTTCCCCCTGGCTGGGGTTTGACAGGGTGGATACTGAGAGATTGTTTCCCCCTGGCTGGGGTTTGACAGGGTGGATACTGAGAGATTGTTTCCCCCTGGCTGGGGTTTGACAGGGTGGATACTGAGAGATTGTTTCCCCCTGGCTGGGGTTTGACAGGGTGGATACTGAGAGATTGTTTCCCCCTGGCTGGGGTTTCACAAGGTGGATACTGAGAGATTGTTTCCCCCTGGCTGGGGTTTGACAGGGTGGATACGGAGAGATTGTTTCCCCCTGGCTGGGGTGTGACAGGGTGGATACTGAGAGATTGTTTCCCCTGGCTGGGGTTTCACAAGGTGGATACTGAGAGATTGTTTCCCCCTGGCTGGGGTTTGACAGGGTGGATACGGAGAGATTGTTTCCCCCTGGCTGGGGTTTGACAGGGTGGATACTGAGAGATTGTTTCCCCTGGCTGGGGTTTGACAGGGTGGATACGGAGAGATTGTTTCCCCCTGGCTGGAGTTTGACAGGGTGGATACTGAGAGATTGTTTCCCCCTGGCTGGGGTTTGACAGGGTGGATACGGAGAGATTGTTTCCCCCTGGCTGGGGTTTGACAGGGTGGATACTGAGAGATTGTTTCCCCCTGGCTGGGGTTTGACAGGGTGGATACTGAGAGATTGTTTCCCCCTGGCTGGGGTTTGACAGGGTGGATACTGAGAGATTGTTTTCCCCTGGCTGGGGTTTGACAGGGTGGATACGGCGAGATTGTTTCCCCATGGCTGGGGTTTTACAGGGTGGATACTGAGAGATTGTTTCCCCTGGCTGGGGTTTGACAGGGTGGATACTGAGAGATTGTTTCCCCCCTGGCTGGGGTTTGACAGGGTGGATACTGAGAGATTGTTTCCCCCTCTCTGGGGTTTGACAGGGTGGATACTGAGAGATTGTTTTCCCCTGGCTGGGAATTGACAGGGTGGATACTGAGAGATTGTTTCCCCCTGGCTGGGGTTTGACAGGGTGGATACTGAGAGATTGTTTCCCCCTGGCTGGGGTTTGACAGGGTGGATACTGAGAGATTGTTTCCCCCTGGCTGGGGTTTGACAGGGTGGATGCTGAGAGATTGTTTCCCCCTGGCTGGGGTTTGACAGGGTGGATACTGAGAGATTGTTTCCCCTGGCTGGGGTTTGGCAGGGTGGATACTGAGAGATTGTTCCCCCAGGCTCGGGTTTGACAGGGTGGATACTGAGAGATTGTTTCCCCCTGGCTGGGGTTTGACAGGGTGGATACTTAGAGATTGTTTCCCACTGGCTGGGGTTTGACAGGGTGGATACTGAGATAGTGTTTCCCCCTGGCTGGGGTTTGACAGGGTGGATACTGAGAGATTGTTTCCCCCTGGCTGGGGTTTGACAGGGTGGATACTGAGAGATTGTTTCCCCCTGGCTGGGGTTTGACAGGGTGGATACTGAGAGATTGTTTCCCCCTGGCTGGGGTTTGACAGGGTGGATACTGAGAGATTGTTTCCCCCTGGCTGGGATTTGACAGGGTGGATACTGAGAGATTGTTTCCCCCTGGCTGGGGTTTGACAGGGTGGATACTGAGAGATTGTTTCCCCTGACTGGGGTTTGGCAGGGTGGATACTGAGAGATTGTTCCCCCAGGCTCGGGTTTGACAGGGTGGATACTGAGAGATTGTTTCCCCCTGGCTGGGGTTTGACAGGGTGGATACTGAGAGATTGTTTCCCCCTGGCTGGGGTTTGACAGGGTGGATACTGAGAGATTGTTTCCCCCTGGCTGGGATTTGACAGGGTGGATACTGAGAGATTGTTTCCCCCTGGCTGGGGTTTGACAGGGTGGATACTGAGAGATTGTTTTCCCCTGGCTGGGGTTTGACAGGGTGGATACGGCGAGATTGTTTCCCCATGGCTGGGGTTTTACAGGGTGGATACTGAGAGATTGTTTCCCCTGGCTGGGGTTTGACAGGGTGGATACTGAGAGATTGTTTCCCCCCTGGCTGGGGTTTGACAGGGTGGATACTGAGAGATTGTTTCCCCCTCTCTGGGGTTTGACAGGGTGGATACTGAGAGATTGTTTTCCCCTGGCTGGGGTTTGACAGGGTGGATACGGCGAGATTGTTTCCCCCTGGCTGGGGTTTGACAGGGTGGATACTGAGAGATTGTTTCCCCTGGCTGGGGTTTGGCAGGGTGGATACTGAGAGATTGTTCCCCCAGGCTCGGGTTTGACAGGGTGGATACTGAGAGATTGTTTCCCCCTGGCTGGGGTTTGACAGGGTGGATACTGAGAGATTGTTTCCCCCTGGCTGGGGTTTGACAGGGTGGATACTGAGATAGTGTTTCCCCCTGGCTGGGGTTTGACAGGGTGGATACTGAGAGATTGTTTCCCCCTGGCTGGGGTTTGACAGGGTGGATACTGAGAGATTGTTTCCCCCTGGCTGGGGTTTGACAGGGTGGATACTGAGAGATTGTTTCCCCCTGGCTGGGGTTTGACAGGGTGGATACTGAGAGATTGTTTCCCCCTGGCTGGGATTTGACAGGGTGGATACTGAGAGATTGTTTCCCCCTGGCTGGGGTTTGACAGGGTGGATACTGAGAGATTGTTTCCCCTGGCTGGGGTTTGGCAGGGTGGATACTGAGAGATTGTTCCCCCAGGCTCGGGTTTGACAGGGTGGATACTGAGAGATTGTTTCCCCCTGGCTGGGGTTTGACAGGGTGGATACTGAGAGATTGTTTCCCCCTGGCTGGGGTTTGACAGGGTGGATACTGAGAGATTGTTTCCCCCTGGCTGGGATTTGACAGGGTGGATACTGAGAGATTGTTTCCCCCTGGCTGGGGTTTGACAGGGTGGATACTGAGAGATTGTTTCCCCTGGCTGGGGTTTGGCAGGGTGGATACTGAGAGATTGTTCCCCCAGGCTCGGGTGTGACAGGGTGGATACTGAGAGATTGTTTCCCCCTGGCTGGGGTTTGACAGGGTGGATACTGAGAGATTGTTTCCCCCTGGCTGCGGTTTGACAGGGTGGATACTTAGAGATTGTTTCCCCCTGGCTGGGGTTTGACAGGGTGGATACTGAAATAGTGTTTCCCCCTGGCTGGAGTTTGACAGGGTGGATACTGAGAGATTGTTTCCCCCTGGCTGGGGTTTGACAGGGTGGATACTGAGAGATTGTTTCCCCCTGGCTGGGGTTTGACAGGATGGATACGGAGAGATTGTTTCCCCCTGGCTGGGGTTTGACAGGGTGGATACGGAGTGATTGTTTTCCCCTGGCTGGGGATTGACAGGGTGGATACTGAGAGATTGTTTTCCCCTGGCTGGGGTTTGACAGGGTGGATACTGAAAGATTGTTTCCCCCTGGCTGGGGTTTGACAGGGTGGATACGGAGAGATTGTTTCCCCCTGGCTGGGGTTTGACAGGGTGGATACTGAGAGATTGTTTTCCCCTGGCTGGGGTTTGACAGGGTGGATACTGAGAGATTGTCTCCCCCTGGCTGGGGTTTGACAGGGTGGATACTGAGAGATTGTCTCCCCCTGGCTGGGGTTTGACAGGGTGGATACTGAGAGATTGTTTTCCCCTGGCTGGGGTTTGACAGGGTGGATACGGCGAGATTGTTTCCCCATGGCTGGGGTTTTACAGGGTGGATACTGAGAGATTGTTTCCCCTGGCTGGGGTTTGACAGGGTGGATACTGAGAGATTGTTTCCCCCCTGGCTGGGGTTTGACAGGGTGGATACTGAGAGATTGTTTCCCCCTGGCTTGGGTTTGACAGGGTGGATACTGAGACATTGTTCCCCCCTGGCTGGGGTTTGACAGGGTGGATGCTGAGAGATTGTTTCCCCCTGGCTGGGGTTTGACAGGGTGGATACTGAGAGATTGTTTCCCCCTGGCTGGGGTTTGACAGGGTGGATACTGAGAGATTGTTTCCCCCTGGCTGGGGTTTGACAGGGTGGATACGGAGAGATTGTTTCCCCCTGGCTGGGGTATGACGGGGTGGATACTGAGAGATTGTTTCCCCCTGGCTGGGGTTTGACAGGGTGGATACTGAGAGATTGTTTCCCCCTGGCTGGGGTTTGACAGGGTGGATACTGAGAGATTGTTTCCCCCTGGCTGGGGTTTGACAGGGTGGATACTGAGAGATTGTTTCCCCCTGGCTGGGGTTTGACAGGGTGGATACTGAGAGATTGTTTCCCCCTGGCTGGGGTTTGACAGGGTGGATACTGAGAGATTGTTTCCCCCTGACTGGGGATTGACAGGGTGGATACTGAGGGATTGTTTTCCCCTGGCTGGGGTTTGACAGGGTGGATACTGAGAGATTGTTTCCCCCAGGCTGGGGTTTGACAGGGTGGATACTGAGAGATTGTTTCCCCCTGGCTGGGGTTTGACAGGGTGGATACTGAGAGATTGTTTCCTCCTGGCTGGGGATTGACAGGGTGGATACTGAGAGATTGTTGCCCCCTGGCTGGGGTTTGACAGGGTGGATACTGAGAGATTGTTTCCCCCTGGCTGGGGTTTGACAGGGTGGATACTGAGAGATTGTTTCCCCCTGGCTGGGGTTTGACAGGGTGGATACGGAGAGATTGTTTCCCCCTGGCTGGGATTTGACAGGGTGGATACTGAGAGATTGTTTCCTCCTGGCTGGGGTTTGACAGGTTGGATACTGAGAGATTGTTTCCCCATGGCTGGTGTTTGACAGGGTGGATACTGAGAGATTGTTTCCCCCTGGCTGGGGTTTGACAGGGTGGATACTGAGAGATTGTTTCCTCCTGGCTGGGGTTTGACAGGGTGGATACTGAGAGATTGTTTCCTCCTGGCTGGGGTTTGACAGGGTGGATACTGAGAGATTGTTTCCCCCTGGCTGGGGTTTGACAGGGTGGATACTGAGAGATTGTTTCCTCCTGGCTGGGGTTTGACAGGGTGGATACTGAGAGATTGTTTCCCCCAGGCTGGGGTTTGACAGGGTGGATACTGAGAGATTGTTTCCCCCAGGCTGGGGTTTGACAGGGTGGATACTGAGAGATTGTTTCCCCCTGGCTGGGGTTTGACAGGGTGGATACTGAGAGATTGTTTCCTCCTGGCTGGGGTTTGACAGGGTGGATACTGAGAGATTGTTTCCCCCAGGCTGGGGTTTGACAGGGTGGATACTGAGAGATTGTTTCCCCCTGGCTGGGGTTTGACAGGGTGGATACGGAGAGATAGTTTCCTCCTGGCTGGGGTTTGACAGGGTGGATACTGAGAGATTGTTTCCCCCTGGCTGGGGTTTGACAGGGTGGATACTGAGAGATTGTTTCCCCCTGGCTGGGGTTTGACAGGGTGGATACTGAGAGATTGTTTCTCCCTGGCTGGGGTTTGACAGGGTGGATACTGAGAGATTGTTTCCCCCTGGCTGGGGTTTGACAGGGTGGATACTGAGAGATTGTTTCCCCCTGGCTGGGGTTTGACAGGGTGGATACTGAGAGATTGTTTCCCGTTGGATGGGGTTTGACAGGGTGGATACTGAGAGATTGTTTCCCCCGGGCTGGGGTTTGACAGGGTGGATACTGAGAGATTGTTTCCCCCTGGCTGGGGTTTGACAGGGTGGATACTGAGAGATTGTTTCCCCCTGGCTGGGGTTTGACAGGGTGGATACTGAGAGATTGTTTCCCCCTGGCTGGGGTTTGACAGGGTGGATACGGAGAGATAGTTTCCTCCTGGCTGGGGTTTGACAGGGTGGATACTGAGAGATTGTTTCCCCCTGGCTGGGGTTTGACAGGGTGGATACTGAGAGATTGTTTCCCCCTGGCTGGGGTTTGACAGGGTGGATACTGAGAGATTGTTTCCCCCTGGCTGGGGTTTGACAGGGTGGATACTGAGAGATTGTTTCCCCCTGGCTGGGGTTTGACAGGGTGGATACGGAGAGATTGTTTCCCCCTGGCTGGGATTTGACAGGGTGGATACTGAGAGATTGTTTCCCCCTGGCTGGGGTTTGACAGGGTGGATACTGAGATAGTGTTTCCCCCTGGCTGGGGTTTGACTGGGTGGATACTGAGAGATTGTCTCCCCCTGGCTGGGGTTTGACAGGGTGGATACTGAGAGATTGTTTCCCCCTGGCTGGGGTTTGACAGAGTGGATACTGAGAGATTGTTTCCCGCTCTCTGTGGTTTGACAGGGTGGATACTGAGATAGTGTTTCCCCCTGGCTGGGGTTTGACAGGGTGGATACGGAGAGATTGTTTCCCCCTGGCTGAGGTTTGACAGGGTGGATACTGAGAGATTGTTTCCCCCTCTCTGGGGTTTGACAGGGTGGATACGGAGAGATTGTTTCCCCCTGGCTGGGGTTTGACAGGGTGGATACGGAGAGATTGTTTCCCCCTGGCTGGGGTTTGACAGGGTGGATACTGAGGGATTGTTTCCCCCTGGCTGGGGTTTGACAGGGTGGATACGGAGAAATTGTTTCCCCCTAGCTGGGGTTTGACAGGATGGATACGGAGAGATTGTTTCCCCCTGGCTGGGGTTTGACAGGGTGGATACTGAGAGATTGTTTCCCCCTGGCTGGGGTTTACAGGGTGGATACGGAGAGATTGTTTTCCCCCTGGCTGGGGTTTGACAGGGTGGCTACTGAGAGATTGTTTCCCCCTGGCTTGGGTTTGACAGGGTGGATACTGAGAGATTGTTTCCCCCTGGCTGGGGTTTGACAGGGTGGATACTGAGAGATTGTTTCCCCCTGGCTGGGGTTTGACAGGGTGGATACGGAGAGATTGTTTCCCTCTGGCTGGGGTTTGACAGGGTGGATACTGAGAGATTGTTTCCCCCTGGCTGGGGTTTGACAGGGTGGATACTGAGAGATTGTTTCCCCCTAGCTGGGGTTTGACAGGGTGGATACTGAGAGGTTGTTTCCCCCTGGCTGGGGTTTGACAGGGTGGACATTGAGAGATTGTTTCCCCCTGGCTGGGGTTTGACAGGGTGGATATTGAGAGATTGTTTCCCCCTGGCTGGGGTTTGACAGGGTGGATACTGAGAGATTGTTTCCCCCTGGCTGGGGTTTTACAGGGTGGATACTGAGAGATTGTTTCCCCCTGGCTGGGGTTTGACAGGGAGGATACTGAGAGATTGTTTCCCCCTGGCTGGGGTATGACAGGGTGGATACGGAGAGATAGTTTCCTCCTGGCTGGGGTTTGACAGGGTGGATACTGAGAGATTGTTTCCCCCTGGCTGGGGTTTGACAGGGTGGATACTGAGAGATTGTTTCCCCCTGGCTGGGGTTTGACAGGGTGGATACTGAGAGATTGTTTCCCCCTGGCTGGGGTTTGACAGGGTGGATACGGAGAGATTGTTTCCCCCTGGCTGGGGTTTGACAGGGTGGACACTGAGAGATTGTTTCCCACTGGCTGGGGTTTGACAGGGTGGATACTGAGAGATTATTTCCCCCTAGCTGGGGTTTGACAGGGTGGATACTGAGAGATTGTTTCCCCCTGGCTGGGGTTTGACAGGGTGGATACTGAGAGATTGTTTCCCCCTGGCTGGGGCTTGACAGGGTGGATACTGAGAGATTGTTTCCCCCTGGCTGGGGTTTGACAGGGTGGATACTGAGAGATTGTTTCCCCCTGACTGGGGTTTGACAGGGTGGATACTGAGAGATTGTTTCCCCCTGGCTGGGGTATGACGGGGTGGATACTGAGAGATTGTTTCCCCCTGGCTGGGGTTTGACAGGGTGGATACTGAGAGATTGTTTCCCCCTGGCTGGGGTTTGACAGGGTGGATACTGAGAGATTGTTTCCCCCTGGCTGGGGTTTGACAGGGTGGATACTGAGAGATTGTTTCCCCCTGGCTGGGGTTTGACAGGGTGGATACGGAGAGATAGTTTCCTCCTGGCTGGGGTTGGGCAGGGTGGATACGGAGAGATAGTTTCCTACTGGCTGTGGTTTGACAGGGTGGATACTGAGAGATTGTTTCCCTCTGGCTGGGGTTTGACAGGGTGGATACTGAGAGATTGTTTCTCCCTGGCTGGGGTTTGACAGGGTGGATACTGAGAGATTGTTACCCCCTGGCTGGTGTTGGGCAGGGTGGATACTGAGAGATTGTTTCCCGCTGGCTGGGGTTTCACAAGCTGGATACTGAGAGATTGTTTCCCCCTGGCTGGGGTTTGACAGGGTGGATACTGAGAGATTGTTTCCCCCTGGCTGGGGTTTGACAGGGTGGATACGGAGAGATTGTTTCCCCCTGGCTGGGGTTTCACAAGGTGGATACTGAGAGATTGTTTCCCCCTGGCTGGGGTTTGACAGGGTGGATACTGAGAGATTGTTTCCCCCTGGCTGGGGTTTCACAAGGTGGATACTGAGAGATTGTTTCCCCCTGGCTGGGGTTTGACAGGGTGGATACTGAGAGATTGTTTCCCCCTGGCTGGGGTTTGACAGGGAGGATACGGAGAGATTGTTTCCCCCTGGCTGGGGTTTGACAGGGTGGATACTGAGAGATTGTTTCCCCCTGGCTGGGGTTTGACAGGGTGGATACTGAGAGATTGTCTCCCCCTGGCTGGGGTTTGACAGGGTGGATACTGAGAGATTGTTTCCCCCTGGCTGGGGTTTGACAGGGTGGATACTGAGAGATTGTCTCCCCCTGGCTGGGGTTTGACAGGGTGGATACTGAGAGATTGTTTCCCCCTGGCTGGGGTTTGAGAGGGTGGATACTGAGAGATTGTTTCCCCCTGGCTGGGGTTTGACAGGGTGGATACTGAGATAGTGTTTCCTCCTGGCTGGGGATTGACAGGGTGGATACGGAGAGATTGTTTCCCCCTGGCTGGAGTTTGACAGGGTGGATACTGAGAGATTGTTTCCCCCTGGCTGGGGTTTGACAGGGTGGATACTGAGAGATTGTTTCCCCCTGGCTGGGGTTTGACAGGGTGGATACAGAGAGATTGTTTCCCCCTGGCTGGGGTGTGACAGGGTGGATACGGAGAGATTGTTTCCCCCTGGCTGGGGTTTGACAGGGTGGATACTGAGAGATTGTTTCCCCCTGGCTGGGGTTTGACAGGGTGGATACTGAGAGATTGTTTCCCCCTGGCTGGGGTTTGGCAGGGTGGATACTGAGAGATTGTTTCCCCCTGGCTGGGGTTTGACAGGATGGATACGGAGAGATTGTTTCCCGCTGGCTGGGGTTTGACAGGGTGGATACGGAGAGATTGTTTTCCCCTGGCTGGGGATTGACAGGGTGGATACTGAGAGATTGTTTCCCCCTGGCTGGGGTTTGACAGGGTGGATACTGAGAGATTGTTTTCCCCTGGCTGGGGTTTGACAGGGTGGATACTGAAAGATTGTTTCCCCCTGGCTGGGGTTTGACAGGGTGGATACGGAGAGATTGTTTCCCCCTGGCTGGGGTTTGACAGGGTGGATACTGAGAGATTGTTTCCCCCTCTCTGGGGTTTGACAGGGTGGATACTGAGAGATTGTTTCCCCCTGGCTGGGGTTTGACAGGATGGATACTGAGAGATTGTTTCCCCCTGGCTGGGGTTTGACAGGGTGGATACTGAGAGATTGTTTCCCCCTGGCTGGGGTTTCACAGGGTGGATACTGAGAGATTGTTTCTCCCTGGCTGGGGTTTGACAGGGTGGATACTGAGAGATTGTTTCCCCCTGTCTGGGGTTTGACAGGGTGGATACTGAGAGATTGTTTCCCCCTGGCTGGGGTTTGACAGGGTTGATACTGAGAGATTGTTTCCCCCTGGCTGGGGTTTGACAGGGTGGATACTGAGAGATTGTTTCCCCCTGGCTGGGGTTTGACAGGGTGGTTACTGAGAGATTGTTTCCCCCTGGCTGGGGTTTGACAGGGTGGATACTGAGAGATTGTTTCTCCCTGGCTGGGGTTTGACAGGGTGGATACTGAGAGATTGTTTCCCCCTGGCTGGAGTTTGACAGGGTGGATACCGAGAGATTGTTTCCCGCTGCTGGGGTTTGACAGGGTGGATACTGAGAGATTGTTTCCCCCTCTCTGGGGTTTGACAGGGTGGATACTGAGAGATTGTTTCCCCCTCTCTGGGGTTTGACAGGGTGGATACTGAGAGATTGTTTCCCCCTCTCTGGGGTTTGACAGGGTGGATACTGAGAGATTGTTTCCCCCTGGCTGGGGTTTGACAGGGTGGATACTGAGAGATTGTTTTCCCCTGGCTGGGGTTTGACAGGGTGGATACTGAGAGATTGTCTCCCCCTGGCTGGGGTTTGACAGGGTGGATACTGAGAGATTGTCTCCCCCCTGGCTGGGGTTTGAGAGGGTGGATACTGAGAGATTGTCTCCCCCTGGCTGGGGTTTGACAGGGTGGATACTGAGAGATTGTTTTCCCCTGGCTGGGGTTTGACAGGGTGGATACGGCGAGATTGTTTCCCCATGGCTGGGGTTTTACAGGGTGGATACTGAGAGATTGTCTCCCCCTGGCTGGGGTTTGACAGGGTGGATACTGAGAGATTGTCTCCCCCTGGCTGGGGTTTGACAGGGTGGATACTGAGAGATTGTTTTCCCCTGGCTGGGGTTTGACAGGGTGGATACGGCGAGATTGTTTCCCCATGGCTGGGGTTTTACAGGGTGGATACTGAGAGATTGTTTCCCCTGGCTGGGGTTTGACAGGGTGGATACTGAGAGATTGTTTCCCCCCTGGCTGGGGTTTGACAGGGTGGATACTGAGAGATTGTTTCCCCCTCTCTGGGGTTTGACAGGGTGGATACTGAGAGATTGTTTTCCCCTGGCTGGGAATTGACAGGGTGGATACTGAGAGATTGTTTCCCCCTGGCTGGGGTTTGACAGGGTGGATACTGAGAGATTGTTTCCCCCTGGCTGGGGTTTGACAGGGTGGATACTGAGAGATTGTTTCCCCCTGGCTGGGGTTTGACAGGGTGGATACTGAGAGATTGTTTCCCCTGGCTGGGGTTTGGCAGGGTGGATACTGAGAGATTGTTCCCCCAGGCTCGGGTTTGACAGGGTGGATACTGAGAGATTGTTTCCCCCTGGCTGGGGTTTGACAGGGTGGATACTTAGAGATTGTTTCCCACTGGCTGGGGTTTGACAGGGTGGATACTGAGATAGTGTTTCCCCCTGGCTGGGGTTTGACAGGGTGGATACTGAGAGATTGTTTCCCCCTGGCTGGGGTTTGACAGGGTGGATACTGAGAGATTGTTTCCCCCTGGCTGGGGTTTGACAGGGTGGATACTGAGAGATTGTTTCCCCCTGGCTGGGGTTTGACAGGGTGGATACTGAGAGATTGTTTCCCCCTGGCTGGGATTTGACAGGGTGGATACTGAGAGATTGTTTCCCCCTGGCTGGGGTTTGACAGGGTGGATACTGAGAGATTGTTTCCCCTGGCTGGGGTTTGGCAGGGTGGATACTGAGAGATTGTTCCCCCAGGCTCGGGTTTGACAGGGTGGATACTGAGAGATTGTTTCCCCCTGGCTGGGGTTTGACAGGGTGGATACTGAGAGATTGTTTCCCCCTGGCTGGGGTTTGACAGGGTGGATACTGAGAGATTGTTTCCCCCTGGCTGGGATTTGACAGGGTGGATACTGAGAGATTGTTTCCCCCTGGCTGGGGTTTGACAGGGTGGATACTGAGAGATTGTTTCCCCTGGCTGGGGTTTGGCAGAGTGGATACTGAGAGATTGTTCCCCCAGGCTCGGGTTTGACAGGGTGGATACTGAGAGATTGTTTCCCCCTGGCTGGGGTTTGACAGGGTGGATACTGAGAGATTGTTTCCCCCTGGCTCGGGTTTGACAGGGTGGATACTGAGAGATTGTTTCCCCCTGGCTGGGGTTTGACAGGGTGGATACTGAGAGATTGTTTCCCCCTGGCTGGGGTTTGACAGGGTGGATACTGAGAGATTGTTTTCCCCTGGCTGGGGTTTGACAGGGTGGATACTGAGAGATTGTCTCCCCCTGGCTGGGGTTTGACAGGGTGGATACTGAGAGATTGTTTTCCCCTGGCTGGGGTTTGACAGGGTGGATACGGCGAGATTGTTTCCCCATGGCTGGGGTTTTACAGGGTGGATACTGAGAGATTGTTTCCCCTGGCTGGGGTTTGACAGGGTGGATACTGAGAGATTGTTTCCCCCCTGGCTGGGGTTTGACAGGGTGGATACTGAGAGATTGTTTCCCCCTCTCTGGGGTTTGACAGGGTGGATACTGAGAGATTGTTTTCCCCTGGCTGGGAATTGACAGGGTGGATACTGAGAGATTGTTTCCCCCTGGCTGGGGTTTGACAGGGTGGATACTGAGAGATTGTTTCCCCCTGGCTGGGGTTTGACAGGGTGGATACTGAGAGATTGTTTCCCCCTGGCTGGGGTTTGACAGGGTGGGTGCTGAGAGATTGGTTCCCCCTGGCTGGGGTTTGACAGGGTGGATACTGAGAGATTGTTTCCCCTGGCTGGGGTTTGGCAGGGTGGATACTGAGAGATTGTTCCCCCAGGCTCGGGTTTGACAGGGTGGATACTGAGAGATTGTTTCCCCCTGGCTGGGGTTTGACAGGGTGGATACTTAGACATTGTTTCCCCCTGGCTGGGGTTTGACAGGGTGGATACTGAGATAGTGTTTCCCCCTGGCTGGGGTTTGACAGGGTGGATACTGAGAGATTGTTTCCCCCTGGCTGGGGTTTGACAGGGTGGATACTGAGAGATTGTTTCCCCCTGGCTGGGGTTTGACAGGGTGGATACTGAGAGATTGTTTCCCCCTGGCTGGGGTTTGACAGGGTGGATACTGAGAGATTGTTTCCCCCTGGCTGGGATTTGACAGGGTGGATACTGAGAGATTGTTTCCCCCTGGCTGGGGTTTGACAGGGTGGATACTGAGAGATTGTTTCCCCTGGCTGGGGTTTGGCAGGGTGGATACTGAGAGATTGTTCCCCCAGGCTCGGGTTTGACAGGGTGGATACTGAGAGATTGTTTCCCCCTGGCTGGGGTTTGACAGGGTGGATACTGAGAGATTGTTTCCCCCTGGCTGGGGTTTGACAGGGTGGATACTGAGAGATTGTTTCCCCCTGGCTGGGATTTGACAGGGTGGATACTGAGAGATTGTTTCCCCCTGGCTGGGGTTTGACAGGGTGGATACTGAGAGATTGTTTCCCCTGGCTGGGGTTTGGCAGGGTGGATACTGAGAGATTGTTCCCCCAGGCTCGGGTTTGACAGGGTGGATACTGAGAGATTGTTTCCCCCTGGCTGGGGTTTGACAGGGTGGATACTGAGAGATTGTTTCCCCCTGGCTGCGGTTTGACAGGGTGGATACTTAGAGATTGTTTCCCCCTGGCTGGGGTTTGACAGGGTGGATACTGAAATAGTGTTTCCCCCTGGCTGGAGTTTGACAGGGTGGATACTGAGAGATTGTTTCCCCCTGGCTGGGGTTTGACAGGGTGGATACTGAGAGATTGTTTCCCCCTGGCTGGGGTTTGACAGGATGGATACGGAGAGATTGTTTCCCCCTGGCTGGGGTTTGACAGGGTGGATACGGAGTGATTGTTTTCCCCTGGCTGGGGATTGACAGGGTGGATACTGAGAGATTGTTTTCCCCTGGCTGGGGTTTGACAGGGTGGATACTGAAAGATTGTTTCCCCCTGGCTGGGGTTTGACAGGGTGGATACGGAGAGATTGTTTCCCCCTGGCTGGGGTTTGACAGGGTGGATACTGAGAGATTGTTTTCCCCTGGCTGGGGTTTGACAGGGTGGATACTGAGAGATTGTCTCCCCCTGGCTGGGGTTTGACAGGGTGGATACTGAGAGATTGTCTCCCCCTGGCTGGGGTTTGACAGGGTGGATACTGAGAGATTGTTTTCCCCTGGCTGGGGTTTGACAGGGTGGATACGGCGAGATTGTTTCCCCATGGCTGGGGTTTTACAGGGTGGATACTGAGAGATTGTTTCCCCTGGCTGGGGTTTGACAGGGTGGATACTGAGAGATTGTTTCCCCCCTGGCTGGGGTTTGACAGGGTGGATACTGAGAGATTGTTTCCCCCTCTCTGGGGTTTGACAGGGTGGATACTGAGAGATTGTTTCCCCCTGGCTGGGGTTTGACAGGGTGGATACTGAGAGATTGTTTCCCCCTGGCTGGGGTTTGACAGTGTGGATGCTGAGAGATTGTTTCCCCCTGGCTGGGGTTTATCAGGGTGGATACTGAGAGATTGTTTCCCCTGGCTGGGGTTTGGCAGGGTGGATACTGAGAGATTGTTCCCCCAGGCTCGGGTTTGACAGGGTGGATACTGAGAGATTGTTTCCCCCTGGCTGGGGTTTGACAGGGTGGATACTTAGAGATTGTTTCCCCCTGGCTGGGGTTTGACAGGGTGGATACTGAGAGATTGTTTCCCCCTGGCGGGGGTTTGACAGGGTGGATACTGAGATAGTGTTTCCCCCTGGCTGGGGTTTGACAGGGTGGATACTGAGAGATTGTTTCCCCCTGGCTGGGGTTTGACAGGGTGGATACTGAGAGATTGTTTCCCCCTGGCTGGGGTTTGACAGGGTGGATACGGAGAGATTGTTTTCCCCTGGCTGGGGATTGACAGGGTGGATACTGAGAGATTGTTTTCCCCTGGCTGGGGTTTGACAGGGTGGATACTGAAAGATTGTTTCTCCCTGGCTGGGGATTGACAGGGTGGATACTGAGAGATTGTTACCCCCTGGCTGGTGTTGGGCAGGGTGGATACTGAGAGATTGTTTCCCGCTGGCTGGGGTTTCACAAGGTGGATACTGAGAGATTGTTTCCCCCTGGCTGGGGTTTGACAGGGTGGATACTGAGAGATTGTTTCCCCCTGGCTGGGGTTTGACAGGGTGGATACGGAGAGATTGTTTCCCCCTGGCTGGGGTTTCACAAGGTGGATACTGAGAGATTGTTTCCCCCTGGCTGGGGTTTGACAGGGTGGATACTGAGAGATTGTTTCCCCCTGGCTGGGGTTTGACAGGGTGGATACTGAGAGATTGTTTCCCCCTGGCTGGGGTTTGACAGGGTGGATACTGAGAGATTGTTTCCCCATGGCTGGGGTTTGACAGGGTGGATACTGAGAGATTGTCTCCCCCTGGCTGGGGTTTGACAGGGTGGATACTGAGAGATTGTTTCCCCCTGGCTGGGGTTTGACAGGGTGGATACTGAGAGATTGTTTCCCCCTGGCTGGGGTTTGACAGGGTGGATACTGAGAGATTGTTTCCCCTTGGCTGGGGTTTGACAGGGTGGATACTGAGAGATTGTTTCCCCCTAGCTGGGGTTTGACAGGGTGGATACTGAGAGATTGTTTCCCCCTGGCTGTGGTTTGACAGGGTGGATACTGAGAGATTGTTTCCCCCTGGCTGGGGTTTGACAGGGTGGATACTGAGAGATTGTTTCCCCCTGGCTGGGGTTTGACAGGGTGGATACTGAGAGATTGTTTCCCCCTGGCTGGGGTTTGAGAGGGTGGATACTGAGATAGTGTTTCCTCCTGGCTGGGGATTGACAGGGTGGATACGGAGAGATTGTTTCCCCCTGGCTGGAGTTTGACAGGGTGGATACTGAGAGATTGTTTCCCCCTGGCTGGGGTTTGACAGGGTGGATACTGAGAGATTGTTTCCCCCTGGCTGGGGTTTGACAGGGTGGATACTGAGAGATTGTTTCCCCCTGGCTGGGGTTTGACAGGGTGGATACTGAAAGATTGTTTCCCCCTGGCTGGGGTTTGACAGGGTGGATACGGAGAGATTGTTTTCCCCTGGCTGGGGATTGACAGGGTGGATACTGAGAGATTGTTTCCCCCTGGCTGGGGTTTGACAGGGTGGATACTGAGAGATTGTTTTCCCCTGGCTGGGGTTTGACAGGGTGGATACTGAAAGATTGTTTCCCCCTGGCTGGGGTTTGACAGGGTGGATACGGAGAGATTGTTTCCCCCTGGCTGGGGTTTGACAGGGTGGATACTGAGAGATTGTTTCCCCCTCTCTGGGGTTTGACAGGGTGGATACTGAGAGATTGTTTCCCCCTGGCTGGGGTTTGACAGGGTGGATACTGAGAGATTGTTTCCCCCTGGCTGGGGTTTGACAGGGTGGATACTGAGAGATTGTTTCCCCCTGGCTGGGGTTTCACAGGGTGGATACTGAGAGATTGTTTCTCCCTGGCTGGGGTTTGACAGGGTGGATACTGAGAGATTGTTTCCCCCTGGCTGGGGTTTGACAGGGTGGATACTGAGAGATTGTTTCCCCCTGGCTGGGGTTTGACAGGGTTGATACTGAGAGATTGTTTCCCCCTGGCTGGGGTTTGACAGGGTGGATACTGAGAGATTGTTTCCCCCTGGCTGGGGTTTGACAGGGTGGATACTGAGAGATTGTTTCCCCCTGGCTGGGGTTTGACAGGGTGGATACTGAGAGATTGTTTCTCCCTGGCTGGGGTTTGACAGGGTGGATACTGAGAGATTGTTTCCCCCTGGCTGGAGTTTGACAGGGTGGATACCGAGAGATTGTTTCCCGCTGCTGGGGTTTGACAGGGTGGATACTGAGAGATTGTTTCCCCCTCTCTGGGGTTTGACAGGGTGGATACTGAGAGATTGTTTCCCCCTCTCTGGGGTTTGACAGGGTGGATACTGAGAGATTGTTTCCCCCTCTCTGGGGTTTGACAGGGTGGATACTGAGAGATTGTTTCCCCCTGGCTGGGGTTTGACAGGGTGGATACTGAGAGATTGTTTTCCCCTGGCTGGGGTTTGACAGGGTGGATACTGAGAGATTGTCTCCCCCTGGCTGGGGTTTGACAGGGTGGATACTGAGAGATTGTTTCCCCCTGGCTGGGGTTTGACAGGGTGGATACTGAGAGATTGTCTCCCCCTGGCTGGGGTTTGACAGGGTGGATACTGAGAGATTGTTTTCCCCTGGCTGGGGTTTGACAGGGTGGATACGGCGAGATTGTTTCCCCATGGCTGGGGTTTGACAGGGTGGATACTGAGAGATTGTTTTCCCCTGGCTGGGAATTGACAGGGTGGATACTGAGAGATTGTTTCCCCCTGGCTGGGGTTTGACAGGGTGGATACTGAGAGATTGTTTCCCCCTGGCTGGGGTTTGACAGGGTGGATACTGAGAGATTGTTTCCCCCTGGCTGGGGTTTGACAGGGTGGATACTGAGAGATTGTTTCCCCCTGGCTGGGGTTTGACAGGGTGGATACTGAGAGATTGTTTCCCCTGGCTGGGGTTTGGCAGGGTGGATACTGAGAGATTGTTCCCCCAGGCTCGGGTTTGACAGGGTGGATACTGAGAGATTGTTTCCCCCTGGCTGGGGTTTGACAGGGTGGATACTGAGAGATTGTTTTCCCCTGGCTGGGGTTTGACAGGGTGGATACTGAGAGATTGTCTCCCCCTGGCTGGGGTTTGACAGGGTGGATACTGAGAGATTGTCTCCCCCTGGCTGGGGTTTGACAGGGTGGATACTGAGAGATTGTTTTCCCCTGGCTGGGGTTTGACAGGGTGGATACGGCGAGATTGTTTCCCCATGGCTGGGGTTTTACAGGGTGGATACTGAGAGATTGTTTCCCCTGGCTGGGGTTTGACAGGGTGGATACTGAGAGATTGTTTCCCCCCTGGCTGGGGTTTGACAGGGTGGATACTGAGAGATTGTTTCCCCCTCTCTGGGGTTTGACAGGGTGGATACTGAGAGATTGTTTTCCCCTGGCTGGGAATTGACAGGGTGGATACTGAGAGATTGTTTCCCCCTGGCTGGGGTTTGACAGGGTGGATACTGAGAGATTGTTTCCCCCTGGCTGGGGTTTGACAGGGTGGATACTGAGAGATTGTTTCCCCCTGGCTGGGGTTTGACAGGGTGGATGCTGAGAGATTGGTTCCCCCTGGCTGGGGTTTGACAGGGTGGATACTGAGAGATTGTTTCCCCTGGCTGGGGTTTGGCAGGGTGGATACTGAGAGATTGTTCCCCCAGGCTCGGGTTTGACAGGGTGGATACTGAGAGATTGTTTCCCCCTGGCTGGGGTTTGACAGGGTGGATACTTAGAGATTGTTTCCCCCTGGCTGGGGTTTGACAGGGTGGATACTGAGATAGTGTTTCCCCCTGGCTGGGGTTTGACAGGGTGGATACTGAGAGATTGTTTCCCCCTGGCTGGGGTTTGACAGGGTGGATACTGAGAGATTGTTTCCCCCTGGCTGGGGTTTGACAGGGTGGATACTGAGAGATTGTTTCCCCCTGGCTGGGGTTTGACAGGGTGGATACTGAGAGATTGTTTCCCCCTGGCTGGGATTTGACAGGGTGGATACTGAGAGATTGTTTCCCCCTGGCTGGGGTTTGACAGGGTGGATACTGAGAGATTGTTTCCCCTGGCTGGGGTTTGGCAGGGTGGATACTGAGAGATTGTTCCCCCAGGCTCGGGTTTGACAGGGTGGATACTGAGAGATTGTTTCCCCCTGGCTGGGGTTTGACAGGGTGGATACTGAGAGATTGTTTCCCCCTGGCTGGGGTTTGACAGGGTGGATACTGAGAGATTGTTTCCCCCTGGCTGGGATTTGACAGGGTGGATACTGAGAGATTGTTTCCCCCTGGCTGGGGTTTGACAGGGTGGATACTGAGAGATTGTTTCCCCTGGCTGGGGTTTGGCAGGGTGGATACTGAGAGATTGTTCCCCCAGGCTCGGGTTTGACAGGGTGGATACTGAGAGATTGTTTCCCCCTGGCTGGGGTTTGACAGGGTGGATACTGAGAGATTGTTTCCCCCTGGCTGCGGTTTGACAGGGTGGATACTTAGATATTGTTTCCCCCTGGCTGGGGTTTGACAGGGTGGATACTGAAATAGTGTTTCCCCCTGGCTGGAGTTTGACAGGGTGGATACTGAGAGATTGTTTCCCCCTGGCTGGGGTTTGACAGGGTGGATACTGAGAGATTGTTTCCCCCTGGCTGGGGTTTGACAGGATGGATACGGAGAGATTGTTTCCCCCTGGCTGGGGTTTGACAGGGTGGATACGGAGTGATTGTTTTCCCCTGGCTGGGGATTGACAGGGTGGATACTGAGAGATTGTTTTCCCCTGGCTGGGGTTTGACAGGGTGGATACTGAAAGATTGTTTCCCTCTGGCTGGGGTTTGACAGGGTGGATACGGAGAGATTGTTTCCCCCTGGCTGGGGTTTGACAGGGTGGATACTGAGAGATTGTTTTCCCCTGGCTGGGGTTTGACAGGGTGGATACTGAGAGATTGTCTCCCCCTGGCTGGGGTTTGACAGGGTGGATACTGAGAGATTGTCTCCCCCTGGCTGGGGTTTGACAGGGTGGATACTGAGAGATTGTTTTCCCCTGGCTGGGGTTTGACAGGGTGGATACGGCGAGATTGTTTCCCCATGGCTGGGGTTTTACAGGGTGGATACTGAGAGATTGTTTCCCCTGGCTGGGGTTTGACAGGGTGGATACTGAGAGATTGTTTCCCCCCTGGCTGGGGTTTGACAGGGTGGATACTGAGAGATTGTTTCCCCTGGCTGGGGTTTGGCAGGGTGGATACTGAGAGATTGTTCCCCCAGGCTCGGGTTTGACAGGGTGGATACTGAGAGATTGTTTCCCCCTGGCTGGGGTTTGACAGGGTGGATACTTAGAGATTGTTTCCCCCTGGCTGGGGTTTGACAGGGTGGATACTGAGATAGTGTTTCCCCCTGGCTGGGGTTTGCCAGGGTGGATACTGAGAGATTGTTTCCCCCTGGCTGGGGTTTGACAGGGTGGATACTGAGAGATTGTTTCCCCCTGGCTGGGGTTTGACAGGGTGGATACGGAGAGATTGTTTTCCCCTGGCTGGGGATTGACAGGGTGGATACTGAGAGATTGTTTTCCCCTGGCTGGGGTTTGACAGGGTGGATACTGAAAGATTGTTTCTCCCTGGCTGGGGATTGACAGGGTGGATACTGAGAGATTGTTACCCCCTGGCTGGTGTTGGGCAGGGTGGATACTGAGAGATTGTTTCCCGCTGGCTGGGGTTTCACAAGGTGGATACTGAGAGATTGTTTCCCCCTGGCTGGGGTTTGACAGGGTGGATACTGAGAGATTGTTTCCCCCTGGCTGGGGTTTGACAGGGTGGATACGGAGAGATTGTTTCCCCCTGGCTGCGGTTTCACAAGGTGGATACTGAGAGATTGTTTCCCCCTGGCTGGGGTTTGACAGGGTGGATACTGAGAGATTGTTTCCCCCTGGCTGGGGTTTGACAGGGTGGATACTGAGAGATTGTTTCCCCCTGGCTGGGGTTTGACAGGGTGGATACTGAGAGATTGTTTCCCCTTGGCTGGGGTTTGACAGGGTGGATACTGAGAGATTGTTTCCCCCTAGCTGGGGTTTGACAGGGTGGATACTGAGAGATTGTTTCCCCCTGGCTGTGGTTTGACAGGGTGGATACTGAGAGATTGTTTCCCCCTGGCTGGGGTTTGACAGGGTGGATACTGAGAGATTGTTTCCCCCTGGCTGGGGTTTGACAGGGTGGATACTGAGAGATTGTTTCCCCCTGGCTGGGGTTTGAGAGGTTGGATACTGAGATAGTGTTTCCTCCTGGCTGGGGATTGACAGGGTGGATACGGAGAGATTGTTTCCCCCTGGCTGGAGTTTGACAGGGTGGATACTGAGAGATTGTTTCCCCCTGGCTGGGGTTTGACAGGGTGGATACTGAGAGATTGTTTCCCCCTGGCTGGGGTTTGACAGGGTGGATACTGAGAGATTGTTTCCCCCTGGCTGGGGTTTGACAGGGTGGATACTGAAAGATTGTTTCCCCCTGGCTGGGGTTTGACAGGGTGGATACGGAGAGATTGTTTTCCCCTGGCTGGGGATTGACAGGGTGGATACTGAGAGATTGTTTCCCCCTGGCTGGGGTTTGACAGGGTGGATACTGAGAGATTGTTTTCCCCTGGCTGGGGTTTGACAGGGTGGATACTGAAAGATTGTTTCCCCCTGGCTGGGGTTTGACAGGGTGGATACGGAGAGATTGTTTCCCCCTGGCTGGGGTTTGACAGGGTGGATACTGAGAGATTGTTTCCCCCTCTCTGGGGTTTGACAGGGTGGATACTGAGAGATTGTTTCCCCCTGGCTGGGGTTTGACAGGGTGGATACTGAGAGATTGTTTCCCCCTGGCTGGGGTTTGACAGGGTGGATACTGAGAGATTGTTTCCCCCTGGCTGGGGTTTCACAGGGTGGATACTGAGAGATTGTTTCTCCCTGGCTGGGGTTTGACAGGGTGGATACTGAGAGATTGTTTCCCCCTGGCTGGGGTTTGACAGGGTGGATACTGAGAGATTGTTTCCCCCTGGCTGGGGTTTGACAGGGTTGATACTGAGAGATTGTTTCCCCCTGGCTGGGGTTTGACAGGGTGGATACTGAGAGATTGTTTCCCCCTGGCTGGGGTTTGACAGGGTGGATACTGAGAGATTGTTTCCCCCTGGCTGGGGTTTGACAGGGTGGATACTGAGAGATTGTTTCCCCCTGGCTGGGGTTTGACAGGGTGGATACTGAGAGATTGTTTCCCCCTGGCTGGGATTTGACAGGGTGGATACTGAGAGATTGTTTCCCCCTGGCTGGGGTTTGACAGGGTGGATACTGAGAGATTGTTTCCCCTGGCTGGGGTTTGGCAGGGTGGATACTGAGAGATTGTTCCCCCAGGCTCGGGTTTGACAGGGTGGATACTGAGAGATTGTTTCCCCCTGGCTGGGGTTTGACAGGGTGGATACTGAGAGATTGTTTCCCCCTGGCTGCGGTTTGACAGGGTGGATACTTAGATATTGTTTCCCCCTGGCTGGGGTTTGACAGGGTGGATACTGAAATAGTGTTTCCCCCTGGCTGGAGTTTGACAGGGTGGATACTGAGAGATTGTTTCCCCCTGGCTGGGGTTTGACAGGGTGGATACTGAGAGATTGTTTCCCCCTGGCTGGGGTTTGACAGGATGGATACGGAGAGATTGTTTCCCCCTGGCTGGGGTTTGACAGGGTGGATACGGAGTGATTGTTTTCCCCTGGCTGGGGATTGACAGGGTGGATACTGAGAGATTGTTTTCCCCTGGCTGGGGTTTGACAGGGTGGATACTGAAAGATTGTTTCCCCCTGGCTGGGGTTTGACAGGGTGGATACGGAGAGATTGTTTCCCCCTGGCTGGGGTTTGACAGGGTGGATACTGAGAGATTGTTTTCCCCTGGCTGGGGTTTGACAGGGTGGATACTGAGAGATTGTCTCCCCCTGGCTGGGGTTTGACAGGGTGGATACTGAGAGATTGTCTCCCCCTGGCTGGGGTTTGACAGGGTGGATACTGAGAGATTGTTTTCCCCTGGCTGGGGTTTGACAGGGTGGATACGGCGAGATTGTTTCCCCATGGCTGGGGTTTTACAGGGTGGATACTGAGAGATTGTTTCCCCTGGCTGGGGTTTGACAGGGTGGATACTGAGAGATTGTTTCCCCCCTGGCTGGGGTTTGACAGGGTGGATACTGAGAGATTGTTTCCCCTGGCTGGGGTTTGGCAGGGTGGATACTGAGAGATTGTTCCCCCAGGCTCGGGTTTGACAGGGTGGATACTGAGAGATTGTTTCCCCCTGGCTGGGGTTTGACAGGGTGGATACTTAGAGATTGTTTCCCCCTGGCTGGGGTTTGACAGGGTGGATACTGAGATAGTGTTTCCCCCTGGCTGGGGTTTGACAGGGTGGATACTGAGAGATTGTTTCCCCCTGGCTGGGGTTTGACAGGGTGGATACTGAGAGATTGTTTCCCCCTGGCTGGGGTTTGACAGGGTGGATACGGAGAGATTGTTTTCCCCTGGCTGGGGATTGACAGGGTGGATACTGAGAGATTGTTTTCCCCTGGCTGGGGTTTGACAGGGTGGATACTGAAAGATTGTTTCTCCCTGGCTGGGGATTGACAGGGTGGATACTGAGAGATTGTTACCCCCTGGCTGGTGTTGGGCAGGGTGGATACTGAGAGATTGTTTCCCGCTGGCTGGGGTTTCACAAGGTGGATACTGAGAGATTGTTTCCCCCTGGCTGGGGTTTGACAGGGTGGATACTGAGAGATTGTTTCCCCCTGGCTGGGGTTTGACAGGGTGGATACGGAGAGATTGTTTCCCCCTGGCTGCGGTTTCACAAGGTGGATACTGAGAGATTGTTTCCCCCTGGCTGGGGTTTGACAGGGTGGATACTGAGAGATTGTTTCCCCCTGGCTGGGGTTTGACAGGGTGGATACTGAGAGATTGTTTCCCCCTGGCTGGGGTTTGACAGGGTGGATACTGAGAGATTGTTTCCCCTTGGCTGGGGTTTGACAGGGTGGATACTGAGAGATTGTTTCCCCCTAGCTGGGGTTTGACAGGGTGGATACTGAGAGATTGTTTCCCCCTGGCTGTGGTTTGACAGGGTGGATACTGAGAGATTGTTTCCCCCTGGCTGGGGTTTGACAGGGTGGATACTGAGAGATTGTTTCCCCCTGGCTGGGGTTTGACAGGGTGGATACTGAGAGATTGTTTCCCCCTGGCTGGGGTTTGAGAGGGTGGATACTGAGATAGTGTTTCCTCCTGGCTGGGGATTGACAGGGTGGATACGGAGAGATTGTTTCCCCCTGGCTGGAGTTTGACAGGGTGGATACTGAGAGATTGTTTCCCCCTGGCTGGGGTTTGACAGGGTGGATACTGAGAGATTGTTTCCCCCTGGCTGGGGTTTGACAGGGTGGATACTGAGAGATTGTTTCCCCCTGGCTGGGGTTTGACAGGGTGGATACTGAAAGATTGTTTCCCCCTGGCTGGGGTTTGACAGGGTGGATACGGAGAGATTGTTTTCCCCTGGCTGGGGATTGACAGGGTGGATACTGAGAGATTGTTTCCCCCTGGCTGGGGTTTGACAGGGTGGATACTGAGAGATTGTTTTCCCCTGGCTGGGGTTTGACAGGGTGGATACTGAAAGATTGTTTCCCCCTGGCTGGGGTTTGACAGGGTGGATACGGAGAGATTGTTTCCCCCTGGCTGGGGTTTGACAGGGTGGATACTGAGAGATTGTTTCCCCCTCTCTGGGGTTTGACAGGGTGGATACTGAGAGATTGTTTCCCCCTGGCTGGGGTTTGACAGGGTGGATACTGAGAGATTGTTTCCCCCTGGCTGGGGTTTGACAGGGTGGATACTGAGAGATTGTTTCCCCCTGGCTGGGGTTTCACAGGGTGGATACTGAGAGATTGTTTCTCCCTGGCTGGGGTTTGACAGGGTGGATACTGAGAGATTGTTTCCCCCTGGCTGGGGTTTGACAGGGTGGATACTGAGAGATTGTTTCCCCCTGGCTGGGGTTTGACAGGGTTGATACTGAGAGATTGTTTCCCCCTGGCTGGGGTTTGACAGGGTGGATACTGAGAGATTGTTTCCCCCTGGCTGGGGTTTGACAGGGTGGATACTGAGAGATTGTTTCCCCCTGGCTGGGGTTTGACAGGGTGGATACTGAGAGATTGTTTCTCCCTGGCTGGGGTTTGACAGGGTGGATACTGAGAGATTGTTTCCCCCTGGCTGGAGTTTGACAGGGTGGATACCGAGAGATTGTTTCCCGCTGCTGGGGTTTGACAGGGTGGATACTGAGAGATTGTTTCCCCCTCTCTGGGGTTTGACAGGGTGGATACTGAGAGATTGTTTCCCCCTCTCTGGGGTTTGACAGGGTGGATACTGAGAGATTGTTTCCCCCTCTCTGGGGTTTGACAGGGTGGATACTGAGAGATTGTTTCCCCCTGGCTGGGGTTTGACAGGGTGGATACTGAGAGATTGTTTACCCCTGGCTGGGGTTTGACAGGGTGGATACTGAGAGATTGTCTCCCCCTGGCTGGGGTTTGACAGGGTGGATACTGAGAGATTGTCTCCCCCTGGCTGGGGTTTGACAGGGTGGATACTGAGAGATTGTTTTCCCCTGGCTGGGGTTTGACAGGGTGGATACGGCGAGATTGTTTCCCCATGGCTGGGGTTTTACAGGGTGGATACTGAGAGATTGTTTCCCCTGGCTGGGGTTTGACAGGGTGGATACTGAGAGATTGTTTCCCCCCTGGCTGGGGTTTGACAGGGTGGATACTGAGAGATTGTTTCCCCCTCTCTGGGGTTTGACAGGGTGGATACTGAGAGATTGTTTCCCCCTGGCTGGGGTTTGACAGGGTGGATACTGAGAGATTGTTTCCCCCTGGCTGGGGTTTGACAGGGTGGATGCTGAGAGATTGTTTCCCCCTGGCTGGGGTTTGACAGGGTGGATACTGAGAGATTGTTTCCCCTGGCTGGGGTTTGGCAGGGTGGATACTGAGAGATTGTTCCCCCAGGCTCGGGTTTGACAGGGTGGATACTGAGAGATTGTTTCCCCCTGGCTGGGGTTTGACAGGGTGGATACTGAGAGATTGTTTCCCCCTGGCTGGGGTTTGACAGGGTGGATACTGAGAGATTGTTTTCCCCTGGCTGGGGTTTGACAGGGTGGATACTGAGAGATTGTTTCCCCCTGGCTGGGATTTGACAGGGTGGATACGGAGAGATTGTCTCCCCCTGGCTGGGGTTTGACAGGGTGGATACTGAGAGATTGTCTCCCCCTGGCTGGGGTTTGACAGGGTGGATACTGAGAGATTGTTTTCCCCTGGCTGGGGTTTGACAGAGTGGATACGGCGAGATTGTTTCCCCATGGCTGGGGTTTTACAGGGTGGATACTGAGAGATTGTTTCCCCTGGCTGGGGTTTGACAGGGTGGATACTGAGAGATTGTTTCCCCCCTGGCTGGGGTTTGACAGGGTGGATACTGAGAGATTGTTTCCCCCTCTCTGGGGTTTGACAGGGTGGATACTGAGAGATTGTTTTCCCCTGGCTGGGAATTGACAGGGTGGATACTGAGAGATTGTTTCCCCCTGGCTGGGGTTTGACAGGGTGGATACTGAGAGATTGTTTCCCCCTGGCTGGGGTTTGACAGGGTGGATACTGAGAGATTGTTTCCCCCTGGCTGGGGTTTGACAGGGTGGATACTGAGAGATTGGTTCCCCCTGGCTGGGGTTTGACAGGGTGGATACTGAGAGATTGTTTCCCCTGGCTGGGGTTTGGCAGGGTGGATACTGAGAGATTGTTCCCCCAGGCTCGGGTTTGACAGGGTGGATACTGAGAGATTGTTTCCCCCTGGCTGGGGTTTGACAGGGTGGATACTTAGAGATTGTTTCCCCCTGGCTGGGGTTTGACAGGGTGGATACTGAGATAGTGTTTCCCCCTGGCTGGGGTTTGACAGGGTGGATACTGAGAGATTGTTTCCCCCTGGCTGGGGTTTGACAGGGTGGATACTGAGAGATTGTTTCCCCCTGGCTGGGGTTTGACAGGGTGGATACTGAGAGATTGTTTCCCCCTGGCTGGGGTTTGACAGGGTGGATACTGAGAGATTGTTTCCCCCTGGCTGGGATTTGACAGGGTGGATACTGAGAGATTGTTTCCCCCTGGCTGGGGTTTGACAGGGTGGATACTGAGAGATTGTTTCCCCTGGCTGGGGTTTGGCAGGGTGGATACTGAGAGATTGTTCCCCCAGGCTCGGGTTTGACAGGGTGGATACTGAGAGATTGTTTCCCCCTGGCTGGGGTTTGACAGGGTGGATACTGAGAGATTGTTTCCCCCTGGCTGGGGTTTGACAGGGTGGATACTGAGAGTTTGTTTCCCCCTGGCTGGGATTTGACAGGGTGGATACTGAGAGATTGTTTCCCCCTGGCTGGGGTTTGACAGGGTGGATACTGAGAGATTGTTTCCCCTGGCTGTGGTTTGGCAGGGTGGATACTGAGAGATTGTTCCCCCAGGCTCGGGTTTGACAGGGTGGATACTGAGAGATTGTTTCCCCCTGGCTGGGGTTTGACAGGGTGGATACTGAGAGATTGTTTCCCCCTGGCTGCGGTTTGACAGGGTGGATACTTAGAGATTGTTTCCCCCTGGCTGGGGTTTGACAGGGTGGATACTGAAATAGTGTTTCCCCCTGGCTGGAGTTTGACAGGGTGGATACTGAGAGATTGTTTCCCCCTGGCTGGGGTTTGACAGGGTGGATACTGAGAGATTGTTTCCCCCTGGCTGGGGTTTGACAGGATGGATACGGAGAGATTGTTTCCCCCTGGCTGGGGTTTGACAGGGTGGATACGGAGTGATTGTTTTCCCCTGGCTGGGGATTGACAGGGTGGATACTGAGAGATTGTTTTCCCCTGGCTGGGGTTTGACAGGGTGGATACTGAAAGATTGTTTCCCCCTGGCTGGGGTTTGACAGGGTGGATACGGAGAGATTGTTTCCCCCTGGCTGGGGTTTGACAGGGTGGATACTGAGAGATTGTTTTCCCCTGGCTGGGGTTTGACAGGGTGGATACTGAGAGATTGTCTCCCCCTCTCTGGGGTTTGACAGGGTGGATACTGAGAGATTGTTTCCCCCTGGCTGGGGTTTGACAGGGTGGATACTGAGAGATTGTTTCCCCCTGGCTGGGGTTTGACAGGGTGGATACTGAGAGATTGTTTTCCCCTGGCTGGGGTTTGACAGGGTGGATACTGAGAGATTGTCTCCCCCTGGCTGGGGTTTGACAGGGTGGATACTGAGAGATTGTCTCCCCCTGGCTGGGGTTTGACAGGGTGGATACTGAGAGATTGTTTTCCCCTGGCTGGGGTTTGACAGGGTGGATACGGCGAGATTGTTTCCCCATGGCTGGGGTTTTACAGGGTGGATACTGAGAGATTGTTTCCCCTGGCTGGGGTTTGACAGGGTGGATACTGAGAGATTGTTTCCCCCCTGGCTGGGGTTTGACAGGGTGGATACTGAGAGATTGTTTCCCCCTCTCTGGGGTTTGACAGGGTGGATACTGAGAGATTGTTTTCCCCTGGCTGGGAATTGACAGGGTGGATACTGAGAGATTGTTTCCCCCTGGCTGGGGTTTGACAGGGTGGATACTGAGAGATTGTTTCCCCCTGGCTGGGGTTTGACAGGGTGGATACTGAGAGATTGTTTCCCCCTGGCTGGGGTTTGACAGGGTGGATGCTGAGAGATTGGTTCCCCCTGGCTGGGGTTTGACAGGGTGGATACTGAGAGATTGTTTCCCCTGGCTGGGGTTTGGCAGGGTGGATACTGAGAGATTGTTCCCCCAGGCTCGGGTTTGACAGGGTGGATACTGAGAGATTGTTTCCCCCTGGCTGGGGTTTGACAGGGTGGATACTTAGAGATTGTTTCCCCCTGGCTGGGGTTTGACAGGGTGGATACTGAGATAGTGTTTCCCCCTGGCTGGGGTTTGACAGGGTGGATACTGAGAGATTGTTTCCCCCTGGCTGGGGTTTGACAGGGTGGATACTGAGAGATTGTTTCCCCCTGGCTGGGGTTTGACAGGGTGGATACTGAGAGATTGTTTCCCCCTGGCTGGGGTTTGACAGGGTGGATACTGAGAGATTGTTTCCCCCTGGCTGGGATTTGACAGGGTGGATACTGAGAGATTGTTTCCCCCTGGCTGGGGTTTGACAGGGTGGATACTGAGAGATTGTTTCCCCTGGCTGGGGTTTGGCAGGGTGGATACTGAGAGATTGTTCCCCCAGGCTCGGGTTTGACAGGGTGGATACTGAGAGATTGTTTCCCCCTGGCTGGGGTTTGACAGGGTGGATACTGAGAGATTGTTTCCCCCTGGCTGGGGTTTGACAGGGTGGATACTGAGAGATTGTTTCCCCCTGGCTGGGATTTGACAGGGTGGATACTGAGAGATTGTTTCCCCCTGGCTGGGGTTTGACAGGGTGGATACTGAGAGATTGTTTCCCCTGGCTGGGGTTTGGCAGGGTGGATACTGAGAGATTGTTCCCCCAGGCTCGGGTTTGACAGGGTGGATACTGAGAGATTGTTTCCCCCTGGCTGGGGTTTGACAGGGTGGATACTGAGAGATTGTTTCCCCCTGGCTGCGGTTTGACAGGGTGGATACTTAGAGATTGTTTCCCCCTGGCTGGGGTTTGACAGGGTGGATACTGAAATAGTGTTTCCCCCTGGCTGGAGTTTGACAGGGTGGATACTGAGAGATTGTTTCCCCCTGGCTGGGGTTTGACAGGGTGGATACTGAGAGATTGTTTCCCCCTGGCTGGGGTTTGACAGGATGGATACGGAGAGATTGTTTCCCCCTGGCTGGGGTTTGACAGGGTGGATACGGAGTGATTGTTTTCCCCTGGCTGGGGATTGACAGGGTGGATACTGAGAGATTGTTTTCCCCTGGCTGGGGTTTGACAGGGTGGATACTGAAAGATTGTTTCCCCCTGGCTGGGGTTTGACAGGGTGGATACGGAGAGATTGTTTCCCCCTGGCTGGGGTTTGACAGGGTGGATACTGAGAGATTGTTTTCCCCTGGCTGGGGTTTGACAGGGTGGATACTGAGAGATTGTCTCCCCCTGGCTGGGGTTTGACAGGGTGGATACTGAGAGATTGTCTCCCCCTGGCTGGGGTTTGACAGGGTGGATACTGAGAGATTGTTTTCCCCTGGCTGGGGTTTGACAGGGTGGATACGGCGAGATTGTTTCCCCCTGGCTGGGGTTTGACAGGGTGGATACTGAGAGATTGTTTCCCTCTGGCTGGGGTTTTACAGGGTGGATACTGAGAGATTGTTTCCCCTGGCTGGGGTTTGACAGGGTGGATACTGAGAGATTGTTTCCCCCCTGGCTGGGGTTTGACAGGGTGGATACTGAGAGATTGTTTCCCCCTCTCTGGGGTTTGACAGGGTGGATACTGAGAGATTGTTTCCCCCTGGCTGGGGTTTGACAGGGTGGATACTGAGAGATTGTTTCCCCCTGGCTGGGGTTTGACAGTGTGGATGCTGAGAGATTGTTTCCCCCTGGCTGGGGTTTATCAGGGTGGATACTGAGAGATTGTTTCCCCTGGCCGGGGTTTGGCAGGGTGGATACTGAGAGATTGTTCCCCCAGGCTCGGGTTTGACAGGGTGGATACTGAGAGATTGTTTCCCCCTGGCTGGGGTTTGACAGGGTGGATACTTAGAGATTGTTTCCCCCTGGCTGGGGTTTGACAGGGTGGATACTGAGATAGTGTTTCCCCCTGGCTGGGGTTTGACAGGGTGGATACTGAGAGATTGTTTCCCCCTGGCTGGGGTTTGACAGGGTGGATACTGAGAGATTGTTTCCCCCTGGCTGGGGTTTGACAGGGTGGATACTGAGAGATTGTTTCCCCCTGGCTGGGGTTTGACAGGGTGGATACTGAGAGATTGCTTCCCCCTGGCTGGGATTTGACAGGGTGGATACTGAGAGATTGTTTCCCCCTGGCTGGGGTTTGACAGGGTGGATACTGAGAGATTGTTTCCCCTGGCTGGGGTTTGGCAGGGTGGATACTGAGAGATTGTTCCCCCAGGCTCGGGTTTGACAGGGTGGATACTGAGAGATTGTTTCCCCCTGGCTGGGGTTTGACAGGGTGGATACTGAGAGATTGTTTCCCCCTGGCTGGGGTTTGACAGGGTGGATACGGAGAGATTGTTTTCCCCTGGCTGGGGATTGACAGGGTGGATACTGAGAGATTGTTTTCCCCTGGCTGGGGTTTGACAGGGTGGATACTGAAAGATTGTTTCTCCCTGGCTGGGGATTGACAGGGTGGATACTGAGAGATTGTTACCCCCTGGCTGGTGTTGGGCAGGGTGGATACTGAGAGATTGTTTCCCGCTGGCTGGGGTTTCACAAGGTGGATACTGAGAGATTGTTTCCCCCTGGCTGGGGTTTGACAGGGTGGATACTGAGAGATTGTTTCCCCCTGGCTGGGGTTTGACAGGGTGGATACGGAGAGATTGTTTCCCCCTGGCTGGGGTTTCACAAGGTGGATACTGAGAGATTGTTTCCCCCTGGCTGGGGTTTGACAGGGTGGATACTGAGAGATTGTTTCCCCCTGGCTGGGGTTTGACAGGGTGGATACTGAGAGATTGTTTCCCCCTGGCTGGGGTTTGACAGGGTGGATACTGAGAGATTGTTTCCCCATGGCTGGGGTTTGACAGGGTGGATACTGAGAGATTGTCTCCCCCTGGCTGGGGTTTGACAGGGTGGATACTGAGAGATTGTTTCCCCCTGGCTGGGGTTTGACAGGGTGGATACTGAGAGATTGTCTCCCCCTGGCTGGGGTTTGACAGGGTGGATACTGAGAGATTGTTTCCCCCTGGCTGGGGTTTGACAGGGTGGATACTGAGAGATTGTTTCCCCTTGGCTGGGGTTTGACAGGGTGGATACTGAGAGATTGTTTCCCCCTAGCTGGGGTTTGACAGGGTGGATACTGAGAGATTGTTTCCCCCTGGCTGTGGTTTGACAGGGTGGATACTGAGAGATTGTTTCCCCCTGGCTGGGGTTTGACAGGGTGGATACTGAGAGATTGTTTCCCCCTGGCTGGGGTTTGACAGGGTGGATACTGAGAGATTGTTTCCCCCTGGCTGGGGTTTGAGAGGGTGGATACTGAGATAGTGTTTCCTCCTGGCTGGGGATTGACAGGGTGGATACGGAGAGATTGTTTCCCCCTGGCTGGAGTTTGACAGGGTGGATACTGAGAGATTGTTTCCCCCTGGCTGGGGTTTGACAGGGTGGATACTGAGAGATTGTTTCCCCCTGGCTGGGGTTTGACAGGGTGGATACTGAGAGATTGTTTCCCCCTGGCTGGGGTTTGACAGGGTGGATACTGAAAGATTGTTTCCCCCTGGCTGGGGTTTGACAGGGTGGATACGGAGAGATTGTTTTCCCCTGGCTGGGGATTGACAGGGTGGATACTGAGAGATTGTTTCCCCCTGGCTGGGGTTTGACAGGGTGGATACTGAGAGATTGTTTTCCCCTGGCTGGGGTTTGACAGGGTGGATACTGAAAGATTGTTTCCCCCTGGCTGGGGTTTGACAGGGTGGATACGGAGAGATTGTTTCCCCCTGGCTGGGGTTTGACAGGGTGGATACTGAGAGATTGTTTCCCCCTCTCTGTGGTTTGACAGGGTGGATACTGAGAGATTGTTTCCCCCTGGCTGGGGTTTGACAGGGTGGATACTGAGAGATTGTTTCCCCCTGGCTGGGGTTTGACAGGGTGGATACTGAGAGATTGTTTCCCCCTGGCTGGGGTTTCACAGGGTGGATACTGAGAGATTGTTTCTCCCTGGCTGGGGTTTGACAGGGTGGATACTGAGAGATTGTTTCCCCCTGGCTGGGGTTTGACAGGGTGGATACTGAGAGATTGTTTCCCCCTGGCTGGGGTTTGACAGGGTTGATACTGAGAGATTGTTTCCCCCTGGCTGGGGTTTGACAGGGTGGATACTGAGAGATTGTTTCCCCCTGGCTGGGGTTTGACAGGGTGGATACTGAGAGATTGTTTCCCCCTGGCTGGGGTTTGACAGGGTGGATACTGAGAGATTGTTTCTCCCTGGCTGGGGTTTGACAGGGTGGATACTGAGAGATTGTTTCCCCCTGGCTGGAGTTTGACAGGGTGGATACCGAGAGATTGTTTCCCGCTGCTGGGGTTTGACAGGGTGGATACTGAGAGATTGTTTCCCCCTCTCTGGGGTTTGACAGGGTGGATACTGAGAGATTGTTTCCCCCTCTCTGGGGTTTGACAGGGTGGATACTGAGAGATTGTTTCCCCCTCTCTGGGGTTTGACAGGGTGGATACTGAGAGATTGTTTCCCCCTGGCTGGGGTTTGACAGGGTGGATACTGAGAGATTGTTTTCCCCTGGCTGGGGTTTGACAGGGTGGATACTGAGAGATTGTCTCCCCCTGGCTGGGGTTTGACAGGGTGGATACTGAGAGATTGTCTCCCCCTGGCTGGGGTTTGACAGGGTGGATACTGAGAGATTGTTTTCCCCTGGCTGGGGTTTGACAGGGTGGATACGGCGAGATTGTTTCCCCATGGCTGGGGTTTTACAGGGTGGATACTGAGAGATTGTTTCCCCTGGCTGGGGTTTGACAGGGTGGATACTGAGAGATTGTTTCCCCCCTGGCTGGGGTTTGACAGGGTGGATACTGAGAGATTGTTTCCCCCTCTCTGGGGTTTGACAGGGTGGATACTGAGAGATTGTTTCCCCCTGGCTGGGGTTTGACAGGGTGGATACTGAGAGATTGTTTCCCCCTGGCTGGGGTTTGACAGGGTGGATACTGAGAGATTGTTTCCCCCTGGCTGGGGTTTGACAGGGTGGATACTGAAAGATTGTTTCCCCCTGGCTGGGGTTTGACAGGGTGGATACGGAGAGATTGTTTTCCCCTGGCTGGGGATTGACAGGGTGGATACTGAGAGATTGTTTCCCCCTGGCTGGGGTTTGACAGGGTGGATACTGAGAGATTGTTTTCCCCTGGCTGGGGTTTGACAGGGTGGATACTGAAAGATTGTTTCCCCCTGGCTGGGGTTTGACAGGGTGGATACGGAGAGATTGTTTCCCCCTGGCTGGGGTTTGACAGGGTGGATACTGAGAGATTGTTTCCCCCTCTCTGTGGTTTGACAGGGTGGATACTGAGAGATTGTTTCCCCCTGGCTGGGGTTTGACAGGGTGGATACTGAGAGATTGTTTCCCCCTGGCTGGGGTTTGACAGGGTGGATACTGAGAGATTGTTTCCCCCTGGCTGGGGTTTCACATGGTGGATACTGAGAGATTGTTTCTCCCTGGCTGGGGTTTGACAGGGTGGATACTGAGAGATTGTTTCCCCCTGGCTGGGGTTTGACAGGGTGGATACTGAGAGATTGTTTCCCCCTGGCTGGGGTTTGACAGGGTTGATACTGAGAGATTGTTTCCCCCTGGCTGGGGTTTGACAGGGTGGATACTGAGAGATTGTTTCCCCCTGGCTGGGGTTTGACAGGGTGGATACTGAGAGATTGTTTCCCCCTGGCTGGGGTTTGACAGGGTGGATACTGAGAGATTGTTTCTCCCTGGCTGGGGTTTGACAGGGTGGATACTGAGAGATTGTTTCCCCCTGGCTGGAGTTTGACAGGGTGGATACCGAGAGATTGTTTCCCGCTGCTGGGGTTTGACAGGGTGGATACTGAGAGATTGTTTCCCCCTCTCTGGGGTTTGACAGGGTGGATACTGAGAGATTGTTTCCCCCTCTCTGGGGTTTGACAGGGTGGATACTGAGAGATTGTTTCCCCCTCTCTGGGGTTTGACAGGGTGGATACTGAGAGATTGTTTCCCCCTGGCTGGGGTTTGACAGGGTGGATACTGAGAGATTGTTTTCCCCTGGCTGGGGTTTGACAGGGTGGATACTGAGAGATTGTCTCCCCCTGGCTGGGGTTTGACAGGGTGGATACTGAGAGATTGTCTCCCCCTGGCTGGGGTTTGACAGGGTGGATACTGAGAGATTGTTTTCCCCTGGCTGGGGTTTGACAGGGTGGATACGGCGAGATTGTTTCCCCATGGCTGGGGTTTTACAGGGTGGATACTGAGAGATTGTTTCCCCTGGCTGGGGTTTGACAGGGTGGATACTGAGAGATTGTTTCCCCCCTGGCTGGGGTTTGACAGGGTGGATACTGAGAGATTGTTTCCCCCTCTCTGGGGTTTGACAGGGTGGATACTGAGAGATTGTTTTCCCCTGGCTGGGAATTGACAGGGTGGATACTGAGAGATTGTTTCCCCCTGGCTGGGGTTTGACAGGGTGGATACTGAGAGATTGTTTCCCCCTGGCTTTGGTTTGACAGGGTGGATACTGAGAGATTGTTTCCCCCTGGCTGGGGTTTGACAGGGTGGATGCTGAGAGATTGTTTCCCCCTGGCTGGGGTTTGACAGGGTGGATACTGAGAGATTGTTTCCCCTGGCTGGGGTTTGGCAGGGTGGATACTGAGAGATTGTTCCCCCAGGCTCGGGTTTGACAGGGTGGATACTGAGAGATTGTTTCCCCCTGGCTGGGGTTTGACAGGGTGGATACTTAGAGATTGTTTCCCACTGGCCGGGGTTTGACAGGGTGGATACTGAGATAGTGTTTCCCCCTGGCTGGGGTTTGACAGGGTGGATACTGAGAGATTGTTTCCCCCTGGCTGGGGTTTGACAGGGTGGATACTGAGAGATTGTTTCCCCCTGGCTGGGGTTTGACAGGGTGGATACTGAGAGATTGTTTCCCCCTGGCTGGGGTTTGACAGGGTGGATACTGAGAGATTGTTTCCCCCTGGCTGGGATTTGACAGGGTGGATACTGAGAGATTGTTTCCCCCTGGCTGGGGTTTGACAGGGTGGATACTGAGAGATTGTTTCCCCTGGCTGGGGTTTGGCAGGGTGGATACTGAGAGATTGTTCCCCCAGGCTCGGGTTTGACAGGGTGGATACTGAGAGATTGTTTCCCCCTGGCTGGGGTTTGACAGGGTGGATACTGAGAGATTGTTTCCCCCTGGCTGGGGTTTGACAGGGTGGATACTGAGAGATTGTTTCCCCCTGGCTGGGATTTGACAGGGTGGATACTGAGAGATTGTTTCCCCCTGGCTGGGGTTTGACAGGGTGGATACTGAGAGATTGTTTCCCCTGGCTGGGGTTTGGCAGGGTGGATACTGAGAGATTGTTCCCCCAGGCTCGGGTTTGACAGGGTGGATACTGAGAGATTGTTTCCCCCTGGCTGGGGTTTGACAGGGTGGATACTGAGAGATTGTTTCCCCCTGGCTGGGGTTTGACAGGGTGGATACTGAGAGATTGTTTTCCCCTGGCTGGGGTTTGACAGGGTGGATACTGAGAGATTGTCTCCCCCTGGCTGGGGTTTGACAGGGTTGATACTGAGAGATTGTCTCCCCCTGGCTGGGGTTTGACAGGGTGGATACTGAGAGATTGTCTCCCCCTGGCTGGGGTTTGACAGGGTGGATACTGAGAGATTGTTTCCCCTGGCTGGGGTTTGACAGGGTGGATACTGAGAGATTGTTTCCCCCCTGGCTGGGGTTTGACAGGGTGGATACTGAGAGATTGTTTCCCCCTCTCTGGGGTTTGACAGGGTGGATACTGAGAGATTGTTTTCCCCTGGCTGGGAATTGACAGGGTGGATACTGAGAGATTGTTTCCCCCTGGCTGGGGTTTGACAGGGTGGATACTGAGAGATTGTTTCCCCCTGGCTGGGGTTTGACAGGGTGGATACTGAGAGATTGTTTCCCCCTGGCTGGGGTTTGACAGGGTGGATGCTGAGAGATTGGTTCCCCCTGGCTGGGGTTTGACAGGGTGGATACTGAGAGATTGTTTCCCCTGGCTGGGGTTTGGCAGGGTGGATACTGAGAGATTGTTCCCCCAGGCTCGGGTTTGACAGGGTGGATACTGAGAGATTGTTTCCCCCTGGCTGGGGTTTGACAGGGTGGATACTTAGAGATTGTTTCCCCCTGGCTGGGGTTTGACAGGGTGGATACTGAGATAGTGTTTCCCCCTGGCTGGGGTTTGACAGGGTGGATACTGAGAGATTGTTTCCCCCTGGCTGGGGTTTGACAGGGTGGATACTGAGAGATTGTTTCCCCCTGGCTGGGGTTTGACAGGGTGGATACTGAGAGATTGTTTCCCCCTGGCTGGGGTTTGACAGGGTGGATACTGAGAGATTGTTTCCCCCTGGCTGGGATTTGACAGGGTGGATACTGAGAGATTGTTTCCCCCTGGCTGGGGTTTGACAGGGTGGATACTGAGAGATTGTTTCCCCTGGCTGGGGTTTGGCAGGGTGGATACTGAGAGATTGTTCCCCCAGGCTCGGGTTTGACAGGGTGGATACTGAGAGATTGTTTCCCCCTGGCTGGGGTTTGACAGGGTGGATACTGAGAGATTGTTTCCCCCTGGCTGGGGTTTGACAGGGTGGATACTGAGAGATTGTTTCCCCCTGGCTGGGATTTGACAGGGTGGATACTGAGAGATTGTTTCCCCCTGGCTGGGGTTTGACAGGGTGGATACTGAGAGATTGTTTCCCCTGGCTGGGGTTTGGCAGGGTGGATACTGAGAGATTGTTCCCCCAGGCTCGGGTTTGACAGGGTGGATACTGAGAGATTGTTTCCCCCTGGCTGGGGTTTGACAGGGTGGATACTGAGAGATTGTTTCCCCCTGGCTGCGGTTTGACAGGGTGGATACTTAGAGATTGTTTCCCCCTGGCTGGGGTTTGACAGGGTGGATACTGAAATAGTGTTTCCCCCTGGCTGGAGTTTGACAGGGTGGATACTGAGAGATTGTTTCCCCCTGGCTGGGGTTTGACAGGGTGGATACTGAGAGATTGTTTCCCCCTGGCTGGGGTTTGACAGGATGGATACGGAGAGATTGTTTCCCCCTGGCTGGGGTTTGACAGGGTGGATACGGAGTGATTGTTTTCCCCTGGCTGGGGATTGACAGGGTGGATACTGAGAGATTGTTTTCCCCTGGCTGGGGTTTGACAGGGTGGATACTGAAAGATTGTTTCCCCCTGGCTGGAGTTTGACAGGGTGGATACGGAGAGATTGTTTCCCCCTGGCTGGGGTTTGACAGGGTGGATACTGAGAGATTGTTTTCCCCTGGCTGGGGTTTGACAGGGTGGATACTGAGAGATTGTCTCCCCCTGGCTGGGGTTTGACAGGGTGGATACTGAGAGATTGTCTCCCCCTGGCTGGGGTTTGACAGGGTGGATACTGAGAGATTGTTTTCCCCTGGCTGGGGTTTGACAGGGTGGATACGGCGAGATTGTTTCCCCATGGCTGGGGTTTTACAGGGTGGATACTGAGAGATTGTTTCCCCTGGCTGGGGTTTGACAGGGTGGATACTGAGAGATTGTTTCCCCCCTGGCTGGGGTTTGACAGGGTGGATACTGAGAGATTGTTTCCCCCTCTCTGCGGTTTGATAGGGTGGATACTGAGAGATTGTTTCCCCCTGGCTGGGGTTTGACAGGGTGGATACTGAGAGATTGTTTCCCCCTGGCTGGGGTTTGACAGTGTGGATGCTGAGAGATTGTTTCCCCCTGGCTGGGGTTTATCAGGGTGGATACTGAGAGATTGTTTCCCCTGGCTGGGGTTTGGCAGGGTGGATACTGAGAGATTGTTCCCCCAGGCTCGGGTTTGACAGGGTGGATACTGAGAGATTGTTTCCCCCTGGCTGGGGTTTGACAGGGTGGATACTTAGAGATTGTTTCCCCCTGGCTGGGGTTTGACAGGGTGGATACTGAGATAGTGTTTCCCCCTGGCTGGGGTTTGACAGGGTGGATACTGAGAGATTGTTTCCCCCTGGCTGGGGTTTGACAGGGTGGATACTGAGAGATTGTTTCCCCCTGGCTGGGGTTTGACAGGGTGGATACTGAGAGATTGTTTCCCCCTGGCTGGGGTTTGACAGGGTGGATACTGAGAGATTGCTTCCCCCTGGCTGGGATTTGACAGGGTGGATACTGAGAGATTGTTTCCCCCTGGCTGGGGTTTGACAGGGTGGATACTGAGAGATTGTTTCCCCCTGGCTGGGGTTTGACAGGGTGGATACTGAGAGATTGTTTCCCCCTGGCTGGGGTTTGACAGGGTGGATACTGAGAGATTGTTTCCCCCTGGCTGGGATTTGACAGGGTGGATACTGAGAGATTGTTTCCCCCTGGCTGGGGTTTGACAGGGTGGATACTGAGAGATTGTTTCCCCTGGCTGGGGTTTGGCAGGGTGGATACTGAGAGATTGTTCCCCCAGGCTCGGGTTTGACAGGGTGGATACTGAGAGATTGTTTCCCCCTGGCTGGGGTTTGACAGGGTGGATACTGAGAGATTGTTTCCCCCTGGCTGGGGTTTGACAGGGTGGATACTGAGAGATTGTTTTCCCCTGGCTGGGGTTTGACAGGGTGGATACTGAGAGATTGTCTCCCCCTGGCTGGGGTTTGACAGGGTGGATACTGAGAGATTGTCTCCCCCTGGCTGGGGTTTGACAGGGTGGATACTGAGAGATTGTCTCCCCCTGGCTGGGGTTTGACAGGGTGGATACTGAGAGATTGTTTCCCCTGGCTGGGGTTTGACAGGGTGGATACTGAGAGATTGTTTCCCCCCTGGCTGGGGTTTGACAGGGTGGATACTGAGAGATTGTTTCCCCCTCTCTGGGGTTTGACAGGGTGGATACTGAGAGATTGTTTTCCCCTGGCTGGGAATTGACAGGGTGGATACTGAGAGATTGTTTCCCCCTGGCTGGGGTTTGACAGGGTGGATACTGAGAGATTGTTTCCCCCTGGCTGGGGTTTGACAGGGTGGATACTGAGAGATTGTTTCCCCCTGGCTGGGGTTTGACAGGGTGGATGCTGAGAGATTGGTTCCCCCTGGCTGGGGTTTGACAGGGTGGATACTGAGAGATTGTTTCCCCTGGCTGGGGTTTGGCAGGGTGGATACTGAGAGATTGTTCCCCCAGGCTCGGGTTTGACAGGGTGGATACTGAGAGATTGTTTCCCCCTGGCTGGGGTTTGACAGGGTGGATACTTAGAGATTGTTTCCCCCTGGCTGGGGTTTGACAGGGTGGATACTGAGATAGTGTTTCCCCCTGGCTGGGGTTTGACAGGGTGGATACTGAGAGATTGTTTCCCCCTGGCTGGGGTTTGACAGGGTGGATACTGAGAGATTGTTTCCCCCTGGCTGGGGTTTGACAGGGTGGATACTGAGAGATTGTTTCCCCCTGGCTGGGGTTTGACAGGGTGGATACTGAGAGATTGTTTCCCCCTGGCTGGGATTTGACAGGGTGGATACTGAGAGATTGTTTCCCCTGGCTGGGGTTTGACAGGGTGGATACTGAGAGATTGTTTCCCCTGGCTGGGGTTTGGCAGGGTGGATACTGAGAGATTGTTCCCCCAGGCTCGGGTTTGACAGGGTGGATACTGAGAGATTGTTTCCCCCTGGCTGGGGTTTGACAGGGTGGATACTGAGAGATTGTTTCCCCCTGGCTGGGGTTTGACAGGGTGGATACTGAGAGATTGTTTCCCCCTGGCTGGGATTTGACAGGGTGGATACTGAGAGATTGTTTCCCCCTGGCTGGGGTTTGACAGGGTGGATACTGAGAGATTGTTTCCCCTGGCTGGGGTTTGGCAGGGTGGATACTGAGAGATTGTTCCCCCAGGCTCGGGTTTGACAGGGTGGATACTGAGAGATTGTTTCCCCCTGGCTGGGGTTTGACAGGGTGGATACTGAGAGATTGTTTCCCCCTGGCTGCGGTTTGACAGGGTGGATACTTAGAGATTGTTTCCCCCTGGCTGGGGTTTGACAGGGTGGATACTGAAATAGTGTTTCCCCCTGGCTGGAGTTTGACAGGGTGGATACTGAGAGATTGTTTCCCCCTGGCTGGGGTTTGACAGGGTGGATACTGAGAGATTGTTTCCCCCTGGCTGGGGTTTGACAGGATGGATACGGAGAGATTGTTTCCCCCTGGCTGGGGTTTGACAGGGTGGATACGGAGTGATTGTTTTCCCCTGGCTGGGGATTGACAGGGTGGATACTGAGAGATTGTTTTCCCCTGGCTGGGGTTTGACAGGGTGGCTACTGAAAGATTGTTTCCCCCTGGCTGGAGTTTGACAGGGTGGATACGGAGAGATTGTTTCCCCCTGGCTGGGGTTTGACAGGGTGGATACTGAGAGATTGTTTTCCCCTGGCTGGGGTTTGACAGGGTGGATACTGAGAGATTGTCTCCCCCTGGCTGGGGTTTGACAGGGTGGATACTGAGAGATTGTCTCCCCCTGGCTGGGGTTTGACAGGGTGGATACTGAGAGATTGTTTTCCCCTGGCTGGGGTTTGACAGGGTGGATACGGCGAGATTGTTTCCCCATGGCTGGGGTTTTACAGGGTGGATACTGAGAGATTGTTTCCCCTGGCTGGGGTTTGACAGGGTGGATACTGAGAGATTGTTTCCCCCCTGGCTGGGGTTTGACAGGGTGGATACTGAGAGATTGTTTCCCCCTCTCTGGGGTTTGATAGGGTGGATACTGAGAGATTGTTTCCCCCTGGCTGGGGTTTGACAGGGTGGATACTGAGAGATTGTTTCCCCCTGGCTGGGGTTTGACAGTGTGGATGCTGAGAGATTGTTTCCCCCTGGCTGGGGTTTATCAGGGTGGATACTGAGAGATTGTTTCCCCTGGCTGGGGTTTGGCAGGGTGGATACTGAGAGATTGTTCCCCCAGGCTCGGGTTTGACAGGGTGGATACTGAGAGATTGTTTCCCCCTGGCTGGGGTTTGACAGGGTGGATACTTAGAGATTGTTTCCCCCTGGCTGGGGTTTGACAGGGTGGATACTGAGATAGTGTTTCCCCCTGGCTGGGGTTTGACAGGGTGGATACTGAGAGATTGTTTCCCCCTGGCTGGGGTTTGACAGGGTGGATACTGAGAGATTGTTTCCCCCTGGCTGGGGTTTGACAGGGTGGATACTGAGAGATTGTTTCCCCCTGGCTGGGGTTTGACAGGGTGGATACTGAGAGATTGCTTCCCCCTGGCTGGGATTTGACAGGGTGGATACTGAGAGATTGTTTCCCCCTGGCTGGGGTTTGACAGGGTGGATACTGAGAGATTGTTTCCCCCTGGCTGGGGTTTGACAGGGTGGATACTGAGAGATTGTTTCCCCTGGCTGGGGTTTGGCAGGGTGGATACTGAGAGATTGTTCCCCCAGGCTCGGGTTTGACAGGGTGGATACTGAGAGATTGTTTCCCCCTGGCTGGGGTTTGACAGGGTGGATACTGAGAGATTGTTTCCCCCTGGCTGGGGTTTGACAGGGTGGATACTGAGAGATTGTTTCCCCCTGGCTGGGATTTGACAGGGTGGATACTGAGAGATTGTTTCCCCCTGGCTGGGGTTTGACAGGGTGGATACTGAGAGATTGTTTCCCCTGGCTGGGGTTTGGCAGGGTGGATACTGAGAGATTGTTCCCCCAGGCTCGGGTTTGACAGGGTGGATACTGAGAGATTGTTTCCCCCTGGCTGGGGTTTGACAGGGTGGATACTGAGAGATTGTTTCCCCCTGGCTGCGGTTTGACAGGGTGGATACTTAGAGATTGTTTCCCCCTGGCTGGGGTTTGACAGGGTGGATACTGAAATAGTGTTTCCCCCTGGCTGGAGTTTGACAGGGTGGATACTGAGAGATTGTTTCCCCCTGGCTGGGGTTTGACAGGGTGGATACTGAGAGATTGTTTCCCCCTGGCTGGGGTTTGACAGGATGGATACGGAGAGATTGTTTCCCCCTGGCTGGGGTTTGACAGGGTGGATACGGAGTGATTGTTTTCCCCTGGCTGGGGATTGACAGGGTGGATACTGAGAGATTGTTTTCCCCTGGCTGGGGTTTGACAGGGTGGCTACTGAAAGATTGTTTCCCCCTGGCTGGAGTTTGACAGGGTGGATACGGAGAGATTGTTTCCCCCTGGCTGGGGTTTGACAGGGTGGATACTGAGAGATTGTTTTCCCCTGGCTGGGGTTTGACAGGGTGGATACTGAGAGATTGTCTCCCCCTGGCTGGGGTTTGACAGGGTGGATACTGAGAGATTGTCTCCCCCTGGCTGGGGTTTGACAGGGTGGATACTGAGAGATTGTTTTCCCCTGGCTGGGGTTTGACAGGGTGGATACGGCGAGATTGTTTCCCCATGGCTGGGGTTTTACAGGGTGGATACTGAGAGATTGTTTCCCCTGGCTGGGGTTTGACAGGGTGGATACTGAGAGATTGTTTCCCCCCTGGCTGGGGTTTGACAGGGTGGATACTGAGAGATTGTTTCCCCCTCTCTGGGGTTTGATAGGGTGGATACTGAGAGATTGTTTCCCCCTGGCTGGGGTTTGACAGGGTGGATACTGAGAGATTGTTTCCCCCTGGCTGGGGTTTGACAGTGTGGATGCTGAGAGATTGTTTCCCCCTGGCTGGGGTTTATCAGGGTGGATACTGAGAGATTGTTTCCCCTGGCTGGGGTTTGGCAGGGTGGATACTGAGAGATTGTTCCCCCAGGCTCGGGTTTGACAGGGTGGATACTGAGAGATTGTTTCCCCCTGGCTGGGGTTTGACAGGGTGGATACTTAGAGATTGTTTCCCCCTGGCTGGGGTTTGACAGGGTGGATACTGAGATAGTGTTTCCCCCTGGCTGGGGTTTGACAGGGTGGATACTGAGAGATTGTTTCCCCCTGGCTGGGGTTTGACAGGGTGGATACTGAGAGATTGTTTCCCCCTGGCTGGGGTTTGACAGGGTGGATACTGAGAGATTGTTTCCCCCTGGCTGGGGTTTGACAGGGTGGATACTGAGAGATTGCTTCCCCCTGGCTGGGATTTGACAGGGTGGATACTGAGAGATTGTTTCCCCCTGGCTGGGGTTTGACAGGGTGGATACTGAGAGATTGTTTCCCCTGGCTGGGGTTTGGCAGGGTGGATACTGAGAGATTGTTCCCCCAGGCTCGGGTTTGACAGGGTGGATACTGAGAGATTGTTTCCCCCTGGCTGGGGTTTGACAGGGTGGATACTGAGAGATTGTTTCCCCCTGGCTGGGGTTTGACAGGGTGGATACGGAGAGATTGTTTTCCCCTGGCTGGGGATTGACAGGGTGGATACTGAGAGATTGTTTTCCCCTGGCTGGGGTTTGACAGGGTGGATACTGAAAGATTGTTTCCCCCTGGCTGGGGTTTGACAGGGTGGATACGGAGAGATTGTTTCCCCCTGGCTGGGGTTTGACAGGGTGGATACTGAGAGATTGTTTCCCCCTCTCTGGGGTTTGACAGGGTGGATACTGAGAGATTGTTTCCCCCTGGCTGGGGTTTGACAGGGTGGATACGGAGAGATTGTTTCCCCCTGGCTGGGGTTTGACAGGGTGGATACTGAGAGATTGTTTCCCCCTGGCTGGGGTGTGACAGGGTGGATACTGAGAGATTGTTTCCCCCTGGCTGCGGTTTGAGTGGGTGGATACTGAGAGATTGTTTCCCCCTGGCTGGGGTTTGACAGGGTGGATACGGAGAGATTGTTTCCCCCTGGCTGGGGTGTGACAGGGTGGATACTGAGAGATTGTTTCCCCCTGGCTGGGGTTTGACAGGGTGGATACTGAGAGATTGTTTCCCCCTGGCTGGGGTTTGACAGGGTGGATACTGAGAGATTGTTTCTCCCTGGCTGGGGCTTGACAGGGTGGATACCGAGAGATTGTTTCCCGCTGGCTGGGGTTTGACAGGGTGGATACTGAGAGATTGTTTCCCCCTCTCTGGGGTTTGACAGGGTGGATACTGAGAGATTGTTTCCCCCTCTCTGGGGTTTGACAGGGTGGATACTGAGAGATTGTTTCCCCCTCTCTGGGGTTTGACAGGGTGGATACTGAGAGATTGTTTCCCCCTGGCTGGGGTTTCACAGGGTGGATACTGAGAGATTGTTTTCCCCTGGCTGGGGTTTGACAGGGTGGATACTGAGAGATTGTCTCCCCCTGGCTGGGGTTTGACAGGGTGGATACTGAGAGATTGTCTCCCCCTGGCTGGGGTTTGACAGGGTGGATACTGAGAGATTGTTTTCCCCTGGCTGGGGTTTGACAGGGTGGATACTGAGAGATTGTTTCCCCCTGGCTGGGGTTTTACAGTGTGGATACTGAGAGATTGTTTTCCCCTGGCTGGGGTTTGACAGGGTGGATACTGAGAGATTGTTTCCCCCCTGGCTGGGATTTGACAGGGTGGATACTGAGAGATTGTTTCCTCCTCTCTGGGGTTTGACAGGGTGGATACTGAGAGATTGTTTCCCCCTGGCTGGGAATTGACAGGGTGGATACTGAGAGATTGTTTCCCCCTAGCTGGGGTTTGACAGGGTGGATACTGAGAGATTGTTTCCCCCTGGCTGGGGTTTGACAGGGTGGATACTGAGAGATTGTTTCCCCCTGGCTGGGGTTTGACAGGGTGGATACTGAGAGATTGTTTCCCCCTGGCTGGGGTTTGACAGGGTGGATACTGAGAGATTGTTTCCCCTGGCTGGGGTTTGGCAGGGTGGATACTGAGAGATTGTTCCCCCAGGCTCGGGTTTGACAGGGTGGATACTGAGAGATTGTTTCCCCCTGGCTGGGGTTTGACAGGGTGGATACTGAGAGATTGTTTCCCCCTTGCTGGGATTTGACAGGGTGGATACTGAGAGATTGTTTCCTCCTCTCTGGGGTTTGACAGGGTGGATACTGAGAGATTGTTTCCCCCTGGCTGGGGTTTGACAGGGTGGATACTGAGAGATTGTTTCCCCCTGGCTGGGATTTGACAGGGTGGATACTGAGAGATTGTTTCCCCCTGGCTGGGGTTTGACAGGGTGGATACTGAGAGATTGTTTCCCCTGGCTGGGGTTTGGCAGGGTGGATACTGAGAGATTGTTCCCCCAGGCTCGGGTTTGACAGGGTGGATACTGAGAGATTGTTTCCCCCTGGCTGGGGTTTGACAGGGTGGATACTGAGAGATTGTTTCCCCCTGGCTGTGGTTTGACAGGGTGGATACTGAGAGATTGTTTCCCCCTGGCTGGGATTTGACAGGGTGGATACTGAGAGATTGTTTCCCCCTGGCTGGGGTTTGACAGGGTGGATACTGAGAGATTGTTTCCCCTGGCTGGGGTTTGGCAGGGTGGATACTGAGAGATTGTTCCCCCAGGCTCGGGTTTGACAAGGTGGATACTGAGAGATTGTTTCCCCCTGGCTGGGGTTTGACAGGGTGGATACTGAGAGATTGTTTCCCCCTGGCTGGGGTTTGACAGGGTGGATACTTAGAGATTGTTTCCCCCTGGCTGGGGTTTGACAGGGTGGATACTGAGATAGTGTTTCCCCCTGGCTGGGGTTTGACAGGGTGGATACTGAGAGATTGTTTCCCCCTGGCTGGGGTTTGACAGGGTGGATACTGAGAGATTGTTTCCCCCTGGCTGGGGTTTGACAGGGTGGATACTGAGAGATTGTTTCCCCCTGGCTGGGGTTTGACAGGGTGGATACTGAGAGATTGTTTCCCCCTGGCTGGGGTTTGACAGGGTGGGCACTGAGAGATTGTTTCCCCCTCTCTGGGGTTTGACAGGGTGGATACTGAGAGATTGTTTCCCCCTGGCTGGGGTTTGACAGGGTGGATACTGAGAGATTGTTTCCCCCTGGCTGGGGTTTGACAGGGTGGATACTGAGAGATTGTTTCCCCTGGCTGGGGTTTGGCAGGGTGGATACTGAGAGATTGTTCCCCCAGGCTCGGGTTTGACAGGGTGGATACTGAGAGATTGTTTCCCCCTGGCTGGGGTTTGACAGGGTGGATACTTAGAGATTGTTTCCCCCTGGCTGGGGTTTGACAGGGTGGATACTGAGATAGTGTTTCCCCCTGGCTGGGGTTTGACAGGGTGGATACTGAGAGATTGTTTCCCCCTGGCTGGGGTTTGACAGGGTGGATACTGAGAGATTGTTTCCCCCTGGCTGGGGTTTGACAGGGTGGATACTGAGAGATTGTTTCCCCCTGGCTGGGGTTTGACAGGGTGGATACTGAGAGATTGTTTCCCCCTGGCTGGGATTTGACAGGGTGGATACTGAGAGATTGTTTCCCCCTGGCTGGGGTTTGACAGGGTGGATACTGAGAGATTGTTTCCCCTGGCGGGGGTTTGGCAGGGTGGATACTGAGAGATTGTTCCCCCAGGCTCGGGTTTGACAGGGTGGATACTGAGAGATTGTTTCCCCCTGGCTGGGGTTTGACAGGGTGGATACTGAGAGATTGTTTCCCCCTGGCTGGGGTTTGACAGGGTGGATACTGAGAGATTGTTTCCCCCTGGCTGGGATTTGACAGGGTGGATACTGAGAGATTGTTTCCCCCTGGCTTGGGTTTGACAGGGTGGATGCTGAGAGATTGTTTCCCCTGGCTGGGGTTTGGCAGGGTGGATACTTAGAGATTGTTTCCCCCTGGCTGGGGTTTGACAGGGTGGATACTGAGATAGTGTTTCCCCCTGGCTGGGGTTTGACAGGGTGGATACTGAGAGATTGTTTCCCCCTCTCTGGGGTTTGACAGGGTGGATACTGAGAGATTGTTTCCCCCTGGCTGGGGTTTGGCAGGGTGGATACTGAGAGATTGTTTCCCCCTGGCTGGGGTTTGACAGGGTGGATACTGAGAGATTGTTTCCCCCTGGCTGGGGTTTGACAGGGTGGACACTGAGAGATTGTTTCCCCCTCTCTGGGCTTTGACAGGGTGGATACTGAGATAGTATTTCCCCCTGGCTGGAGTTTGACAGGGTGGATACTGAGAGATTGTTTCCCCCTGGCTGGGGTTTGACAGGGTGGATACTGAGAGATTGTTTCCCCCTGACTGGGGTTTGACAGGGTGGATACTGAGAGATTGTTTCCCCCTGGCTGGGGTTTGACATGGTGGACACTGAGAGATTGTTTCCCCCTCTCTGGGGTTTGACAGGGTGGATACTGAGATAGTGTTTCCCCCTGACTGGGGTTTGACAGGGTGGATACTGAGAGATTGTTTCCCCCTGACTGGGGTTGACAGGGTGGATACTGAGAGATTGTTTCCCCCTGGCTGGGGTTTGACAGGGTGGATACTGAGAGATTGTTTCCCCCTGGCTGGGGTTTGACAGGGTGGATACTGAGAGATTGTTTCCCCCTGGCTGGGGTTTGACAGGGTGGATACTGAGAGATTGTTTCCCCCTGGCTGGGGTTTGACAGGGTGGATACTGAGAGATTGTTTCCCCCTGGCTGGGGTTTGACAGGGTGGATACTGAGAGATTGTTTCCCCCCTGGCTGGGGTTTGACAGGGTGGATACTGAGAGATTGTCTCCCCCTGGCTGGGGTTTGACAGGGTGGATACTGAGAGATTGTCTCCCCCTGGCTGGGGAATCTACAACACGGGGGTCACAGTCTCAGGATAAGGGGTCGGCCATTTTGGATTAGTATGAGGGGAAATTTCTTCACTCAAAGGGCGGTGAATCTTTGGAATTCTCCAGCCCAGAGGGTTGTGGGTGCTCCATCGCTGATTAGATTTAAGGTTGAGATTATTGGCCTCTCAGGGAATTATAGGATATGGGGAGTGAGTGGGAATGTGGAGTTGAACCCGAAGATCATGAACGATCGTATTGACTGGCTGGTCTGGCCCGATGGGCCGAATGGTCTACTCCTGCTCTTGTCTCTTATGTTCTTATGAACATCGAACACCAATTTGGCCCTAGTCTGGAGTGTTGTGTCCAATTCTGGGTGCCACGCCGTCGGAAGAATGTGAAGACTTTGGAGAGGGTATTGAAGAGATTTCCTTGACTGGCTCCAGGACGACAGTCACCTGGAGAGACTGGAGAAGCTGAGGTTGTTCTCCTCACCGTAGAAAAGGCGCAAGAGAAATTCACTACAGGCGTTTAAAATTGGTAAACACAGCAAAACAGTTTTGAAAGGCAGGAGGGTCAATGACCTGGAGGGGGTTCAATCTCCCACCCCAAAAAAGACTGGCCCCTCCAAATGTGCAGCACTCTCTGAGAGAGGGAATCCTCGAATGACCTCGCACCTGTGCCCACACTGCTCTCTGCATGAAGCTGGCACAATCAGCCATGGAATGTTGTGGCTTGATTATAAACTCACACTCCTGCCTAGCTGGGCCCTATGCCAGGAGCTTCACCTCCCAAAATGACCCTTTTAAAAATACCAGCCAACAGACACAATGCAGGATGACAACATTCTGGGAATCGAACCTAATAATAGTGGTACCTTGGTATCCACCACCCAGGCCATACACAATTTCACTTTTTCTTTTGGCGAATGTTGTTTTTTATTGGAATGACGCAAGAGATGGGAATTCCATCGACGTCAATGGGAGTCTGAATTGACGTCCTTCTGAGCTGGGTTTGGCTGTACAAAGCTGCTTTTTTCTGGCAACAACATAAAGGAAGTGTAGTATTACAATCCAGTCCAACAGCATTCAGCTAGTTATGACCTGGGCCTGCATAAACCGCTGTTTGCTTAAACAGAGGGACTACTGTGGAATGAAGAACAGAAGAAAGCCTCGATTTAATTACACTGCAGGTCTTATTGTGCACTATCACACGCAATGCTTCTTCCCTCCTCCTGGGGGCAATAATGGAAAGTCAAAATTGTAAGTACAAACAGCATTCAAGCTGCTTGACTGTTCAGCTTTGTTTTAGATCGGAGAGACCATGCATTTTAAATGTGGCCAATGTTATTATTTGCAACGCTCTCCAACAATCGTGACTTGTCCCCATATATGGTGGCGGGTTCCTGTTTCTTTGAGCACACTTAAAATCGCATTGTCTTGCAAGGGGATAAACAAGACGATTAGATGGCGCAAGTCACACGTCGAAAAGTGTCGTCACAGGAGTTGCACTCCCTGATCTTTTCCCTCCCAAACGAAAAGTGGCTTTGCCATTCGCTTTGTCGAAGAAAGTGCCTCTTTAATTGTGCCAAAGAATGTGCGGTAATTAGTTTAAACTGCTGCAGGAATGTGTGTTGGACCATTGTGCAACTTCACACAGTCATGAGAAACTGTAACTGGGCAATGATCTCCCAGCGAATTGCTTGGATTGACCATAAACCGTGTGCATTTTGTGGTTGTTGCTCTTTTCATCAGTCTGTGCCCTGCGTTCAAGTTCCCCAAGTGGTTTTAGCAGATAAATGATGTGCAATTGAGCTCTTGCAGACAGAGGGCTGCAGGTTTATGTTTGGACCCAATTTCAATCCCCAATCGATGGGGAATGCTGCACGTTGCAAGGCAGCTTGCAAAGGCAGCCAAGATTCCCACTTCTCCCTTGCTGGAAGTGTGGTTGGTTGACCGAATAGTTGTTTTTTAAAAAAATATATTTTTATTCCCCTCCTTTTTCACATTTTCTCCCAAATTTATACCCACCACCAATAAACAATAATCAGCAACAAATATGTCAATCCCCATGTCGATAACAACGATCCCATCCTCCCACTAAACCCCAAACATTAGCCCGCATGTTCACATAAACAAATGACCAAAAGGAATCAGGAGTCACCCATAGTCACCACAGGGTAGTGTGTGCCTGGAACTCGCTGCCGGAGGAGGTGGTGAAAGCAGGGACGATAGGGACATTTAAGGGGCATCTTGACAAATACATGAATAGGATGGGAATAGAGGGATACGGACCCAGGAAGTGTAGAAGATTGTAGTTTAGTCGGGCAGCATGGTCGGCACGGGCTTGGAGGGCCGAAGGGCCTGTTCCTGTGCTGTACCTTTCTTTGTTCTTTGTTCTTTGTTCTTAATACACACAGCCCCCCTCCCCCCAACCCTCCCACCCATCCCCCCCAACTAATGTTCGATGTTATCCAGTTCTTGAAAGTGCATAATGAATAACGCTCATGAATTGTAGAACCCCTCCATCCTTCCCCTCAGTTCAAACTTAACCATCTCAAGAGTGAAGAATTCCAGCAGGTCCCCCACCAGGCCAGGGCACAGGGTGGAGAAGGTGCTCTCCAACCCATCAGGATCCGCCTTCGGGCGATCTACGAGGCAAAGACTACTATACCCTGGCGACCGAATAGTTGGTTGACCTGGGTTCACACATGACGAAAGAAAAATACCCTCTTGGGACAAGTTAATGCAAAGCTGTCAATCTCCTTTAAAAAGGCCCCCCACCCCCCTCAAGCGAGGGAAAAAAAGGTCAGAGAAACCCCAAAAGCAATGAACACAACACAAAATGACCACTCCAGCCTCAATCTTGTTTAGATTTTTTTTTAATGTATTTCGTGAAATGTGGATGTCGTATGCAAGGCCGCATCCCTAATCCACAGAATCCAGACAGAGCAGAAGGAGGCAATTCGGCCCATTGAGTCTGCACTGACCCTCCGAAAGAGCACCCAACCCAGGCTCACTCCCCTGCCCTACCCGTAACCCCACTGAACCTTTGGACACTCAGGGGCAATTTAGCATGGCCAATCCACCTAACCTGCACATCTTTGGACTGTGGGAGGAAACCAGAGCACCCGGAGGAAACCCACGCAGACACGGGGAGAACGTGCAGACTCCGCACAGACAGTGACCCAAGCCGGGAATCGAATCGGATCCTTGGTGCTGTAAGGCAGCAGTGCCAACAACTGTGCCACCGTGCTGCCCGTAATTGACCTTGAACGTTGAATGGCTTGCTTGGAGTCAACCACATTGCTGTGGGTCTGGAGTCAGGCCAGACCAGGTAAGGACGGCAGATTTCCTTCCCTAAAGGGACATGGGTGAACCAGATGGGTATTTACAATTATTACATGCACTGTTACTGAGACTAGCTTTTCAATTCCACATTATTAATCAAATTCCATTGGTAGCCTATGGTGGGATTTGAAACCGTGCCTCCAGAATATTAGCCTGAGTAGCTGAATTACTAATCCACGCTGATCCCCCTCCTCCAAGTTTCAAGGTTGGACCGTCATCCTGCTCACAAAACAGAGCTCCAGCATTTACAAATATATAGAAGTGAAAAGGAAACCGGTATTCAACATCAAATTGGAGGAATTGCATAGAACACAGAAAAATACAGCACAGAACAGGCCCTTCGGCCCACGATGCTGTGCCGAACGTTTGTTCTAGATTAATCATAGATTATCATTGAATTTACAGTGCAGAAGGAGGCCATTCGGCCCCCTGAGTCTGCACCGGCTCTTGGAAAGAGCACCCTACCAAAACTCAACACCTCCACCCAACACTAAGGGCAATTTTGGACACTAAGGGCAATTGATCATGGCCAATCCACCTAACCTGCACATCTTTGGACTGTGGGAGGAAACCGGAGCACCCGGAGGAAACCCACGCACACACGGGGAGGATGTGCAGACTCCACACAGACAGTGACCCAAGCCGGAATCGAACCTGGGACCCTGGAGTTGTGAAGCAATTGTGCTAACCACAATGCTACCGTGCTGCCCTTAAGAACAAGTAAATCTACACTATATCATTTTACCGTAATCCATGTACCTATCCAATAGCTGCTTGAAGGTCCCTAATGTTTCCGACTCAACTACTTCCACAGGCAGTGCATTCCATGCCCCCACTACTCTCTGGGTAAAGAACCTACCTCTGACATCCCCCCTATATCTTCCACCATTCACCTTAAATTTATGTCCCCTTGTAATGGTTTGTTCCACCAGGGGAAACGTCTCTGACTGTCTACTCTATCTAATCCTCTGATCATCTTATAAACCTCTATCAAGTCGCCCCTTACCCTTCTCCGTTCTAATGAGAAAAGGCCTAGCACCCTCAACCTTTCCTCGTAAGACCTACTCTCCATTCCAGGCAACATCCTGGTAAATCTCCTTTGCACCTTTTCCAAAGCTTCCACATCCTTCCTAAAATGAGGCGACCAGAACTGTACACAGTACTCCAAATGTGGCCTTACCAAAGTTTTGTACAGCTGCATCATCACCTCACGGCTCTTAAATACAATCCCTCTGTTAATGAACGCTAGCACACCATAGGCCTTCTTTACAGCTCTATCCACTTGAGTTTCAAAGATGTATGAACATAGACCCCAAGATCTCTCTGCTCCTCCACATTGTCAAGAACTCTACCCTTAACCCTGTACTCCGCATTCATATTTGCCCTTCCAAAATGGACAACCTCACACTTTTCAGGGTTAAACTCCATCTGCCACTTCTCAGCCCAGCTCTGCATCCTATCTATGTCTCTTTGCAGCTGACAACAGCCCTCCTTACTATCCACAACTCCACCAATCTTCGTATCGTCTGCAAATTTACTGACCCACCCTTCAACTCCCTCATCCAAGTCATTAATGAAAATCACAAACAGCAGAGGACCCAGAACTGATCCCTGCGGTACGCCACTGGTAACTGGGATCCAGGCTGAATATTTGCCATCTACCACCACTCTCTGACTTCTATCGGTTAGCCAGTTTGTTATCCAACTGGCCAAATTTCCCACTATCCCATGCCTCCTTACTTTCTGCAGAAGTCTACCATGGGGAACCTTATCAAATGCCGAACTAAAATCCAGGTACACTACATCCACTGCTTTACCTTCATCCACATGCTTGGTCACCTCCTGAAAGAATTCAATAAGACTTGTAAGGCAAGACCTACCCCTCACAAATCCGTGCTGACTATCCCTAATCAAGCAGTGTCTTTCCAGATGCTCAGAAATCCTATCCTTCAGTACCCTTTCCATTACTTTGCCGACCACCGAAGTAAGACTAACTGGCCTGTAATTCCCAGGGTTATCCCTAGTCCCTTTTTTGAACAGGGGCACGGCATTCGCCACTCTCCAATCCCCTGGTACCACCCCTGTTGACAGTGAGGACGAAAAGATCATTGCCAACGGCTCTACAATTTCATCTCTTGCTTCCCATAGAATCCTTGGATATATCCCATCATGCCCGGGGGACTTGTCTATCCTCAAGTTTTTCAAAATACCCAACACATCTTCCTTCCTAACAAGTATTTCCTCGGGCTTACCAGTCTGTTTCACACTGTCCTCTCCAACAATATGGCCCCTCTCATTTGTAAATACAGAAGAAAAGTACTCGTTCAAGACCTCTCCTATCTCTTCAGACTCAATACACAATCTCCCGCTACTGTCCTTGATTGGACTTACCCTCGCTCTAGTCATTCTCATATTTCTCACATATGTGTAAAAGACCTTGGGGTTTTCCTTGATCCTACCCGCCAAAGATTGTTCATGCCCTCTCTTAGCTCTCCTAATCCCTTTCTTCAGTTCCCTCCTGGCTATCTTGTATCCCTCCAACGCCCTGTCTGAACCTTGTTTCCTCAGCCTTACATAAGTCTCCTTTTTCCTCTTAACAAGACATTCAACCTCTCTTGTCAACCATGGTTCCCTCACTCGACCATCTCTTCCCTGCCTGACAGGGACATACATATCAAGGACACGTAGTACCTGTTCCTTGAACAAGTTCCACATTTCACTTGTGTCCTTCCCTGACAGCCTATGTTCCCAACTTATGCACTTCAATTCTTGTCTGACAACATCGTATTTACCCTTCACCCAATTGTAAAGCTTGCCCTGTTGCACGCACCTATCCCTCTCCATTACTAAAGTGAAAGTCACAGAATTGTGGTCACTATCTCCAAAATGCTCCCCCACTAACAAATCTATCACTTGCCCTGGTTCATTACCAAGTACTAAATCTAATATTGCCCCTCCTCTGGTCGGACAATCTACATACTGTGTTAGAAAAACTTCCTGGACACACTGCACAAACACCACCCCATCCAAACTATTTGATCTGATGAGTTTCCACTCAATGTTTGGGAAGTTAAAGTCACCCATGACTACTACCCTGTGACTTCTGCACCTTTCCAAAATTTGTTTCCCAATCTGTTCCTCCACATCTCTGCTACTATTGGGGGGCCTATAGAAAACTCCTAACAAGGTGACTGCTCCTTTCTTATTTCTGACTTCAACCCTACTGCCTCAGTAGGCTGATACTCCTCGAACTGCCTTTCTGCAGCTATTATACAATCTCTAATTAACAATGCCACCCCCCCACCTCTTTTACCACCCTCCCTAATCTTATTGAAACATCGGGTTGCATCTAAACCGGAGAGGCATAAATATCCTGGCCGCGAGGTTTGCTAGTGTCACACGGGAGGGTTTAAACTAGTATGGCAGGGGGGTGGGCACGGGAGCAATAGGTCAGAAGGTGAGAGCATTGAGGGAGAACTAGGGAATAGGGACAGTGGGGCTCTGAGGCAGAGCAGACAGGGAGAAGTTGCTGAACACAGCGGGTCTGGTGGCCTGAAGTGCATATGTTTTAATGCAAGAAGTATTACGGGTAAGGCAGATGAACTTAGAGCTTGGATTAGTACTTGGAACTATTATGTTGTTGCCATTACAGAGACCTGGTTGAGGGAAGGGCAGGATTGGCAGCTAAACGTTCCAGGATTTAGATGTTTCAGGCGGGATAGAGGGGGATGTAAAAGGGGAGGCGGAGTTGCGCTACTGGTTCGGGAGAATATCACAGCTGTACTGCGGGAGGACACCTCAGAGGGCAGTGAGGCTATATGGGTAGAGATCAGGAATAAGAAGGGTGCAGTCACAATGTTGGGGGTTTACTACAGGCCTCCCAACAGCCAGCGGGAGATAGAGGAGCAGATAGGTAGACAGATTTTGGAAAAGAGTAAACAACAGGGTTTTGGTGATGGGAGACTTCAACTTCCCCAATATTGACTGGGACTCACTTAGTGCCAGGGGCTTAGACGGGGCGGAGTTTGTAAGGAGCATCCAGGAGGGCTTCTTAAAACAATATGTAGACAGTCAAACTAGGGAAGGGGCGGTACTGGACCTAGTATTGGGGAATGAGCTCCTTAAGCAAGGAGTCAGGAGGGCTAGAAGGGGTCACGAAAAGTCATTGGCAAATAGGGTTAAGGAAAATCCCAAGGCTTTTTACACGTACATAAAAAGCAAGAGGGTAGCCAGGGAAAGGGTTGGCCCACTGAAGGATAGGCAAGGGAATCTATGTGTGGAGCCAGAGGAAATGGGCGAGGTACTAAATGAATACTTTGCATCAGTATTCACCAAAGAGAAGAAATTGGTAGATGTTGAGTCTGGAGAAGGGTGTGTAGATAGCCTGGGTCACATTGAGATCCAAAAAGACGAGGTGTTGGGTGTCTTAAAAAATATTAAGGTAGATAAGTCCCCAGGGCCTGATGGGATCTACCCCAGAATACTGAAGGAGGCTGGAGAGGAAATTGCTGAGACCTTGACAGAAATCTTTGGATCCTCACTGTCTTCAGGGGATGTCCCGGAGGACTGGAGAATAGCCAATGTTGTTCCTCTGTTTAAGAAGGGTAGCAAGGATAATCCAGGGAACTACAGGCCGGTAAGCCTTACTTCAGTGGTAGGGAAATTACTGGAGAGAATTCTTCGAGACAGGATCTACTCCCATTTGGAAGCAAATGGACGTATTAGTGAGAGGCAGCATGGTTTTGTGAAGGGGAGGTCGTGTCTCACTAACTTGATAGAGTTTTTCGAGGAGGTCACTAAGATGATTGATGCAGGTAGGGCAGTGGATGTTGTCTATATAGACTTCAGTAAGGCCTTTGACACGGTCCCTCATGGTAGACTAGTACAAAAGGTGAAGTCACACGGGATAAGGGGTGAGCTGGCAAGGTGGATACAGAACTGGCTAGGTCATAGAAGGCAGAGAGTAGCAATGGAAGGATGCTTTTCTAATTGGAGGGCTGTGACCAGTGGTGTTCCACAGGGATCAGTGCTGGGACCTTTGCTCTTTGTAGTATATATAAATGATTTGGAGGAAAATGTAACTGGTCTGATTAGTAAGTTTGCAGACGACACAAAGGTTGGTGGAATTGCGGATAGCGAGGAGGACTGTCAGAGGATACAGCAGGATTTAGATTGTTTGGAGACTTGGGCGGAGAGATAGCAGATGGAGTTTAATCCGGACAAATGTGAGGTAATGCATTTTGGAAGGTCTAATGCAGGTAGGGAATATACAGTGAATGGTAGAACCCTCAAGAGTATTGAAAGTCAGAGAGATCTAGGTGTACAGGTCCACCGGTCACTGAAAGGGGCAACACAGGTGGAGAAGGTAGTCAAAAAGGCATACGGCATGCTTGCCTTCATTGGCCGGGGCATTGAGTATAAGAATTGGCAAGTCATGTTGCAGCTGTATAGAACCTTAGTTAGGCCACACTTGGAGTATAGTGTTCAATTCTGGTTGCCACACTACCAGAAGGATGTGGAGGCTTTAGAGAGGGTGCAGAAGAGATTTACCAGAATGTTGCCTGGTATGGAGGGCATTAGCTATGAGGAGCGGTTGAATAAACTCGGTTTGTTCTCACTGGAACGAAGGAGGTTGAGGGGAGACCTGATAGAGGTCTACAAAATTATGAGGGGCATAGACAGAGTGGATAGTCAGAGGCTTTTCCCCAGGGTAGAGGGGTCAATTACTCAGGGGCATAGGTTTAAGGTGAGAGGGGCAAGGTTTAGAGTAGATGTACGAGGCAAGTTTTTTACGCAGAGGGTAGTGCGTGCCTGGAACTAGCTACCGGAGGAGGTGGTGGAAGCAGGGACGATAGTGACATTTAAGGGGCATCTTTTGACAAATACATGAATAGGATGGGAATAGAGGGTTACGGACCCAGGAAGTGTAGAAGATTGTAGTTTAGTCGGGCAGCATGGTCGGCACGGGCTTGGAGGGCCGAAGGGCCTGTTCCTGTGCTGTACATTTCTTTGTTCTTTGTTCTATCTATAACCAGGGACCTCCAACAACCATTTCTGCCCCTCTTCTATCCAAGTTTCCGTGATGGCCACCACATCGTAGTCCCAAGTACCGATCCATGCCTTAAGTTCACCCACCTTATTCCTGATGCTTCTTGCGTTGAAGTATACACACTTCAACCCATCTCCGTGCCTGCAAGTACTCTCCTTTGTCAGTGTTCCCTTCCCCACTGCCTCATTACACGCTTTGGCGTCCTGAATATCGGCTACCTTAGTTGCTGGACTACAAATCCGGTTCCCATTCCCCTGCCAAATTAGTTTAAACCCTCCCGAAGAGTACTAGAAAACCTCCCTCCCAGGATATTGGTGCCCCTCTGGTTCAGATGCAACCCGTCCTGCTTGTACAGGTCCCACCTTCCCCAGAATGCGCTCCAATTATCCAAATACCTGAAGCCCTCCCTCCTACACCATTCCTGCAGCCACGTGTTCAGCTGCACTCTCTCCCTATTCCTAGCCTCGCTATCACGTGGCACCGGCAACAAACCAGAGATGACAACTCTGTCTGTCCTGGCTTTTAACTTCCAGCCTAACTCCCTAAACTTGTTTATTACCTCCACACCCCTTTTCCTACCTATGTCGTTGGTACCAATGTGCACCACGACTTCTGGCTGCTCGCCCTCCCCCTTAAGGATCCTGAAGACACGATCCGAGACATCCCTGCCCCTGGCACCCGGTGAAAAATAAAATCCCCAGTGCTCTCTGAGATAGTTGCAGTCACATTATTCTCCGTGTTTTGTTTAAAAAAAACTTTCTTGGGATGTGGGTGTTTCTGGCTCGGCCAGCATTTATTACCATCTCGAATTGAATCGCTGCCGTCCCTGTGGTGTAGGTTCACCCACCGTGCTGTTAGGGAGGAAGCTCCAGGATTTTGATCCAAAGACAGTGAGGGTGCGACAGAATGTAGTGGCTACCAGAGCAGGTCAGAGGCTGGGAATCCTGCGGTGAGTAACTCACCTCCTGACCCTCCAAACCATGTCCACCATCTACAAGGCACAAGTCAGGAGTGTGATGGAATACTCTCCACTTGCCTGGATGAGCGCAGCTCCAACAATACTCAAGAAGCTCAACACCATCCAGGACAAAGCAGCCCCGCTTGATTGCTCCCCCTTCCACAAACATTCACTCCCTCCACCACCGACACACAGTGGCAGACGTGTGTACCATCTACAAGATGCACTGCAGTAATTCACCAAGGTTTCTTAGGCAGCACCTTCCAAACCCATGACCTCTACCATCTAGAAGGACAAGAGCAGCAGATACCTGGGACCCCCACCACCTGGAGGTCCCCCTCCGAGTCACTCACCACCCTGACTTGGAAATATATCGTCCGTTCCTTCACTGTCGCTGGGGCAAAATCCTGGAACTCCCTCCCTAACAGCACAGTGGATGTACCGACACCACATGGTCTCCAGCGGTTCATGAAAGTGGCTCACCCCCACCTTCAAGGGCAATTAGGGATGGGCAGCAAATGATGGCCTCGCCAGCGACACCCACATTCCACAATTAAGTTAAAAAAGAAAGTCACGGTTGGCTGAAGATTGTCGTCATAGCCTGAGTGTGCGGCTGGTAAATAGGGACGTGTTTGGATCACTGGGTGTGGTTTGTGACTTTGAATAGGTTATATGTGACTGTATGTCACTTTCAAAGCATGTTTTCTAGTGTAGCACTGAGCGAAGGGAAGCAAAGGAGACAGAAATGAAGAGCCTGCCATTTTAATGAGAGGAACCATCTGACATTCCTGCAGAGAAATGTGGCAAAGGGAATAAACGACTCCTGGGCACCCATGGCAGGAAGCCTCAGAAGAGCCTCATGGTGTGCCATGTGGAGGAAGCTGGCAATGGCACCTAGCGCCACCTCTCGTGCCCCCCCCCCCCCACCCCATCCTTCCTGTAGGACTTCTGCCAGGTATAGTGGTCTGATCAGCGCAGGCCGATGCCACCTGGAAGATGCCCCTCAAATGCCAGCCATAATCTGATGGTTCAGTGACAGGAGAACACTGTGAACTGTGAACTGGAGGCATTCTCGGCACAAGAGAGCTGAAGTAAGGGCCAGGCCATGTGGAGCAGCTGCGAAGACACAGTTTATCCTCCGCCAGTCACTGGACTCTCAGTCATTGAGTATATATTTAAGACTGAGATCAATAGATTTTACACCGAGGAAATACAGATATGGGAAGAGGGCAGATTAGAAACTTGAGGAAGCCAGCAGGAAGAGAACAGGGGTTTAGTTAACTATTTACAATATTCTGCTCAAGGCAGCAACTCGCTCCCAGTACAGTCCTTGCTGGGAGAACTAACCACACCAGGCCCTGCTTTGGGCCGTTTTTTTAGTTTGTTTGTAACATGGTCCAGCTGGGTGGCTTCCGCCCCCTATCTGGGAAGCTCGTACTCCACAAGTCCAATGGGGAGATCAACAATGGTTTCCCCCTGGTCCTTGTGGGTGTTATAACAGGCATTGATTGACGGAGCAGGCCCAAAATGCCGAATGGCCTCCGCCGGCTCCTATTTCTTACGTTCTCATGGGTCGGCAGGGAGTTAGATGCACCTCTAAAGAGTTGCCATGGCTGCACTGCTCCTTTGCCCCCTGTGTCACCAGCTTTCTCATCCCCCAGATACTTCACCTTGTGGGGCAAGGCCTCATTTTAAAAGTAGATATGGTCCAAAAATGTTGAGTTAATTCAGGTACAATATGTTGGGCGAAATTCTCCGGTATCGGCGCGATGTCGGCCGACTGGCGCCCAAAACGGAGCAAATCAGTCGGGCATTGCGCCGCCCCAAAGGTGCGGAATGCTCCGCATCTCGGGGGGCCGAGCCCTAACCTTAAGGGGCTAGGCCGGCGCCGGACGAATTTCCGCCCCGCCAGCTGGCGGAAAAGGCCTTTGTTGCCCCGCCAGCTGCCGCGGAAATGACATCTCGGGGCGGCGCATGCGCGGGAGCGTCAGCGGCCGCTCACGGCATCCCCGCGCACGCGCAGTGGAGGGAGTCTCTTCCGCCTCTGCCATGGTGGAGACCGTGGCGGAGGCGGAAGGGAAAGAGTGCCCCCACGGCACAGGCCCGCCCGCGGATCGGTGGGCCCCGATCGCGGGCCAGGCCACCGTGGGGGCACCCCCCGGGGCCAGATCGCCCCGCGCCCCCCCCCAGGACCCCGGAGCCCGCCCGCGCCGCCTTGTCCCGCCGGTAAGAGAGGTGGTTTAATCCACGCCGGCGGGACAGGCATTCCAGCAGCGGGACTTCGGCCCATCCGGGCCGGAGAATCGCGGGGGGGGGACCCGCCAACTGGCGCGGCCCGATTCCCGCCCCCGCCGAATATCCGGTGCCGGAGAATTCAGCAACCGGCGGGGGCGCGATTCACGCCAGCCCCCGGCGATTCTCCGACTCGGTTGGGGGCCGGAGAATCTCGCCCATGGTTCAAGTGAAGGTTATCACAAATCTCCCGAAATGTAGTTGAGGTAATAACAAGAGCCTGCATTGGTATAGCGCCCTGAATGTGCTGAACCATTGTAAGGCGCTTCACTGTGGTAGAATGGACACCAAATCAAAGAAGATATGAGCAAGGGGTGAGCCGAAAGCTTGTCCACGGGGTGGGTCTTTGGGAGTGTCTTCAAGGAGGGGAGGGATTGAGGGAGGGGCTTCGAGTGTACAACCTATGGCTGAAAGCACAGTTGTCAATGGTGTGGTGAAGGGGTGCGGAATGCCCTGGAGGCCAGAGTCAGATGGATGGGGGCGGAGGGGATGGGGCAGGAATTTGTCGGGCTGAAGGAGATTAAAGGGAGGCGCAAAGCCGGGCGTGACTTTCCAGTCATGCCCACAACTGAGATTTTCCAGGGCCGGCTCGGAAGTTTTCCATTTCCTCCTGCACCGAAATCCCGGCCTAAGACTTCTAAATTTGAACTCTTGGAGACTGGCAGTCAACGCAGATAAGCCAAGAATGGAGATAAGTGACAAACAGGACTTGAGATAAGCTCTGGGTGGCAGAGATTTGAGTGAGTTTGAGTTTTTGAAGGGTAGAGGATGGGTGAACAGCCAAAATTAAAGAGATATTTACGTCCGTGAAAAATACACCCTCCAGAATGTCTCAGTCCCAGGACGCAGGAGTTCCTCAGAGTAGTGTCCTAGGCCCAACCATCTTCAGCTGCTTCATCAATGATCTTCCTTCCAAGGTAAAGTCAGATGTGGGGATGTTCAGTGATGATTGCATGCACAATGTTCAGCATCATTCGTGACACCTCAGACACTGAAACAGTTCATGCTCAAATGCAGCAAGACCTGGACAATTCCCAGGCTTGGGCTGACAAGTAACATTCGCGCCACACAAGTGCCAGGCAATGACCATCTCCGATAAGAGAGAATCAAACTATTATCCCTTGACATTCAATGGTATTACCAGCACTGAATGCTCCACCATCAACATCCGGGGGTTACCATTGATCAGAAATTGAACTGGACCCAGCCATGTAAATACTGTGGCTACCAGAGCAGGTCCGAGGATGGGAATCCTGCTGGGAGTAACTCACCTCCTGACTCCCCAAAGCCTGTCCACCATCTACAAGGCACAAGTCAGGAGTGTGATGGAATACTCTCCACTTGCCTGGATGAGTGCAGCTCCAACAACACTCTGGAAGCTCAACACCACCCAGGACAAAGCAGCCCCCGCTTGATTGGAGCCCCATCCACAAACATTCAAACCCTCCACCACCGACGCACAGTGACAGCCGTGTGCACCATCGACAAGATGCACTGCAGCAACTCCCCAAGGCTCCTTAGGCAGCACCTTCCAAACCCACGACCACTACCATCTAGACGGTCAAGGGCAGCAGACACCTGGGAACCCCACCACCTGGAGGTTCCCCTCCGAGTCACTCACCACCCTGACTTGGAAATATATCGGCCGTTCCTTCACTATCGCTGGGTGAAAATCCTGGATCTCCTTCCCTAACAGCACTGTGGGTGTACCTACACCACAGGGACTGCAGTGATTCAAGAAGGCAGCTCACCATCACCTTCTCAAGGGGCAATTAGGGATGGGAAATAAATGCTGGTCTAGCCTGGGAAGCTGAAAACAACCAGAATAATCTTCACGGTTCCTTATTCTGACAACCAGATGACTCGACGCCCCTAATATTTGGAAGAAAGATGCCATTGACTTCTGGATTTGACTTTGAACAGTGTCATCTCTTCAGTAGACATAGAGGCAATGGTGGTGTAGTGGTATTGTCTCTGGACTAGTAATCCCGAGACCCAGGGTAATATTCTGCGGACTAGGTTGGAATCCCACCACGAAATTTGAATTTAATAGAAATCTGGAATTAAAAGTCTAATGATGACCATGAAACCATTGTTAACTGTCCATAAAAGCAACTGGCTCACTAATGTCCTTTAGGGAAGGAAATCTGCCGTCCTTACCCGGTCTGGCCCACAGCAGACCCACAGCACTCTTAATTAAATACCTCTCTGAAATGGAGGGCAGCAGTTAGGGATGGGGAATAAATGCCCCCATCCTGTAAATTAATAATAAAAATTAGGCAAACATGGATTGAGTAAATGCCCACCCATTCCTTCAACTGACATGTGGCACCTGCTCTGTCATGGACCCATTTAAATCTATTGACAAACTATTCCCCCATGTTCAACAAACAAATCAAACACGCCAGATTACTTACCTATGCAACTTAGTACATTATGCATTTTTGACTGTTCGTTGACATGACATTTTTAAAGTTCAATTCGTGGACGAGTCACCATATTCCTCGCTACATTTAATCTCTCAATCTGATCTTGGTCCGGTATATTCTTCAACGAGTGCTCAACTTCAATATTTGAATTGACTTAAATCTATGGAAATAAGATGCTCATCCAGAGTGAGCAATTAAGTAAATGTTCCATGTGTGACAGAGGGAAGACTTTTTAACATTGTCTTTTCATTTCAATTTTTTGGTGACCCTTTTTGTACTGCTTTTGTACCCTTGTTATTTTTGTGCTCGAGCTCTTTCTTTCCATCGTTAAGGTTGAAACCAAAGGAAGCTGACTTTAACTGAAGCATTTCCAAGACTTCCGTTGGACAAGAAATGGTTAAATAAAAAGCGGAACATTTGAAAATAAAAGACATTCCTGAAATACAACATTTCCCAGGAGGTTAAGAAGTGCCAATTTTTGTGTCTGAAAACATCCGAGGAGCAAAATGCCGTTTTCAAGATGGCCGCCAAGAAAACTGTGACTAAAACTCCAGCAAATGGCGGCAAGAGTGGAGAAGGTTTTGACTTGGAGCCGAAAGGAGGGGCGTGGGTGAGTAACCTGGCAGAATTCCTGAGGCTAGAGAAGGTTGCCTTCGCCTTGAGGGAGTCGGTGGATGGGTTCACCCAGAGGTGGAAGCTTTTTATTGATTTGTTTAAGGAGGTTTGGGAGGTCAGCAAGGGGGGTGGGGAAAATGGGGAAAGCGGGATATGAGAAGGGGTTGGCATCAGGGAAGTGGGGGGAGTGGAGGTTGTTTATTGAATTGTTTGGGTGTTCTTCTGATTTTGTTTGTATATATGAAAATACCTTGAATAAAATTGTTTGAAAAAAAAGAGTGGAGAAGGTAGTGGAAGGCTAGTTACTCTATTCACATGCACAGATAGGCGAAAGCCAATACTTTGTTTCATTGGGAAAGGGAAAGAAGCTGGCAAAGATGTCCCAACAACATCCCTCAAGTCAAACCTCAAAAGAAAATTGCCCAGCCAGGATGACCACTTTTCCATTTCCTGGAATGATGTTGCCTATTAGTGTTGATAGTGATTGAGATTACCTGAACTGATCTTACCTGAACCTTATAGCCAGTGGACTGAAAAGACTATCTGGACTGGATGTTGAACCCAGTTACCAAAGGAGAAAAAAACCCAATAAAACCTGGAAATGAAGGGTACCAGTAAAGCTTGTCTGAACTGGTCCTGTAAACCTTAAACTGGAACTCCAGTATTACAGGTGCCAGTAATACTAACACACTACACTGGCTGCAGTGGTATTGTCACTGCAATCGTAATCCAGAGACGCAGAGTAATGCTCTGGGGACCCAGATGCGAATCCACGGCAGATGGTGAATTCAATAGAAATCTGAAATTAAATGTAAAAACCCATCCAGCTCACTAATGCCCATTAGGGAAGGAAATCTGCCATCTTTGTCTGGCTTGGCCGACATGTGACTCCAGACCCACAGCAAAATGTGGTTGACTCTTAAAATGGCCGAGCAGGCCACTCAGTTCAAGGGCAATTAGGGATGGGCAATAAATGCTGGTCCTGCAAGTGATGCCTACATCCCATGAATGAATAAAATAAATTACTGTGGCGGGGTTCCCTGGTTTGCCAGCTGCGTGCTCCTCAGTGGTGCACTCTTGCCGGGAGCAGGATTCTCTGTTGCCACCACCTGCCAATGGGATTTCCCATTGTGGCAACCCTACACTGCGAGGAAACCCGCGGGCACTGCCAGCGGAACGGAAAATCCCACCAGCAAAGAATCACGCCCTTGATTTTTACTGGAGTTTCACAAATTTGAAAAGGTTTTTCCTTCGTATAACCCAGTACAATACCTATCTTGGACTTTATCTTGCTAACTTTACTGGGATGGTACAGATGTTTGATTAAGAATCATTTGCTTCCCTCAGGAAATGTTCTTCCCATAATGTCCTTAACCCTCATAAAGCCTAGAATGCTTAATGCCTTCATTTAAAATGGCTTTCTTCACCGTTTCAGTGGAAGCAGTTAACCTGGGTTAGCAACTCAAATAAAAATAGCAGAGAAAAGAGTTTCAGATGAATGCCCTCTCTGCAGTATGGCACCATTCATTTCTCATCCCAAGTGGAAGAGATAAATGTCTCTCGTTAACTGCAAAATGATCTGAATTATTCAACATTAGTAACACACAATGGATAAGCATGCACTAACGGCAACATTAATTATGTACCAATGTTATTTACAAATGGAAATATGGCCACTCGCCACTGGTGGAAAATAAACTTTGCCAACAAAGTGTGGGACAAGGGCCAGACCTAAGAAAGGTCAATTTGGTGTTGCTGTGGCTTCTTGTCTGGGGTAGCAATTGTATTCGTACCAAATTTCTAATCGAGCTATCATGTATAGGAATGGGGATCCCTTCTTTTGTTACCTTAATCCTATTCGTAAATGGAATAGCTTGGTTGCTGAAGAAATTAAGTATATATAGTCCACATTTGTTCATTCAATGTGAAAAGGAAATCAAAATAAATCTTCCTTTTCTGTTTACATCTGCGTCATTATTTGCGGGGATGGTGATTATTTGGGGTTTGTCAAGGTGTTGGCTGTCACTGTTGAAAACAGGAAACACTGGAAATATGCAAGTGGTTGGTTAACATCTGCAAAAACCAGTTGACATATTTTGGGTGGCGCCCATTCATCAGCGACTCTTGGAAGAACTATGTCACGATCTGTCGCAGGTGTCACGCTAATAGGAAATGGGCGGGACTGGCAGCACGGTAGCACCCGGAGGAAACCCACGCACACACGGGGAGAACGTGCAGACTCCGCACAGACAGTGACCCAAGCCGGAATCGAACCTGGGACCCTGGAGCTGTGAAGCAATTGTGCTAACCACAATGCTACCGTGCTGCCCATCATCTTGTGTGCCACCGTGCCACCTTGATGATGATCAGGTGGTCTATGTTTTGTGATATTGGCTGAGGGATGAACATTGACACTGGCGAAAACTCCCCTGCAGTTCTTCGAAAGGATGCCATGGGACCGTTTGTGTCCATGTGAGAGGGTAGTCGTTCAACATCCTTTCAGAAAGAGAGCACCTCAGTCAGTGCAGCACTCCCTCAGTACTGCATTAGAGAGTGAGCTTGAATGATGCTCCAGTGTCTGGAGTGTGGCCTTATATTATTTGTCTCAGTATCCACGTGTTGGTAAACAAGTGGGAAACGTTTTTGGGAAGAAAAACTTTTTTTTCTCGTTTTTTTCCCCTTGTTAACATTTGGATCATTGTCCTCATTATTTCAACAGCTTCATGTGCATTAAGGCTATTAAATAATGATTTATTTGTAAAATGAACTCCTTTTTTCTATTTGTTCATGGGATGTATCTGTCACTGGTTAGGTCAGCAGTTATTGTCCAACCGAAATTGCTTGTGAGGTGGTGGGGAACCCCCTTTCTGTGACATTAAACAATGTTAGCTCCCCCTAGGGACAGTACCATAAATTTGCACTGGCTCTTAAGCTAAGGGGAGGAGATTAGACTGGAGCTAGAACAAAGAACAAAGAAATGTACAGCACAGGAACAGGCCCTTCGGCCCTCCAGGCCTGCGCCAACTATGCTGCCCGACTAAACTACAATCTTCTACACTTCCTGGGTCCGTATCCTTCTATTCCCATCCTATTCATGTATTTGTCAAGATGCCCCTTAAACGTCACTATCGTCCCCGCTTCCACCACCTCCTCCGGCAGCGAGTTCCAGGCACCCACTACCCTCTGCGTAAAAAACTTGCCTCGTACATCTCCTCTAAACCTTGCCCCTCGCACCTTAAACCTATGCCCCCTAGTAATTGACCCCTCTACCCTGGGGAAAAGCCTCTGACTATCCACTCTGTCTATGCCTCTCATAATTTTGTAGACCTCTATCAGGTCGCCCCTCAACCTCTGTCGTTCCAGTGAGAACAAACCGAGTTTATTCAACCGCTCCTCATAGCTAATGCCCTCCATGCCAGGCAACATCCTGGTAAATCTCTTCTGCACCCTCTCTAAAGCCTCCACATCCTTCTGGTAGTCTGGCGACCAGAATTGAACACTATACTCCAAGTGTGGCCTAACTAAGGTTCTATACAGCTGCAACATGACTTGCCAATTCTTATACTCAATGCCCCGGCCAATGAAGGCAAGCATGCCGTATGCCTTCTTGACCACCTTCTCCACCTGTGTTGCCCCTTTCAGTGACCTGTGGACCTGACGAACATAAGATTGATTGTGTATTGCAGAGTTAGTTAAGATATAATAGTTATTCTTCCATGTATGTTTGCTATTCAGAATAAGTGTCGAGCTCAAATTTAGTAGTGTCAATAAAATTAGTTTAGTTCTTCAAAAAAACTTTGTGTATCTTTGTGATCACTACGTCTTCCATCCTGGAAACCCCTCAAAGATCACCACACCTTCTTGAACTGCTGCAGCCCACGTGGTGTGGGAACACCCACCATGCTGTTAGGGAGGGAGTTTGAGGATCTTTGTGGTCTTGGCAGGACCCAAACTGAGCACCAGCGAGCAGGTTATTGCTGATGAAGTTCTGCTAGATAGCATTGTCAACAGCACCTTCTATCACTTTGCTGATGATCAAGAGTAGACTGATGGGATGTTAATTGCCTGGGTTGGATATGTCCTGATTTTTATGGGCAGGACATACCTCGGCAATTTTCCACGTTGCCAGGTAGATACCAGTGTTGTCACTGCACTGGAACAGCTTGGCTAGGGGCTGACGTTATCAGGATCCATAACCTTGCTTTATCGGTTTCTTGATAGACATTGGGTTGGATTATAGAACATAGAACAGTGCAGCACAGTACCCTTCAGCCCACGATGTTGTGCCGACCATTTATCCTAGTCTAAGATCAACCCAACCTTCACCCCTTCAATTCACTGTGACCTGAGTGGCTGGTTGGGAATCTACACTAAATTAAAAAAATTAAGCATTGGTAACTAATTAAACATAATTACTTAATTATAATTTAGAGGGGTATCTAAGCCAGAGATCGGAGAGTACTATATTTAGCTTTCGCATTTATATTAGAAATCTAGTGGTAGGAAACAGATAGTTAACAGTAACTTTGAAAATTTTTTAAAAATATATTTTTAAAATTTTTAAAAAACTTTTAATTTTAATTAATTGACGCAATGACAGTTAGAGGGGTGCAGTGCTCTGACTGTGAGACGTGGCAGGTCCGGGAGGCTTCCAGCATCCCGGATGGCTTCATCTGCAGAAAGTGCACCCAACTGGAGCTCCTCACAGCAGCAGTTGGATGCACTTAGGAGCATGCAGGTGGCGGAAAGCGTCATAGATCGCAGTTATATAAATGTGGTCACACCCAAGGTGCAGGCAGAGAAATGGGTGACCACCAGAAAGGGCAGGCAGTCAGTGCAGGAATCCCCTGTGGTTGTCCCCCTCTCGAGCAGGTATACCCCCTTTGGATACTGTCGGGGGGGATAGCCTATCAGGGGAAAACAGCAGCAGCCAGAGCAGTGGCACCATGGCTGGCTCTGATGTTCTGAAGGGAGGGTCAAAGCGCAGAAGAGCAATAGTAATAGGGGACTCTATAGTCAGGGGCACAGATCGGCGCTTCTGTGGACGTGAAAGAGACTCCAGGATGGTATGTTGCCTCCCTGGTGGCAGGGTCCAGGATGTCGCCGAACGGGGATTGGGCATCCTGAAGGGGGAGGGCAAACAGGCAGAGGTCGTTGTACATATTGGTACTAACGACATAGGCAGGAAGGGGCATGAGGTCCTGCAGCAGGAGTTCAGGGAGCTTGGCAGAAAGTTAAAAGACAGGACCTCTAGGGTTGTAATCTCGGGATTACTCCCTGTGCCACGTGCCAGTGAGGCTAGAAATAGGAAGATAGAGCAGCTAAACACGTGGCTAAACAGCTGGTGTAGGAGGGAGGGTTTCCGTTATCCGGACCACTGGGAGCTCTTCCGAGGCAGGTGTGACCTATATAAGGACGGGTTGCATCTAAACCGGAGAGGCATAAATATCCTGGCCGCGAGGTTTGCAAGTGTCACACGGGAGGGTTTAAACTAGTATGGCAGGGGGGTGGGCGCGGGAGCAATAGGTCAGAAGGTGAGAGCATTGAGGGAGAACTAGGGAATAGGGACAGTGGGGCTCTGAGGTAGAGCAGACAGGGAGAAGTTGCTGAATACAGCGGGTCTGGTGGCCTGAAGTGCATATGTTTTAATGCAAGTAGTATTACGGGTAAGGCAGATGAACTCAGAGCTTGGATTAGTACTTGGAACTATGATATTGTTGCCATTACAGAGACCTGGTTGAGGGAAGGGCAGGATTGGCAGCTAAACGTTCCAGGATTTAGATGTTTCAGGTGTGATAGAGGGGGATGTAAAAGGGGAGGCGGAGTTGCGCTACTGGTTAGGGAGAATATCACAGCTATACTGCGGGAGGACACCTCAGAGGGCAGTGAGGCTCTATGGGTAGAGATCAGGAATAAGAAGGGCGTAGTCAAAATGTTGGGGGTTTACTACAGGCCTCCCAACAGCCAACGGGAGATAGAGGAGCAGATAGGTAGACAGATTTTGGAAAAGAGTAAAAACAACAGGGTTGTGGTGATGGGAGACTTCAACTTCCCCAATATTGACTGGGACTCACTTAGTGCCAGGGGCTTAGACGGGGCAGAGTTTGTAAGGAGCATCCAGGAGGGCTTCTTAAAACAATATGTAGGCAGTCCAACTAGGGAAGGGGCGGTACTGGACCTGGTATTGGGGAATGAGCCCAGCCAGGTGGTAGATGTTTCAGTAGGGGAGCATTTCGGGAACAGTGACCACAATTCAGTAAGTTTTAAAGTACTGGTGGACAAGGATAAGAGTGGTCCTAGGATGAATGTGCTAAATTGGGGGAAGGCTAATTATAACAATATTAGGCGGGAACTGAAGAACATAGGTTGGGGGCGGATGTTTGAGGGCAAATCAACATCTGACATGTGGGAGGCTTTCAAGTGTCAGTTGAAAGGAATTCAGGACCGGCATGTTCCTGTCAGGAAGAAGGATAAATACGGCAATTTTTGGGAACCTTGGATAACGAGAGATATTGTAGGCCTCGTCAAAAAGAAAAAGGAGGCATTTGTCAGGGCTAAAAGGCTGGGAACAGACGAAGCCTGCGTGGAATATAAGGAAAGTAGGAAGGAACTTAAGCAAGGAGTCAGGAGGGCTAGAAGGGGTCACGAAAAGTCATTGGCAAATAGGGTTAAGGAAAATCCCAAGGCTTTTTACACGTACATAAAAAGCAAGAGGGTAGCCAGGGAAAGGATTGGCCCACTGAAGGATAGGCAAGGGAATCTATGTGTGGAGCCAGAGGAAATGGGCGAGGTACTAAATGAATACTTTGCATCAGTATTCACCAAAGAGAAGAAATTGGTAGATGTTGAGTCTGGAGAAGGGTATGTAGATAGCTGGGTCACATTGAGATCCAAAAAGACGAGGTGTTGGGTGTCTTAAAAAATATTAAGGTAGATAAGTCCCCAGGGCCTGATGGGATCTACCCCAGAATACTGAAGGAGGCTGGAGAGGAAATTGCTGGGGCCTTGACAGAAATCTTTGGATCCTCACTGTCTTCAGGGGATGTCCCGGAGGACTGGAGAATAGCCAATGTTGTTCCTCTGTTTAAGAAGAGTAGCAAGGATAATCCAGGGAACTACAGGCCGGTGAGCCTTACTTCAGTGGTAGGGAAATTACTGGAGAGAATTCTTTGAGACAGGATCTACTCCCATTTGGAAGCAAATGGACGTATGAGTGAGAGGCAGCATGGTTTTGTGAAGGGGAGGTCGTGTCTCACTAACTTGATAGAGTTTTTCGAGGAGGTCACTAAACTGATTGATGCAGGTAGGGCAGTAGATGTTGTCTATATAGACTTCAGTAAGGCCTTTGACAAGGTCCCTCATGGTAGACTAGTACAAAAGGTGAAGTCACGCGGGATCAGGGGTGAGCTGGCAAGGTGGATACAGAACTGGCTAGGCCATAGAAGGCAGAGAGTAGCAATGGAGGGATGCTTTTCTAATTGGAGGGCTGTGACCAGTGGTGTTCCACAGGGATCAGTGCTGGGACCTTTGCTGTTTGTAGTATATATAAATGATTTGGAGGAAAATGTAACTCGTCTGATTAGTAAGTTTGCAGACGACATAAAGGTTGGTGGAATTGCGGATAGCGATGAGGACTGTCAGAGGATACAGCAGGATTTAGATTGTTTGGAGACTTGGGCGGAGAGATGGCAGATGGAGTTTAATCCGGACAAATGTGAGGTAATGCATTTTGGAAGGTCTAATGCAGGTAGGAAATATACAGTGAATGGTAGAACCCTCAAGAGTATTGAAAGTCAAAGAGATCTAGGAGTACAGGTCCACAGGTCACTGAAAGGGGCAACACAGGTGGAGAAGGTAGTCAAAAAGGCATACGGCATGCTTGCCTTCATTGGCCGGGGCATTGAGTATAAGAATTGGCAAGTCATGTTGCAGCTGTATATAACCTTAGTTAGGCCACACTTGGAGTATAGTGTTCAATTCTGGTCGCCACACTACCAGAAGGATGTGGAGGCTTTAGAGAGGGTGCAGAAGAGATTTACCAGAATGTTGCCTGGTATGGAGGGCATTAGCTATGAGGAGCGGTTGAATAAACTTGGTTTGTTCTCACTGGAATGAAGGAGGTTGAGGGGCGACCTGATAGAGGTCTACAAAATTATGAGGGGCATAGACAGAGTGGATAGTCAGAGGCTTTTCCCCGGGGTAGAGGGGTCAATTACTAGGGGGCATAGGTTTAAGGTGAGAGGGGCAAGGTTTAGAGTAGATGTACGAGGCAAGTTTTTTACGCAGAGGGTAGTGGGTGCCTGGAACGAGCTACCGGAGGAGGTGGTGGAAGCAGGGACGATAGTGACATTTAAGGGGCATCTTGACAAATACATGAATAGGATGGGAATAGAGGGATACGGACCCAGGAAGTGTAGAAGATTGTAGTTTAGTCGGGCAGCATGGTCGGCACGGGCTTGGAGGGCCGAAGGGCCTGTTCCTGTGCAGTACATTTCTTTGTTCTTTGTTCTTTGTACTGCTGTCCATGTGCTTGTCTAAGAGTCGCTTAAATGTCCCGAATGACTCTGACTCCCCCACCTCTGCTGGCAGTGCATTCCACACACCCACCCCTCTCTGTGTAAAGAACCTCTGACATCTCCCCTATACCTTCCTCCAATCACCTTAAAATTATGTCCCCTCGTGACAGCCATTTCCGCCCTGGGGAAAAGTCTCTGGCTATCCACTCTATCCATGCCTCTCATCACCTTGTACACCTCTATCAAGTCACCTCTCTGCCTTCTTCGCTTCAGTGAGAAAAGCCCTCACTCCCTCAACCTTTCTTCGTAAGACATGCCCTCCAGTCCAGGCAGCGTCCTGGTAAATCTCCTCTGCACCCTCTCCAAAGCATCCACATCCTTCCTATAATGAGGCGACCAGAACGGGACACAATATTCTAAGTGTGGTCTAACCAGGGTTTTATAAAGCTGCAGCAAAACCTCGCGGCTCTTAAACTCAATCCCCCTGTTAATGAAAGCCAACACACCATACTCCTTCTTAACAATCCTATCAACCTGGGTGGCAACTTTGAGGGATCTATGTACGTGGACCTCAAGATCCCTCTGTTCCTTCACTCTTCCAAGAATCCTGCCTTTAACCCTGTATTCAGCATTCAAATTCGGCCTTCCAAAATGAATCACTTCACATTTACCAAGGTTGAACTCCATCTGCCACTTCTCAACCCAGCACTGCATCCTGTCAATGTAAGGGCGTGGAATGCCCTACCTGCAACAGTAGTGGACTCGCCAACACTAAGGGCATTCAAATGGTCATTGGATAGACATATGGACGATAAGGGAATAGTGTAGATGGGCTTTAGAGTGGTTTCACAGGTCGGCGCAACATCGAGGGCCAAAGGGCCTGTACTGCGCTGTAATGTTCTATGTTCTATGTTCTAATGTCCTGTTGTAACCTGCAATAACCCTCATCACTATCTACAACTCGACCAACCTTTGTGTCTTCGGCAAACTTACTAACCCACCCTTCCACTTCCTCATCCAAGTCATTTATAAAAACCACAAAGAGCAGAGGTCGCAGAACAGACCCTTGCGGGACACCACTGGTCACCGACTTCCAGGCAGAATACTTCCCGTCCACTACCACTCGCTGTCTTCTTTCGCCAGCCAATTCTGTATCCAGACAGTCAGATTTCCCTGTATCCCATGCCCCCTAACGTTCAGAATGAGCCGACCATGGGGAACCTTATCAAATGCCTCACTGAAATAATTGGATTGGTTTATTGGCCGGCACAGTAGCACAGTGGTTAGCACTGTTGCCTCACAGCTCCAGGGTCCCAGGTTCAATTCCCGGCTTGGGTCACTGTCTGTGCGGAGTCTGCACGTTCTCCCTGTGTCTGCGTGGGTTTCCTCCGGGTGCTCCGGTTTCCTCCCACAAGTCCCGAAAGACGTGCTTGTTGGGTGAATTGGACATTCTGAATTCTCACTCTGTGTATCCGAACAGGAGCCGTAATGTGGCGACTAGGGGTTTTCACAGTAACTTCATTGCAGGATTAATGTATGCCGACTTGTGACAATAATAAAGACTATTATTATTAGGCGTATGAGGTATAGTAAAAAGTATTGTTCTGCGTGCAGCTCAGACAGATCGTTCCATACATGAAAAGAAAATACATAATAGGGCAAACATAAAATACACAATGTAAATACATAGACATAGGCATCGGGTGAAGCATATAGGGGTGTAGTACTACTCAGTAGAGAAGATGAGTGAAGAGATCAGATCAGTCCATAAGTCCATTAGTCGCTAAGAGGGTCGTTTAGGAGTCTGGTAACAAAGAACAAAGAACAAAGAAAATTACAGCACAGGAACAGGCCCTTCGGCCCTCCCAGCCTGCGCCGATCCAGATCCTTTATCTAAACCTGTCGCCTATTTTCCAAGGATCTACTTCCCTCTGTTCCCCGCCCGTTCATATATCTGTCTAGATGCATCTTAAATGATGCTATCGTGCCCGCCTCTACCACCTCCGCTGGCAAAGCATTCCAGGCACCCACCACCCTCTGCGTAAAAAACTTTCCATGCACATCTCCCTTAAACTTTCCCCCCCTCACCTTGAAATCGTGACCCCTTGTAATTGACAGCCCCACTCTTGGAAAAAGCTGGTTGCTATCCACCCTGTCCATACCTCTCATAATTTTGTAGACCTCAATCAGGTCCCCCTCAACCTCCATCTTTCCAACGAAAACAATCCTAATCTACTCAACCGTTCTTCATAGCTAGCACCCCCCATACCAGGCAACATCCTGGTGAACCTCCTCTGCACCCTCTCTAAAGCATCCACATCCTTCTGGTAATGTGGCGACCAGAACTGCACGCAGTATTCCAAATGTGGCCCAACCAAAGTCCTATACAACTGTAACATGACCTGCCGACTCTTGTACTCAATACCCCGTCCGATGAAGGCAAGCATGCTGTATGCCTTCTTGACCACTCTATCGACCTGCATTGCCACCTTCAGGGGACAATGGACTTGAACTCCCAGATCTCTCTGGACATCAATTTTCCCCAGGACTCTTCCATTGACCGTATAGTCCGCTCTTGAATTAGATCTTCCAAAATGCATCACCTCGCATTTGCCTGGATTGAACTCCATCTGCCATTTCTCTGCCCAACTCTCCAATCTATCTATATTTTGCTGTATTCTCTGACAGTCCTCCTCGCTATCGGCAACTCCACCAATCTTAGTATCATCTGCAAACTTGCTAATCAGACCACCTATACCTTCGTCCAGATCATTTATGTATATCACAAACAACAGTGGTCCGAGCACGGATCCCTGTGGAACACCACTAGTCACCTTTCTCCATTTTGAGCCACTCCCTTCCACCACTACTCCCTGTCTCCTGTTGCCCAGCCAGTTCTTTATCCATCTAGCTAGTACACCCTGAACCCCATACAACTTCACTTTTTCCATCAACCTGCCATGGGAAACTTTATCAAACGCCTTACTGAAATGAAATGAAAAATGAAAATCGCTTATTGTCACAAGTAGGCTTCAATTAAGTTATTGTGAAAAGCCCCTCGTCGCCACATTCCGGCGCCTGTTCGGGGAGGCTGTTACAGGAATTGAACCGTGCTGCTGGCCTGCCTTGGACTGCTTTCAAAGCCAGCAATTTAGCCCTGTGCTAAACAGCCCCTAAATGTCCATGTATATGACATCTACAGCCCTTCCCTCATCAATTAACTTTGTCACTTCCTCAAAGAATTCTATTAGGTTTGTAAGACATGACCTTCCCTGCACAAAACCATGCTGCCTATCACCGATAAGTCTATTTTCTTCCAAATGTGAATAGATCCTATCCCTCAGTATCTTCTCCAACAGTTTGCTGACGTCAAGCTCACAGGTCTATAATTCCCTGGATTATCCCTGCTACCCTTCTTAAACAAAGGGACAATATTAGCAATTCTCCAGTCCTCCGGGACCTCACCCGTGCTCAAGGATGCTGCAAAGATATCTGTTAAGGCCCCAGCTATTTCTTCCCTTGCTTCTCTCAGAAACCTGGGATAGATCCCATCCGGACCTGGGGACTTTTCCACCTTAATGCCTTTTAGAATACCCAAAACATCCCCCTTTCTTATGCCGACTTGACCGAGAGTATTTAAACATCCATCCCTAGCCTCAACATCCGTCATGTCCCTCTCCTTGGTGAATACCGATGCAAAGTACTCATTAAGAATCTCACCCATTTCCTCTGACTCCACGCATAAATTCCCTCTTTTGTCTTTGAGTGGGCCAATCCTTTCTCTAGTTACCCTCTTGCTCCTTTTTTACGAATAAAAGGCTTTCGGATTTTCCTTAACTCCAAAGATATTTCATGACCCCTTTTAGCCCTCTTTATTGCGCGTTTGAGATTTGTCCTACTTTCTCGATATTCCTCCAAAGCTTTATCAGTTTTAAGTCGCCTGGATCTTATGTATGCTTCCTTTTTCATCTTAGCTAGTCTCACAATTCCACCCGTCATCCATGGTTCCCTAATCTTGCCATTTCTATCCCTCATTTTCACAGGGACATATCTGTCCTGCACTCTAATTAACCTTTCCTTAAACGACTCCCACATTTCAAATGTGGATTTACCCTTAAACAGCTGCTCCCAATCCGCATTCCCTAGCTCCTGCCGAATTTTGTTATACTTGGCCTTTCCCCAATTTAGCACTCTTCCTTTAGGACCACTCCTAACAGCGGGGAAGAAGTTGTTTTTGAGTCTGTTAGTGCGTGTTCTCAGACTTCTGTATCTCCTGCCCGATGGAAGAAGTTGGAAGAGCGAGTAAGCCGGGTGGGAGGGATCTTTGATTATGCTGCCCGCTTTCCCCAGGCAGCGGGAGGTGTAGATGGAGTCAATGGATGGGAGGCAGGTTCGTGTGATGGACTGGGCTGTGTTCATGACTCTCTGAAGTTTCTTGTAGACATTGGTAGACAGCTAACACAGCTCGATAATCTATTCAACAAGCAGGTAAGAGGAAATCTTCGGCCATCATCGGTGATTCCTCTCACTCTTGATATCAGCAATTTGAAAGGTTCCTTTTGGGCCGACACTTTGGAATGCCCATTGCCAGGCAATATCTATTCAAGAGGTCTTTTGTTCCCAGTGCCATAAGCTTACTAAACAGAATGTTAATCTAACTTGCTGTATGTTATATCTGCACAAATGCATGAATGTGTTTACAATTTTTAACTAATGACTATGATTATATGTTACTCTGGAGGTGAAGCCAAAGACAATCGTCCACTTTTCCATGGACAATAAAGCTCCATATTCTAGTTTATTGATATCACGTGGAATTAATCAAATTGGCTGAAGGCTGGCATCTGATGCTGAGGACCTCAGGAGGGGGCCGAGATTCATCATCCACTTGGCACTTCTGGTTGAAGATGATTGCAAATGCTTCACCCTTTATCGATTGCACTGATGTGCTGTCTCTCTCACTCTTATAGTGTTCGACTTGGGAGTCAGCCAGCATGTGATAACGAAGGGATCACACTGTGTATAAAATTGAAAAACAAAAGCTTGAACACATTATAGTTTTTAAAATACACATTTTCTGGTGAGAGCAAACAAGGGGAAAAGGGCCGGAATTGTCCGGCCATTGGGATTCTCTTTTCCCGCCGGCAGCCCACCCCTGCCTGTGGGTTTCCCGGCAGCGTGGGGTGGGTTCAGTGGGAAATCCCATTGACAAGAGGCGGGAAGAGAGAATCCTGCCGCCAGCGAATGGCGCGTCGCCAAGAAATACGTGGCTGCGAAACAGGATAATCCAGCCTAAAATTTCCACTGGCAGGAGGTTCAGTAACTAATGGACAGGAGAAAGAACAAAGAAAAGTACAGCACAGGAACAGGCCCTTCGGCCCTCCAAGCCCGTGCCAACCATGCTGCCCGACTAAACTACAATCTTCTACACTTCCTGGGTCCGTATCCCTCTATTCCCATCCTGTTCATGTATTTGTCAAGATGCCCCTTAAATGTCACTATCGTCCCTGCTTCCACCACCTCCTCCGGTAGTGAGTTCCAGGCACCCACTACCCTCTGTGTAAAAAAACTTGCCTCGTACATCTACTCTAAACCTTGCCCCTCGCACCTTAAACCTATGCCCCCTAGTAATTGACCCCTCTACCCCGGGGAAAAGTCTCTGACTATCCACTCTGTCTATGCCCCTCATAATTTTGTATATCTCTATCAGGTCGCCCCTCAACCTCCGTCGTTCCAGTGAGAACAAACCGAGTTTATTCAACCGCTCCTCATAGCTAATGCCCTCCATACCAGGCAACATCCTGGTACCCACTCCAAAGCTTCACCCTCTGCCTGGTAGTAATTGGTACAAGAATCGAAGGGAGAGATGAGAATTTTGTTTGAACACAGATGTTGCTGCCTGAAAGGGCAGTAGAAGCAGATTCAATAGGAACTTTCGAAGGAGATTTAGATAAATATTTAAAAAGTAAAAGTTTGCTTGGGCTTTGGGGAAGTGCAGGCAAGTGGGATAAATTGGATAGGTTATTCAAAGAGCCAGCACAGGAATGGTGGGCCAAAGGGTCTCCTTCTGTGCTGTTCCATTCTATGATTCTGTGAAAAACGGCACAACATCGAGGGCCGTAGGGCCTGCTCTGTGCTGTACTGTTCTATGAAAGGGATGGCTCAGGCTGAGTCTTGCAGACCAGAAGGCCCCATGATCCAATCCCTGGGTTGTGTGCTGATCTTACCTGGGGCTACAGTTGGGGCTTTACAACTGCCCTCAGTCCTCCTGGGGTTGTGGTCCTGTCGGCTAAGATTCTGCCGATTCACACAGACCAGGAAGGTCATGGATCCAGTCAATGATGTTGCAGGGCATGTGACACATTATGTGTCACACACATGTGACCCTTTTCCTGAACAGAACATTCACAGCTTTACTCCAGGGACATGGGTCCACCATGGCAGCTGGTGGAATTTAAATTCAATTAATAAATATAGAATTGAAAGCTAGTCTCAGTAATGGTGGCAATTGATTGTTGTAAAAACCCATCTGGTTCACTAATGTCCTTTAGGGAAGGAAATCTGCCGTCCTTACCCGGCCTGGCCGACATGTGACTCCAGACCCACAGCAATGTGGGTGACTCTGAACTGCCCCCTGCAATGTTGAGTTCAAGGGCAATTAGGGATGGGCAACACATGCTGACCGAGCCCAGCGATACCCACATCCCATAAAATATTTTTTTTAAAAAGGTTGTGTGGTAAATTGCCCGTTTAATATTCTTTCCCCCCCCCCCCCCCCCCGCCCCGTTGCAAAGCACCCCGCACATACTTTGCTGGGTCGCCCAACTGTGGTGAATTCCTGCCACAGTACCATGCCAGCTGCACCAACTAGTTAACTCACTGTAGCTCTGCCAGTCTGCGGGGGAATCAGTTACAAGCATGGTCTTGTCGGCCTATCACTGGTGACAGGCCATAAAGCAACGTCATGCCTCATCAGCAACAAGTGTTCCAAGCAAGGGTAGATTCGAAGTCCCCAGATCATGTGTCATGTTATTTTAAGTATCAAATCTGGTTCAGTTCTCAAAGTGACTGCATGCTACATGTTTACTGTGACTGCTATTGGAGCAGGGGTATAGAGTTCAGCTGCAAAGCAGCCAGGCGATAAAACGGGCGCCTTCGTCAGGCCTTGGCGACCATTGTTTCGCAGGAAGAACATACTTTAATCACTCGATGTGACCTAATTCACGCCAGGTTGGTGAAGACTGATTGAGATCTTTAAACTTCTGAAAGAGTTCAATTGGGTAGCCATGGGATTGTGGGGGAACAAGGGGCCATTAATCTAAAATAGTCACTCATATATCCAAGAGGGAATTCAGCAGAAACGTCCTTGCCCAGCGAGTGGGAAGAATGTGGAACTCATTAATAATAATAGTCGTTATTAGTGTCACAAGTGGACTTACATTAACGCTGCAATGAACTTACTGTAAAATCCCCTAGTCGCCACATTCTGGCGCCTGTTCGGGTCACAGAGGGAGAATTGAGAATGTCCAATTCACCCAACAGCACATCTTTCGGGACTTGTGGGAGGAAACCGGAGCACCCGGAGGAAACCCACGCAGACACGGGGAGAACGTGCAGACTCCGCACAGACAGTGACCCAAGCCGGAATCGAACCTGGGACTCTGGCGCTGTGAAGGCACAGTGCTAACCATTGTGCTACAGTGCCGCCAGGTCCTGGCCTTTTCCTATTAACGTGACACCTGCGACAGCCTCCTGACATAGGAGGTGCGCCATCCGCTGGCGGTGGGCGGGGGTGTGCTGCCAACGGGAAACGTGAATGGTCACAACTGCAGAATTCCAGCAGCCTGTTTCTGTTGCTGTAGACTTGATGTAATTCTACTTTAGCACAGAAGGAGATGACTTGGCCCATCTCATCCATACCTGCTCTTCATTGGTGCGAGTTAAATGATGACTGTTGGTAAACTCTCCGTCATATCTGATACATTTGCCATTAATTGGTTGCCTGGACATGGTTCATGGGAAATGGTGATAGCCATCGGTTATTTCAGTGGTCTTTCCCGATGAACACTGGGGGAATGTGTAACCATTCGATTTCACATGCTCCAACTGTGTTGGTACCTGCCATTGCATGCCTGGTACACTATTTGCAGCAGTCGCCCAAACTTTATTGCCCATCCCTAATTGCCCCTTGAGAAGGTGGTGGTGAGCTGCCTTCTTGAACTGGTGTAGGCACACCCACAGTGCTGTTAGGGAGGGAGTTCCAGGATTTTGACCCATTTTGAAGGAACGGCCGATATATTTCCAAGTCAGGGTGGTGAGTGACTCGGAGGGGAACCTCCAGGTGGTGGGATTTCTGCTCTTGTCCTTCTAGATGGTAGGGGTTGCAAGTTTGAAAGGTGCTGTCGAAGGAGCTTTGGCGGGTTCCTGCAGTGCATCTTGTAGATGGTACACACGGCTGCCACTGTGTGTCGGTGGTGGAGGGAGTGAATGTTTGTGGAAGGGGTGCAATCAAGCGGGGCTGCTTTGTCCTGGGTGGTGTTGAGCTTCTTGAGTGTTGTTGGAGCTGCGCTCATCCAGGCAAGTGGAGAGTATTCCATCACACTCCTGAATTGTGCCTTGTAGATGGTGGACAGGCTTTGGGGAGTCAGGAGGTGAGTTACTCACCGCAGGATTCCCAGCCTCTGACCTGCTCTGGTAGCCACAGTATTTATATGTCTGGGTCCAGTTCAGTTTCTGGTCAAAGGTAACCCCCCAGGATGGTGATAGTGGGGGATTCATTGCATGTCGAGGGGCGATTGTTTGATTCTCTCTTATTTGAGATGGTCATTGTCTGGCACTTGTGTGGCACAAATGTAACTTGCCACTTGCCAGCCCGAGCCTGGTCCTCGTCTTGCTGCATTTGGACAGGGACTGCTTCATTATCGGAGGAGTCACGAATGGTGCTGAACATTGTGCAGTCATCAGCAAACATCCCCACCTCTGACCTTCTGTTGGTAGGAAGAACATGGAGACAATATAAAATAAAGGGTACAATTCTAAAGTGTGTGCAGGAGCAGAGGGACCTGGGTGTAAATGTGCATAGGTCATTGAAGGTGGCAGGACCTGTGGGGAGAGCAGTTAATAAAGCACAGAGTACACTAGGGAATAGAGCAAGGGGGCCATGTTGAACTTCTACAAAACACTGCGTCGGCCTCAGCTGGAACATTGGGCGGGATTCTCTATTAATGGGGCTGTGTCCCCACGCCGGCATGAACGGCACCAACCACTCCGGCGTCAACGGTTCCTGATAATGGGGAATGCTCCCCTTCCTAGGGGGCTAGGTTGGTGCCGGAGTGGTCCCCGCAGCTCCAGCCCGCGTGGAATGGCCCGCGCGAGTTCGCACATGTGCGGCATGGCCAGCGTGATTCCGCGCATGCGTGGAACAGCTGGCGTATTTCCGCGCAAGCGCGCTACGGCCTGCATATTCCCGTGCATGCGTGGGGGGTTCCCTTCTCCGCGCCGGCACCAGGCAATATGGCGGAGCCCCACAGGGGCCAGGCACGGAGTAAAGTAGGCCGCCACAGAACTAACCCGCCGATCGGTAGGCCCCGATCGCGGGCCAGGCCACCGCGGGCCCCCCCCCCCCCCCCCCCCCCCCCCCCGGGGTCGGATCTTCCCGGCCCCCCCTCCCTCCAGGATGGACCCCACACGCTCACCTTCCAGGTCCCGCCGTGTGGGAGGTGAGTAATCCACGCCGGCGGGACTCGGCCAAACTCGCCAGCCACTCGGCCCATCGGGGCCCGGAGAACCGCGGGGGGGGGGCTGCTGTCAACGGCTCTCGACCAGCGTGGCGGTGATCCGGCCGGCGCCGGAGAATGGGGACGCTGGCGTCGGGGCAGCGGGGGGCGATTCTCGCTTCCCCCCGGCGATTCTCCGACCCGGGGCCGGGTCGCAGAATCCCGGACATTATGTCTAATTCCGGGTGCCGGGTTTTGGGAAGGATGTGAAGGCGTTAGGCAGGGTGCAGAAAAGATTCATGGAAATGGTTCCAGGGATGAAGAACTTCCATTCCGTGGATAGATTGGAGAAATTGGGCCTGTTTTCCTTTGAAAGGTGAAGAGGAGATTTGAGAGAGATGTTCAAAGTCATGAGGGGGTCTGGACAGAGTCGAGAGGGTGAAACCTGTTCCCATTGGTGGAAGGATCTAGAAGCAGGAGACACAGATCGAAGGTGATTGGTGAAAGAAGCATTGGAGATGAGGTAAAACTATTTCACCAGCGAGTGGGTAGGTCTGGGGTGTACGGCCTGAGAGTGTGGCGGAGGCAGGTTCACACAGCGAGTGGGTAGGGTCTGGGATGTGCGGCCTGAGAGTGCGGCGGAGGCAGGTTCACACAGCGAGTGGGTAGGGTCTGGGATGCACTGTCTGAGAGTGTGGTGGAGGCAGGTTCACACAGCGAGTGGGTAGGGTCTGGGATGCACTGTCTGAGAGTGTGGTGGAGACAGATTCACACAGCGAGTGGTTAGGATCTGGGATGTACTATCTGAGAGTGTGGCGGAGGCAGGTTCACACAGCGAGTGGGTAGGGTCTGGGATGCACTGTCTGAGAGTGTGGTGGAGGCAGGTTCACACAGCGAGTGGTTAGGGTCTGGGATGCACTGTCTGAGAGTGTGGTGGAGGCAGGTTCACACAGCGAGTGGGTAGGGTCTGGGATGTGCAGCCTGAGAGTGCGGTGGAGGCAGGTTCACACAGCGAGTGGGTAGGGTCTGGGATGCACTGTCTGAGAGTGCGGTGGAGGCAGGTTCACACAGCGAGTGGGTCGGATCTGGGATGTGCGGCCTGAGAGTGTGGCGGAGGCAGGTTCACACAGCGAGTGGGTAGGGTCTGGGATGCACTGTCTGAGAGTGCGGTGGAGGTAGGGTCACACAGCGAGTGGGTAGGGTCTGGGATGTGCAGCCTGAGAGTGTGGTGGAGGCAGAGTCACACAGCGAGTGGGTAGGATCTGGGACGCACTGTCTGTGAGTGTGGCGGAGGCAGAGTCACACAGCGAGTGGGTAGGGTCTGGGATGTGCAGCCTGAGAGTGTGGCGGAGGCAGAGTCACACAGCGAGTGGTTAGGGTCTGGGATGTGCGGCCTGAGAGTGTGGTGGAGGTAGGGTCACACAGCGAGTGGGTAGGGTCTGGGATGCACTGTCTGAGAGTGCGGTGGAGGCAGGTTCACACAGCGAGTGGGTAGGGTCTGGGATGCACTGTCTGAGAGTGTGGTGGAGGCAGGTTCACACAGCGAGTGGTTAGGATCTGGGATGCACTGTCTGAGAGTGCGGTGGAGGTAGGGTCACACAGCGAGTGGGTAGGGTCTGGGATGCACTGTCTGAGAGTGTGGTGGAGGCAGGTTCACACAGCGAGTGGGTAGGATCTGGGATGCACTGTCTGAGAGTGCGGTGGAGGTAGGGTCACACAGCGAGTGGGTAGGGTCTGGGATGCACTGTCTGAGAGTGCGGTGGAGGTAGGGTCACACAGCGAGTGGGTAGGGTCTGGGATGTGCAGCCTGAGAGTGTGGTGGAGGCAGAGTCACACAGCGAGTGGGTAGGATCTGGGACGCACTGTCTGTGAGTGTGGCGGAGGCAGAGTCACACAGCGAGTGGGTAGGGTCTGGGATGTGTGGCCTGAGAGTGTGGCGGAGGCAGAGTCACACAGCGAGTGGGTAGGGTCTGGGATGTGTGGCCTGAGAGTGTGGCGGAGGCAGAGTCACACAGCGAGTGGTTAGGGTCTGGGATGTGCGGCCTGAGAGTGTGGCGGAGACAGAGTCACACAGCGAGTGGGTAGGGTCTGGGATGCACTGTCTGAGAGTGTGGCGGAGGCAGAGTCACACAGCGAGTGGGTAGGGTCTGGGATGTGCGGCCTGAGAGTGTGGTGGAGGCAGAGTCACACAGCGAGTGGGTAGGGTCTGGGATGTGCGGCCTGAGAGTGTGGTGGAGGTAGGGTCACACAGCGAGTGGTTAGGGTCTGGGATGTGCGGCCTGAGAGTGTGGTGGAGGTAGGGTCACACAGCGAGTGGGTAGGGTCTGGGATGCACTGTCTGAGAGTGTGGCGGAGGCAGAGTCACACAGCGAGTGGTTAGGGTCTGGGATGCACTGTCTGTGAGTGTGGCGGAGGCAGAGTCACACAGCGAGTGGGTAGGGTCTGGGATGTGCGGCCTGAGAGTGTGGCGGAGGTAGGGTCAATCGAAGCTTTCAAGGAGGAATTAGCTTATGAGAACAACGAATATGCAGGGCCACCAGGGAGGATAAATTGCTCTTTCAGCAAGCCAATACAGATATGATGGGCCGAATGGCCCCCTGTGTTCTAATCATTCTCTGAATCCAACATTGAGGGAGTGCTCCACTGTCAGACATCTGTGCTTCGGTTGATTTATTAAGCAGTGGTCTGTTCTCTCTGACGGAACGGAACGATCCACTGTGGGGTATTCAGAATAAGAACGATGGTGTTCTTCCCTGATGTCCTCATATTCACCCTTCCGACAACAGCACCAAAAAGAACAGATTATCTGGTTATACTGGCTTTCATTTTTCCTACATTAACAACAACACCTCATCATCTGGAAAGCACTTTGCACATTTAGGTCCTTGGGTTGAACAAGAATCTGTACGAATACAAGTTCTTCCTCTGGAAATAGAAAGGCTGCAATAAAGTTAAAATGAAATACTGAGGATGCCGGACGTTTATATTTAAAAAAACAGAAAATGTTCAGCAGGTCAGGCAGCATCTGTGGAGGTAAATAAAGAGTTAATACTTAAGGGCAGAATTTATTTTGTGAGGGAAAGTCTTGTCTTGCCTGAGAGTCACTTGCCTGGATTAGTGCAGCTCCAACAACACTCGGGAAACTCGACACCATCCAGGACAAAGAAGCCCCAGCTTAATATGCACCCCATCCACCACCTTAAACATTCACTCCCTCCACCATCGACACACAATGGCAGCCGTGTGTACCATCTCTAAGATGTAGGAGCTCATCAAGGTTCCTTCGACAGCACCTTACAAACCCACGACCTCTACCATCTAGAAGGACAAGAGCAGCAGATACCTGGGAACCCCACCACCTGGAGGTTCCCCTCCAAGTCACTCACCATCCTGACTGGGAAATATATCGGCCGTTCCTTCACTGTCGCCGGGTCAAAATCCTGGAACTCCCTCCCTCACAGCACAGTGGGTGTACCTACACCACATGGACTGCAGCGGCTCAAGATGGCGGCTCACCACCAGGTCTACATGATGAGGGGCATAGACAGAGTGGATAGTCAGAGGCTTTTCCCCGGGGTAGAGGGGTCAATTACTAGGGGGCATAGGTTTAAGGTGAGAGGGGCAAGGTTTAGAGTAGATGTACGAGGCAAGTTTTTTACGCAGAGGGTAGTGGGTGCCTGGAACTCGCTACCGGAGGAGGTGGTGGAAGCAGGGGCGATAGGGACATTTAAGGGGCATCTTGACCAAATACATGAATAGGATGGGAATAGAGGGATACGGACCCAGGAAGTGTAGAAGATTGTAGTTTAGTCGGGCAGCATGGTCGGCACGGGCTTGGAGGGCCGAAGGGCCTGTTCCTGTGCTGTACATTTCTTTGTTCTTTGTTCTCAAGGGGAAATTGCCACCATAACAACACTATGATTCAGAGTCCAGTTGGGGGAGGCAGTGGCTCTGTGGTATTGTTGCTCGATCTGTATTCCAGAGACCTGGGGATCTGGGTTCGAATCCCACCATGGCAAATGGGTGGGATTTGAACTCCAGACCAATTTGGAATAAATCTGGAAGTGAAATGATGAAACCATTGTGGTAAAAGCCCACCTGGTTCACTCACATCCCTTTGGTGCAGGAAATGTACCATCCTCACCTGGTCTGGCCTCCATAAGGGCAGCACAGTGGCACAGTGGATAGCACTGTTGCCTCACAGCACCAGGGACCATGGTGCAACTTTGGTTTTGGGTGGAGTTTGCACATTCTCCCGTGTGTGTGTGGGTTTCCTCCGGGTGCTCCGGTTTCCTCCCACAGTCCAAAGATGTGCAGGTTAGGTGGATTAGCCATGTTAAATTGTCCCTTAGTGTCCAAAAAGGTTAGGTGGATTGGCCGTGTTAAATTGTCCCTCAGTGTCCAAAGATGTGCAGGTTAGGTGGATTGGCCATGTTGAATTGTCCCTTAGTGTCCAAAGATGTACAGGTTAGGTGGATTGGCCGTGTTAAATTGTCCTTTAGTGTCCAAAGATGTGCAGGTTAGGTGGATTGGCCATGATAAATTGCCCCTTAGTGTCCAAAGATGTGCAGGTTAGGTGGATTGGCCATGATTAATTGTCCCTTAGTGTCCAAAGATGTACAGGTTAGGTGGATTGGCCGTGTTAAATTGTCCCTTAGTGTCCAAAGATGTACAGGTTAGGTGGATTGGCAATGCTAAATTGTCCCTTAGTGTCCAAAGATGTGCAGGTTAGGTGGATTGGCCATGTTGAATTGTCCCTTAGTGTCCAAAGATGTGCAGGTTAGGTGGATTGGCCATGTTAAATTGTCCTTTAGTGTCCAAATATGTGCAGGTTAGGTGGATTGGCCATGTTAAATTGTCCCTCAGTGTCCAAAGATGTGCAGGTTAGGTGGATTGGCCGTGCTAAATTGTCCCTTAGTGTCCAAAGATGTGCAGGTTAGGTGGATTGGCCATGTTAAATTGTCCCTCAGTGTCCAAAGATGTACAGGTTAGGTGGATTGGCCATGCTAAATTGTCCCTTAGTGTCCAAAGATGTGCAGGTTAGGTGGATTGGCCATGATAAATTGTCCCTTAGTGTCCAAAGATGTGCAGGTTAGGTGGATTGGCCATGTTAAATTGTCCCTCAGTGTCCAAAGATGTGCAGGTTAGGTGGATTGGCCATGATCAATTGTCCCTTAGTGTGCAAAGATGTGCAGGTTAGGTGGATTGGCCATGTTTAATTGTCCCTTAGTGTCCAAAGACGTGCAGGTTAGGTGGATTAGCCATGATCAATACATGGTTATGGGGATAGGGCAGAGGCGGGGCGGGGGGCGGGTAGCCTCGGTAAAAGTGCTCTTTTGGAGGGCCAAAGCAGACTCGATGGGCCGAATGGCCTTTTTCTGCACTGTAGGGATTCAACGTGACTCACAGTAACAAGGACAAATGAGCAACAAGCGGTAGCTTTGTCGGGAACACCCATATCCTCTGATTGAATAAAGAAGAAAAAGCGTGACTGCTTCAGAATTGGAGAGAGGTGGAGACGCCCATCATCTCATGAATGAATGTTTTTAAAAACAAAAGTAATCGACCTGAACTCTCTTACACTTGCTTGCGTATATCCAGCCTTGTGTGTGTTTTCTCTCTTTGAACAAAGGCAACCCCCACCCTAAAGTGATGTTTGCATTTCTTTCTGCCACGGCAGATAACACATGGGGGTCTAAATATAGTTGCTTTAAGTGCAGGTGGCATCGCGGGACATCCTCTTTCCCACAGATTCCAGCAGCTCACCTTGCCACTATATTTAGCCACCTCCTGTGCGTCAATGGAGCTCCGCGCACGTCAGCCATTGGCTCCATTCCCAGTCGGGGTGCCGCCCACAGGCTGGGCGGCTGACCAATAGGAGCAGGTCCGCCCTCCCCAGACGTAATGGATAGTTCATTACAAGTGACATTGACAAGAGAGATTCCCAGAAGCTGGAGGCTGTCAGTCAGTGAGGGAGGTTGCAAACAAAAAATAAAACTCGCTGGAAATCCACGGCAGCTCTTGCAGGTGGCTTCAAACCTGATGCTAACCGCTGCATTACTGTACAACCGAAGTCATCCACTGGGATTTTTATTTTTTTTGGGGGGGTGGGAAGGTTTTAAAACAAACTATTTCTATGCATCACTTTGATCTGGATTCTTAAAAAAACCCAAAAGATATAAGTGCACATAAATTACAATCAGGTATGTATTGCAAATATAACTTGCTTTCTGATTGATTTTTTGTTTTTCAAAAATATATTATGAATTTACATCTGGAGGGACATCAATCTGTTTTTACTTTGAGTACCAGGAACAAAGCAATGTTTAAAGATGTGTGCTTTCCACTTATTTTAATCTTGTTTTGTGTTTCTTGCTGTTTACAACTGTTTCAAAGTAAAAAAAAATGACAAGTCGAACTCGCAGCCTGTTGTATTCTTGGCATGTTTTGAGTGTTATTGCACAAGAGGTTTTCATTTGCTCCTGTGTTTGTAGATGCATGCGTTTTGTGTATAGACTTGTCAGATGTCATTCGAAGAAAGCAGGCTTGCTTCAGATGTGGGGAGAACTCCTCTTGTGTTTGGGCTCGGAAGGTTGTGCAGGACTCGCCCCCTCAGCCGGCGGGGAGTGTGGGATTTTGCAATATTAATGACCCGGACAAGAGAGAGGGACAGCAGCTCCGAATTGATAGTTGCTAGGAGTAGCAAAGCTCTCAAGTTCTGCATGTCAGTTGCATTCGAATGTTGGGGCATTGGCGGGTCTATTGCCCCTGTGCCTACTCCCCTGGGTAGGAACAACTGTTCGTTTTTATGCTCTTAAAAGTTGTGGAAATGCATTGCTGCAATGGCAGGATTTTTATTCCTCACGACTTTCAAAGGCATTGAAATCTTCAGTGAGGTGGTTTCTGGAACAGCTGTGGGACAGGTCAGAGATCATTGAGATGTGCCGGAGGTGAATCAGTGGTCTTATTTTTAGACAGGCTCTTTGGTAAAAGGATTTCTTCCTTTCCTGCTTTCTCCTGAAGGCAGTGACACAGGCTGTGTTGGCTGTTCCTTGGGGGACTGGTTGATCTCCTGTCTGCCTCACCCAAGTGGCTATTTGCGAGCCCGAGGCGGTGGGCGTCGATGGGCATTCAGGCAGAAGTGGCATCGTGCCAATAGCCAATTCTGCCCTTGCTTGGCGCCCACCCATGCAGGGAGCGACAGCAGTGGGAACCAAGGTGACCAAACTGCCCCTTATTTTCAGGGACAATCCCTTGTTTTGACAGTTTGCCCCTGAAGGAGATGCTGTCCTGCCCCATATTTCTGGGGCAGCCTGTGGGAGACCGACCCAGGGCGAGTTTGACTGATTCGAGTGGGACTGCAAGTGAGTGAATGAGCCAACGGAGAGATTGAGTTACAATATTATCTTCAATTGATTTTAATCCCTGCACCCCACCCGACTAATATTGTCTCAAGCCCTGTCCTTCCTCAGCCCCCTCTCATGTTGAATGCCCTCCTCCAACACCCACCCGACCCAACGGCCCCCCCGGTTGGAGTGTCCCTTAGTTTATTTCATGAGGATTTGTTACTCTGGTGGAATTGCTGGCTGCTCTCTGCCCTTCCCTCAGGACAGTTGAGACCAATTCTGACATTCAACTCCATCCAGCTAAGAATCCATGCAGACTAAGGATCTAACCCAGCCTGTTGAGCTTAACAGTTAGTGAACACTGTGCCATCAAAACCACCTTGAACAACATCTCCAATTCTGGTATGGAAAAGAGAGGGAGAACAATGTAATAATTGTATTCGCAATCAACTGGCGAATAGAATTCTACACCAGTTGAAACAATGGAAGGTAACCAGGAGTACTGTTGTTTAGGATTGTGAATGTGATAGTGCCAGAATGTTGTTCTTCCAACCCATATAACTGATTAAAAGTTTCAAAAACAAAAGGACATGTCCGTCTACCTAACTGATTTCTAAAACATGTTTCGAAATACAAAAATTAATCAGGCAACTAAATTTGAGTGGAAATAGCTGAGGTTAAATCCAGGGTATGTGATTTGCAGAATGCCTGGGGAAAAGGCTTTACGAACATACGAATTGGGGGCAGGAGGCCATTCGGCCCCTCAAGTCTGTTTTGCCAATCAATAAGATCGTGGCTGATCTGAGTGTAACCTCAACCCCGCCTCAACCCCCCCCAATAATCTTTAACCCCCTCTTGTTTATCAAGAATCTATCTAGCTCAGCCGTAAAAATATTCAAAGAGTCTGCTCCCACTGCCTTCTGAGGAAGAGAGTTCCAGAGAAAATAATTCTCCTCATCTCATCTCATCTATAGCGCTGACATTTATTTTTAAACGACAGAAAATGCTGGATTAGCTAAGCAGGTCTGGCAGCATCTGTGGAGAGAGAGACAGGTTAAAAAAAATTTAGAGTACCCAATTATTTTTTTCCGATGAAGGGGCAATTCAGCGCGGCCAATCCACCTACCCTGCACATCTTTGGGTTGTGGGGATGAGACTCCACACGGACAGTGACCCGGGGCCGGGATCGAACCTGCGTTCTCAGCGCCGTGAGGCAGCAGTGCTAACCACTGCACCACCGTGCCACCCCATAGAGAGAAACAGAGTTAAAGAAAATGTTAACTCGGTTTCTCTCTCCGCAGAGGCTGCCAGACTGGCTGAATTTATCCAGCATTCCCTGTTTTTATTTCAGATTTCCAGCATCTGCAGTATTTTGCTTTTATTTATTTTTAAAAGGTTTTATTGACGACAAAATAAGGACTTGATTTAAAAGTGCTGAGTCGTTGAAAATATGCCATTCGCAAAATGCATTGGCTCAGGATTTGCTGCCATGACGACACTGGGTTTCAATGCACTCAGTCTTTCTTACTATGTGGAAAGTGGGCATGCAGCAAGGCAAGGGAGGGATTGCCCGTAAGTTAGGAATTACTGGAAGTTGCTGTCGTTGACGGCTCGCCCATTTGTACCGCTGAATCTTTTTCGAGCTGCAGGGTGAGGGAGAACGTTTAACTCCGATGGTGCAATGCCCACGCTCTCCAGCCAGCTATGGGCCATTTGGTCGGTTTTTATTTATTGTTGATGTGATTTTCTTTTGCTACCACCACAGTCCCTCCCTAACCAACAACAAACTCTGCCGCTGTGTTACAACATGCACCATTGTGGGGGGTGCAGGATGGCTCACCTTGTCCCAGGAACCATACTGCTGGGCTGATGGGCCATCTGGCCCGGGGAAAGGCATGGAAGCGGGACTGCAGGCGCAAACCTGCACACACCCCTGGCATGTTGCCACATTTGACTGGCGTTCCCTGGTGTCATTTGCAACAATTGCAAAGGACTTTTCCTGCTTTCTTGGGCCATTGGGCTCAATATATTACACTGAACATAGAACATAGAACATAGAACAATACAGCGCAGTACAGGCCCTTCGGCCCACGATGTTGCACCGAAACAAAAGCCATCTAACCTACACTATGCCATTATCATCCATATGTTTATCCAATAAACTTTTAAATGCCCTCAATGTTGGCGAGTTCACTACTGTAGCAGGTAGGGCATTCCACGGCCTCACTACTCTTTGCGTAAAGAACCTACCTCTGACCTCCGTCCTATATCTATTACCCCTCAGTTTAAGGCTATGTCCCCTCGTGCCAGCCATTTCCATCCGCGGGAGAAGGCTCCCACTGTCCACCCTATCTAACCCCCTGATCATTTTGTATGCCTCTGTTAAGTCTCCTCTTAACCTTCTTCTCTCCAACGAAAACAACATCAAGTCCATCAGCCTTTCCTCATAAGATTTTCCCTCCATACCAGGCAACATCCTGGTAAATCTCCTCTGCACCCGCTCCAAAGCCTCCACGTCCTTCCGATAATGCGGTGACCAGAACTGTACGCAATACTCCAAATGCGGCCGCACCAGAGTTTTGTACAGCTGCAACATGACCTCCCGACTCCGAAACTCAATCCCTCTACCAATAAAGGCCAACACTCCATAGGCCTTCTTCACAACCCTATCAACCTGGGTGGCAACTTTCAGGGATCTATGTACATGGACACCTAGATCCCTCTGCTCATCCACACTTCCAAGAACTTTACCATTAGCCAAATATTCCGCATTCCTGTTATTCCTTCCAAAGTGAATCACCTCACACTTCTCTACATTAAACTCCATTTGCCACCTCTCAGCCCAGCTCTGCAGCTTATCTATATCCCTCTGTAACCTGCTACATCCTTCCACACTGTTGACAACACCACCGACTTTAGTGTCGTCTGCAAATTTACTCACCCACCCTTCTGCGCCTTCCTCTAGGTCATTGATAAAAATGAGAAACAGCAACGGCCCCAGAACAGATCCTTGTGGTACTCCACTTGTGACTGAACTCCATTCTGAACATTTCCCATCAACCACCACCCTCTGTCTTCTTTCAGCTAGCCAATTTCTGATCCACATCTCTAAATCACCCTCAATCCCCAGCCTCCGTATTTTCTGCAATAGCCTACCATGGGGAACCTTATCAAACGCAATATTGGGTATTGCCAAAGAGGGACAAAGGGGTGAGGACTTAAAATAGCATCAATGCTGATCTTGGGAACCTGAAATGAAACTCGAGAATGTTGGAAGTGCACACCAGGACTCTGGGCACCTGAATACGAATACTTTGCAAAAGACCCTGTGTCAGATTTAATCAGAATCTCCACCCATCTCCGATTGATGAACACCTCAGAGAAACATAAGAAAAGTGGGATTGAGGGTTGGGTAGGGGGAGCAAGAGAAAGGTGCAAAGTGGGCTGGTGAGAATGATTGATGTGGATGGAACTATGAGAGAGCAAAGTATGAATTTCAAAGCGGACAAAATTCACTTACGGGATGTGGGCGTCGCTGGCTCGACCAGCATTTGTTGCCCATCCCTAATTGCCCCTTGAGAAGGTGGTGGTGAGCTGCCTTCTTGAGCTGCTGCAGTCCATGTGGTGTAGGTACACCCACTGTGCTGTTAGGGAGGGAGTTCCAGAATTTTGAACCAGCGACAGTGAAGAAGTGGCCGATATATTCCCAAGTCAGGAAACAAAAATCTCTACAACTGTCATGGTGTGTACTGAAAATATAAATGGATCCCAATGAGGAGGATTCTTATTGAAGCATACGGTGTGATAGTGTTGTATCCCTAGGTTTAAAAGAATTGCCCCGTCCCCACTCACCCACTGCAGCCCCTTGCCAACCTTGATACTAAATGTGTGGTGGAGAATGTCAAGTTCGGCGAATAGGCTTGTGAGACATTCCCCAACCTGTGTGCTGGTGAAAGGGCAATGTGAGATTGGTCATGAATTGTTTGGAGCGATTGAAAACATTGCACATTTGAAATGCAGTGAGGGTGGCATTGGATATGGGCGGGGCCGGGAGGGAAGTCACTGCTTTGTGACATGGCCGATATTTAGCTGTATCAAAGTAAGTGACAATGGGCAGGCACATAATGGGCGGTCTCCATGATACTGCCTGTTTTGCGACTTCCATCCGTGTGTCCCATGAGTGTCCCATTATACTCCGCCCCCCCTCCCTGCCCCCCGCCACCCCTGCTCATGTGGGGTCAGATCAGGAGCACTGGGAAACTCTGAAGAATCTTTCCATTGGAGCACATTTCTTTCTCTGGTTAACGCACCGTAATGCTTTCTTGCAGAAGCAGCAGGTTTTTCATTGAATGAAATGAAACACAAACTTGGATTTAGCAAGCTTTTTCTGAGGTGAGGGGTGTATCCAGAGGAGTAAACAATGAGAGACGCCCTGGCTGTCGTCCGGCCGGGAAAGAAGTATCGGTGTCAGGATTCCTCTTAACATGACAGCGGCTATTAGCTCATGTCAATGAACATCCTTCATTCACGAGGTAGATGGAACGACGCAGGGAGCGATTGATTTTAATTGCTCCATGCCTTCAACTGTTCAGGCCCTGAAGGTCTGTGGGCTGGATTCTCCGTTTCTGCGGCTAAGTGCTGATGGCGGCGTGGGAACTGTGGCGTTCTACGACGCCACAATCGGCGGCGAACCTTCACCGATTCTGGGACTGGTGAGGAGCTAGCAGCGGCACCAAGGAAAACTCCCGGCTTCCGCCCCCAAAACGGCCAGAGAATGGCCGGGTCCATGGTCGCGCATTCGCACGGCGACGACCTGCAGCGGTCACGCTGTACAATACAGCCCAAAAGGACCACCCCCTGGCCAGCCCCACCAGTTCCCCAAGCCCTCGCGGAAGCGCCCCCCCAGCCAGCAGCACGGCTCCCGGCCAACTGTGGCGGCCTGGACACAATCCGCAGCCGTCACACCGGATTCCCGACCGCTGAGAGCACAAGTGAACCTCGCCACCTGGAACTCGGCCCATCGGAGGCGGTGAATCGCGGAGGCCTCCGGAGAATAAACGCCATGTGGCGAGCGACACATTTACGCCATTTTTGGGGTGCCGGAGGGATCCCAATTTGGCGTCAAACAGGCACCTACCGCGATTTTGTCATTGGAGGCAATTTTCCGTCCAATTGCGTTTCGCGATCTCAGTGTCGGCCGACGGTGAATCCCGCCTTGTGTCTTTCCTCCTTTTAAAACACTCCTCAAACCTACTTTTGGACCAAGCTTTTGATCCCGTGCCCCAATATCTCTTCTTGTAATAATAATCTTTATTGTCACAAGTAGGCTTACATTAACACTGCAATGAAGTTACTGTGAAAATCCCCTCGTCGCCTATTATTGCATATTACAGAGGAGGAGGTGCTAGAAGTCTTAAAGCGCATCAAGGTAGATAAATCCCCGGGACCTGATGAAATGTATCCCAGGATGTTGTGGGAGGCTAGGGAGGAAATTGCGGGTCCCCTAACAGAGATATTTGAATCATCGGCAGCCACAGTGGTGCCTGAAGATTGGAGAGTGGCGAATGTTGTGCCTTTGTTTAAGAAGGGCAGCAGGGAAAAGCCTGGGAACTACAGACCGGTGAGCCTAACGTCTGTAGTAGGTAAGTTGCTAGAAGGTATTCTGAGAGACAGGATCTACAAGCATTTAGAGAGACAAGGACTGATTCGGGGCAGTCAGCATGGCTTTGTGCGTGGAAAATCATGTCTCACAAATTTGATTGAGTTTTTTGAGGGGGTGACCAAGAAGGTAGATGAGGGCAGTGCAGTAGACGTTGTCTACACGGACTTTAGCAAAGCCTTTGACAAGGTACCGCATGGTAGGTTGTTGCAGAAGGTTAAAGCTCACGCGATCCAGGGTGAGGTTGCCAATTGGATTCAAAATTGGTTGGACGACAGAAGACAGAGGGTGGTTGTAGAGGGTTGTTTTTCAAACTGGAGGCCTGTGACCAGTGGTGTGCCTCCGGGATCGGGTCCACTGTTATTTGTGATTTATATTAATGATTTGGATGAGAATTTAGGAGGCATGGTTAGTAAGTTTGCAGATGCCACCAAGATTGGTGGCACAGTGGATAGTGAAGAAGGTTATCTAGGATTGCAACGGGATCTTGATCAATTAGGCCAGTGGGCCGACGAATGGCAGATGGAGTTTAATTTAGATAAATGTGAGGTGATGCATTTTGGCAGATCGAATCAGGCCAGGACCTACTCAGTTAATGGTATGGCGTTGGGGAGAGTTATAGAACAAAAAGATCTAGGAGTACAGGTTCATAGCTCCTTGAAGGTGGAGTCGCAGGTGGACAGGGTGGTGAAGAAGGCATTCGGCATGCTTGGTTTCATTGGTCAGAACATTGAATACAGGAGTTGGGACGTCTTGTTGAAGTTGTACAAGACATTGGTACGGCCACACTTGGAATACTGTGTGCAGTTCTGGTCACCCTATTATAGAAAGGATATTATTAAACTAGAAAGAGTGCAGAAAAGATTTACTAGGATGTTGCCGGGACTTGATGGTTTGAGTTATAAGGAGAGGCTGGATAGACTGGGACTTTTTTCCCTGGAGCGTAGGAGGCTTAGGGGTGATCTTATAGAGGTCTATAAAATAATGAGGGGCATAGATAAGGTAGATAGTCAACATCTTTTCCCAAAGGTAGGGGAGTCTAAAACTAGAGGGCATAGGTTTAAGGTGAGAGGGGAGAGATTCAGAAGGGCCCGGAGGGGCAATTTCTTCACTCAGAGGGTAGTGAGTGTCTGGAATGGGCTGCCAGAGGTAGTAGTAGAGGCGGGTACAATTGTGTCTTTTAAAAAGCATTTAGATAGTTACATGGGTAAGATGGGTATAGAGGGTTATGGGCCAAGTGCGGGCAACTGGGACTAGCTTAATGGTAAAAACTGGGCGGCATGGACTGGTTGGGCCGAAGGGCCTGTTTCCATGCTGTAAACTTCTATGATTCTATGATTCTATTCCGGCGCCTGTTCGGGTCACAGAGGGAGGATTCAGAATGTCCAATTCACCTAACAGCACGTCTTTCGGGACTTGTGGGAGGAAACCGGAGCACCCGGAGGAAACCCACGCAGACAACGTGCAGACTCCACACAGACAGTGACCCAGCGGGGAATCAAACCTGGGACCCTGGCGCTGTGAAGCAACAGTGCTCACCACTATGCTACCATCCAATTTTATTTGATAATGCTCCTGTGAAGGCGTATTTGGTGCTCCACTGTATGAAAGGTGCTATATAGAATCATAGAAAGGAATCTCTACAGTGCAGAAGGACGCCTTGTGGCCCATTGAGTCTGCACCGACTGTCCAAAAGAGCACCCTACCTAGGCCCAATCCTCCACCCTATCCCCGTAACCCTGCATATGTATGCAGCTTGTTGTTGTTGAAGTCGCTGTAACCTTTATAGGCAAACTGCTGGGTGAGGTTTGTGCCTTTTTTAAAAAGAAATGTTGGCTTCACTTTGAATTTATCATTTGGAAGCCATTTTGACTGAAACAGTGTTATGTCGTTGGATGCAATATTGTGCCAGTACTCCAAATTGCTCTCATGCAAGAACAAAGTACTGCAGATTCTGGGAATCTGTCACAAAAACAGAAAATGCTGGAAATGTTCAGGAGGGCTGTGCGACTCTGGAATTCTCTGCCTCAGAAGGCGGTGGAGGCGGGGTCACTGAATATTTTTAAGGCGGAAGTAGAGAGATTCTTGTTCAATGAGGGAATCGATGTTAATCGGAGGGTAGGTGGAAACGTAGAACTTGAAATGCAAGCAGTTCAACGACGATCTCATCGAATGGCGGAGAGGGGCTGAATGGCCTACTTCTCTGCTCCTATATCAAATGTAAGTCGGGGAGCTTGTGTGAAGTGAATTGGAGTCAACCTTTCAGGTCGATGCTGAGTTCCAGTGCAAGGTCATTGACCCCAAACGTTAACCTTGCTTCGCTCCCCTCAGATGCTGACAGGCCTATCTGAGGATTTACTTCAAATCGCCCTGCTGACATTCCTTCATCGTAGTCGGTCTTTCATTTTGGTTTTATGAAGCACTTCACCCTGAATATAGTGCAGTGGGATTTACTGCCCAAAAAATTGGAGTAGGACGGTCCTCGTTTCGATCCCCATTTTTAGTTGACCCAGGCGTGGCCTGTTGATGTTCCTGGGTGTCAAAAGTGAGAAAGCATTCCACCGTTTAATAATATCACATGCGGATAGAACGGCGATACTCGTTTTTGACCTATTTCTGTACATGCTGGCAGTGGGTGTTGGTGTGTCATTGATAACACCCAGGTTGCTGTTGAGTCAACCTAACCACAGGGATCTCAATACCCCAGTTTAGAAATAAATTAATCTCCCTGTTCTAAATAACCAACGAGTCACTGGGTTGCATCAGGGTTATCAAGTGCAAAACAGACAAAAATATCTCCTTTCTCCAGGAGTGCAACTAATAAAACATGAAGCTGTAAAACAAAATGCAAAAAAACCCACTGGTTAGGCCACAGCGGGGGTGCTGCGTGCCGTACTGGTCATTATAAAAAGGATGTGATCGCACTGGAGAGGGTACCGAGGAGATTCACCAGGATGTTGCCTGGGATGGGAGGGTCTGAGCTATGAGGAGAGACTGGATAGGCTGGGGCTGTTTTCCTTGGCGCAGCGAAGGTTGAGAGGGGACCTGATAGAGGTGTCTAAGATTATGAGGGGCATAGATAGGAGGATTGGAAGGACCTTTATCCATTAGGACAGGGGTCAATAACTAGGGGGCATAAATTTAAGGTAGAGGTAGAAGAGGGGAGTTGAGGAGAAACGTTTCCACCTGGAGGCCGGTGGGAGTTTGGACCTCAACTCACTGCCTGAAAATGGGATTCAGAAACTCTCGTAACATTTATGAAGAATTCAGATATTCAAAAAAGGGCGGCACAGCAGCACAGTGGTTAGTGCCGCGTGTTCTTCGGCAGCGGAGACAGCGGCCAACGGGATTTACCGGCCACTCCGCCGCGTGTTCTCCGGCAGCGGAGACAGCGGCCAGCGGGATTTACCGGCCACCCCGCCGCGTGTTCTTCGGCAGTGGAGACAGCGGCCAGCGGGATTTACCGGCCACTCCTCCGCGTGTTCTTCGGCAGCGGAGACAGCGGCCAGCGGGATTTAGCGGCCATCCCGCCGCGTGTTCTTCGGCAGCGGAGACAGCGGCCAGCGAGATTTACCGGCCACTCCGCCGCGTGTTCTTCGGCAGTGGAGACAGCGGCCAGCGGGATTTACCGGCCATCCCGCCGCGTGTTCTTCGGCAGTGGAGGGAGCGGCCAGCGGGATTTACCGGCCACTCCGCCGCGTGTTCTTCGGCAGCGGAGACAGCGGCCAGCGGGATTTACCGGCCACCCCGCCGCGTGTTCTTCGGCAGTGGAGACAGAGGCCAGCGGGATTTACCGGCCACTCCGCCGCGTGTTCTTCGGCAGTGGAGGCAGCGGCCAGCGGGATTTACCGGCCACTCCGCCGCGTGTTCTTCGGCAGTGGAGACAGCGGCCAGCGGGATTTACCGGCCACTCCGCCGCGTGTTCTTCGGCAGCGGAGACAGCGGCCAGCGGGATTTACCGGCCACTCCGCCGCGTGTTCTCCGGCAGCGGAGACAGCGGCCAGCGGGATTTACCGGCCACTCCGCCGCGTGTTCTTCGGCAGCGGAGGCAGCGGCCAGCGGGATTTACCGGCCACCCCGCCGCGTGTTCTTCGGCAGTGGAGGCAGCGGCCAGCGGGATTTACCGGCCACTCCGCCGCGTGTTCTTCGGCAACGGAGACAGCGGCCAGCGGGATTTACCGGCCACTCCGCCGCGTGTTCTTCGGCAGCGGAGACAGCGGCCAGCGGGATTTACCGGCCACTCCGCAGCGTGTTCTTCGGCAGCGGAGACAGCGGCCAGCGGGATTTGCCGGCCACTCCGCCGCGTGTTCTTCGGCAGCGGAGACAGCGGCCAGCGGGATTTACCGGCCACCCCGCCGCGTGTTGTTTGGCAGCGGAGACAGCGGCCAGCGGGATTTACCGGCCACCCCGCCGCGTGTTGTTTGGCAGCGGAGACAGCGGCCAGCGGGATTTACCGGCCACTCCGCCGCGTGTTCTTCGGCAGCGGAGACAGCGGCCAGCGGCATTTACCGGCCACTCGGCCGCGTGTTCTTCGGCAGCGGAGACAGCGGCCAGCGGGATTTACCGGCCACTCCGCCGCGTGTTCTTCGGCAGTGGAGACAGCGGCCAGCGGGATTTACCGGCCACTCCGCCGCGTGTTCTTCGGCAGCGGAGACAGCGGCCAGCGGGATTTACCGGCCACTCCGCCGCGTGTTCTTCGGCAGTGGAGACAGCGGCCAGCGGCATTTACCGGCCACTCGGCCGCGTGTTCTTCGGCAGCGGAGACAGCGGCCAGCGGGATTTACCGGCCACTCCGCCGCGTGTTCTTCGGCAGCGGAGACAGCGGCCAGCGGCATTTACCGGCCACTCCGCCGCGTGTTCTTCGGCAGCGGAGACAGCGGCCAGCGGGATCTCCGACCACCCCGCCGCGTGTTCTTCGGCAGTGGAGACAGCGGCCAGCGGGATTTACCGGCCACCCCGCCGCGTGTTCTTCGGCAGTGGAGGCAGCGGCCAGCGGGATTTACCGGCCACTCCGCCGCGTGTTCTTCGGCAGCGGAGGCAGCGGCCAGCGGGATTTACCGGCCACCCCGCCGCGTGTTCTTCGGCAGCGGAGACAGCGGCCAGCGGGATTTACCGGCCACTCCGCCGCGTGTTCTTCGGCAGTGGAGGCAGCGGCCAGCGGGATTTACCGGCCACCCCGCCGCGTGTTCTTCGGCAGTGGAGACAGCGGCCAGCGGGATTTACCGGCCACTCCGCCGCGTGTTCTTCGGCAGCGGAGGGAGCGGCCAGCGGGATTTACCGGCCACTCCGCCGTGTGTTCTTCGGCAGCGGAGACAGCGGCCAGCGGGATTTACCGGCCACCCCGCCGCGTGTTCTTCAGCAGCGGAGACAGCGGCCAGCGGGATTTACCGGCCTCCCCGCCGCTTGTTCTTCGGCAGTGGAGACAGCGGCCAGCGGGATTTACCGGCCACTCCGCCGCGTGTTCTTCGGCAGTGGAGACAGCGGCCAGCGGGATTTACCGGCCACTCCGCCGCGTGTTCTTCGGCAGTGGAGACAGCGGCCAGCGGGATTTACCGGCCACTCCGCCGCGTGTTCTTCGGCAGCGGAGACAGCGGCCAGCGGGATTTACCGGCCACTCCGCCGCGTGTTCTTCAGCAGTGGAGGGAGCGGCCAGCGGGATTTACCGGCCACTCCGCCGCGTGTTCTTCGGCAGCGGAGACAGCGGCCAGCGGGATTTACCGGCCACTCCGCCGCGTGTTCTTCGGCAGCAGAGGGAGCGGCCAGCGGGATTTACCGGCCACTCCGCCGCGTGTTCTTCGGCAGCGGAGACAGCGGCCAGCGGGATTTACCGGCCACTCCGCCGCGTGTTCTTCGGCAGCGGAGACAGCGGCCAGCGGGATTTACCGGCCACTCCGCCGCGTGTTGTTTGGCAGCGGAGACAGCGGCCAGCGGGATTTACCGGCCACTCCGCCGCGTGTTGTTTGGCAGCGGAGACAGCGGCCAGCAGGATTTACCGGCCACTCCGCCGCGTGTTGTTTGGCAGCGGAGACAGCGGCCAGCGGGATTTACCGGCCACTCCGCCGCGTGTTCTTCGGCAGCGGAGACAGCGGCCAGCGGGATTTACCGGCCACCCCGCCGCGTGTTCTTCGGCAGCGGAGACAGCGGCCAGCGGGATTTACCGGCCACTCCGCCGCGTGTTCTTCGGCAGTGGAGACAGCGGCCAGCGGGATTTACCGGCCACTCCGCCGCGTGTTCTTCGGCAGTGGAGGCAGCGGCCAGCGGGATTTACCGGCCACTCCGCCGCGTGTTCTTCGGCAGCGGAGACAGCGGCCAGCGGGATTTACCGGCCACTCCGCCGCGTGTTCTTCGGCAGCGGAGACAGCGGCCAGCGGGATTTACCGGCCACTCCGCCGCGTGTTCTTCGGCAGCGGAGACAGCGGCCAGCGGGATTTACCGGCCACTCCGCCGCGTGTTCTTCGGCAGTGGAGACAGCGGCCAGCGGGATTTACCGGCCACTCCGCCGCGTGTTCTTCGGCAGCGGAGGCAGCGGCCAGCGGGATTTACCGGCCACTCCGCCGCGTGTTCTTCGGCAGCGGAGACAGCGGCCAGCGGGATTTACCGGCCACTCCGCCGCGTGTTCTTCGGCAGCGGAGACAGCGGCCAGCGGGATTTACCGGCCACTCCGCCGCGTGTTCTTCGGCAGTGGAGGCAGCGGCCAGCGGGATTTACCGGCCACCCCGCCGCGTGTTCATCGGCAGCGGAGACAGCGGCCAGCGGGATTTACCGGCCACTCCGCCGCGTGTTCTTCGGCAGCGGAGACAGCGGCCAGCGGGATTTACCGGCCACCCCGCCGCGTGTTCTTCGGCAGCGGAGACAGCGGCCAGCGGGATTTACCGGCCACTCCGCCGCGTGTTCTTCGGCAGCGGAGACAGCGGCCAGCGGGATTTACCGGCCTCCCCGCCGCGTGTTCTTCGGCAGTGGAGACAGCGGCCAGCGGGATTTACCGGCCACTCCGCCGCGTGTTCTTCGGCAGTGGAGACAGCGGCCAGCGGGATTTACCGGCCACTCCGCCGCGTGTTCTTCGGCAGTGGAGGGAGCGGCCAGCGGGATTTACCGGCCACTCCGCCGCGTGTTCTTCGGCAGTGGAGACAGCGGCCAGCGGGATTTACCGGCCACTCCGCCGCGTGTTCTTCGGCAGTGGAGGGAGCGGCCAGCGGGATTTACCGGCCACTCCGCCGCGTGTTCTTCGGCAGCGGAGGGAGCGGCCAGCGAGATTTACCGGCCACTCCGCCGCGTGTTCTTCGGCAGCGGAGACAGCGGCCAGCGGGATTTACCGGCCACTCCGCCGCGTGTTCTTCGGCAGTGGAGACAGCGGCCAGCGGGATTTACCGGCCACTCCGCCGCGTGTTCTTCGGCAGTGGAGGGAGCGGCCAGCGGGATTTACCGGCCACTCCGCCGCGTGTTCTTCGGCAGCGGAGACAGCGGCCAGCGGGATTTACCGGCCACCCCGCCGCGTGTTCTTCGGCAGTGGAGACAGCGGCCAGCGGGATTTACCGGCCACTCCGCCGCGTGTTCTTCGGCAACGGAGACAGCGGCCAGCGGGATTTACCGGCCACTCCGCCGCGTGTTCATCGGCAGCGGAGACAGTGGCCAGCGGGATTTACCGGCCACCACGCCGCGTGTTCTTCGGCAGCGGAGACAGCGGCCAGCGAGATTTACCGGCCACTCCGCCGCGTGTTCTTCGGCAGTGGAGGGAGCGGCCAGCGAGATTTACCGGCCACCCCGCCGCGTGTTCTTCGGCAGTGGAGACAGCGGCCAGCGGGATTTACCGGCCACTCCGCCGCGTGTTCTTCGGCAGCGGAGACAGCGGCCAGCGAGATTTACCGGCCACTCCGCCGCGTGTTCTTCGGCAGCGGAGACAGCGGCCAGCGGGATTTACCGGCCACCCCGCCGCGTGTTCTTCGGCAGTGGAGACAGCGGCCAGCGGGATTTACCGGCCACCCCGCCGCGTGTTCTTCGGCAGTGGAGACAGCGGCCAGCGGGATTTACCGGCCACTCCGCCGCGTGTTCTTCGGCAGCGGAGACAGCGGCCAGCGGGATTTACCGGCCACCCCGCCGCGTGTTCTTCGGCAGCGGAGACAGCGGCCAGCGGGATTTACCGGTCACCCCGCCGCGTGTTCTTCGGCAGCGGAGACAGCGGCCAGCGGGATTTACCGGCCACTCCGCCGCGTGTTCTTCGGCAGCGGAGACAGCGGCCAGCGGGATTTACCGGCCACTCCGCCGCGTGTTCTTCGGCAACGGAGACAGCGGCCAGCGGGATTTACCGGCCACTCCGCCGCGTGTTCTTCGGCAACGGAGACAGCGGCCAGCGGGATTTACCGGCCACCCCGCCGCGTGTTCTTCGGCAGCGGAGACAGCGGCCAGCGGGATTTACCGGCCATCCCGCCGCGTGTTCTTCGGCAGCGGAGACAGCGGCCAGCGGGATTTACCGGCCACTCCGCCGCGTGTTCTTCGGCAGCGGAGGCAGCGGCCAGCGGGATTTACCGGCCACCCCGCCGCGTGTTCTTCGGCAACGGAGGCAGCGGCCAGCGGGATTTACCGGCCACCCCGCCGCGTGTTCTTCGGCAGCGGAGGCAGCGGCCAGCGGGATTTACCGGCCACCCCGCCGCGTGTTCTTCGGCAGCGGAGACAGCAGCCAGCGGGATTTACCGGCCACTCCGCCGCGTGTTCTTCGGCAGTGGAGACAGCGGCCAGCGGGATTTACCGGCCACTCCGCCGCGTGTTCTTCGGCAGCGGAGACAGCGGCCAGCGGGATTTACCGGCCACCCCGCCGCGTGTTCTTCGGCAACGGAGGCAGCGGCCAGCGGGATTTACCGGCCACTCCGCCGCGTGTTCTTCGGCAACGGAGACAGCGGCCAGCGGGATTTACCGGTCACTCCGCCGCGTGTTCTTTGGCAGCGGAGGGAGCGGCCAGCGGGATTTACCGGCCACCCCGCCGCGTGTTCTTCGGCAGCGGAGACAGCGGCCAGCGGGATTTACCGGCCACTCCGCCGCGTGTTCTTCGGCAGTGGAGACAGCGGCCAGTGGGATTTACCGGCCACCCCGCCGCGTGTTCTTCGGCAGTGGAGGCAGCGGCCAGCGGGATTTACCGGCCACTCCGCCGCGTGTTCTTCGGCAGCGGAGACAGCGGCCAGCGGGATTTACCGGCCACTCCGCCGCGTGTTCTTCGGCAACGGAGGCAGCGGCCAGCGGGATTTACCGGCCACTACGCCGCGTGTTCTCCGGCAGTGGAGACAGCGGCCAGCGGGATTTACCGGCCACTCCGCCGCGTGTTCTTCGGCAGTGGAGACAGCGGCCAGCGGGATTTACCGGCCACTCCGCCGCATGTTCTTCGGCAGCGGAGACAGCGGCCAGCGGGATTTACCGGCCACTCCGCCGCGTGTTCTTCGGCAGTGGAGACAGCGGCCAGCGGGATTTACCGGCCACCCCGCCGCGTGTTCTTCGGCAGTGGAGACAGCGGCCAGCGGGATTTACCGGCCACTCCGCCGCGTGTTCTTCGGCAGCGGAGGGAGCGGCCAGCGGGATTTACCGGCCACTCCGCCGCGTGTTCTTCGGCAGCGGAGACAGCGGCCAGCGGGATTTACCGGCCACTCCGCCGCGTGTTCTTCGGCAGCGGAGACAGCGGCCAGCGGGATTTACCGGCCACCCCGCCGCGTGTTCTTCGACAGTGGAGACAGCGGCCAGCGGGATTTACCGGCCACTCCGCCGCGTGTTCTCCGGCAGCGGAGGGAGCGGCCAGCGGGATTTACCGGCCACCCCGTCGCGTGTTCTTCGGCAGCGGAGGGAGCGGCCAGCGGGATTTACCGGCCACTCCGCCGCGTGTTCTCCGGCAGCGGAGGGAGCGGCCAGCGTGATTTACCGGCCACCCCACCGCGTGTTCTTCGACAACGGAGGCAGCGGCCAGCGTGATTTACCGGCCACTCCGCCGCGTGTTCTTCGGCAGCGGAGGGAGCGGCCCGCGGGATTTACCGGCCACTCCGCCGCGTGTTCTTCGGCAGTGGAGACAGCGGCCAGCGGGATTTACCGGCCACTCCGCCGCGTGTTCTTCGGCAGTGGAGACAGCGGCCAGCGGGATTTGCCGGCCACTCCGCCGCGTGTTCTTCGGCAGTGGAGACAGCGGCCAGCGGGATTTACCGGCCACTCCGCCGCGTGTTCTTCGGCAGCGGAGACAGCGGCCAGCGGGATTTACCGGCCACTCCGCCGCGTGTTCTTCGGCAGTGGAGACAGCGGCCAGCGGGATTTGCCGGCCACTCCGCCGCGTGTTCTTCGGCAGTGGAGACAGCGGCCAGCGGGATTTGCCGGCCACTCCGCCGCGTGTTCTTCGGCAGTGGAGACAGCGGCCAGCGGGATTTGCCGGCCACTCCGCCGCGTGTTCTTCGGCAGTGGAGACAGCGGCCAGCGGGATTTGCCGGCCACTCCGCCGCGTGTTCTTCGGCAGTGGAGACAGCGGCCAGCGGGATTTGCCGGCCACTCCGCCGCGTGTTCTTCGGCAGTGGAGACAGCGGCCAGCGGGATTTACCGGCCACTCCGCCGCGTGTTCTTCGGCAGTGGAGGGAGCGGCCAGCGGGATTTACCGGTCACCCCGCCGCGTGTTCTTCGGCAGCGGAGACAGCGGCCAGCGGGATTTACCGGCCGTCCCGCCGCGTGTTCTTCGGCAGCGGAGACAGCGGCCAGCGGGATTTACCGGCCATCCCGCCGCGTGTTCTTCGGCAGTGGAGACAGCGGCCAGCGGGATTTACCGGCCACTCCGCCGCGTGTTCTTCGGCAGCGGAGACAGCGGCCAGCGGGATTTACCGGCCATCCCGCCGCGTGTTCTTCGGCAGCGGAGACAGCGGCCAGCGGGATTTACCGGCCACCCCGCCGCGTGTTCTTCGGCAGTGGAGACAGCGGCCAGCGGGATTTACCGGCCACTCCGCCGCGTGTTCTTCGGCAGCGGAGGGAGCGGCCAGCGGGATTTACCAACCACTCCGCCGCGTGTTCTTCGGCAGCGGAGACAGCGGCCAGCGGGATTTACCGGCCACTCCGCCGCGTGTTCTTCGGCAGCGGAGACAGCGGCCAGCGGGATTTACCGGCCACCCCGCCGCGTGTTCTTCGGCAGTGGAGACAGCGGCCAGCGGGATTTACCGGCCACTCCGCCGCGTGTTCTCCGGCAGCGGAGGGAGCGGCCAGCGGGATTTACCGGCCACCCCGTCGCGTGTTCTTCGGCAGCGGAGGGAGCGGCCAGCGGGATTTACCGGCCACTCCGCCGCGTGTTCTCCGGCAGCGGAGGGAGCGGCCAGCGGGATTTACCGGCCACCCCGCCGCGTGTTCTTCGACAACGGAGGCAGCGGCCAGCGTGATTTACCGGCCACTCCGCCGCGTGTTCTTCGGCAGCGGAGGGAGCGGCCCGCGGGATTTACCGGCCACTCCGCCGCGTGTTCTTCGGCAGTGGAGACAGCGGCCAGCGGGATTTACCGGCCACTCCGCCGCGTGTTCTTCGGCAGTGGAGACAGCTGCCAGCGGGATTTGCCGGCCACTCCGCCGCGTGTTCTTCGGCAGTGGAGACAGCGGCCAGCGGGATTTACCGGCCACTCCGCCGCGTGTTCTTCGGCAGCGGAGACAGCGGCCAGCGGGATTTACCGGCCACTCCGCCGCGTGTTCTTCGGCAGTGGAGACAGCGGCCAGCGGGATTTACCGGCCACTCCGCCGCGTGTTCTTCGGCAGTGGAGACAGTGGCCAGCGGGATTTGCCGGCCACTCCGCCGCGTGTTCTTCGGCAGTGGAGACAGCGGCCAGCGGGATTTACCGGCCACTCCGCCGCGTGTTCTTCGGCAGTGGAGACAGCGGCCAGCGGGATTTGCCGGCCACTCCGCCGCGTGTTCTTCGGCAGTGGAGACAGCGGCCAGCGGGATTTGCCGGCCACTCCGCCGCGTGTTCTTCGGCAGTGGAGACAGCGGCCAGCGGGATTTACCGGCCACTCCGCCGCGTGTTCTTCGGCAGTGGAGGGAGCGGCCAGCGGGATTTACCGGTCACCCCGCCGCGTGTTCTTCGGCAGCGGAGACAGCGGCCAGCGGGATTTACCGGCCGTCCCGCCGCGTGTTCTTCGGCAGCGGAGACAGCGGCCAGCGGGATTTACCGGCCATCCCGCCGCGTGTTCTTCGGCAGTGGAGACAGCGGCCAGCGGGATTTACCGGCCACTCCGCCGCGTGTTCTTCGGCAGCGGAGACAGCGGCCAGCGGGATTTACCGGCCATCCCGCCGCGTGTTCTTCGGCAGCGGAGACAGCGGCCAGCGGGATTTACCGGCCATCCCGCCGCGTGTTCTTCGGCAGTGGAGACAGCGGCCAGCGAGATTTACCGGCCACCCCGCCGCGTGTTCTTCGGCAGCGGAGGGAGCGGCCAGCGGGATTTACCGGCCACTCCGCCGCGTGTTCTTCGGCAGCGGAGGGAGCGGCCAGCGGGATTTACCGGCCACCCCGCCGCGTGTTCTTCGGCAGTGGAGACAGCGGCCAGCGGGATTTACCGGCCACCCCGCCGCGTGTTCTTCGGCAGCGGAGACAGCGGCCAGCGGGATTTACCGGCCACTCTGCCGCGTGTTCTTCGGCAGCGGAGACAGCGGCCAGCGGGATTTACCGGCCACTCCGCCGCGTGTTCTTCGGCAGTGGAGACAGCGGCCAGCGGGATTTACCGGCCACTCCGCCGCGTGTTCTTCGGCAGTGGAGACAGCGGCCAGCGGGATTTACCGGCCACCCCGCCGCGTGTTCTCCGGCAGCGGAGACAGCGGCCAGCGGGATTTACCGGCCACCCCGCCGCGTGTTCTTCGGCAGTGGAGACAGCGGCCAGCGGGATTTACCGGCCACCCCGCCGCGTGTTCTTCGGCAGTGGAGACAGCGGCCAGCGGGATTTACCGGCCACCCCGCCGCGTGTTCTTCGGCAGCGGAGGGAGCGGCCAGCGGGATTTACCGGCCCCCCCGCCGCGTGTTCTCCGGCAGCGGAGACAGCGGCCAGCGGGATTTACCGGCCACCCCGCCGCGTGTTCATCGGCAGCGGAGACAGCGGCCAGCGGGATTTACCGGCCACTCCGCCGCGTGTTCTTCGGCAGTGGAGACAGCGGCCAGCGGGATTTACCGGCCACCCCGCCGCGTGTTCTCCGGCAGCGGAGACAGCGGCCAGCGGGATTTACCGGCCGCTGTCTCCGCCGCGTGTTCTTCGGCAGTGGAGACAGCGGCCAGCGGGATTTACCGGCCACTCCGCCGCGTGTTCATCGGCAGCGGAGACAGCGGCCAGCGGGATTTACCGGTCACCCCGCCGCGTGTTCTTCGGCAGTGGAGGGAGCGGCCAGCGGGATTTACCGGCAACTCCGCCGCGTGTTCTTCGGCAGTGGAGACAGCGGCCAGCGAGATTTATCGGCCACCCCGCCGCGTGTTGTTTGGCAGTGGAGACAGCGGCCAGCGGGATTTACCGGCCACTCCGCCGCGTGTTCTTCGGCAGCGGAGACAGCGGCCGGCGGGATTTACCGGCCACCCCACCGCGTGTTCATCGGCAGCGGAGACAGCGGCCAGCGGGATTTACCGGCCACTCCGCCGCGTGTTCTTCGGCAGCGGAGACAGCGGCCAGCGGGATTTACCGGCCACTCCGCCGCGTGTTCTTCGGCAGTGGAGACAGCGGCCAGCGGGATTTACCGGCCACTCCGCCGCGTGTTCTTCGGCAGCGGAGACAGCGGCCAGCGGGATTTACCGGCCATCCCGCCGCGTGTTCTTCGGCAGCGGCGACAGCGGCCAGCGGGATTTACCGGCCATCCCGCCGCGTGTTCTTCGGCAGTGGAGACAGCGGCCAGCGGGATTTACCGGCCACTCCGCCGCGTGTTCTTCGGCAGCGGAGACAGCGGCCAGCGGGATTTACCGGCCATCCTGCCGCGTGTTCTTCGGCAGTGGAGACAGCGGCCAGCGAGATTTACCGGCCACCCCGCCGCGTGTTCTTCGGCAGCGGAGGGAGCGGCCAGCGGGATTTACCGGCCATCCCGCCGCGTGTTCTCCGGCAGCGGAGACAGCGGCCAGCGGGATTTACCGGCCACTCCGCCGCGTGTTCTTCGGCAGCGGAGGGAGCGGCCAGCGGGATTTACCGGCCACCCCGCCGCGTGTTCTTCGGCAGTGGAGACAGCGGCCAGCGGGATTTACCGGCCACCCCGCCGCGTGTTCTTCGGCAGCGGAGACAGCGGCCAGCGGGATTTACCGGCCACTCTGCCGCGTGTTCTTCGGCAGCGGAGACAGCGGCCAGCGGGATTTACCGGCCACCCCGCCGCGTGTTCTCCGGCAGCGGAGACAGCGGCCAGCGGGATTTACCGGCCACTCCGCCGCGTGTTCTTCGGCAGTGGAGACAGCGGCCAGCGGGATTTACCGGCCACCCCGCCGCGTGTTCTTCGGCAGCGGAGACAGCGGCCAGCGGGATTTACCGGCCACTCTGCCGCGTGTTCTTCGGCAGCGGAGACAGCGGCCAGCGGGATTTACCGGCCACCCCGCCGCGTGTTCTCCGGCAGCGGAGACAGCGGCCAGCGGGATTTACCGGCCCCCCCGCCGCGTGTTCTCCGGCAGCGGAGACAGCGGCCAGCGCGATTTACCGGCCACTCCGCCGCGTGTTCATCGGCAGCGGAGACAGCGGCCAGCGGGATTTACCGGCCGCTCCGCCGCGTGTTCTTCGGCAGTGGAGACAGCGGCCAGCGGGATTTACCGGCCACCCCGCCGCGTGTTCTTCGGCAGTGGAGACAGCGGCCAGCGGGATTTACCGGCCACTCCGCCGCGTGTTCTTCGGCAGCGGAGGCAGCGGCCAGCGGGATTTACCGGCCACTCCGCCGCGTGTTCTTCGGCAGCGGAGACAGCGGCCAGCGGGATTTACCGGCCACTCCGCCGCGTGTTCTTCGGCAGTGGAGACAGCGGCCAGCGGGATTTACCGGCCACTCCGCCGCGTGTTCATCGGCAGCGGAGACAGCGGCCAGCGGGATTTACCGGTCACCCCGCCGCGTGTTCTTCGGCAGTGGAGGGAGCGGCCAGCGGGATTTACCGGCCATCCCACCGCGTGTTCATCGGCAGCGGAGACAGCGGCCAGCGGGATTTACCGGCCACTCCGCCGCGTGTTCTTCGGCAGCGGAGACAGCGGCCAGCGGGATTTACCGGCCACCCCGCCGCGTGTTCTTCGGCAGCGGAGACAGCGGCCAGCGGGATTTACCGGCCACTCCGCCGCGTGTTCTTCGGCAGTGGAGACAGCGGCCAGCGGGATTTACCGGCCACTCCGCCGCGTGTTCATCGGCAGCGGAGACAGCGGCCAGCGGGATTTACCGGTCACCCCGCCGCGTGTTCTTCGGCAGTGGAGGGAGCGGCCAGCGGGATTTACCGGTCACCCCGCCGCGTGTTGTTTGGCAGTGGAGACAGCGGCCAGCGGGATTTACCGGCCACCCCGCCGCGTGTCTTTCGGCAGCGGAGACAGCGGCCAGCGGGATTTACCGGCCATCCCGCCGCGTGTCTTTCGGCAGCGGAGGCAGCCCGCCAACGGGATTGCACCCCTTCTCGGCAGGAAATCTGTGCGCTGGCGTGGGACCGGGATATGCCGCCAACTTGGACCACTAAATCCCGCTTATTACAATTTACGTTTGTGTGTCCAGTTTACATTTGAGTGTACCGGCTTTGAGGAAAGCAGACTACTGTGAACAGTTCTGACTTCCATATTATATATTAAAAAACGCATGAAGAGAAATTGGGGAAGTTGCAAAAACAATGATCCGAGAACTGAACAGAAAAGGCTGAACAGACTGGGGCCTTTTCCTCCAGAAAGCCGCGAGGTGATCTGATAGAGATTTTAAGGTTCAGGAAGGGTTCGATAGGGTGAATGTGTAGCAGATGTTTCAACTTGTTGGGTGGGGGGGGGGGGGGGGCGGGCGGGGGGGCGGCAGATTTCCGTCCCTAAAGGACATTAGTGAAGCAGATGGGTTTTTACGACAATCGACAATGATTCATGGTCATCATTTTTTTTTTCTTTTAAAAAATATTAGAGTATCCAATTACGTTCTCTAATGAAGGGGCAATTTATCGTGGCCAATCCACCAACCCTTCACATCTTTTAGATTGTGGGGGTGAGACCCACGCAAACACGGGGGAAAATGTGCAAACTCCACATGGACAGTGACCCGGGGCCGGGATCAAACCTGAGTCTTCGGCGCCACGAGGCAGCTGTGCTAACCACTGTGCCACATTGCCTCCCGATTTCATGGTCATGATCAGACTTTTAATTCCAGATTTTTTAAATTGAATTCTAATTTCACCATCTGCCGGTGTGGGATTCGAACCCGGGTCCCCAGAGCATTACTCTGGGTCACTGGATTACTAGACCAGTGACAATATCACTACACCACTCCCCTCCCCATCGGGCGCTCCGGTTTCCTCCCACAGTCCAAAGATGTGCATGTTAGGTGGACTAGCCATGACCAATGCATGGGGTTCTGGGGATAGGGGTAGGGTGCTCTTTCAGAGAGCCGGTGCAGACTCAATGGGCTGAATGGACTCCTTCTGCACTGCAGGAATTCTATGGAAGGAGGATTGCATGGAGCATAAACACCAGCATGGGGCAATTAGGCTGAATGGTCTGTGTCTGTGTCGTACACTGGATGTAATTCTATTTTAGCACTGAATTGGGCACCAATCAGCCTATCTCCCCCACACTAGCTCCTTGTTGATGTGATCTACCATTCCTCAGTTACTTTCCACTTCAAGTTCTTTCATTCTGTTCAATGTTGCAATCGCCCAGTCTGGCCTGTCAGAATATCGTCCACAGTTTAGGAAGCTTCCATGTGAAAACGTTCCCCCTTTAAAGTCAGCCGTGTCACACTGGATTGCACTTTCACCCTTGAGTCTGAGGTTGTGGTTTCAACCTTTTCATGATTGAGGCCTTCAAGCTGAGGATCGAGGCTGGCATTCCGGTGTGGCACAGAGAGAGGGCTCCCTTCGCCATCGTTTCTGAAGCTTGCCAAATTCCTCCAACACAGGCAGACTGTGGTTTCCCGAAGTATGCTTTCCTGGACACCAAGAGCACTCCTGTACTTAAACCAAGAGGCTGTCTCTCATGGAAGAATCAACTCCAGCCCACCTCAACCTCAATCCCGAGGCCGAGGTGGGCTTATAAAGCATGAGGCTTGAGCATACAGGACTTTTCTGACGGGCTTTTTACAAAACAACGTTAAGATGCCAGCCGCTCACCCATCAAGCTTAGTCCGAAGATAAGGACGAGAGGAATATTCCATGTGACACTGTAATTGACACATTTTCATGTCAATTACAACTAATTGTTTCTCTATAGATTGCGACTGCCCCTCGCCAAGGGCTAACACGGCAGCAGGAATAATTTCCTTTGCAATACCTGTTGTGTTATGTAATTTGGAATAACACAAGTTGCCATTTGATGCCTGATGCACGATCAATGACCATTAAAGCGAGGTTGTAGTCCAACTAGATGTTTCCCCCAGTAGCTCAGGTACAGAATGAGGGCTGCTGGGACGGCACGGGTTCTTATACCCCGCCTATCAGGGCGGAGCTATTATACACTCTAGCCAATAGCAAGCCTCTAGGTTCCACCAATGGTACTTCAGCCTCTCAGGTACCGTAATACCTATAATACCACATTCACCCCCTGTTAAAAAAAAGTCCGGCGGGGGTGGTGGCCAGCAACTACAAAACTGGGACATTCCTGGACCGTAGGGCCAGTAGGACGGTCTTCCAGACCATTCCGTTCTCCCTCTCTACCTGTCCGTTTCCCCGGGGGTTGTAACTGGTCGTCCTGCTCGAGGCGATGCCCTTGCTGAGCAGGAATTGACGTAGTTCGTCGCTCATAAAGGAGGACCCCCTATCGCTGTATGTAGGCGGGGAAACCGAACAGGGTAAAGATACCCTGGAGGGCCTTGATGACGGTGGTTGCGGTCATGCGGGGCAGGGGATGGCGAATAGGAACCGGAAGTACTCGTCAATCATGTTCAGGAAGTACGTGTTGCGGTCGGTGGAAGTGAGGGGGCCTTTGAAGTCCATGCTGAGGCGTTCAAAGGGACGGGAAGCCTTTATCAGGTGCGCCCTCTCTGGCCGGTAGAAGTGCGGTTTGCACTCGGCGCAGATTTGGCAGTCCCTGGTGGCTGTCCTGACCTCCTCGATGGAGTAGGGCAGGTTGCAGGTCTTGACGAAATGGAAAAGGCGAGTGACCCCCCGGGTGGCAGAGGTCCTCATGGAGGGCTCGGAGGCGGTCCACTTGTGCGGTGGCACATGTGCCGCGGGACAGGGCATCAGGAGGTTCATTTAGCTTCCCGGGACGATACAAGATCTCGTAGTTGTAGGTGGAGAGTTCGATCCTCCACCGCAAGATCGTGTCGTTTTTTATCTTGCCCCGCTGTGCATTATCGAACAAGAAAGCAACCGAGAGTTGGTCCGTGAGGCGAGTGAATCTCCTGCCGGCCAGGTAATGCCTCCAATGTCGCACAGCTGCTACTATAGCCTGGGCCTCCTTTTTGACCGAGGAGTGGCGGATTTCGGAAGAACATAAGAACATAAGAACTAGGAGCAGGAGTCGGCCATCTGGCCCCTCGAGCCTGCTCCACCATTCAATGAGATCATGGCTGATCTTTTGTGGACTCAGCTCCACTTTCCGACCCGACCACCATAACCCTTAATCTCTTTATTCTTCAAAAAACGATCTATCTTTATCTTAAAAACATTTAGTGAATGAGCCTCTACTGCTTCACTGGGCAAGGAATTCCATAGATTCACAACCCTTTGGGTGAAGAAGTTCCTCCTAAACTCAGTCCTAAATCTACTCCCCCTTATTTTGAGGCTATGCCCCCTTGTTCTGCTTTCACCCGCCAGTGGAAACAACCTGCCCGCATCTATCCTATCGATTCCCTTCATAATCTTATATGTTTCTATAAGATCCCCCCTCATCCTTCTATATTCCAACGAGTACAGTCCCAGTCTACTCAACCTCTCCTCGTAATCCAACCCCTTCAGCTCTGGGATTAACCTAGTGAATCTCCTCTGCACACCCTCCAGCGCCAGTACATCCTTTCTCAAGTAAGGAGACCAAAACTGAACACAATACTCCATGTGTGGCCTCACTAACACCTTATACAATTGCAGCATAACCTCCCTAGTCTTAAACTCCATCCCTCTAGCAATGAAGGACAAAATTCCATTTGCCTTCTTAATCACCTGTTGCACCTGAAAACCAACTTTGTGCGACTCATGCACTAGCACACCCAGGTCTCTCTGCACAGCAGCATGTTTTAATATTTAAGCATGGAGGGTACGTGAGAAGAAGGCCATGGGTCTGCCCGCTTGGTTGAGGGTGGCTGCCAGAGCTACGTCGGACACGTCGCTCTCGACCTGGAAGGGGAGGGACTCGTCGATGGCGTGCATCGTGGCCTTTGCAATGTCTGCTCTGATGTGGCTGAAGGCCTGGCGGGCCTCTATCGACAGGGGAAAAACCGTGGATTGGATCAGGGGACGGGCCTTGTCCGCGTAGTTGGGGACCTTTGGGCGTAGTAGCTAAAAAACCCTAGGCAGCATTTTAGGGCCTTGGAGCAGTGAGGGAGGGGGAACTCCATGAGGGGGCGCATTCGTTCAGGGTCGGGGCCTATAACTCCATTTCGCACTATGTAGCCGAGGATGGCTCGGCGGTCGGTGCTAAACACGCATTTATCCTTATTGTATGTTAGGTTAAGGATTTTAGCGGTCTGGAGGAATTTTCGGAGGTTGGTGTCGTGGTCCTGCTGGTCATGGCCACAGATGGTGACATTGTCAAGATACGGGAACGTTGCGCGTAAGCCGTACCGGTCAACCATTCGGTCCATCTCACGCTGGAAGACCGAGACCCCGTTGGTGACACCGAAGGGAACCCTTAGAAAGTGATAGAGCCGCCCATCTGCTTCGAAGGCAGTGTACTGGCGGTCACCAGCGTGGATGGGGAGCTGGTGGTAGGTGGACTTAAGATCCACCGTGGAGACGACCTTGTAATGCGCGATCCTGTTTACCAGGTCAGATATGCGGGGGAGAGGGTATGCATCCAGCTGCGTAAACCTGTTGATGGTCTGACTGTAGTCGATGACCATCCTATGCTTCTCCCCGGTCTTTACCACCACTACTTGAGCTCTCCAGGGGCTATTGCTGGCTTCAATGACTCCTTCCCTCAGTAGCCTTTGGACCTCGGACCTAATAAAGATCCGGTCCTGGGCGCTGTACCGTCTGCTCCTGGTGGCGACGGGTTTGCAATCCGGGGTGAGGTTCGCAAACAGGGAAGGCGGGTCGACCTTAAGGGTCACGAGGCCGCAGACAGTAAGGGGGGGTATAGGGCCGCCGAATTGGAAGGTCAGACTTTGAAGGTTACACTGGAAGTCTAAACCCAGGAGTGTAGCCGTGCAGAGGTGGGGAAGGACATAGAGACGGAAATTTTTGAACTCCCTTCCCTGGACTGTGAGATTTGCTAAACAAATCCCCTTTATCTCCACTGAGTGGGAACCGGAGGCCAGGGAGATTTTTTGATTAACGGGGTGGATGAGGAGAGAACAGCGCCTTGCCGTGTCGGGGTGTATGAAGTTCTCCGTGCTCCCAGAGTCAATTAAGCAGGACGTCTCGTGCCCGTTGATGAAAACGGTCGTCGTAGCAGTTGAGAGTGTTCGAGGCCGGGACTGATCCAGAGTCACCGAGGCCAATCGCAGTAGTTGGGAATTCTGTTCAGGCAGTGTGTGGTCGGCCGAGCTGGGGTCCTGGGGGTTCATCCAAGATGGTGTCTCCCATTGGTCGCACAAAATGGCGGCGCCCGGGGTCCGCACGTGGCCCTGGGATATGGAGGTGGCGGTGACCGCTGGCCACACGGGGCCCGTGGAGAAGTTTGTGGTTGCGGTCCGGATTTGCCGCTGGAGACCGCGGCCACTGCTCGGGCCTGACATACCCCCACGAAATGGCCCTTTTTGCCGCATCCCCTGCAGGTGGATGTGCGGGCCGGGCAGCGCTGGCGGGGGTGCTCGGCCTGCCCGCAAAAGTAGCAGCGGGGGAACGGGGTTGGCAGGCTGCCTTGCAGCGCAGGCCTGCGCGGGAACGGGGGAAGTCTCTGGGTCGGCCGCTGCGGGGTTCCACACTGCCCAGGGAGCTGCCGCTCGGCCGGGAACGTAGGCGTGGGCGTTCCTGGAGGCCACGTCCAGGGAGCCTGCAAGGGCCCGTGCCTCCCTAAGATCCAGGGTGTCCTTCTCTAACAGGCGCTGGCGGATTTGTGATGAAAGCATACCTGCAACGAAAGCGTCCCGGACTAAGAGTTCCGTGTGTTCACTCGCCGAAACTTGCGGGTAGCCGCAGCTTCTGCCCAGCACCAGGCGTGCGCGGTAGAATTCCTCCAACGATTCCCCAGGGGTTTGCCGTCTTGTTGCTAGCAGGTGCTGGGCATAGACCTGGTTTACCGGGTGAATATACTGTCCTTTTAGCAGCTTGATTGCTGCATCAAAGTCTTCCGCTTCCTCGATGAGGGTGTAGATCTCCGGGCTCACCCTTGAGTGCAGGACGTGTAGTTTCTGCTCTCCCGTGGGTGCGTTTTCTGCCATCTCGAGATACCCTTTAAAACACGCCAGCCAGTGCTTAAAGATTGCCGCTGAGTTCACCGCGTGGGGGCTGAGTTGCAGACACTCCGGCTTGATTCGGAGCTCCATCCTGTCTTCTTAAAAAACTAGCTTATTAAATTGATGCACGATCAATGACCACTAAAGCGAGGTTGTAGTCCAACTGAAGGCTTTAATAAGCTAGATGTTTCCCCCAGCAGCTCAGGTACAGAATGAGGGCTGCTGGGACGGCACGGGTTCTTATACCCCGCCTTGCAGGGTGGAGCTATCATACACTCTAGCCAGTAGCAAGCATCTTGGTTCTACCAATGGTACTTCAGCCTCTCAGGTACCGTAATACCTATAATACCACAATGCAGTTTTGAGTAAAAGATGCTCCAGACTTTGAAGTGAGTTCAATATGTTCTATTGAACTATTAGCACCGTTCTCAATGAGTTTGACTCTCTGCTAATCTAAATGTAGTAACTCAGTCTAACTGAACCAGTCTTGCTCTAAGCCACGTGCTGGGGTGTGATGCTGAGGATACACCCTGTCTCACTCTGTAGATGTTGGTCTGTGGGAAGAGGCGGGGTGTGAGTGCCTCATCCCTTTTATAGTGAGGTACCACCCCTGAGTGTCCTGACTGCTCATTGGTCGTGTCCTATTCTATGTGTTCATTAGCTGCATGTTTGCATATCATGACAATACCCTCTTTTAAAGACCGTTTGACACATTGTAACAAAATCTGACTGTGGTGAATGTATTATATCAATAATCCACCACTGTATCTGTGCTATGCTGTTGCCCTTGTATTTGTATCTGTGCTATGCTGTTGCCCTTGTGGGCTCCACCTATGGGCCATTGTATAGAACATAGAACATAGAACATTACAGCGCAGTACAGGCCCTTCGGCCCTCGATGTTGCACCGACCTGTGAAACCACTCTGAAGCCCATCTACACTATTCCCTTATTGTCCATATGTCTATCCAATGACCATTTGAATGCCCTTAGTGTTGGCGAGTCCACTACTGTTGCAGGCAGGGCATTCCACGCCCTTACTACTCTCTGAGTAAAGAACCTACCTCTGACATCTGTCTTATATCTATCTCCCCTCAATTTAAAGCTATGTCCCCTCGTGCAAGACATCACCATCCAAGGAAAAAGGCTCTCACTGTCCACCCCATCCAATCCTCTGATCATCTTGTATGCCTCAATTAAGTCACCTCTTAACCTTCTTCTCCCTAATGTAAACAGCCTCAAGTCCCTCAGCCTTTCCTCATAAGATCTTCCCTCCATACCAGGCAACATTCTGGTAAATCTCCTCTGCACCCTTTCCAATGCTTCCACATCCTTCCTATAATGCGGCGACCAGAATTGCACGCAATACTCCAAATGCGGCCGCACCAGAGTTTTGTACAGCTGCAACATGACCTCATGGCTCCGAAACTCAATCCCTCTACAAATAAAAGCTAACACACTGTACGCCTTCTTAACAACCCTCTCAACCTGAGTGGCAACTTTCAGGGATCTATGTAGAATCATAGAATCATAGAAGTTTGCAGCATGGAAACAGGCCCTTCGGCCCAACCAGTCCATGCCGCCCAGTTTTTACCATTAAGCTAGTCCCAGTTGCCCGCACTTGGCCCATACCCCTCTATACCCATCTTACCCATGTAACTATCTAAATGTTTTTTAAAAGACACAATTGTACCCGCCTCTACTACTACCTCTGGCAGCACATTCCAGACACTCACTACCCTCTGAGTGAAGAAATTGCCCCTCTGTCCCTTCTGAATCTCTCCCCTCTCACCTTAAACCTATGCCCTCTAGTTTTAGACTCCGCTACCTTTGGGAAAAGATGTACATGGACACCGACATCTCTCTGCTCATCCACACTGCCAAGAGTCTTACCATTAGCCCAGTACTCAGTCTTCCTGTTATTCCTTCCAAAATGAATCACCTCACACTTTTCTGCATTAAACTCCATTTGCCACCTCTCAGCCCAGTGCTGCAGCTTATCTATGTCCCTCTGTAACTTGTAACATCCTTCCGCACTGTCCACAACTCCACCAACTTTAGTGTCATCTGCAAATTTACTCACCCATCCTTCTACACCCTCCTCCTGGTCATTTATAAAAATGACAAACAGCAGTGGCCCAAAACAGATCCTTGTGGTACACCACTAGTAACTGGACTCCAGTCTGAACATTTCCCATCAACCACCACCCTTTGTCTTCTTCCAGCTAGCCAATTTCTGATCCAAACTGCTAAATCACCCTGAATCCCATGCCTCTGTATTTTCTGCAGTAGCCTACCATGGGGAACCTTATCAAACGCTTTACTGAAATCCATATGCACCACATCAACTGCTTTACCCTCATCCACCTGTTTGGTCACCTTCTCAAAGAACTCTATAAGGTTTGTGAGGCACGACCTACCCTTCACAAAACCGTGTTGACTATCTCTAATCAAATTATTCCTTTCCAGATGATTATACATCCTACCTCTCATAAACCTTTCCAAGATTTTTCCCACAACAGAAGTAAGGCTCACTGGTCTATAGTTACCGGGGTTATCTCTACTCCCCTTCTTGAACAAGGGGACAACATTTGCTATCCTCCAGTCTTCTGGCACTATTCCTGTAGACAAAGATGCCTTAAAGATCAAGGCCAAAGGCTCAGCAATCTCCTCCCTAGCTTCCCAGAGAATCCTTGGATAAATCCCATCCGGCCCAGGTGACTTATCTATTTTCACACTTTCCAGAATTGCTAACACCTCCTCCTTATGAACCTCAAGCCCTTCTCGTCTAGTAGCCTGAATCTCAGTATTCTCCTCGACAACATTATCTTTATCCATGGCATTATCCATAAGGGAACATGTTGGGGCCTGTATGGGCTCCGCCCATGGCTCCTCCCCTTGAAGGGAGGTATAAAGAGCAGGCGACCTGTAGGCGGTTCTCAGTGTTAGATCAGTCGCAGGCAGGCACTGTTCTGGTTGATTAAAGCCACAGTTTATTTCTACTCTTGTCTCGAGTGAATTGATGGTCGCATCAATTTAATCAACTACAACGCAACTATGGAATCGGCCCTCAAACCTGACCGACTGGAACTCGATCCGCAGGACGCGGAGGCGAAATACATTTTTTCGCACTGGCTCCGCTGTTTCAATGCCTATCTCGCCGCCTCCTCCACGCCTTCCGTCACCGACGAACAGAAGCTGAGCCTCCTCCATGCATGGGTGAGCCATCGAATCTCTGTTCAACTCCTCCTACGCAGACGCCCTCGCGATGCTCGAACGCCTCTATGTACGGCCCGTGAACGAGGTCTACGCGCGACACATCCTCACCACTCGCCGCCAGGTCCCCCTCTCTGGAAGTAGCGTTCCAGAGACTTAACGCGTTCCCGTCTGACCACGCAACCCCCTCGTGGACTCCCGACCAAAGACTACCCCGCCCACCATGGGGGGGCTACCCTGCTATTTCTGCAGCCAGTCACAACACCCCCGGCAGCACTGCCCGGCCCGCAACGCGAACTGCAGCAGCTGCGGGAGAAAAGGACATTTCACCAAAGTTTGTCTGGCCGGGTCCAGGAACTCTAAACTGCAGGCCCGATCCTCAGGCCCGCAGACCCCGCAGTGTGGCAGCGTGTCTGCCGACTCCGACCCCTGTAGGCGCGTCATCAGCCTCGTGCTGCCCGTGGGGGCAGCCATCTTCCAGCCCACACAGCACGTGCGACTCACGGGGGCCGCCATCTTGGCCAGCCTCCCCCACGCGGCCGGCCATGTGCGACTCACGGGGGCCGCCATCTTGGACGCCATCTTCCTCACCGCCCGCCACGCTCGACCAACAGGGGCCGCCATCTTGGCCACCATCTGCTACGGCGCTCGACACGTGCGACCAACATGGGCAGCCATCGTGAAACCGCCCCAGCGCCTCCGACCACGCCGGCTACCCGCAACTCAGCGCAGTCACCCTGGACCAGTCGCGACCCAAGCACCTCTGGAGCTCCATGATGACCGTCCGGGTTAACGGGCACGAGACGCCTTGCCTCTTCGACTCCGGGAGCACCGAGAGCTTCATTCACCCGGACATGGTAAGACGCTGCTCGCTCCCAATCTTCCCGGCGCACCAAACCATCTCCCTCGCCTCTGGATCGCACTCGGTGGAAATCCAAGGGCGCGCTACCGCAACCCGAGCAATACAGGGCGCCGAGTATGCAAACTTTAAATTATATGTGCTCCAAGACCTCTGCGCTCCTCTCCTATTGGGACTAGATTTCCAATGCAACCTCAGGAGCCTAACCCTGAAGTTCAGGGGGACCCTACCCCCACTCACCCTATGTAGCCTCGCGACCCTAAAGGTCGACCCTCCCTCACTCTTCGCAAACCTCACCGCCGATTGCAAACCAGTCGCCACCAAAAGCAGGCGGCATAGCATACAGGACAGGGCTTTTATCAGGTCCGAGGTCCAGCGTCTCTTGCGGGAGGGAGACATCGAGGCCAGCAATAGCCCCTGGAGAGCTCAGGTGGTGGTCGTCAAGACCGGGGAAAAGAACCGGATGGTTGTAGATTACAGCCAAACCATAAACTGGGATTCGCACCTCGATGCGTACCCCCTTCCCCGGATTGCAGACATGGTAAATCAGATCGCACGCTACCGCGTGTTCTCCACGGTGTATCTGAAGTCTGCATACCACCAGCTCCCAATCCGCCCGGAGGGTCGCCACTACACGTCTTTTGAGGCACACGGCCGCCTTTTCCACTTCCTCCCTTTGGCGTCACGAACGGGGTCTCGGTGTTCCAAAGAACAATGGACCGAATGGTGGACCAGTACGGGCTGCGGGCCACATTTCCATACTTGGACAATGTCACCATCTGCGGCCATGATCAGCAGGACCACAACGCCAACCTCCACCGATTTCTCCAAACCGCCCAAACCCTAAACCTCACTTACAACAAGGAGAAATGCGTTTTCCGCACAACCAGATTAGCCATCCTCGGCTACGTCGTGGAAAACGGGGTCCTAGGACCTGACCCTGACCGTATGCGCCCCCTCCTGCAACTTCCTCTCCCTCGCTGCCCCAAGGCCCTGAAGAGGTGCCTCGGGTTCTTTTCATATTATGCCCAGTAGGTCCCCAACTATGCGGACAAAGCCCGCCCACTAATCAAGGCCACCATCTTCCCACTGACGGCTGAGGCCCGCCAGGCCTTCAGCTGCATCAAGGCGGACATCGCCAAAGCCACAATGCGCGCGGTGGACGAGTCCGTCACCTTCCAGGTGGAGAGCGACGCATCAGAGGTCGCTCTCGCCGCTACCCTCAATCAAGCAGGCAGGCCGGTAGCGTTCTTTTCACGCACCCTCACCACCTCCGAAATTCGGCACTCCTCAGTCGAAAAGGAGGTCCAAGCCGTACAGCATCGTGGAAGCCGTACGGCACTGGAGGCACTACCTCGCTGGTAGGAGGTTTACCCTCGTCACCGACCAACATCGGTAGCCTTTATGTTTGATAATAGGCAGCGGGGCAACATCAAGAACGATAAGATCTTGAGGTGGAGGATCGAACTCTCCAACAACAACTACGATATAGTATATCGTCCTGGGAAGCTCAACGTGCCCCCAGATGTCCCGCGGCACATGCGCCAACGGGCAAGATGACCGACTACGGGCTATTCACGATGACCTCTGCCACCCGGATATCACCCGGCTTATCCACTACATCAAAGCCCGCAACCTGCCCTACTCCACCGAGGAGGTCAGAGCCATGACCAGGGACTGCCAGACCTGTGCAGGGTGTAAACCGCACTTCTATCGACCGGATAAGGCCCACCTGGTAAAGGCATCCCGGCCCTTTGAGCGCCTCAGTATCGATTTCAAAGGGCCCCTCCCCTCCAATAACCGCAATACATATTTCCTCAACATCATTGATGAGTTCTCCCGTTTCCCCTTTGCAATTCCTTGCCCCGATATGACCACGTCCACCGTCATTAAAGCCCTACATAGTGTCTTCACCCTGTTTGATTTCCCCAATTATGTCCACAGTGACCGGGGCTCGTCGTTCATGAGCGACGAACTGCGTCAGTACCTGCTCAGTAAGGGCATCGCCTTGGGCAGGACTATCAGTTATAACCCCAGGGGAAACGGGCAGGTGGAGAGGGAGAACGCGACGGTCTGGAAAACTGTCCTGCTGACCCTGCGGTCCAGGAATCTCCCAGTTTCTCACTGGCGGGAGGTCCTCCCCGATGCGCTCCACTCTATTAGGTCCCTAGTTTGCACGGCCACAAACGAGACCCCTCATGACCGCCTATTTGTTTTCCCTAAGAGATCCACCTCAGGGGCCTCGCTTCCATCCTGGCTGAAGGCACCGGGGCCAGTCCTACTCAGAAAACACGTCAGGAGCCATAAGGCCGATCCTCTGGTAGAGAGGGTCCAGCTCCTACACTCCAACCCCCAGTAAGCTTATATCGAACACCCCGATGGCCGACAGGTCTCCCTCCGGGACCGGGCGCCCACCAGTTCCACCACCACCACCGCCCTCCCACCATATCCCGCCCAACCTACCATGACCAGCGCCCCCGCCGCTATATGGCTCCCACGCTCCCTCCTGCCCGCCATCCCCCCTTCACTGATCCACAGGAATGAAGCTCCAGAAGAGACGCTGCCGGAGTCCACGTCTGTACCCTCACTGGCGCCCCCACTACCGATGCCAGCACGGACGGGTTCGACACCCGGGCCTGCAACAACACCAGAGTTTCGGCGATCACAGCGCACAATCCGTGCGCCGGACCGGCTGAACGTATGAACCCGTCACCCCCGCTGGACTTCATTTTTTAACAGGGGGTGAATGTGGTGAATATTAATAATCCACCATTTGTATCTGTGCTATGCTGTTGCCCTTGTGGGCTCCACCTATGGGCCATTGTATGGTATTATCCATAAGGGAACATGTTGGGGCCTGTATGGGCTCCGCCCATGGCTCCTCCCCTTGAAGGGAGGTATAACGAGCAGTCGACCTGTAGGCGGCTCTCAGTGTTAGATCAGGCAGGCAGGCACTGTTCTAGTTTATTTCTACTCTTGTCTCGAGGCAATTGATGGTCGCATCACTGACAAGATGCCGAATGCCCTGAAGCATGAATATTGAATGTTTTATTCCGCGATTGTGAAGGATTCGCATTTCTTAGTCTCCTTCACACTCTCAAATCCCATTGCAAACTCCAACACCCCCCCTCCCCCGCACCATGTCCAAGCTGAAGTAAAGGTTAGAGACCTGCTCTTAACTCTTCACCAGCTAGTTCAGCCATGAGGAGGATTGTGAGAGCAGTTTAGGGCTGACTTCTCCCTGCCTTGATCCTTGTGTGGGACAGGCCCGGGATTCAGCCTGTGCCTCTGCCAGTACCTGTGCCCTCGTGCTCTGTCTAACCCTCAGGGGAAACCTCACAATTGTGCTGCCTTCAAGCTCACAATGAAATGAATCTGTAATTATCACACAATGCTCATGTATGTCACAATGGGAGCTGGAGTGCTTCAGTGGGGCTTAGCTCTCCTGCCTGTGAGCTGGATGGTCCTGGGTTTGAGTCCCACTCTAGGACTTACTGGCTGCCACCGATGCAGGCAGGCCTGTGTGAATTGGTTCTGCTCCCCAGCATCAATAAATGGGGATGCGTAGTGGCAGAAGAGGGCATCTTATTTGAAAACCGTCTGCTAAATCCATATGATCTGAAGGGTGATCAACCAGCATGGTGGTGACCCCATGTGAAAAGCAACCACTTTTATGTGACCAAACAACGTACATCTACAATAGCGCTCTTCAACACAATGCCAGTGTCCCAGGAGTAATTTGCAAACAGAATTTGACACTGGACCACATAAGGAGATATTAAGGCAGCTGACCAAAAGGTAGGCCAAAGAGTTTAGATGTTAAGGAGGAGGGAGAGAGATAGAGAATCAATTGAGGGAAATTCAGAGGCTCGGGCCTAGGCAATGGAGGACTGTAAATTAATATAAAGGATGCGCAAGGGGCCAGAACTGGAGGAGTGCAGAGATCGTAAGAGGGTTGTGGGGGCTGAAGAAAGTTATAGAGATAGGGAGGGGAAGAAATAATAATAATAATCGCTCATTGTCACAAGTAGGCTTCAATGAAGTTACTGTGAAAAGCCCGTAGTCGCCACATTCCGGCGCCTGTTCGGGAAGGCCGGTACGGGAATTGAACCCGCGCTGCTGGCCTGGTTCTGCTTCACAAGCCAGCTGTTTAGCCCACTGTGCTAAACCAGCTCCTGCTGGAAGGGTGGGCATTTTAAAATGGAGGCGTTTCTGGAACAGCGGCCAGTGCAGGTCAGAGAGCACAGGAGGGATCGGTGAATGGGAGTTGGGATATGGACGGCGGAGTCAGACTTTGTTTTTGAATGCATGTATTTTTAAATGATTGAAAATGCGAACCCGCGTTTTCATGATCACATTAGTAGATAGAAGAGAACCTATCTCACATTTGACCTGACTGATGTCACATGGGTTCCCAGATTAGGGGCATGATCATCAACCCCCGGTGCCACTCCATTTTGTGTGGGAGGTGTGAACAGTGTACACTCAGCTCGGCGTCTTGCCGGAAGTCCCTTGTGGGTTATAACAATTATATAAGTCATCCTTCCGCACTAAGGAGACCGAGGATTCTGTGTGAACTTGTGTATAAACATTGTGAGAGAACCTCCACCCAAGTGGGTCAGTGAAGGATATCTAAAATACATTAACCCTTCCACTGGCTCGACTTAACATCGTTTCCCAACCTCCTTAAATGTCATGGTACCAGCCAGTCTCAGTCCAAGTTATTTACCCATTCAGTTTCTTGTTGGCATGGCGAGGAGTGACCTAGTGAAGGTAACCATGGTGACACCCAGTGGCAGGTTTCACATTGGTCTGCATTCAAGGCAGGCTTGAACTGTGATGCCATTTCGCAAGCTCCACCCCAGGAGGTGATCACCGGGAACACTGGAAGACTTCGAGGGGCTGTACTTGTGGTGTTTGAGAAGCAGGTGGGCACAGCTGGCATAGTCTCCGGAAGGGCAGCACAGCGGCACAGTGGTTAGCACTGCTGCCTCACGGCACCGAGGTCCCAGGTTCGATCCCGGCCCTGGGTCACTGTCCGTGTAGAGTTTGCACATTCTCCCCGTGTCTGCGTGGGTCTCACCCCCACAACTCAAAGATGAGCAGGGTAGGTGGATTCGCCACGCTAAATTGCCCCTTCATTGGAAAAAATTGGGTACACTAAATTTAAAAAAAGACTCTCCGTACAATGATGGTTTGTTTCTATTTTCCAACAACTCAACCCAGTGAACTAGGTTGTCTGCCAATACCACACCCAAACAGCTGTTGTTCACGGTGTGACTGGGCAGCGAATGGCGGCGGGACATTCAACCGTGACAGGCATCGCTGCTAAGCCCAGTCCTGTCGTCATCCAGTGCCCACAAATGCACAGCGTTATAGGAGGAGTGGAGAAAATTAGTTGATATGCTGTGGCGGGGGGGGGGGATGCCTGGCGGGGGCAGTTGGTAAGGCGGGAACAGAAATATGCAGTCCACTAGGTGTGGCTAATTGGCTTTGGAAGTGCTTCAAGGTGTGTTAGAAATACCAGCGATCACGTCCCCTCCACTTAACTGAGGGAGGAGGAGTGCCACTGCTTTCATGTACGTAAATTCACCTGTCATTTTCCTCTGTAGCTCCTGGATTTGTTTTCTTCTCCGGATGAAGGGTTAAAGTCACAGTGCAGGCGCTTGCGAATGTTTGAACAGGGTAGAAAAAGCTGTGATTAGCTATAGGAGAAGCCAGTTGATTCCAGGTCTAACTGGGAGGCTGGGGTGTCTCTGAGTTTTGAGAACAGAATGGAAGTGCTGATTTTATTTTCTGCTCTTTCATGGCATGTGGGCGTCGCTGGCAAGGCCGTCATTTGTTGTCCATCCCTATTGTTACTGTTCGCTCATGCGCTCTTTTAATGTTTGCCATTGCCTATCCACAGTCATCCCTTTAAGTGACATTTCCCAATCCATCGTAGCCAACTCACACCTCATAAAACACGATTTGCGCTTGACAAAGGGGCCTCACAGGGAACGTGTGGCCGAGGCCTCACATAGTCCCGTTTTGTACACTGAGGAACTCCGCAGTGTAACGAGAGATCGGGACGCCATTTTTAAATGCCATCCCAATCTTCGAGGTTGCCAGAGTGGCCTGTGAATCCCCCCAAGCCCCAACGCAGCCCCCCTCCCCCAAGCAGCCTCCAATTTAGCGTGGATTGGCCACGCTAAATTGCCCTTAGTGTCCAAAAATGTTAGTTGGGGTTACTGGGCTACGGGGATAGGGTGAAGGCGTGGGCTTAGGTAGGGTGCTCTTTCCAAGGGCCAGTGCAGATTCGATGGGCCGAATGGCCTCCTTCTGCCATGTAAATTCTATGATTCTATGGAAACATCTTCAAGCTGAAATCGACACAACTCTCCAATATCAGTCGAATTGTCCATCAGTCGTCAGTATGACGGGCATTGGGCAGGGGCGATGGATTGACTGGACTACTTCACAAGTAAGCCCACTCGATGGGCCGAATGGCCTATTTCTGTGCTGTGAATGATTCTGTGAGTCTGATTCAGGGTGACATATTCGAGGAAACCACAGGAAAAGCCACTCACAGCTCTTGGCTCACCGCTGTTTCTGTCCAGTAACTTGTTCGCTCATGAATGTTGCACCAAGCAAGAAGTCCTTGTAATCTGATTGCTTTTTTTAGACAGGAGAGATTTAGTGTGTGTCAGGATGCCAAGTGTATGGTGTCCTTTATTTTGGAGGACATAGTGCACGCCCTCCCCATCCCTTTGCTCGTATCTAAAGTAAAGTATCGAAACTGTTAATGCAATAAAACATTTGGGGCAGGATTCTGTGATGCTGAGGCTAAGTGTTGACGCAGTCGGAAACGCCGTCGCGGCACTGGAGCGACCCACGCTGCTCCAGCTGCTGATCCCGGCGTCAACTGGGTCCGCGCGTGCGCAGTGGCTCCCTTCTCCGCGCCGGCCCTGACGCAACGTGGGGCCGGCGCGGATGAAAGGAGGCCCCCAGCCAGAGAGGGCCCCTGTGGGCCCCGATCGCGGGCCAGGCCACATCGGAGGGCCCCCCCCCCCCCCACGGGGTCGGATCCCCCTCCCCCGCACAGGCTGCCCCCACCCCCCCGGACCCTTCCACGCCGAGTTCCAGATGTGGACGGCGCCGGCGGGACTCGGCGTTTTTACGATGGCCATCCCGGGCCGAGAATCAGCGAGCCGGCCGCGTAGAGCGGCCCCCAACTGGCGCCGTGCCAACCACACCAGCCCCAATGGCGCTCTGCGGAGAGTAGCGTGGCGGCGTGGCGCGATTCGCCTGGCCCCGGGCTGAGAGAATCCTGCCCTTGCTGTTTATGTTTTCTACTCCCAAGGGAGCTTATTCTTCTACTTTTGGAGATGGTTTAGATAACTCGCTACCATCTTAAAGGGGCAGCGCAAGATTCAAAAGAGCACAGGTGGCAGGCACATTTATTTATTGTGTTAAAAGCTGAGTTTGCTCCACTGATGTACCATTAATCCACTGCTAGACGATGAGAGCGAGAGAACATAGGCTTTATTACACAAGAACATGCCTGCCTTAGATCGCTGTAACAACTGAGCGCCGCCCCAGGCGGCCGGTCTATATACCGTCCGGGGTGGGGGGGGAGCCAGAGGCGGAGCCCACCAGGGTTCCAGTACACTACATGGAAAAGGGATCATATTACAGTACTCTACAGACAACTTATTCTGGTGAATACATTCACCACATTCACCCCCTGTTAAAAAAAATGAAGTCCAGCGGGGGTGAAGTGGGGTCATCAAATGTTCAGTCTGTCTGGAGGCCGGACTGTTCTATTGGACCTCCTCAGGTCTGGCGGTGCGGCGGGTGCTGCCGACGTGGTCGTTGACTCCGGAAGTGTGTCATCTGGAGCTTCGGTCCGGCGTGTCGGCGCCGGTTGAGGAGTGGGGGTAGGCAGGGGGGTGGTGGTTAGCGGTAAGGGGGAGGTGGATGGCGGCAGCGTAGGCTCGGGACAGTACAGGAGCCCTGGGGGGGTGTAAAGGGTTGTGGGGGTGGCGGTAGGCGGGGGGGGGGGGGGGGGGCGTTGCCATGGGATCCAGCAGGGGCCAGGTCCCAGAGGGAGACCGTATCTTGCTGTCTGTCTTGGTGCGTGACGTATACGTACTGGGGGTTTGCGTGCAGCACCTGAACCCTCTCGACCATGGGGTTGGTCTTATGGCTCCTCGTGTGCTTCCGGAGAAGGACAAGTCCCGGAGTTGTCAGCCAGGATGGAAGCTAGACCCCGGAGATGGACTTCCTAGGGAAGACAAACAAACGGTCGTGAGGGGTCTCGTTCGTGGCTGTGCAGAGGAGCGATCTAATGGAGTGGAGCGCGTCGGGTAGGACCTCCTGTCAGCGGGGAATCGGGAGACTTCTTGACCGAAGGGCAAGAAGGACGGCCTTCCATACCGTCACGTTCTCCCTCTCCACCTGCCCGTTTCCCTGCGGGTTGTAGCTCGTAGTCCTGCTCGAGGCGATGCCCTTACCGAGCAGGTACTGACGCAGCTCATGAACGAGGTGCCCCGGTCACTGTGGATGTATGCAGGGAAACCAAACAGGGTGAAGATGCTGTGCAGTGCCTTTATCACGGTGGCCGAGGTCATGTCGGGACATGGGATAGCGAAGGGGAAACGGGAGTATTCGTCAATGACGGTCAGGAAGTATATATTACGGTTGGTGGAAGGGAGGGGCGCTTTGAAGTCGATACTGAGGTGTTCAAAGGGCCGGGAGGCCGTTACCAGGCGGGCCTTGTCTGGCCGGTAGAAGTGCGGCTTGCACTCCGCACAGACTTGGCAATCCCTGGTCATGGCCCTGACCTCCTCGGTGGAGAAGGGCAGATTGCGGGCCTTAATAAAGTGGATAAGCCGAGTGACCCCCGGGTGACAGAGGTCAATGTGGATAGCCCGAAGTTGGTCGTCTTGCGCGCTGGGGCATGTGCCATTGGACAGGGCATCTGGGGGCTCGTTGACCTCCCCGGGACGATACTTAATATCGTAAGTATAGGTAGAGAGTTCGATTCTCCACCTCAGGATTTTGTCGTTTTTTATTTTGCCCCGTTGTGCATTGTCAAACATAAAGGCTACTGACCGTTGGTCGGTGACGAGGGTGAACCTCCTACCGGCTAGCTAGTGCCTCCAATGCCGCACAGCTTCCACAATGACTTGCGCTTCCTTCTCGACAGAGAATCTCGGAGGCGTGGAGGGTTCCAGAGAAGAAGGCTACTGGCCTGCCCGCCTGATTGAGGGTGGCAGCCAGGGCAACGTCTGACGCATCGATCTCTACCTGGAAAGGGGATGGACTCATCCACCGCGTGCATCGCGGCTTTGGCAATATCTGCCTTGATGCGGCTGAAGGCCGAGCGGGCCTCAGCCGTCAGGGGGAATATAGTGGCCTTGATCAGTGGGCGGGCTTTGTCCGCATAGTTGGGGACCCACTGGGCGTAGTAGGAGAACAGCCCCAGGCAGCGTTTGAGGGCCTTGAGGCTGTGGGGAAAGGGAAGTTCTATAAGGGGGCGCATGCGGTCGGGGTCGAGCCCTAGGACCCCGTTTCCAAGACATAGCCAAGGATGGCCAGTCGGGTAGTGCGGAAAACGCACTTATCTTTGTTGTACGTGAGGTTGAGGGATTGGGCGGCCTGGAGGAACCTCTGGAGGTTGGCATCATGGTCCTGCTGATCATGGCCGCAGATGGTAACATTGTCCAAGTACAGGTATGTAGCCCGCAAACCGTACTGGTCCACCATTCGGTCCATCGTTCTCTGGAAAATTGAGACCCCATTAGTGACGCCGAAGGGGACCCTGAGGAAGTGGAAGCTGGCTGTTTCAAAGGCAGTGTAGTGGCGCTCTCCCGGGCGGATCGGGAGCTGGTGGTAGGCCGACTTCAGATCGACCGTGGAGAACACCCGGTACTGTGCGATCTGGTTGACCATCACCGCTATGCGGGGGAGGGGGTACGCATCAAGTTGCGTGAACCGGTTAATGGTCTGGCTGTAGTCCACAACCATCCGATTCTTTTCCCCGGGTCTGACAACCACCACTTGCGCTCTCCAGGGGCTGTTGCTGGCCTCGATGACCCCCTCCCTCAAGAGTCGCTGGAAAATCATGTCTTGTGCGCTGTACCGCCTGCTCAAGTGGCGACGGGCTTACAGTCGGGGGGTGAGGTTCGCGAAGGGGGGGTGACCTTAAGGGTCGCGAGGCTACATACAGTGAGGGGGGGGTAGGGTCCGACAAATTTTAGGGTCAGGCTTCGGTGACTGCACTGGAAGTCGAGTCCAAGCAGTAGGGGGGGCGCAGAGGTGAGGGAGGACATACAGTTTAAAATGGGCGTACTCAGCGCCCTGTATCGCGAGGTTCGCAACACAGTACTCCCGGATCTGTACCGAATGGGATCCGGAGGCGAGAGAGATTGTCTGGGATGCTGGGTAGATGGGGAGGGAGCAGCGCCTTACCGTGTCAGGGTGGACGAAGCTCTCTGTGCTCCCGGAGTCGAAAAGACAGGGGGTCTCGTGCCCATTGACCTGGACGGGTACCATCGAGTTCTTCAAGTGTTTTGGCCGCGACTGGTCAAGGGTGACTGCACCGAGCTGCGTGGTCGGAGGTATCGGGGTTGTAAGATGGCGGCCCCCACGAGCTGCACGAGGCGGGTGACGCGTCTGAAGGGGGCGGTGCCGGCAGGCATGCAACAAAGAACAAGAACAAAGAAATGTACAGCACAGGAACAGGCCCTTCGGCCCTCCAAGCCCGTGCCGACCATACTGCCCGACTAAACTACAATCTTCTACACTTCCTGGGTCCGTATCCTTCTATTCCCATCCTATTCATATATTTGTCAAGATGCCCCTTAAATGTCCCTATCGTCCCTGCTTCCACTACCTCCTCCGGCAGCGAGTTCCAGGCACCCACGACCCTCTGCGTAAAAAACTTGCCTCGTACATCTACTCTAAACCTTGCCCCTCTCACCTTAAACCTATGCCCCCTAGTAATTGACCCCTCTACCCTAGGGAAAAGCCTCTGACTATCCACTCTGTCTATGCCCCTCATAATTTTGTATACCTCTATCAGGTCGCCCCTCAACCTCCTTCGTTCCAGTGAGAACAAACCGAGTTTATTCAACCGCTCCTCATAGCTTATGCCCTCCATACCAGGCAACATTCTGGTAAATCTCTTCTGCACCCTCTCTAAAGCCTCCACATCCTTCTGGTAGTGTGGCGACCAGAATTGAACACTATGCTCCAAGTGTGGCCTAACTAAGGTTCTATACAGCTGCAACATGACTTGCCAATTCTTATACTCAATGCCCCGGCCAATGAAGGCCAGCATGCCGTATGCCTTCTTGACTACCTTCTCCACCTGTGTTGCCCCTTTCAATGACCTGTGGACCTGTACTCCTAGATCTCTTTGACTTTCAATACTCTTGAGGGTTCTACCATTCACTGTATATTCCCTACCTGCATTAGACCTTCCAAAATGCATTACCTCACATTTGTCCGGATTAAACTCCATCTGCCATCTCTCCGCCCAAGTCTCCAGACAATCTAAATCCTGCTGTATCCTCAGACAGTCCTCATCGCTATCCGCAATTCCACCAACCTTTGTGTCGTCTGCAAACTTACTAATCAGACCAGTTACATTTTCCTCCAAATCATTTATATATACTACAAAGAGCAAAGGTCCCAGCACTGATCCCTGTGGAACACCACTGGTCACAGCCCTCCAATTAGAAAAGCATCCCTCCATTGCTACCCTCTGCCTTCTATGGCCTAGCCAGTTCTGTATCCACCTTGCCAGTTCACCCCTGATCCCGTGTGACTTCACCTTTTGTACTAGTCTACCATGAGGGACCTTGTCAAAGGCCTTACTGAAGTCCATATAGACAACATCTACTGCCCTACCTGCATCAATCATCTTAGTGACCTCCTCGAAAAACTCTATCAAGTTAGTGAGACACGACCTCCCCTTCACAAAACCGTGCTGCCTCTCACTAATACGTCCATTTGCTTCCAAATGGGAGTAGATCCTGTCTCTAAGAATTCTCTCCAGTAATTTCCCTACCACTGACGTAAGGCTCACCGGCCTGTAGTTCCCGGGATTATCCTTGCTACCCTTCTTAAACAGAGGAACAACATTGGCTATTCTCCAGTCCTCCGGGACATCCCCTGAAGACAGCGAGGATCCAAAGATTTCTGTCAAGGCCTCAGCAATTTCCTCTCCAGCCTCCTTCAGTATTCTGGGGTAGATCCCATCAGGCCCTGGGGACTTATCTACCTTAATATTTTTTAAGACACCCAACACCTGGTCTTTTTGGATCACAATGTGACCCAGGCTATCTACACCCCCTTCTCCAGACTCAACATCTACCAATTCCTTCTCTTTGGTGAATACTGATGCAAAGTATTCATTTAGTACCTCGCCCATTTCCTCTGGCTCCACACATAGATTCCCTTGCCTATCCTTCAGTGGGCCAACCCTTTCCCTGGCTACCCTCTTGCTTTTTATGTACGTGTAAAAAGCCTTGGGATTTTCCTTAACCCTATTTGCTAATGACTTTTCGTGACCCCTTCTAGCCCTCCTGACTCGTTGCTTAAGTCCCTTCCTACTTTCCTTATATGCCACACAGGCTTCGTCTGTTCCCAGCCTTTTAGCCCTGACAAATGCCTCCTTTTTCTTTTTTGACGAGGCCTACAATATCACTCGTCATCCAAGGTTCCCGAAAATTGCCGTATTTATCTTTCTTCCTCACAGGAACATGCCGGTCCTGTATTCCTTTCAACTGACACTTGAAAGCCTCCCACATGTCAGATGTTGATTTGCCCTCAAACATCCGCCCCCAATCTATGTTCTTCAGTTCCCGCCTAATATTGTTATAATTAGCCTTCCCCCAATTTAGCACATTCATCCTCGGACCACTCTTATCCTTGTCCACCAGTACTTTAAAACTTACTGAATTGTGGTCACTGTTACCGAAATGCTCCCCTACTGAAACATCTACCACCTGGCCGGGCTCATTCCCCAATACCAGGTCCAGTACCGCCCCTTCCCTAGTTGGACTGTTTACATATTGTTTTAAGAAGCCCTCCTGGATGCTCCTTACAAACTCCGCCCCGTCTAAGCCCCTGGCACTAAGTGAGTCCCAGTCAATATTGGGGAAGTTGAAGTCTCCCATCACCACAACCCTGTTGTTTTTACTCTTTTCCAAAATCTGTCTACCTATCTGCTCCTCTATCTCCCGCTGGCTGTTGGGAGGCCTGTAGTATACCCCCAACATTGTGACTGCACCCTTCTTATTCCTGATCTCTACCCATGTAGCCTCACTGCCCTCTGAGGTGTCCTCTCGCAGTATAGCTGTGATATTCTCCCGAACAAGTAGCGCAACTCCACCTCCCCTTTTACATCCCCCTCTATCCCGCCTGAAACATCTAAATCCTGGAACGTTTAGCTGCCAATCCTGCCCTTCCCTCAACCAGGTCTCTGTAATGGCAACAACATCATAGTTCCAAGTAGTAATCCAAGCTCTAAGTTCATCTGCCTTACCCGTAATGCTCCTTGCATTAAAACATATGCACTTCAGGCCACCAGACCCGCTGTGTTCAGCAACTTCTCCCCGTCTGCTCTGCCTCAGAGCCACACTGTCCCTATTCCCTAGTTCTCCCTCAATGCTCTCACCTTCTGACCTATTGCTCCCGTGCCCACCCCCCTGCCATACTAGTTTAAACCCTCCCGTGCAGCCACATTGTGGGGTCTGTGGGCCTGTGAGTCCGTGGGTCGGGCCTGGTACGCTTTCGACTTCGGAGCTTCGGATCGGGCCAGACAGACTCTGGCGAAATGTCCCTTTTTGCGATTCCCCGGCGCGTTGACGGCGGGTAGTGAGGAGGTGCCGCGCGAACACTTCGTTCACGGGCTTCACCAACTGTCTCTTTAGAATCGCCACTGCCGCGTCGTACGTGGCTGCGCCCTGAATCGTACCCGAGATTCGGTGGCTCACCCGGGCGTGGAGGAGGCGCAGCTTGAGGGCGTCGGAGGGAGGCGTTGCAGAGGAGTCGAGGTGGGCCTCAAAACAGCGGAGCCAGTGGGAGAAGATTTCCTTAGCTTCTGCTGCTCGTGCGTCGAGTTCCAATTTGTCAGGCTTCAGAGCGGCTTCCATAGTGATGTCGTTGTGTAATAAATTGATGTACAATTAATCCACTGCGAGACGATGAGAGCGAGAGAACATAGGCTTTATTATCCAAGAACTTGCCTGCCTGAGATCGCTCTAACAACTGAGCGCCACCCACACGGTCTATATACCGTCCGGGGTGGGGGGGGAGCCAGAGGCGGAGCCCACCAGGGTTCCAGTACACTACATGGAAAAGGGATCATATTACAGTACTCTACAGACAACTTATTCTGGTGAATACATTCACCACATCCACCTTTCATTTAGAGCGGGAAACAAAGCTCAACGATCTTTGCAGTTGTGAGATTAAATGAACAACTTGCGCTGTAGAAAAAAGGAAAATGGCAAAGGGACCAACCAAAGCTTTGAGACCACACGTTTCCAGGAGAATTACTCCGTGAGACTGGGGAGGAAGTGGTCATTGTCGCAGGGGTGGGTTCTACACAAGGTTGGCTGCTGCCCGTGGCTCTGGAGTTAAGCAGCTAGGAGCAAGTAATGGCTGAAACACTAAATGTATGGAGATCTCCCCAGGTTCACAGTTAGACTTGCATTCCACAATTACTTCCAGGTCAAAGGTCCTCCCCAGCTACCGCTGGAATAAATGTCCTCCTCAACCAGATATGACCAGCAACAGGTGCCTTTCAGTGGCTGAATGGTACAGCAACAGTTCGGGACGTTCTCTTAAAGTAAGCAGGCTGCAGAAGCTTAAAGACACCACCAGGTGGCCCCCAAGCCAGTTGCAGATGTCTAATTGCAGATGTCTAATCCCACTTGAAGATTCCAATATGCCCTTGTGCAGAATAACAGTCGTGGTTTAACCTTAGAAATCTCTTAGGACAAGCTAGTCTTTAATGCTTTGTTAAAAAGAGTCAAGCCTGTCAGAGAGAGGGTTTGCTGCCTGGGATAGATGCCCACGCGTGGGTGTTGTGTGGTAGGAATGCCAGATGTTGCATTTAGCATGAAGATGCTTCGGTCTTTTTTTGCAAAATCTGGCTCTCTGATTATTTTTTCCTCCACTTTTGCTGGGAATCCTCTGCTTCCTACCGCCCCTAATGATGGCACAGCAGAAGTTGGAGACATGACCTTTGGCCCATCAGCTGGGGTGGGGGTGGGGGAGTCAGCACTGGTGGTATCAGAAAAGCAGATTTTCTTTTAACATCGTTGACCATTCTTGCATCTGTACTTCGTGGCTGATTCCAACTTAAATACATGGAAAAATAGTGCATTAGGTTGAAGTGTAGTATTTATTCATCCAGGTGAAGGCAGCAGCCATTTTGTTTTCACAGCACACTCTCGGGAACAGCAATGTAATGGTTAATCTGTTTATGGTCAATTGGCAAATGAACGTTGGTTGATTAGGACACCAGGAGTCCTCTCCTGGTCTCTCAGGAGATACGGGGAGTAGGCGGGAAAACGAACCATGATCATATTGAATGGCGGAACATGATCTACTCCCGTTTCTGTTCATTGCTGGGGTTGGTGGGCAATGGGTGGGAGCTTCTTAAATGCCTATCTGAGCAAGGAAATGTGGCCTCATCTGATCAACACAGCATGTTGCTGGAGTGTCAGTTGCTGAGGGCTTGAACTCTCAATGTCCTGTTCACAAGTGCTTGCTGCTGATGGACACATTGATTGCCCGAGGGAATAGAGAAGGAAATGTATTGCCGCTAGCAACCAGACCAACTTCTGAAGGCCCAAGCGAGCACAAATGAAGCATTCCCTCCATTCCATTGCGTTTTAAACAACAATGTTGGTTTTCTCGAGCCGGGTGACATATTGATTTGATTGAATTAACACTGTCAGAGAATAATATCCAGAGGAAGGCGTAAGGCAAATGATCTGCAAGTTTGCTGATGACGCAAAGATTTGTGCGAGTGTCGACCAGGACTTATGAGAAGAAGATCAAGGTTAGATACTCAGTGGTGGTGCTTCTCCTTGAGGGGCAGGCTTGTGCAGTGAGCGCTGATTGATGGATTGTGCACCTGCAATAGAAAACGGCCTATTTCTGACTAGAACACCCAGGTTGATAGGGTTGTGAAGAAGGCCTATGGAGTGTTGGCCTTTATTGGTAGAGGGATTGAGTTCCGGAGTCGGGAGGTCATGTTGCAGCTGTACAGAACTCTGGTACGGCCGCATTTCGAGTATTGCGTACAGTTCTGGTCACCGCATTATAGGAAGGACGTGGAGGCTTTGGAACGGGTGCAGAGGAGATTTACCAGGATGTTGCCTGGTATGGAGGGAAAATCTTATGAGGAAAGGCTGATGGACTTGAGGTTGTTTTCGTTAGAGAGAAGAAGGTTGAGAGGAGACTTAATAGAGGCATACAAAATGATCAGGGGGTTGGATAGGGTGGACAGTGAGAGCCTTCTCCCGCGGATGGAAATGGTTGGCACGAGGGGACATAGCTTTAAACTGAGGGGTAATAGATATAGGACAGAGGTCAGAGGTAGGTTCTTTACGCAAAGAGTAGTGAGGCCGTGGAATGCCCTACCTGCAACAGTAGTGAACTCGCCAACATTGAGGGCATTTAAAAGTTTATTGGATAAACATATGGATGATAATGGCATAGTGTAGGTTAGATGGCTTTTGTTTCGGTGCAACATCGTGGGCCGAAGGGCCTGTACTGCGCTGTATCGTTCTATGTTTTATGTAACAGGGATTGCATCATACAGGAGACAGACACCAAATTTCAGTATGGTTTGGTTTTGATTGTTTGGAGAGCGCAAACAGCAATCTTTCAGAGCTTTTTCCACCTGTTAGTCTTCAATCTGTTTTTCACTCGTAAGGGGAATAGACAGGCAGTTCTGCGGACGCAATCGAGACTCCAGGATGGTATGTTGCCTCCCTGGTGAAAGGGGCAAGGATGTCTCGGAGCGGCTGCAGGAAATTCTGGGAGGGGAGGGTGAACAGCCAGCTGTCATGGTGCACATAGGCACCAACGATATAGGTAAAAAACAGGACAAAGTCCTACAAGCTGAATTCAGCGAGTTAGGAGTTAAACTAAAAAGTAGGACCTCAAAGGTAGTAATCTCAGGATTGCTACCAATGCCACGAGCTATTCAGAGTAGGAATGTCAGGATAGAGAGGATGAATGCGTGGCTCGAGAGATGGTGCAAGAGGGAGGGTTTAAATTCCTGGGGCATTGGAACCGGTTCTGGGGGAGATGGGACCAGTACAAACCGGACGGTCTGCACCTGGGCAGGACTGGAACCGATGTCCTGGGGGGGGTTTGCTAGAGCTGTTGGGGAGAGTTTAAACTAATGTGGCAGGGGGATGGGAACCGATGCAGGAAGTTGGAAGGTAGTAAAACAGGGACAGAAACAAAAGGCAGTAAGGGGGAAAGTGTAAGGCAGAGAAGCCATAGTCAAAAATCAAAAAGGGCGACAGTACAAGGTACAGTGAATGAGGGGAGCTCAGTGAATAGGACCAGGAATGTTAAAAGGAATAAAACGGGAAGTGAAAACATGAATGGTAAGCGACACGGCAGGTTGTTACATGAAGATATGGGTTCAACGACACGGAAAATTAGGAGAAAAGTTAAGAGGAAATATAACTTAGGAGAGGTTACTGATCGAGGTGTTAAGATTCAGAACAGAGGTAAAAAAGCCAACATAAGTGTACTTTACCTGAATGCTCGTAGTATTCGGAATAAGGTAAATGAGTTGATGGCGCAAATCATCGTGAATGACTATGATTTAGTGGCCATTACTGAAACATGATTAAAGCATGGTCACGACTGGGAGTTAAATATCTTTTTAATAAGAGTTATAATAATCTTATAATAAGAGTTTAAATATCAAACTATTTGGAGTGGATGGTAAGGGAGGTGGTGTAGCTCTGTTATTTAAGGATGACATCCGGGCAACAGTAAGGGATGACATCGGTGCTCTGGAGGATAAGGTTGAATCCATTTGGGTGGAAATCAGGAATAGTAAGGCAAAAACGTCACTGATAGGAGTAGTCTATAGGCCACCAAATAGTAACATTATGGTGGGGCAGGCAATAAACAAAGAAATAACTGATGCATGTAGAAATGGTACAGCAGTTATCATGGGGGATTTTAATCGACATGTCGATTGGTTTAACCAGGTCGGTCAAGGCAGCCTTGAGGAGGAGTTTATAGAATGTATCCGCGATAGTTTCCTAGAACAGTATGTAATAGAACCTACGAGGGAACAAGCGGTCCTAGATCTGGTCCTGTGTAATGAGACAGGATTGATTCAGGTTCTCATAGTTAGGGATCCTCTCGGAAGGAGCGATCACAATATGGTGGAATGTAAAATACAGATGGAGGGTGAGAAGGTAAAATCAAACACTAGTGTTTTGTGCTTAAACAAAGGAGATTACAATGGGATGAGAGAAGAACTAGCTAAGGAAGCAAATACTTTATGGTGAAACAGTTGAGGAACAGTGGAGAACCTTCCAAGTGATTTTTCACAGTGCTCAGCAAAGGTTTATACCAACAAAAAGGAAGGATGGTAGAAAGAGGGAAAATCGACCGTGGATATCTAAGGAAATAAGGGATAGTATCAAATTGAAGGAAAAAGCATACAAAGTAGCAAAGATTAGTGGGAGACTCGAGGACTGGGAAATCTTTAGGGGGCAACAGAAAGCTACTAAAAAAGCTCTAAAGAAGAGTAAGATAGATTATGAGAGTCAACTTGCTCAGAATATAAAAACAGATCGTAAAAGTTTCTACAAATATATAAAACAAAAAAGAGTGGCTAAGGTAAATATTGGTACTTTAGACGATGAGAAGGGAGATTTAATAATGGGAGATGAGGAAATGGCTGAGGAGCTGAACAGGTTTTTTGGGTCAGTCTTCACAGTGGAAGACACAAATAACATGCCAGTGACTGATGGAAATGAGGCTATGACAGGAGAGGACCTTGAGAGGATTGTTATCACTAAGGAGGTAGTGATGGGCAAGCTAATGGGGCTAAAGGTAGACAAGTCTCCTGGCCCTGATGGAATGCATCCCAGAGTGCTAAAAGAGATGGCTGGGGAAATTGCAAATGCACTAGTGATAATTTATCAAAATTCACTAGACTCTGGGGTGGGCCTGGCGGATTGGAAATTAGCAAACGTGCCACCATTGTTTGAAAAAGGAGGTAGGCAGAAAGCGGGTAATTATAGGCCAGTGAGCTTAACTTCGGTAGTGAGGAAGATGCTGTAATCTATCATCAAGGAAGAAATAGCGAGGCATCTGGATGGAAATTGTCCCATTGGGCAGACACAGCATGGGTTCATAAAGGGCAGGTCGTGCCTAACTAATTTAGTGGAATTTTTTGAGGACATTACCAGTGCGGTAGATAACGGGGAGCCAATAGAACATAGAACATAGAACAATACAGCGCAGTACAGGCCCTTCGGCCCACAATGTTGCACCGAAACAAAAGCCATCTAACCTACACTATGCCATTATCATCCATATGTTTATCCAATAAACTTTAAAATGCCCTCAATGTTGGCGAGTTCACTACTGTAGCAGGTAGGGCATTCCATGGCCTCACTACTCTTTGCGTAAAGAACCTACCTCTGACCTCTGTCCTATATCTATTACCCCTCAGTTTAAAGCTATGTCCCCTCGTGCCAGCCATTTCCATCCGCGGGAGAAGGCTCTCACTGTCCACCCTATCTAACCCCCTGATCATTTTGTATGCCTCTATTAAGTCTCCTCTAAACCTTCTTCTCGCCAACGAAAACAACCTCAAGTCCATCAGCCTTTCCTCATAAGATTTTCCCTCCATACCAGGCAACATCCTGGTAAATCTCCTCTGCACCCGCTCCAAAGCCTCCACGTCCTTCCTATAATGCGGTGACCAGAACTGTACGCAATACTCCAAATGCGGCCGAACCAGAGTTCTGTACAGCTGCAACATGACCTCCCGACTCCGGAACTCAATTCCTCTACCAATAAAGGCCAACACTCCATAGGCCTTCTTCACAACCCTATCAACCTGGGTGGCAACTTTCAGGGATCTATGTACATGGACACCTAGATCCCTCTGCTCATCCACACTTTCAAGAACTTTACCATTAGCCAAATATTCCGCATTCCTGTTATTCCTTCCAAAGTGAATCACCTCACACTTCTCTACATTAAACTCCATTTGCCACCTCTCAGCCCAGCTCTGCAGCTTATCTATATCCCTCTGTAACCTGCTACATCCTTCCACACTATTGACAACACCACCGACTTTAGTATCGTCTGCAAATTTACTCACCCACCCTTCTGCGCCTTCCTCTAGGTCATTGATAAAATTGACAAACAGCAACGGCCCCAGAACAGATCCTTGTGGTACTCCACTTGTGACTGTACTCCATTCTGAACATTTCCCATCAACCACCACCCTCTGTCTTCTTTCAGCTAGCCAATTTCTGATCCACATCTCTAAATCACCCTCAATCCCCAGCCTCCGTATTTTCTGCAATAGCCTACCGTGGGGAACCTTATCAAACGCTTTGCTGAAATCCATATACACCACATCAACTGCTCTACCCTCATCTACCTGTTCAGTCACCTTCTCAAAGAACTCAATAAGGTTTGTGAGGCATGACCTACCCTTCACAAAGCCATGCTGACTATCCCATATCATATTATTCCTATCGAGATGATTATAAATCTTGTCTCTTATAATCCCCTCCAAGACTTTACCCACTACAGACGTGAGGCTCACCGGTCTATAGTTGCCGGGGTTGTCTCTGCTCCCCTTTTTGAACAAAGGGACCACATTCGCTGTCCTCCAGTCCTCTGGCACTATTCCTGTAGCCAATGATGACATAAAAATCAAAGCCAAAGGTCCAGCAATCTCTTCCCTGGCCTCCCAGAGAATCCTAGGATAAATCCCATCAGGTCCCGGGGACTTATCTATTTTCAGCCTGTCCAGAATTGCCAACACCTCTTCCCTACGCACCTCAATGCCATCTATTCTATTAGCCTGCGGCTCAGCATTCTCCTCCACAACATTATCTTTTTCCTGAGTGAATACTGACGAAAAATATTCATTTAGTATCTCGCCTATCTCTTCAGACTCCACACACAATTTCCCATCCCTGTCCTTGACTGGTCCTACTCTTTCCCTAGTCATTCGCTTATTCCTGACATACCTATAGAAAGCTTTTGGGTTTTCCTTGATCCTTCCTGCCAAATACTTCTCATGTCCCCTCCTTGCTCGTCTTAGCTCTCTCTTTAGATCCTTCCTCGCTACCTTGTAATTATCCATTGCCCCAACTGAAACTTCATACCTCATCTTCACATAGGCCTCCTTCTTCCTCTTAACAAGAGATTCCACTTCCTTGGTAAACCACGGTTCCCTCGCTCGACGCCTTCCTCCCTGCCTGACCGGTACATACTTATCAAGAACACGCAGTAGCTGATCCTTGAACAAGCCCCACTTATCCAGTGTGCCCAACACTTGCAGCCTACTTCTCCACCTTATCCCCCCCAAGTCACGTCTAATGGCATCATAATTGCCCTTCCCCCAGCTATAACTCTTGCCCTGCGGTGTTTACTTATCCCTTTCCATCATTAACGTAAACGTCACCGAATTGTGGTCACTGTCCCCAAAGTGCTCTCCTACCTCCAAATCCAACACCTGGCCTGGTTCATTACCCAAAACCAAATCCAACGTGACCTCGCCTCTTGTTGGCCTGTCAACATATTGTTTCAGGAAACCCTCCTGCACACACTGTACAAAAAACGACCCATCTATTGTACTCAAACTATATATTTTCCAGTCAATATTTGGAAAGTTAAAGTCTCCCATAATAACTACCCTGTTACTTTCGCTCTTATCCAGAATCATCTTCGCCATCCTTTCCTCTACATCCCTAGAACTATTAGGAGGCCTATAAAAAACTCCCAACAGGGTGACCTCTCCTTTCCTGTTTCTAACTTCAGCCCATACTACCTCGGAAGAAGAGTCCCCATCGAGCATCCTCTCCGCCACCGTAATACTGCTCTTGACTAGCAGCGCCACACCTTCCCCTCTTTTGCCTCCTTCTCTGAGCTTACTAAAACACCTAAACCCCGGAACCTGCAACATCCATTCCTGTCCCTGCTCTATCCATGTCTCCGAAATGGCCACAACATCGAAGTCCCAGGTACCAACCCATGCTGCCAGTTCCCCTACCTTGTTTCGTATACTCCTGGCATTGAAGTAGACACACTTCAAACCACCTACCTGAACACTGGCCCCCTCCTGCGACGTCAAATCTGTGCTCCTGACCTCTATACTCTCATTCTCCCTTACCCTAAAACTACAATCCAGGTTCCCATGCCCCTGCTGCAATGGATGTGGTATATCTGGATTTCCAGAAAGCCTTTGACAAGGTGCCACACAAAAAGTTGCTGCATAAGATAAAGATGCATGGCATTAAGGGGAAAGTAGTAGCATGGATAGAGGATTGGTTAATTAATAGAAAGCAAAGAGTGGGGATTAATGGGTGTTTCTCTGGTTGGCAATCAGTAGCTAGTGGTGTCCCTCAGGGATCAGTGTTGGTCCCACAATTGTTTACAATTTACATAGATGATTTGGAGTTGGGGACCAAGGGCAATGTGTCTAAGTTTGCAGACGACCCGAAGATGAGTGGTAAAGCAAAAAGTGCAGAGGATACTGGAAGTCTGCAGAGGGATTTGGATAGGCTAAGTGAATGGGCTAGGGTCTGGCAGATGGAATACAATGTTGACAAATGTGAGGTTATCCATTTTGGTAGGAATAACAGCAAAAGGGATTATTATTTAAATGATAAAATATTAAAACATGCTGCTGTGCAGAGAGACCTGGGTGTGCTCGTGCATGAGTCGCAAAAAGTTTGTTTACAGGTGCAACAGATGATTAAGAAGGCAAATGGAATTTTGTCCTTCATTGCTAGAGGGATGGAGTTTAAGACTAGGGAGGTTATCCTGCAATTGTATAAGGTGTTAGTGAGGCCACGCCTGGAGTATTGTGTTCAGTTTTGATCTTCTTCCTTGAGAAAGGACGTACTGGCACTGGAGGGTGTGCAGAGGAGATTCACTAGGTTAATCCCAGAGCTGAAGGGGTTGGATTACGAGGAGAGGTTGAGTAGACTGGGACTGTACTCGTTGGAATTTAGAAGGATGAGGGGGGGATCTTATAGAAACATATAAGATTATGAAGGGAATAGATAGGATAGATGCGGGCAGGTTGTTTCCACTGGCGGTGAAAGCAGAACTAGGGGGCATAGCCTCAAAATAAGGGGAAGTAGATTTAGGACTGAGTTTAGGAGGAACTTCTTCACCCAAAGGGTTGTGAATCTATGGAATTCCTTGCCCAGTGAAGCAGTAGAGGCTCCTTCATTAAATGTTTTGAAGATAAAGATAGATCGTTTTTTGAAGAATAAAGGGATTAAGGGTTATGGTGTTCAGGCCGGAAAGTGGAGCTGAGTCCATAAAAGATCAGCCATGATCTCATTGAATGGCGGAGCAGGCTCGAGGGGCCAGATGGCCTACTCCTGCTCCTAGTTCTTATGTTCTTATGTTCACCTCCCACAACCTTGCCCCACCAGGAGACTACATGGTACCTGTGGGCTTGAATGGAATCTGGGCAGCTGAAATCCTGCATCACCCACCCTCTCTGCCCACCTCACCCTGCCCCTACCCGATCTTCAGTCCGCAATTTGCACCCATTCAGGGCCCTGTAGCTTGGCTGCAGGATTTACATGGGGCCATAGAGACCTAAAAATATGATGGTGGGCCACTTGCATGCCGGAATTGGCATTCGTTTAGTGCGCTCAGTCACCCAAAAATTGATGTTGACCACCCGACATAGTGGTGGGGAGGTCAAGGGTCAGGTTTGCTGACTTCTGTCACAAAGGCAGGTAACGGGTTTATGACAGGATTGGGTGTCGAACAACTCCCTGCCACCTTTGTCTTGGGGTACTTTAATCAGCCATTCCCTCCAGCCGTGGCGTGGCACTCCCTGTAAAATGGCCACATCTCCTTTCTGATCCAGGAGGAGCAGTCTTATAGTTTCCGGCCCCTCTCCGACCCTTCTGGACTCATGGAGTCTCACATCATTGAAGACAGTACTGCCATCACATCACATGCGAGCTAAGTTCATCTTTCAAGTCAACTAACTCGGCTTATTTATGGAAATTAAGCAAGCCAGACACATACAGCAGAGCACAGGCCTACATACCAAAAGGCCAGTAGAAGCCCTGATGTTTTAAGTCTACTGCTTCTGTCAGCAGTAAATCTAGTCAGACAGGATGAATTTCCTTGGTGTTCCTCCCGTTCCGCCGGCGTCATTTTGGCAGAACCCCCATTTTTACACCAGGAAATTCACCCACAGAGCACACCCCACAGGACTCACTCACATTTTAATTTTCACCAAGGGCCATCTTGGTTCTGCCCCTGTCACAGTTCATAGTTCAATTGTTCTGGATTTCCTTTGTTGTCTTTGAAATGCCGCGCAGGCCCAGTGCATTCTGGGTAGGTACCAGATGCATATTAACATTGCAGGCCTCGTCTGGTCCCGATTCCTGACATAGAGTCCCATTTGCAGTTTGAATGATCCACATGAGTATGTCTGCTCACACATCCACCAAGCAAGGCACTCCTGGCTCAATGAGCAGTTCGATATTCATCATAGAATCAAAGCATTTACAGTGCAGAAGGAGGCCATTCAGCCCATTGAGTCTGCACCGGCCCTTGGAAAGAGCACCCCTCATCCCTTAAGCCCACTCCTCATCCCTATCCCCGTAACCCAGTAACACCATCTAAACCTTTTTGGACACTAAGGGCAATCTATCATGGGCAATCCGCCTAACCGGCACATCTTTGGACTGTGGGAGGAAACCGGAGCACCCGGAGGAAACCCACGCACACACGGGGAGGACGTGCAGACTCCGCACAGACAGTGACCCAAGCCGGGAATCGAACCTGGAGCTGCGAAGCAACTGTGCTAATCACTGTGCTGCCCATATTGCTTGGAAATTGACGTAAATAACGCACTTCCAGAAATCTAACATACAATCAAAGAATTTACAGTGCAGAAGGAGGCCATTCGGTCCATCAAGTCTGCACTAGCCCCTGGGAAGAGCACCCTCCGCCACCACCCTATCCCCAGAACCTAGTAACCCCATCTAACCTTTTGGACATTAAGGGACAATTTATCATGGCCAATCCACTTAACCTGCACATCTTTGGAATGTGGGAGGAAACCGGAGCACCCGGAGGAAACCCACACAGACACGGGGAGAATGTGCAAACAGCACACAGACAGTTACCCGAGGCCGGAATTGAACCTGGGACCCTGGGGCTGTAAGGCAGCAGTGCTAACCACTGTGCCACCGTAACACGACGGAGCCGGCGGCCATTTTAGACCCAGGCATTGCTTTTTGATAAAGTGCTCGCTGTATTAACTTTTAATATTACTCAGTGTACACTTACACACAAAGCTAGTTCTATCGCTATGGATACATACAGTAACCAGGGGATTTTATCACTGGACTTAATAGTCTGAGCGATACCTTTTTTAAACTGGAAAAAACTGAAGATGATATTGTCAGATGGTTTTTAAAAATGTGTAGAAGGATTAATGAAGAGCACAAAACAGCTGCCAAATGGAAGGGAAGTGCCTCAACTGTTATTTGGAATTGTCCGCTCAGGACAGTGTTCTAAGGGAAGAAATGTTATTTAATTTCTTCTTCAAAAATAATTCAGCAGTCCTGCATTCTCTGCTAGAGCCACACTCAAAGGGAATAGAGATTATAGATTTTGTTTTCTTGTGTTGTATTCCTTTCTCCCACTCCCACACACTGTGACTCAACACACAATTGATGAGTGTCAATCTGAATAACCAGAGAATCCTGCTTCCCAATCGGCCAAACTGGGCCCTAAAATGTCAACTGAGAACTTCAAACCTCAGATGATGCGATGGTTGTTAGGGACATTAAGGGTTCTGGAAGTAAGGCGGGTCGATGGAGTTAAGATACAGATCAGGCACAATTTAATGAAATGGCAGAAGCAACACGAGGGGTTGAATAGCCTCCTCCCATTCCTATCTTCCTATGTTTAAGCTCTCTTTTTCACACAATAAAATGTTTGGCACGGAACAATTTCATGGATTGTGACAAGTTGGAAGATTAATTAGGGTTTGGGTTTCGTTCGATTTAAAAAGATTGTGCAGCACGGTAGTACAGTGGTTAGCACTGTTGCTTCACAGCGCCAGGGTCTCGGGTTTGATTCCCGGCTTGGGTCACTGTCTGCGCGTTCTCCCCGTGTCTGCGTGGGTTTCCTCCGGGCGCTCCGGTTTCCTCCCACAAGTCCCGAAAGACGTGCTGTTGGGTGAATTGGACATTCTGAATTCTCCCTGTGTACCCGAACAGGCGCCGGAGTGTGGCGACGAGGGGATTTTCACAGTAACCTCATTGCAGTGTTAATGTAACCCTACTTGTGACAATAAAGATTATTATTAATCTGACGATGGTTCAGTTTTCTGGAGGGACATGCTGGAGTGCTCATTATGGGCGCGATTCTCCGACCCCCCCCACCGGGTCGGAGAATCGCCGGAGGCTGGCGTGAATCCCGCCCCTGCCGTGTCCTGAATTCTCCGCCATCAGAGATTTGGCAGGGGCAGGATTCGCGCCGTGCCGGTCGGCGGGCCCACCCCCGCCGATTCTCCGGCCCGCAATGGGCCGAAGTCCCGCCGCTGTCAACCCTCTCCCGCCGGCGTGGATTAAACCACCTTTTAAACGGCGGCACAAGGCGGCGTGGGCAGGCTGCGGGGTCCTGGGGGGGGCGCGTTGCAATCTGGCTCCGGGGGGTTCCCCCACGGTGGCCTGGCCCGCGATTGGGGCCTACCAATCCGCGGGCGGGCCTGTGCCGTGGGGGCACTCTTTTTCTTCCGCCTTCGCCATGGTTTTCACTATGGCGGAGGCGGAAGAGACCCCCTCCCCTGCGCATGCGCGGGGATGACGTCAGCAGCCGCTGACGCTCCCGCACATGCATCGCCCGGCGAAGACCTTTCGGCGCCGGCTGGCGTGGCGCCAAAGGCCTTTCCCGCCAGCCGGCGGGGCGGAAATCACTCCGGCGCGGGCCTAGCCCCTCAAGGTGAGGGCTTGGCCCCTAAAGGTGCGGAGACTTCCCCACCTTTGGGGCGGCCCGACGCCGGAGTGGTTCCCGCCACTCCATCACGCCCGGAACCCCCGCCCCGCCGGGTAGGGGAGAATCCCCGCCCCTTACATATATATTTCAGTGATGACTAATGGCCACTTATGTGTGCTGAGAATGTCTGCTGTCATTAGGCCAACACAACTGCTTGGATTGCTGTCCCGTCTTCTGTTACACTCGATATGTTTGTGGCTATGTTGCATGACCTGGGTCCAGTCACTATACAAAAAAAAAGGCAGCATTGTCATTCATCTCAAGAGGCTTGGAATATAAAAGCAGGGATGTACTTCTGAAGCTTTATAAAGCATTAGTTAGGCCCCATTTAGAATACTGTGAGCAATTTTGGGCCCCACACCTCAGGAAGGACATACTGGCACTGGAGCGGGTCCAGCGGAGATTCACACGGATGATCCCAGGAATGGTAGGCCTAACATACGATGAACGTCTGAGGATCCTGGGATTATATTCATTGGGGTTTAGGAGGTTGAGGGGAGATCTAATAGAAACTTACAAAATAATAAGTGGCTTAGATAGGGTGGACGTAGGGAAGTTGTTTCCATTAGCCGGGGAGACTAGGACCCGGGGGCACAGCCTTAGAATAAAAGGGAGTCACTTTGGAACAGAGATGAGGAGAAATTTCTTCAGCCAGAGAGTGGTGGGTCTGTGGAATTCATTGCCACAGAGGGCGGTGGAGGCCGGGACGTTGAGTGTCTTTAAGACAGAAGTTGATAAATTCTTGATTTCTCGAGGAATTAAGGGCTATGGAGAGAGAGCGGGTAAATGGAATTGAAATCAGCCATGATTGAATGGCGGAGTGGACTCGATGGGCCGAATGGCCTTCCGCTCCTATGTCTTATGGTCTTATCGTCTTATTGCCGATAAGTACACGATTATTCAATCGCCCATTTTCCGATGCATAAGGTCCGATGCAGACTCAAAAAACAAACCAAAAAATGGTCAGCTTGGGCTTAGCAGACTCAATGCAAGCCTTTGGAAACGGAGTCAAAGATATCTCCATAATCGCGATTAAATGGAAAAAAGGGCTGAGGGTCGCATTTGATTGCCAAAACCGGTTTGCACCCATTCGCTTGATGCTATCAATTCCATTGTCCAATCGGCTCGCTGGTTTGAATAATCTGTTGTCAAATCCAGAGTAGTTGACACATAAGTGCACTTGGCCATCTTGGATAATTGACCTTTGCCCTCGAGAGGTGAAATAAAACCGTTACAGTACGTCACTAGACAGCCATCATGTGTGTCACCTGTTTTAATAAGTAGTGCAAAATGTAAGACCAACAAAAGGAAGACCAAAAAGCCCTCTAACTTGAATAGGTTTTAATATGTTTCTTTTTCAGAGATGCCTTGTCTTCAGGCACAGTATGGGACCTTGCCACAAGGTGGAGGACCATATGAGGACTACAATGCTGACTTCTTGACTCCTGAGTTTGTCAAGTTTGGAATGGACATCACCGCCACAGAGATCGCTGCCACCACCTCTCTGCCCAGTTTCAACACTTTCATCGACAGCAACAACGGAGACTTTGATGCTTATTTGTACCAACTGATGCTTTCTAACCAGCAGTCTCCATTTAAAGTGGAGGATGTTCAAATGTTTGGCTGTTACCCAGCTTCGATCAACATGCATTTAGAAGAGGTGCTACCCCAGTGTGGATCTTCTCAATATTACAATGGACCTTGTTCCATCCCATCACCTTCGAACCCTGCTTTTCAAATGCAGCAAGTGTCCATATGGGACGATTCGTTCCCTCATCACTCACTCCAATATGGTGAGGTGGATCATTTATTAGATCAGCAAAAGAATGTGTCCCAGCTTTCATTCTTTTCCTTTAAACAGGTACCTTCAGAATCGCCTGTGCCACATTGCCACATGAGGCTAGATGCAAGCTCCCATGGAGCTAATACTGTCCACCAACTGGTTGATACCATGTCTTACGATGCCACCAACCAAGCCTCCATGAGTTTTCCTGCTCTACCCATGGACCGTGGACCACGGCTCTTGGACAGTCCCATTGTAATAGACAATCCCATCCCCTCTCCACCGGTTCGTAATCCCCCTCCGAGTGAGGGCCAGTGTGCTGTGTGTGGAGATAACGCTTCCTGCCAACATTATGGTGTGCGAACCTGTGAAGGATGCAAAGGTTTCTTCAAGGTATTTGACCGGTTATTTCAACCTTAGCCATGTGCGGTGATGTTCGCGACGCTCTTCCAGTTTCTATTTCCATTGCTGTAACCCCCGTTCTATTTCTCTCAGCTGATTGACGTTGTCACCCAAAGCCATCGGGGCTGGCACTCCAGCTCAGTACTGAGGAAGCACTGGCAATGTTGGCATTTCTTGTCTGAGAGATTAGACAGACTACCCCCTCACGTAGATGCAGAGGGAAGTCATGACGCTATTTCAAACACGAGCAAGGCCACCCCACGTCCCCCCCCCCCCACCCTCACCCCTCACTCCCGCATCCTACATTACAGCAGCTCTTCAAAAATACTTCATTGATTGGAAAGTGCCCTGGGGTACCCTGCAGTTGTGGGAGGTGTTGAAGGAAGACAAGTCTTTCATCGTCATTTAATAGGTCACAGAGATTAATCTTGTATACACCATGCCAGTGTCCAAACAGAATGGCAGTTATTACTTGGAAATTGTTCATTTGTCTACATGCATTGGGGCGGCACGGTGGCGCAGTGGATAGCACTGCTGCCTGATGGCACCGAGGTCCCGGGTTCGATCCCGGTTCCGGGTTCGATCCCGGCCCTGGGTCACGGTCCGTGTGGAGTTTGCACATTCTCCCTGTGTCTGCGTGGGTCTCACCCCCTCAACCAAATGACGTGAAGGGTAGGTGGATTGGCCACGCTAAATTGCCCCTTAATTGGAAAAAAAAGAATTGGGTACTCTAAATTTATATTTAAAAATTTGTATACATGTGTCTTCATTGCAATTAGCTCCCAAATTCCATGGTTTGCAGAAGTACATTTCATAAGGTTACAGCTTGGAGTATGAAGAATAAGTTGATTAGCTGACATAACAAGGCGATAGGTGCAGCCAACAATTGCGGCCGCGTTCTCCTATCTGCTGGCCCTCGGAGCTATTTGCCCTTTACCAAATTTCCACTCAGGTTTTTCTGTATGTAGCCCTGCCACCTCAGCTTTGGCCTTACCCATAGCATTTTCCCATCTTTGACCCACTCCAAAAGCTTCTGAAAATTGATGGAACTAAGGGGCAGAAACACTGTATTCTATGTTAAGATGTTGCAAGGCCTGAATTTACCTCAAAATCGAAAACTGGAAAGGCAGTGCAATGCCTGCCAGCTGGTTGGGCACGATCTGGATTGCAATCAACCCCCACTTAGAAATGATCTTGGACAGGGGGGCGGGTTTTGCACTGGCACTGAGAGAGGCCTAGACACGCTGGCAAGACACCAGCTTTGCAGAGATCAGGGTGCCCTGATCTCAAAGTGCCAGTAAAGGCCACCACTAGCGCCTGTATTGGGGTTTCCATGCCCTGACCACAGGGGGCTGCAATGTACGCTAAGCCCCATGGTGTGATCTTCACGTCTGGCTTCTGGTAGTGGAGAACAGTTGTGATTCCTGTGTTGGGGGGGAGGGGGGGAGGGGGGGGGGGGGGGGGGGCGGGGAGCCAGGAGAACCCGGCTTGAAAACGGTCACAGCATATTTAAATATGCTAATTTGGTTCACACCCTCGCTGGTCATGAACCAGATTACGTCACCTGCAGCGGGCCGGGAGCACAGTGTTCTGTTCGCCGCCCGGCACAGAGACCATTTACGGCCTCCCCCGCTGTTCTCCCAGCATACCCCGGGCACAACATGGTTGGAGAATCACCCCCTGAACTTTTAAATCGTTTGATTTAAATTTCACCAGCTGTTGTGGTGGGATTTGAACCTGTGTCCCCAGATCATTATCCTGGGTCTCTGGATTACTAGCCCAATGACATCACCATTACACCAACATCTCCCCTGTAAATTTAACATAGGACAATAATATGAATGCTGAGGTGACACTACAGAGCCCCTGGTGGCAATCCAGATGTCACACTTATACCCCAGGACAGGTAATTCGAGAAGAGTAAGCGCCAAGCGTTCCACTCACACTTTTGCCAGGTTGATTGCGAGGGAAACTGCGAGTGGAAACCTTTCAAAAGGGAAATAGTTATGTATACACTTGAAAAAATCTGCAGAGCCAAGGGGAAAGTGCCATGCAGCGGAACAAATTGGCTCATTCTGTCAAAGAGCTAGCACAGGCACAATGGGCTAAATGGCCTCCGTCTCTGCTCTAAGATTGTTTGATTTGAAAAAAAATTTGAAGTACCCAATTATTTTTTTTTTCCAATTAAGGGGCAATTTAGCGTGGCCAATCCACCTAACCTGCACATCTTTGGGTTGTGAGGGTGAAACCCACGCAGACACGGGGAGAATGTGCAAACTCCACACGGACAGTGACCCAGAGCCGGGATCGAACCCGGAACCTCGGCGCTATGAGGCAGCAATGCGAGCCACCGTTCCGTTCTTCAAAGATTGTTTGATTGACAGACGCACATATTTTGCAGCTTGCAAAGTTGAATTGCTGGGTTGCTTTTGAAATTATGCACTTAATATATTTACAGCAATAGATCATTCACTGCTAGCGATTAGCACCTCTTTCCCCAAGTAGGTCAGGTATTGGGCACAGGGAGGGGTTCTAATGTTTGTTTTGTTATTGATGCCAATTCATTGAAAACATTAACAAACGAAACATAGCACCTTTCAAAATACTCGATATAGAACACAGAACATAGAACAGTACAGCACAGTACAGGCCCTTCAGCCCACAATGTTGTGCCCACCATTTATCCTAATCTAAGATCAACCTAACCTACACCCCTTCAATTTACTGCTGTCCATGTGCCTGTCTAAGAGTCGCTTAAATGTCCCGAATGACTCTGACTCCCCCACCTCCACTGGCAGTGCATTCCACACACCCACCACTCTCTGTGTAAAGAACCTACCTCTGACATCTTCCCTATACCTTCCTCTAATCACCTTAAAATTATGTCCCCTCGTGACAGCCATTTCCGCCCTGGGGAAAAGTCTCTGGCTCTCCACTCTATCCATGCCTCTCATCACCTTGTACACCTCTATCAAGTCACCTCTCTGCCTTCTTCGCTCCAGTGAGAAAAGCCCTCACTCCCTCAACCTTTCTTCATAAGGCATGCCCTCTAGTCCAGGCAGCATCCTGGTAAATCTCCTCTGCACCCTCTCCAAAGCATCCACATCCTTCCTACAATGACCAGAACTGGACACAATATTCCAAGTGTGGTCCAACTAGGGTTTTATAAAGCTGCAGCAAAACCTCACGGCTCTAAAACTCAAGCCCCCTGTTAATGAAAGCCAACGCACCATACGCCTTCTTAACAACCCTATCAACCTGGGTGGCAACTTTGAGGGATCAATGTACGTGGACCCCAAGATCCACGTTCCTCCAAGTTCCTCCACACTTCCAAGAATCCTGCCTTTAACCCTGTATTCAACATTCAAATTCGACCTTCCAAAATTAATCACTTCACATTTATCAAGGTTGAACTCCATCTGCCACTTCTCAGCCCAGCTCTGCATCCTGTCGATGTCCTGTTGTAACCTGCAACAACCCTCAACACTATCTACAACTCCCCCAACCTTTGTGTCATCGGCAAACTTACTAACCCACCCTTCCACTTCCTCATCCAAGTCATTTATAAAAACCACAAAGAGCAGAGGTCCCAGAACAGATCCTTGCGGGACACCACTGGTCACCGACCTCCAGACTTTCCATTGACTACCACTCGCTGTCTTCTTTCGGCCAGCCAATTCTGTATTCAGACAGCCAAATTTCCCTGTATCCCATGCCCCCTAACTTTCTGAATGAGCCTACCATGGGGAACCTTATCAAATGCCTTACTGAAATCCATATACACCACATCCACTGCCCGACCTTCATCAATGTGTCTCGTCACATCCTCAAAGAATTCAATGAGGCTTGTGAGGCATGACCTACCCCTCACAAAGCCATGCTGACTATCTTTAATCAAACTATGTTTTTCAAAATAATCATAAATCCGATCTCTCAGAATACTTTCCAATATTTTGCTCACCACAGACCTAAGGCTGATGGGTCTGTAATTCCCTGGGATTTCCCTATTCCCTTTCTTGAACAGGGGAACAACATTCGCCTCCCTCCCTCCAATTATCCGGTACTACTCCAGTGGAGAGTAAGGACGCAAAGATCATCGCCAACGGCGCAGCAATCTCCTCCCTCGCTTCCCTTGTGTATATCCCGTCAGGCCCAGGGGACTTACCTATCCTGATGCTTTTCAAAATTTCCAGCACATCCTCCTTCTTAATATCAACCTGTTCGAGTCTATTAACCTGGTTCACACTGTTCTCATGAGCAACAAGGTCCCTCTCTCTAGTGAATACTGAAGCAAAGTATTCATTGAGGGCTTCCCCCATCTCTTCAGACTCTCGGCACAAGTTCCCTCCACTATCCCTGATTGGCCCTACTCTCACTCTGATCATCCTCTTATTTCTCACATAAAAGTGTAGAGCGCCTTGGGGTTTCCCCTAATCCTTCCCGCCAGGGCTTTTTCATGCCCCCTTCTAGCTCTCCTCAGTCCATTTTTGAGTTCCTTCCTGGCTACCTTGTAACCCTCTAGAGCCGAGTCAGATCCTTGCTTCCTCAACCTTACGGAAGCTTCCTTCTTCCTCTTGACTAGAAGCTCCACTTCTCTTGTTATCCAAGACTCCTTCACCTTACCGTTCCTTCCTCGTCTCAGTGGGACAAAACTATTCAGCACTCGCAGCAAGTGCTCCTTAAACAATCCCCACATTACTGTTGTGCATTTCCCCAAGAACAATTGTTCCCACTTTATGCTCCTCAGCTCCTGTCGAATAGCAGTATAATTTCCCCTCCCCCAATTAAATACCTTCCCATACTGCCTGTTCCAATCCCTCTCCATGACTATGGTAAAGGTCAAGGAGTTGTGGTCACTGTCACCGAAATGCTCTCCCACCGAGACATCGGACACCTGGCCTGGTTCGTTGCCGAGCACCAAGTCCAATATGGCCTCCCCCCTAGTCGGCCTATCTACATATTGAGTCGGAATCCTTCCTGTACACACCCAGACAAAATCTGCTCCAACCAAACCATTTGCACTATGGAGGTTCCAGTCAATATTAGGGAAGTTGAAGTCACCCATGACAACAACTCTGTTACTTCTGTACGTTTCCAAGATCTGCCACCCAATCTGTTCCTCCATCTCTCTGCTGCTATTGGGGGGTCTATAGAAAACACCCAATAAAGTGACTGCTCCTTTCTTGTTTCTGACTTCCACCCATACTGACTCAGTAGACAAACCCTCCTCGACTACCTCCTTTTCTGCAGCTGTGGTGCACTCCCTAATTAACAGTGCCACTCCCCCTCCTCTTTTACTTCCCTCCCTATTCTTCTGAAAACATCTAAACCCCGGAACATCTAACAACCATTCCTGCCCCTGTGAAATCCATGTCTCTGTAATGGCCACAACATCGTAGTTCCAAGTACTGATCCATGCTCTAAGTTCATCTCCCTTATTGCTGACACTCCTTGCATTGAAACAGACACACTTTAACCCATTCCACTGAGTGCAACTTTGCCCTATCAACTGTCTATCCTTCCTCACAGACTTGCTGCATACTATTTCTGCCTGTTCAACAGCTACCCTATCCTCTGATCCATAGCTCTGGTTCCCATCCCCCTGCCAAACAAGTTTAAACCCTCCCGAAGAGCTCTAGCAAACCTCCCACCCAGGATATTGGTGCCCCTCCAGTTTAGGTGCAATCAGTCCTTCATGTACAGGCCCCACCTTCCCCAGAAGATATCCCAATGATCCACATATCTGAAGCCTTCCCTCCTGCACCAGCCCTGTAGCCACGTGTTCAGCTGCACTCGCTCTCTGTTCCTTGCCTCACTTGCGCTTGGCACTGGTAGCAATCCTGAGATCACTACTCTGCTTGTCCTGCTCTTTAGCTTCCAACCTAACTCCCTAAAATCACTTTTTAGATCCTCATCCCTTTTCTTAGCTATGTCGTTGGTGCCGATGTGCACCACGACTTCTGGCTGCACCCCCTCCCCCTTAAAAATCCTGTAGACTCGATCCAAGACATCCCTGGCCCTGGCACCCAGGAGGCAACATACCTTCCGGGAGTCTCGCTCGCGACCACAGAATCTCCTATCTATTCCCCTAACCATTGAGTCTCCCATCACTATTGCTTTTCTATTCTCCCCCCTTCCCTTCTGAGCCCCAGAGCCAGACTCAGTGCCAGAGACCTGGCCGCTAGGGCCTTCCCCCGGTAGGTCATCCCCCCCAACAGCATCCAAAACGATATACTTGTTTTGAAGGGGAATGGCCACGAGGGTCCCTGCACTGCCTGCCCCTTTGTTTTCCTTCCCCTGACTGAAACCCAGCTACTCTTTTCCTGTAGCTTGGGTGTGGCTACCTCCCTGTAACTCTTCTCAATCACCCCCTCTGCCTCCCGGATGATCCGAAGTTCATCCAGCTCCAGCTCCAGTTCCCTGACACGGTCTCTGAGGAGCTGGAGTTGGGTGCACTTCCCGCAGGTATAGTCAGCGGGGACACCGGTGGTATCCCTCACCACCCACATCCTACAGGAGGAGCATGCAACTGACCTAGCCTCCATCCCCTCTTACCTGACAGAATATAGCTGCCCTGTGGACCAACTGGATCTCCCCCCTCCGACCCTACTCCCAGTCAGCTACACTTTCTGTAAACTCCTGGCTCTCTTCTCACTCTTTGAGGAAGTGTAGGAAACGAAATGAAAGGAGCACCTTACTCCCTCCTCACCTAACTTCCTCAGTCACCAAACACTCACTATAGCACTCAAATGCACCCAAATTCAGCACTCCCTCAGTCACCAAACTCTCAATATAGCACTCAGATGCACCCAGATTCAGCACTCCCTCATCACCAAACTCTCACTATAGCACTCAAATGCACCCAAATTCAGCACTCCCTCATCACCAAACTCTCACTATAGCCTCAAATGCACCCATATTCAGCACTCAGTGCAAGCAAAGTCAGCACTGTAAGCTGGCTCACCCTTATACTGTGTGACTAGCGTCTGAAAACTGGCCCAATCCAATTAACTAATTAACAAGCTCCAACTGCAAGTAGAACCTCTGTTTAAAGCTGATTGAAAACGCACCTTCTTCTAAACCCAAACAAAACTCGGGGACCTGGGGTGGAGGGTGCTGCGTGTGGCAGGGCCGTGCAACCATCGTTTAAACCACTTCACGGCTCTGCCAGAGACCTGCCAGTTTTGCGGCCTGGTGGAGACCGTGGAGCCATGTTTATGTTGTCTGTCCCAGGCTGGACTCCATTTTTGGTTTCTTGACAACGTTGTTGTTGAGGTTGTCTTTGCACTTCAGCCCCACGCTCCTGATCTACGGGCATCCGGTGGGGAGGGGGGCGGGAAAGGCGGAGGACCTCCTCGTGAACCTGCTCCTGGGCCTGGCCAAACTTGCCATTAATAGGTCCAGGCAGCAGGCGACCGAGGGGGTCGTCCAGCCTGACTGTCTGCCCATCTACCGCGGCCTCATTCGCGGCCGGGTGTCCCTGGAGCGGGAGCATGCGGTGTCCACGGGCACACTCGAGGCGTTCCGTGCTCGGTGGGCACAGCAGGGGTTGGACTGCCTTATCGACCCGATTCTCACACTTTAATTTGACGGGTTTGTGATAAGTTTTTGGGCTGTGCTCCACTCGTTGTTTTGGGGCACTCCCCACTTTTGTTTTATCCATCAGTTCCTTTATGTTCTTTTCCTTGGTTTTCACACCCAGCATCACGCCAGTGTCAGTGACGGATGCTGGGTTAACTCCTGTACGTGTAGATAAACGTACTGGTCATAATATCACAAACAAAACAACAATTTTTTAAAAAAATAATAAAATAACAAAACACATACAAAAAAAAAATATATATATATATATAAATTAGAGTAGTAAGACCCGATAAAAGGTCTAAACCAAACAGCAACTTTTAAGTTAATTAACTACATAAAAGAAAGACTAGACTTTAGATAAAATAAACCCTTAACATCCCTCTCACCAAACTCTCACAACAGCACTCAAATGCACCCAAATTCAGCACTCCAGTGCTGAGTGATATAGCCAATAATCACTGTTTTGGCAAATATGGATGCACATCACTCACTTTAGGATTCCACAAACATAAATACGATCAGTGACCAGGTATCTCAGGCAAGTTCCCCTCCGAGTCACTCACCGCCCCGACTGGGAATATATCGGCCGTCCCTTCACTGTCGCTGGGTCAAAATCCTGGATCTCCTTCCCTAACAGCAGTGGGTGTACCTACACCACAGGGACTGCAGCGGTTCAAGAAGGCAGCTCACCACCACCTTCTCAAGGGGCAATTGGGGACGGGCAATAAATGCTGGCCGAGCCAGCGACACCCACATCCCGTGAACAAATATAAATATTTTTTTAAATTATCTGTTTTCAATGATGTTCGTTGAGGGACAGATATCAGTCTGGACACCGGGGGAGAATTCTCCTTCCTGGGATGATCTATTATAGTCACTTGAGAGGGCAGATGGGACCTTGGTTTAATGTCTCATCCATCAGATGCCACCTCTTCAGTTTAGCACTCCCTTTAGTACTGTCGCCCTAGATTATGTGCTCAAGTGCTGGGGGCTGGCCTTCATGATGAGTGTCTCTGCATCACTAGACATAGAGGGGCGATTCTGGAGCCCCGCTCGCACAGGTGCAAACCGTGTTATGGCTGGAGACTCCCAAGAGAGTACCCTAACACGATTTGCACTGACGAGAATTCATTTTGAAATTCTCCCAGCCTCTGGCCTGCGATGTAACCTGGTTCAAGCTCCCCCCACTGGGTGTGAACCAGCTTAGCATATTTAAATTCTAATTTAAATATGCAGAATAGGCTTTGAGCCAAATTCACTAGGCCCCTGTAATTCTCCCACATGCTAGAACAACGTGAAGCCGGTGGGAATCATTACTGGTCTCCAAAAACGGAGACCAGATGCGATGACCATGCCACGGGCTGGGAGGCCATTGTAGTGCCCAGGTGGTCAGGGACATGGCTGGAAAGTGCCCTGGCACTGTCAACCTGGTGCTGCCAGGTTGGCACTGCTAAGGGATGGGGCCTGAAGGGGGTTGGGCTGAAGGGGAACCTTGAAGGGAGTGGGGAGGCCTTTGGCGACTCCATAGTGGGATATCGCTCACTTGGGTGGTGGGGGCGAGGCTGATCACAGCGGTTGGGGGAGGGTCTTTACTGGCGATTGGCAGGGGGGTTCTGCAGAATGGTCTTAAGGTGGGGGCGCTCTTTAAAATGGCAGCTCGACCTCTGAGGAGCCGGACCTGCTGGCATGTTGGCACAGTGGTTAGCACTGCTGCCTCACAGCTCCAATGACCTGGGTTCAATTCCAGTCTCGGGTGACTGTGTGTGGAGTTTGCACGTTCTCCCCGTGTGTGCGTGGGTTTCCTCCGGGTGCTCCGGTTTCCTCCCACAGCCCAAAGATGTGCAGGTTAGGTGGATTGGCCATGATCAATTGCCCTTAGTGTCCAAAGATGTGCAGGTTAGGTGGATTGGCCATGATCAATTGCCCTTTAGTGCTCAAAAGGTTAGGCAGGGTCACTGGGTTACAGGGATAGAGTGGCGGTGTGGCGTTAAGTAGGGTGCCATTTCCGAGGGCCAGTACAGACTCGCTCGGCCAAATGGCCTCCTGCATTGTAAATTCGATGATCTTTGGGTTACTCGCACCTCATTCACGGCACAAATCACCCCAACTTCCCCAAAAATGTCTCCCACCCAGCGGAAATCACACAATGTTACCCGCTGGAGACCACACTCCGAAATCTTTGGGGAGAATTGCCGCCAAGTGTGTTGAAAACAGAAACTAGATTTTGGATGTAGGGTTTCTATTCTGAAAATTCTCAGGTTTTGACACAATGGTGCTCTGTGCACAAGCTTTACCAAGGATCTGGTTCAAAAAAAACCCACCAGAAAATAATAGTCCTTTCAAATACCTCAGTGTTTTTTGGGAATGGGATTTGTTCTTCCAGTGGATAGAATGGAAAATGGAGTTTATTTGTATCTAAAAACTGCAGTCAGGCTTTCTTTATTTCTCAATGGTTCATTCATATCTGCAAAGTGTAAAATAATTTGGAATTAGCCCTAAGGCTAATGATGTGTGAGCCTTCCCAGTCTCACGGCCGTCGAATGCATAATCACAGCAGTCTTTTGTTGGTGTGGTAATGATTGAGGGAAGAAATGGGAGGGGAACGCACTGATCAAGCCAACAAGATAAGGTGGTGAGGGGAAATGCCTCCTCAGTGTGAAGGTAGCGGTTAAAACAAATTCTTTAATACACTTTTTCTGGGGGGGGCAGCACGGTGGCACAGTGGTTAGCACTGCTGTCTCACGGCGCACAGGACCCGGGTTCAATCCAGGCCCTGGGTCACTGTCCGTGTGGAGTTTGCACATTCTCCCCGTGTCTGCGTGGGTCTCACCCCCACAACCCAAAGATGTGCAGGGCAGGTGGATTGGCCACGCTAAATTGTGATCTCTGTAACTGATGTATGAAACAAGAGGAATATTGAGTACAAAAATCAGGAAAATATGCTGAACTGTTCTAAATAATTGCTCAGGTCTCAGCTGGAGTAGTCTGTCCAATACTGGGCCCCTTCAGGAATGATGGTCAAGGCCTCAGAGAGGGTGCAGAGGAGGCTGACTAGAACAACGCCAGAATGAGGAATCTCCGTTAACGTGGAGACACTGGAGATGCTGGGGTTAGTCTCCTTAAAGCAGAGAAGGTTGTGGGGTGATTTTGTTGAGATGTTCAAAATTGAGTAGATAGTGAGAAACGGATTCCACTGGCAGGAGAGTTGGCAGCCAGAGGGTGCAGATCACAAATAATTGGCAAAAGAAACAGAGGGGGAGGTGAGGGTAACAATGTTTTATGCGGCAAGTTGCTTGGATCTGGAAGGCGCTGCCTGAAAGGGCGGTGAAAGCCGCCATAGTAACTGTCCATGAAATACAATGTGGAAAAGTGTGAGGTTATGTACTTTGGAAGGCGAAATGGAGGCACAGACTATTTTCTAAATGGGAGATGCTTAGGAAATCAGAAGCACAAAGGGACTTGGGAGTCCTTGTTCACGATTCTCTTAAGGTTAACGTGCAGGTTCAGTCGGCAGTTAAGGAGGCAAATGCAATGTTAGCATTCATGTCGTGAGGGCTAGAATACAAGACCAGGGATGTACTTCTGAGGCTGTATAAGGCTCTGGTCAGACCCCATTTGGAGTATTGTGAGCAGTTTTGGGCCCCGTATCTAAGGAAGGATGTGCTGGCCTTGGAAAGGGTCCAGAGGAGGTTCACAAGAAAGATCCCTGGAATGAAGAGCTTGTCGTATGAGGAACAGTTGAGGACTCTGGATCTGTACTCGTTGGAGTTTAGAAGGATGAGAGGGGATCTTAGTGAAACTTACAGGATAGAACATAGAACATACAGTGCAGAAGGAGGCCATTCGGCCCATCGGGTCTGCACCGACCCACTTAAGCCCTCACTTCCACCCTATCCCCGTAACCCAATCACCCCTCCTAACCTTTTTGGTCACTAAGGGCAATTTATCATGGCCAATCCACCTAACCTGCACATCTTTGGACTGTGGGAGGAAACCGGAGCACCCGGAGGAAACCCACGCAGACACGGGGAGAACATGCAGACTCCTCACAGACAGTGACCCAGCGGAGAATCGAACCTGGGACCCTGGAGCTGTGAAGCCACAGTGCTAGTCACTTGTGCTACCGTGCTTAGAGGTCTAGATAGAGTGGACGTGGAGAGGATGTTTCCACGAGTAGGAGAGACTAGTATGCGAGGGCACAGCCTCAGACTAAAGGGACGATCCTTTAAAACAGAGATGAGGAGGAATTTCTTCAGCCAGAGGGTGGTGAATCTGTGGAACTCTTTGCCGCAGAAGGCTGTGGAGGCCAATTCACTGAATGTCTTTAAGACAGAGATAGATAGGTTCTTGATTAATAAGGGGATCAGGGGTTATGGGGAGAAGGCAGGTGAAGGAGGATGAGAAAATATCAGCCATGATTGTGCGTGGAAAATCATGTCTCACAAATTTGATTGAGTTTTTTCAGGGGGTGACCAAGAAGGTAGACGAGGGCAGTGCAGTAGACCTTGTCTACATGGACTTTAGCAAAGCCTTTGACAAGGTACCGCATGGTAGGTTGTTGCAGAAGGTTAAAGCTCACGGGATCCAGGGTGAGGTTGCCAATTGGATTCAAAATTGGCTGGACGACAGAAGACAGAGGGTAGTTGTAGAGGGTTGTTTTTCAAACTGGAGGCCTGTGACCAGTGGTGTGCCTCAGGGATCGGTGCTGGGTCCACTGTTATTTGTGATTTATATTAATGATTTGGATGGGAATTTAGGAGGCATGGTTAGGAAGTTTGCAGATGACACCAAGATTGGTGGCACAGTGGATAGTGAAGAAGGTTATCTAGGATTACAACGGGATCTTGATCAATTAGGCCAGTGGGCCGACGAATGGCAGATGGAGTTTAATTTAGATAAATGTGAGGTGATGCATTTTGGCAGATCGAATCAGGCCAGGACCTACTCAGTTAATGGTATGGCGTTGGGGAGAGTTATAGAACAAAGTGATCTAGGAGTACAGGTTCATAGCTCCTTGAAGGTGGAGTCGCAGGTGGACAGGGTGGTGAAGAAGGCATTCGGCATGCTTGTTTCATTGGTCAGAACATTGAATACAGGAGTTGGGACGTCTTGTTGAAGTTGTACAAGACATTGGTACGGCCACACTTGGAATACTGTGTGCAGTTCTGGTCACCCTATTATAGAAAGGATATTATTAAACTAGAAAGAGTGCAGAAAAGATTTACTAGGATGTTACCGGGACTTGATGGTTCGAGTTATAAGGAGAGGCTGGATAGACTGGGACTTTTTTCCCTGGAGCGTAGGAGGCTTAGGGGTGATCTTATAGAGGTCTATAAAATAATGAGGGGCATAGATAAGGTAGATAGTCAACATCTTTTCCCAAAGGTAGGGGAGTCTAAAACTAGAGGGCATAGGTTTAAGGTGAGAAGGGAGAGATTCAGAAGGGCCCAGAGGGGCAATTTCTTCACTCAGAGGGTAGTGAGTGTCTGGAATGGGCTGCCAGAGGCAGTAGTAGAAGCGGGTACAATTGTGTCTTTTAAAAAGCATTTAGATAGTTACATGGGTAAGATGGGTATAGAGGGTTATGGGCCAAGTGCGGGCAACTGGGACTAGCTTAATGGTAAAAAACTGGGCGGCATGGACTGGTTGGGCCGAAGGGCCTGTTTCCATGCTGTAAACTTCTATGATTCTATGATTGAATGGCGGAGCAGACTGGATGGGCCGAATGGCCTGTAATTCTGCTCCTATGTCTTATGGTCTTATAAGAATCTATATTGTGATCATGATATTTGCTACATTTAAAAATATAGAAATATATATTCTGCCACACTGGAGACTGGCGAACCATAATCATAGAATCATAGAATTTACAGTGCAGAAGGAGGCCATTCAGCCCATCGAGTCTGCACCGGCTCTTGGAAAGAGCACCCTACCCAAGGTCAACACCTCCACCCTATCCCCATAACCCAGTAACCCCACCCAACACTAAGGGCAATTTTGGACACTAAGGGCAATTGATCATGGCCAATCCACCTAATCTGCACATCTTTGGACTGTGGGAGGAAACCGGAGCACCCGGAGGAAACCCACGCACACACGGGGAGAACGTGCAGACTCCGCACAGACAGTGACCCAAGCCAGAATCGAACCTGGGACCCTGGAGCTGTGAAGCAATTGTGCTATCCACAATGCTACCGTGCTGCCCCTGGTGTTACTGCTCAGGACTTCTGTCCTGGAACGGTACTTTGTCACACTCTGCCACCAATAGCATGTTCTCTGCTTTAGATCAGCTCCCAGATTAGTGTTTAAAAATGGATTTTGTTGCACCTTATGCTTTAACTCACTGCCTGTCTTCCATACCAGGGCAAAACCACATTAAATACCAACTTCTAAGCTTTCCAGAAAAAAAATAATTTTTGTCAAGGTATACGCTACTTCGAACACATTTAAAAGTAGTGCAAGTGATATATGACTGCTTTAAATGTCTTTTCTTAACTTGTGATACAGATCGGCAATGCACTGGGGACCAGGGGAATACCAAGGTGATTACGTTTCTAAGAGAGACTTTCATAACTTGCTCGTGACTCACTCGTGTTTGCACCATAAACCAGGGGCATGGGAATTCCCCCACCCACTCTTCCTCCACACACAATCAGTTACTCATGAGTACGTTTGAAGACCTGCAAGATTTAGGACTCTCATCATACTAGAAAAGCCCACAAAACACCCAACAGGAGTTCCAAGCTTTCGAGAACTTCGGGACAGGAGGCCATTTTGGTCCATCTCAGGCCTAGCTGTTCCGCCATTCAATGTATCTTAATTCCAGCTACCCACCATGGTTCTGCAACATCTCAGTTTTGAAATGTTCAATTCACCCCAGCGTGAAGGGGTTCCAGATTTCCGCTGTCCTTTGTGTGAAGAAATTCTTCCAGACACACCCCTGAACAGAATAACTCTCAATTTTAATCTTACATCCCACTTTTTACCAGAGGAAAGTCTCTTTCTACCTATCTGAGTGAATCCTTTAATCACCTCTTCTTGAGGTCAGCCCTTAATCTTCGCTGCACGAGAGAATACAAGTTTAGTCTATACAACCTGTCCTCATAATTTAACCCTTTTAGCCGCACTACCCTCTATTATAATAATAATCTTTATTATTGTTACAAGTAGGCTTACATGAACGCTGCAATGAAGTTACTGTGAAAAGCCCCTCGTCGCCACATTCCGGCCCCTGTTCGGGTCACAGAGGGAGAATTCAGAATGTCCAATTCACCCAACAGCACGTCTTTCGGGAATTGTGGGAGGAAACCGGAGCACCCGGAGGAAACCCACGCAGACACGGGGAGAACGTGCAGACTCCGCACAGACAGTGACCCAAGCCGGGAATCGAACCTGGGACCCTGGCGCTGTGAAGCGACAGTGCCAACCCACCATTCCTGGGTACCCACTATTTTGCTCCTTCACTGCTATTTTCCCAGAGAGCCCCTTTCCCTAAGTGAAGTCACTTTTAAGCTTTTAAAAAAATTCTTTGACTGACTGCATTCTGCTTTGCGTTCATGTCAAATTACACTTGCATGTGTTCTGTGCTCACTGGACATCAAGCAGGCGTGAAATTGGGGTCTACGATTAAGAATTCCCAGTAGGCAGGTCAGCTGGTATTTGGCAAGGTGACCGCATACTGCCCCCTGCCAGCAGGGACTTCATGGTGCATTGTGTAGAGATAGCTAGGCTTTCCAAAATGATGTTGAACCAAGATCCCTTGGGTGGAGGTCAAAGGTTCCATGCCACAATTCTGAGGTGGTGCAGTTACCCCTGATATCTTGGTCAATGTTCGTCCCTCGGCCAACATCACAACAACAGATTATCCAGTCATGATCATGTTGTTTGTGAGAGCTTTCTGTGCAGATTGAATTCCACATTTCCTACATAGTGGCTAGCACTGTTGCTTCACAGCTCCTGGGTCCCAGGTTCTATTCCCGGCTTGGGTCACTGTCTGTGCGGAGTCTGCACGTTCTCCCCGTGTCTGCGTAGGTTTCCTCCGGGTGCTCCGGTTTCCTCCCACAAGTCCCGAAAGACGTGCTGTTAGATGAATTGGACATTCTGAATTCTCCCTCAGTGTACCCGAACAGGCGCCGGAATGTGGCGACGAGGGGATTTTCACAGTAACTTCATTGCAGTGTTAATGTAAGCCTACTTGTGACAATAATAAAGATTATTATAATTGACCATGAAAAGCGCTATAGAAAAGTCTCACACATATATTATATAACATATATTATCTATATGTATGTTTTATAACGTAAGTCCTTGTTCAACGTCAAGCTCAGAAAACTAACGACATATGAAAGTAGAATTCACAAAACCTCAACAGAATATCATTCAGATTTTGAGGCTTCTGTTTAACCCATATATTTTGTGATACATTGTTTGAGATGAATTTCCAACAGTTTCTTCTATTATCACAACAGGAATTGAATATAACAGTAAGGATGTTATGCTTCAGTTATACAGGTTATTGGTGAGACCACATTTCGAATATGGTGAGCAATTTTGGTCTCCTTATTTAGGGAAGGATGTGAATGAGTTGGAGGCGGCTCAAAGGAGGTCTTACTGGATTGATGTCTGGAATGAGCGGGTTGTCTTATGAGGAAAGGTTGGACTGACTGGACTTGTTTCCAGAGGAGTTTAGAAGAGTGAGGGGTGATTTGATTGAAGTATTTTAGATCCTGAATGGTATTGACAAGGTGGATGTGGAAAGGATGTTTCCTCTTGTGGGTGGGTCCAGAAAGAGGGGACACTGCTTTAAAATGAGGAGTCACCCTTTTAGGACAGAAATTAGGAGAATGTTTTTCTCCCAGAGGGCTGTGCGACTTTGGAACTCTGTGCCCCAGAAGGGTGGCATATGGTGACTTAGTGGTTAGCACTGATGCCTCACAGCGCCAGGGACCCAGGTTCGATTCTGGCCTTAGTCACTGTCTGTGTGGAGTTTGTATGTTCTCCCCGTGTCTGCGTGGGTTTCCTCCGGGTGCTCTGGTTTCCTCCCACAGTCCAAAGATGTGCAGGTTAGGTGGATTGGCCATGATAAATTGTCATCCTGCTGCACCCGTGTTCTGGTGTGGCGCGCCCCCGCCATTGGGAAATCCACAGGCGTGAGTGCGCTGCTGGTGAAACAGAGGATCCCGCCGACGGAGAATCCAGCCCCTTGTGCCTATCTATGCCAGATTCAACCTCCGAGCCCAGTGGTGTAAGGACAGTCTGCTCCGTCCTCACAAAACAGTGAGGTGTATCATGGAGAGGGTACCTTTTTTTCTCCGTTAGAAGTCAATGTAGACTATGACGCAATCATACACTACAGAAGAACAGTGGCCATTGTACAAAGATATCAGTCCATTATGTATGAATGGGATGACTTTTAAAAAAATATATCATTTGCAATATTATACAAGGCAGACAGCATTATCAGAGACCCCTCTCACCCAGGCATTGCCTTCTTCCAGACCCTTCCATCAGGCAGAAGGTACAGAAGTCTGAAGACTCGCACATCCAGACATAGGAATAGCTTCTTCCCCACAGCTACAAGACACCTCAACGACTCCCCCTCGGACTGATCTGTTCGCTGTAAGAACACTATTCACGACGCCCTATGCTACTCTTGCTCATGTATTTGCTTTGTTTGGCCCCTTGTTCCGCACTGTAACCAATCACTGTTTTGTCGATGTACCATTTGTCAATGTTCTCTGTCGATTATTCTCTGTGTCTACGATGTACGTACTGTGTACGTTCCCTCGGCCGCAGAAAAATACTTTTCACTGTACATGTGACAATAAATCAAATCAAATCAAATATTCGCCACCTGAGCAAAAACAAATGCTCATCTGACAAAGATAGACTGTTGCCAAGCAACTGGCACATTGGTGGGATGCCAGAACATCTGCAAAACAACTAACTTGGGTGCCTCTGTTCTCCCAACCCCACCCCTTCCTAAGATCCAGTGTCACAGCTGTTCTGAATATCTGTGTTGTCAATGTTATGCGATGAAAAACAGATTTGATTTTGACACGGCGCCAGGAATATTCAGTGTTTAAAGGGCGTATTGTGTTGTGCAATGGGTCACTGGCCACTTGGTCATATTTGCGGTTATCACTTCTTTCATCGGGACTAACTCCGATCTGCCGCTGTACACTTTCAAAGCGTTTTCTCACAGTATATATCTTGAACAGCCTCCCCCCTGTTAAGCAGCAACAATTGAGGGGGAAAGCTACAGCACTGGCAAACGCTTTATTGAAAATACAGGCTGATTGAAGAGTAGCTTGTTGGATTTAAGAAGCAGTCATTTCTCCTGTAAAATTCAGTCTTGCGGCTTCCCATGGTGTGTGGTCCAGTATTCCTGGTCTGCTAACTGATCTCACTCTGGCAGTCAGGACGTGACAATAGACCTCATCATCCACGCTCAGGAAAGACATCATAATCCGTGCTCTTGTTTGATCATGAGTGCTTGTGCCTGGGAGAGTACCAACTCAGATTCGCCTCCCACAGTCAAATAGCACACAAGCACTCACTGCCTAGAGTTATGCCATGAGTCCCCCCAGAGGTCAAAGGTCAGCTGACAAGCATTAAAACTAGCATGCCAGAAGTGACCAATGGGAAAATGTGCGTCCCTCCATGATTTTATTACCCATTGGGTGAGATTGGAGTCTAAAATTAGAGGGCATAGGTTTAAGGTCAGAGGGGGAGATACAAAAGGGTCCCGAGGGGCAATTTTTTCACAAATGGGCAGTGAGTGTCTGGAACGAGCTGCCAGAGGCAGTGGTAGAGGCGGGTACAATTTTGTCTTTGAAAAAGCAGTTACAGTTACATGGGCAGGGTGGGTATAGAGGGATATGGGTCAAATGCGGGCAAGTGGGACTAGCTTAGTGATCGAAACTGGGTGGTGTGGACAAGCTGGGCCGAAGGGCCTGTTTCCAAGCTGTAAACATCTACTGGGAGTAAATGGATTGGTGTCTGCGCTGAAGAAATGGACAGAGGAATGTCATATGAGGTACTGAGGAACACATTGGGCAAAATCAATTTTTAGTCTACATAGTCTGACTGATGTATTCACATTTTTGTGAGGGTTAAGAAACATTTTTTATGAGTCATTTTTCATTGCAACTGTCACTTTGACGACACATGCACTTTTTCCCACATTCACACATACAGGATGCCCTTGTGCAATGTTAAACTTTAAGAACTTTGGATGTGCCCACAATAGAAACAAACTGTAAGCAACTTATGAAAGCATAATTCATATAATCTTTAATGCTAATTCTTTCATGTTGCTTATTAATTGCCATTTAATTTCTTAATAATTTCTTAACAATTAAGTTTTAATTCCTTAAAACTGATTAACAATTGCGATACATACAGACATATGAACTAGGAGCAGGAAGAGGCCATTCGGCCCCTCGAGCCTGCTCCACTGTTCAATAAGATCATGTCTGATCTGTTTGTGTTGAGTTCCACATCCCCATCTCCCCCTCGATAACCTTTGACCCCCTCGCCGAACAAGACTCTGTCTACCTCCACCTTAAAAATATTCAGTGACCACACCTCCACCGCCTTCCATCATAGAATCCCCACAGTGAAGAAGTAGGCCATTCGGCCTGTCAAGTCAGCATCGACCCTTTGAATGAGCAGTCTACCCATCTCCACCTCGCCCTATCCCCATAACCTTTTTAAAAATAAATTTAGTGTACCCAATTCATTTTTTCAAATTAAGGGACAATTTAGCGTGGCCAATCCACTTACGTTGCACATCTTTGGGTTGTGGGGGCGAAACCCTCGCAAACAATGTGCAAACTCCACATGGACAGTGACCCAGAGCTGGGATCGAACCTGGGACCTTGGCACCGTGAGGCAGCTGTGCTAATATCCCCATAACCTAACCTGCACATCCCTGGATGCTAAGGGGCAATTTAACATGACCAATCTACCTACCCTGCACATCTTTGGACACTAAGAACAATTTATCATGTCCAATCCACCTAACCTGCACATCTTTGGACACTAAGGGACAATTTATCATGGCCAATCCACCTAACCTGCACATCTTTGGACACTAAGGGGCAATTTAACATGGCCAATCCACCTAACCTGTACATCTTTGGACACTAAGGGGCAATTTAACACGGCCAATCCACCTAACCTGCACATCTTTGGACACTAAGGGACAATTTATCATGGCCAATCCACCTAACCTGCACATCTTTGGACACTAAGGGGCAATTTATCATGGCCAATCCACCTAACCTGCACATCTTTGGACACTAAGGGGAAATTTATCATGGCCAATCCACCTAACCTGCACATCTTTGGACACTAGGGGCAATTTAACATGGCCAATCCACCTAACCTGTACATCTTTGGACACTAAGGGACAATTTAACATGGCCAATCCACCTAACCTGCACATCTTGGGACACTGAGGGACAATTTAACATGGCCAATCCACCTAACCTGCACATCTTTGGACACTAAGGGACAATTTAACATGGCCAATCCACCTAACCTGCACATCTTTGGACACTAAGGGGCCATTTATCATGGCCAATCCATCTAACCTGTACATCTTTGGACACTAAGGGACAATTTAACATGGCCAATCCACCTAACCTGCACATCTTTGGACACTAAGGGACAATTTAACATGGCCAATCCACCTAACCTGCACATCTTTGGACACTAAGGGGCAATTTATCATGGCCAATCCACCTAACCTGCACATCTTTGGACACTAAGGGACAATTTAACATGGCCAATCCACCTAACCTGCACATCTTTGGACACTAAGGGGCAATTTAACATGGCCAATCCACCTAACCTGCACATCTTTGGGTTATACGGAAATGAATGGGTATTGAAAACCTGTACTTGGACCAATGTTGATGGTTCTGGTTTGGCGCACATTTGAGATGAGTTTGAGATTGATGTCAGTTGCTATCACTGTATCTCTGCCTATCCCATTATATGCCCTCTAATTCTTGTCCATTATCCAGGTAGGTGCAGCCCTTATAATGGCAAGAACTTCATGAGGAACACCTTCAAATACTTCCCCATCCCCACCACTACCCATGCTATTTTTCCCCCCAAGATGGAGTCATCTTGTATCATGCTAATTGGTAACTTAGTCCAACTGGATCCAACTGTAGACTCCAACATGAGACTTTGTCAGAAACAATGGGCAAAATTCCCCAGTGGATGGGATTCACTTTTCGAGATGGGAGCGCACTCCGCCAGCGGGTTTCCTGGCAGCGTGGTGTGGTTACAATGGGAAATCCCATTTACAAGCGGCGGATAGATTCCCGCCGCCAGCGAATGGCATGCCATCGGCAAACGAAGCTAGAGGAACGGGAGAATCCAGCTCTATCGGTTTACCCAACAAAATAACGATGGTCTGCCACACATGTGGCAGCACGGTAGCACATAGAACATAGAACATAGAACATAGAACATAGAACAATACAGCGCAGTACAGGCCCTTCGGCCCACAATGTTGCACCGAAACAAAAGCCATCTAACCTACACTATGCCATTATCATCCATATGTTTATCCAATAAACTTTTAAATGCCCTCAATGTTGGCGAGTTCACTACTGTAGCAGGTAGGGCATTCCACGGCCTCACTACTCTTTGCGTAAAGAACCTACCTCTGACCTCTGTCCTATATCTATTACCCCTCAGTTTAAAGCTATGTCCCCTCGTGCCAGCCATTTCCATCCGCGGGAGAAGGCTCTCACTGTCCACCCTATCCAACCCCCTGATCATTTTGTATGCCTCTATTAAGTCTCCTCTTAACCTTCTTCTCTCCAACGAAAACAACCTCAAGTCCATCAGCCTTTCCTCATAAGATTTTCCCTCCACACCAGGCAACATCCTGGTAAATCTCCTCTGCACCCGCTCCAAAGCCTCCACGTCCTTCCTATAATGCGGTGACCAGAACTGTACGCAATACTCCAAATGCGGCCGTACCAGAGTTCTGTACAGCTGTAACATGACCTCCCGACTCCGGAACTCAATCCCTCTACCAATAAATGCCAACACTCCATAGGCCTTCTTCATAACCCTATCAACCTGGGTGGCAACTTTCAGGGATCTATGTACATGGACACCTAGATCCCTCTGCTCATCCACACTTTCAAGAACTTTACCATTAGCCAAATATTCCGCATTCCTGTTATTCCTTCCAAAGTGAATCACCTCACACTTCTCTACATTAAACTCCATTTGCCACCTCTCAGCCCAGCTCTGCAGCTTATCTATATCCCTCTGTAACCTGCTACATCCTTCCACACTATCGACAACACCACCGACTTTAGTATCGTCTGCAAATTTACTCACCCACCCTTCTGCGCCTTCCTCTAGGTCATTGATAAAAATGACAAACAGCAACGGCCCCAGAACAGATCCTTGTGGTACTCCACTTGTGACTGTACTCCATTCTGAACATTTCCCATCAACCACCACCCTCTGTCTTCTTTCAGCTAACCAATTTCTGATCCACATCTCTAAATCACCCTCAATCCCCAGCCTCCGTATTTTCTGCAATAGCCTACCGTGGGGAACCTTATCAAACGCTTTGCTGAAATCCATATACACCACATCAACTGCTCTACCCTTGTCTACCTGTTCAGTCACCTTCTCAAAGAACTCAATAAGGTTTGTGAGGCATGACCTACCCTTCACAAAGCCATGCTGACTATCCCTGATCATATTATTCCTATCTAGATGATTATAAATCTTGTCTCTTATAATCCCCTCCAAGACTTTACCCACTACAGACGTGAGGCTCACCGGTCTATAGTTGCCGGGGTTGTCTCTGCTCCCCTTTTTGAACAAAGGGACCACATTTGCTGTCCTCCAGTCCTCTGGCACTATTCCTGTAGCCAATGATGACATAAAAATCAAAGCCAAAGGTCCAGCAATCTCTTCCCTGGCCTCCCAGAGAATCCTAGGATAAATCCCATCAGGTCCCGGGGACTTATCTATTTTCAGCCTGTCCAGAATTGCCAACACCTCTTCCCTACGTACCTCAATGCCATCTATTCTATTAGCCTGGGGCTCAGCATTCTCCTCCACAACATTATCTTTTTCCTGAGTGAATACTGACGAAAAATATTCATTTAGTATCTCGCCTATCTCTTCAGACTCCACACACAATTTCCCATCCCTGTCCTAGACTGGTCCTACTCTTTCCCTAGTCATTCGCTTATTCCTGACATACCTATAGAAAGCTTTTGGGCTTTCCTTGATCCTTCCTGCCAAATACTTCTCATGTCCCCTCCTTGCTCGTCTTAGCTCTCTCTTTAGATCCTTCCTCGCTACCTTGTAACTATCCATCGCCCCAACCGAAACTTCACACCTCATCTTCACATAGGCCTCCTTCTTCCTCTTAACAAGAGATTCCACTTCCTTGGTAAACCACGGTTCCCTCGCTCGACGCCTTCCTCCCTGCCTGACCGGTACATACTTATCAAGAACACGCAGTAGCTGATCCTTGAACAAGCCCCACTTATCCAGTGTGCCCAACACTTGCAGCCTACTTCTCCACCTTATCCCCCCCAAGTCACGTCTAATGGCATCATAATTGCCCTTCCCCCAGCTATAACTTGCCCTGCGGTGTATACTTATCCCTTTCCATCATTAACGTAAACGTCACCGAATTGTGGTCACTGTCCCCAAAGTGCTCTCCTACCTCCAAATCCAACACCTGGCCTGGTTCATTACCCAAAACCAAATCCAATGTGGCTTCGCCTCTTGTTGGCCTGTCAACAAATTGTTTCAGGAAACCCTCCTGCACACACTGTACAAAAAAACGACCCATCTATTGTACTCGAACTATATCTTTTCCAGTCAATATTTGGAAAGTTAAAGTCTCCCATAATAACTACCCTGTTACTTTCGCTCTTATCCAGAATCATCTTCGCCATCCTTTCCTCTACATCCCTAGAACTATTAGGAGGCCTATAAAAAACTCCCAACAGGGTGACCTCTCCTTTCCTGTTTCTAACTTCAGCCCATACTACCTCGGAAGAAGAGTCCCCATCTAGCATCCTCTCCGCCACCGTAATACTGCTCTTGACTAGCAGCGCCACACCTCCCCCTCTTTTGCCTCCTTCTCTGAGCTTACTAAAACACCTAAACCCCGGAACCTGCAACATCCATTCCTGTCCCTGCTCTATCCATGTCTCCGAAATGGCCACAACATCGAAGTCCCAGGTACCAACCCATGCTGCCAGTTCCCCTACCTTGTTTCGTATACTCCTGGCATTGAAGTAGACACACTTCAAACCACCTACCTGAACACTGGCCCCCTCCTGCGACGTCAAATCTGTGCTCCTGACCTCTATACTCTCATTCTCCCTTACCCTAAAACTACAATCCAGGTTCCCATGCCCCTGCTGCATTAGATTAAACCCCCCCAAAGAGCACTACCAAATCTCCCCCCCAGGATATTTGTGCCCCTCAGGTTCAGATGTAGACCATCCTGTCTGTAGAGGTCCCACCTTCCCCAGAAAGAGCCCCAGTTATCCAGAAATCTGAATCCCTCCCGCCTGCACCATCCTTGTAGCCACGTGTTTAAATGCTCTCTCTCCCTATTCCTCATCTCACTATCACGTGGCACGGGCAACAACCCAGAGATAACAACTCTGTTTGTTCTAGTTCTGAGCTTCCATCCTAGCTCCCTGAAAGCCTGCCTGACATCCTTGTCCCCTTTCCTACCTATGTCGTTAGTGCCAATGTGGACCACGACTTGGGGCTGCTCCCCCTCCCCCTAAGGACCCGGAAAACACGATCCGAGACATCACGTACCCTTGCACCTGGGAGGCAACATACCAAACGTGAGTCTCTCACGCTCCCACAAAATCTCCTATCTGTGCCCCTGACTATAGAGTCCCCAATTACTAATGCTCTGCTCCTCTTCCCCCCTTCCCTTCTGAGCAACAGGGACAGACTCCGTGCCAGAGGCCCGTACCCCATGGCTTACCCCTGGTAAGTCCCCCCCCCCACAAGTATGCAAAGCGGTATACTTGTTTCTCAGGGGAACGACCGCAGGGGATCCCTGCACTGATTGCTTTTTCCCAGTCCCTCTTACAGTTACCCACCTATCTCCAATCTTTGGTGTAACTAATTCCCTGAAGCTGCTATCTATGACCCCTTCTGCCTCCCGAATGATCCGAAGTTCTTCCAACTCCAGCTCCAGTTCCCTAACTCGGTCTTGGAGGAGCTGGAGATGGCAGCACTTCCTGCAGGTAAAATCAGCAGGGACACTAACTGCATCCCTCACCTCAAACTTCCTGCAGGAGGAACATTGCACTCCCTTCCCTGCCATTCCTCTAACTTTCTACCAAGATCTGGCTAACAACTAAATTAAATTTTTTTATATAAAATAATAATAAATAATAAAATATGGTACTTACCTCAGACCAATGGGTTTTATTATTAGGTTAGAGGAGGAGGGCGGGTGGGAGACACTACACGTGTAGTGTCTCGGGTTTCCTCTCCACCAGAATTTATTGGTGAGGGTCTTCCCAGATGTCCGCGGGTCGACTTCCTGTTCCCGCCTAAAACACTAATTTTAAAAAAAAAATTCTCAGCTCCTGCTGAAATTGACTAACCAGCCAGCTCCACTCCCGCCGAAATCGACTGGCCTGCCCCTGCAAAGACAAGTGCTTTTAAAGGACAGACTTACCTCCCAGCAGCCACTTCCGCACTGCTCCCGCTGAAACTGACTCACCAGCTGTTCTCACGCCGAAATCGACTGGCCTGCCCCTGCAAAGACAAGTGCTTTTAAAGGACAGACTTACCTCCCAGCAACCACTTCCGCACTGCTCCCGCTGAAACTGACTCACCAGCTGTTCTCACGCCGAAATCGACTGGCCTGCCCCTGCAAAGACAAGTGCTTTTAAAGGACAGACTTACCTCCCAGCAACCACTTCCACACTGCTCCCGCTGAAACTGACTCACCAGCTGTTCTCACGCCGAAATCGACTGGCCTGCCCCTGCAAAGACAAGTGCTTTTAAAGGACAGACTTACCTCCCAGCAACCACTTCCGCACTGCTCCCGCTGAAACTGACTAACCAGCTGTTCTCCCGCCGAAATCGACTGGCCTGCCCCTGCAAAGACAAGTGCTTTTAAAGGACAGACTTACCTCCCAGCAACCACTTCCGCACTGCTCCCGCTGAAACTGACTCACCAGCTGTTCTCCCGCCGAAATCGACACAGTGGTTAGCACAATTGCTTCACAGCTCCAGGGTCCCGGGTTCGATTCCCGGCTTGGGTCACTGTCTGTGCGGAGTCTGCACGTTCTCCCCGTGTGTGCGTGGGTTTCCTCCGGGTGCTCCGGTTTCCTCCCACAGCCCAAAGATGTGCAGGTTAGGTGGATTGGCCATGATAAATTGCCCTGAGTATCCAAAATTGCCCTTAGTGTTGGGTGGGGTTACTGGGTTGTGGGGATAGGGTGGAGGTGTGGACTTGGGTAGGGTGCTCTTTCCAAGAGCCGGTGCAGACCCAATGGGCTGAATGGCCTCCTTCTGCACTGTAAATTCTATGTCATGTTTTGAATGTTGTATCCCGTTTTACATGTCCCCCTTCCTCCCACCTCCATATCAGTCTCATGAAAGTGGTACCCCACACTGCGGGGCATTTCCCAGGGGTTTTTGACCCCCTCCAGTCCACCTTGCTCAACTGCTCACTCTTCGGGTTTGAGCAACCGAGCCTCAACAGTATATTGCACATTAATGGATTTCACTGCCCAGCTTGCTTCTGCCCGACTTCAATGCCCACATTCTTGCGCCATCCGTATTGAATCTTGTGGTTGTGACACGGAATGGGAAGTTGTTATAGGGAAGTTGTTTCCATTAGCCGGGGAGACTAGGACCCGGGGGCACAGCCTTAGAATAAAAGGGAGTCACTTTGGAACAGAGATGAGGAGAAATGTCTTCAGCCAGAGAGTGGTGGGTCTGTGGAATTCATTGCCACAGAGGGCGGTGGAGGCCGGGACATTGAGTGTCTTTAAGACAGAAGTTGATAAATTCTTGATTTCTCGAGGAATTAAGGGCTATGGAGAGAGAGCGGATAAATGGAGTTGAAATCAGCCATGATTGAATGGTGGAGTGGACTCGATGGGCCGAATGACCTTACTTCCACTCCTATGTCTTATGGTCTTATGGAATGGGAGCAGTGGGCTGGTACTTTATTGTTTGCCCCTTCCCAGTCATAGAATCATAGAATTTACAATGCAGAAGGAGGCCATTCAGCCCATCGTGTCTGCACCGGCCCTTGTAAAGAGCATCCTACTTAAACCCACTCCTCCACCCCATCCCCATAACCCAGTAACCCAACGTAACCTTTTGGACACACAGGGACAAATTATCACGGCTAATCCACCTTCCCTGTACATCTTTGGACACGAAGGGACGATTTAGCATGGCCAATCCACCTAACCTGTACACCTTTGGACACTAAGGGACAGTTTAACATGGCCAATCCACCTAACCTGCACATCTTTGGACACTAAGGGACAATTTAACATGGCCAATCCACCTAACCTGCACATCTTTGGACACTAAGGGACAATTTAGCATGGCCAATCCACCTAACCTGCACATCTTTGGACACTAAGGGACAATTTAGCATGGCCAATCCACCTAACCTGCACATCTTTGGACACTAAAGGACAATTTAGCATGGCCAATCCACCTAACCTGCACATCTTTGGACACTAAGGGACAATTTAACATGGCCAATCCACCTAACCTGCACATCTTTGGGCACTGAGGGACAATTTAACATGGCCAATCCACCTCACCTGCACATCTTTGAAAACTAAGGGACAATTTAGCATGGCCAATCCACCTAACCTGTACATCTTTGGACACTAAGGGACAATTCAACATGGCCAATCCACCTAACCTGCACATCTTTGGACACTAATGGACAATTTAGCATGGCCAATCCACCTAACCTGCACATCTTTGGACACTAATGGACAATTTAGCATGGCCAATCCACCTAACCTGTACATCTTTGGACACTAAGGGACAATTTAACATGGCCAATCCACCTAACCTGTACATCTTTGGACACTAAGGGACAATTTAACATGGCCAATCCACCTAACCTGCACATCTTTGGACACTAAGGGACAATTGATCATGGCCAATCCACCTAACCTGCACATCTTTGGACACTAAGGGACAATTGATCATGGCCAATCCACCTAACCTGCACATCTTTGGACACTAAGGGACAATTTTGCATGGCCAATCCACCTAACCTGTACATCTTTGGACACTAAGCGACAATTTAACATGGCCAATCCACCTAACCTGCACATCTTTGGACACTAAGGGGCAATTTATCATGGCCAATCCACCTAACCTGTACATCTTTGGACACTAAGGGACAATTGATCATGGCCAATCCACCTAAACTGCAGATCTTTGGACACTAAGGGGCAATTTAACACGGCCAATCCACCTAACCTGCACATCTTTGGACACTAAGGGACAATTTAACATGGCCATTCCACCTAACCTGCACATCTTTGGACACTAAGGGACAATTTAGCATGGCCAATCCACCTAACCTGCACGTCTTTGGACACTAAGCGACAATTTAACATGGCCAATCCACCTAACCTGTACATCTTTGGACACTAAGGGACAATTTAACATGGCCATTCCACCTAACGTGCACATCTTTGGACACTAAGGGACAATTTAACATGGCCAATCCACCTAACCTGCACGTCTTTGGACACTAAGCGACAATTTAACATGACCAATCCACCTAACTTGCACATCTTTGGACACTAAGGGACAATTTAGCATGGCCAATCCACCTAACCTGGACATCTTTGGACACTAAGGGACAATTTATCATGGCCAATCCACCTAACCTGTACATCTTTGGACACTAAGGGACAATTTAACACGGCCAATCCACCTAACCTGTACATCTTTGGACACTAAGGGACAATTTAACACGGCCAATCCACCTAACCTGTACATCTTTGGACACTAAGGGACAATTTATCACGGCCAATCCACCTAACCTGTACATCTTTGGACACTGAGGGACAATTTAACACGGCCAATCCACCTAACCTGCACATCTTTGGACACTAAGGGACAATTTATCATGGCCAATCCACCTAACCTGCACATCTTTGGACACTAAGGGACAATTGATTATGGCCAATCCACCTAACCTGCACATCTTTGAATTGATGTCAGGTGACATTGAGCCAACTTTAGCGCCCCTTCTCCGCTCTGGTTAAAATCAGCCAATGCAGTCTGGACTGGGAATGGATCCCGTCACCTTGTTGGTTTGACTCGTTTCCAGAAAGGAACTGAAGACACCTCGGGAGGTGGATTTGTAATTTCGCCGCTTGCTGCTTGGACATTGAACCTGATGTGGAAATGTGGAGGTGTGCAGAGAATGCAGATTTTTTTAACCTCTGCGTTACATCCGGTTGTCGAGGTAGATCTGTCGACCAGGACCTCTTTGGTAGCCTCCTCTCCTCACTGCTTATTTCCATTTGTTCACATAGCGCACGGTTCAGAAAAATGCCAAGTATGTCTGCCTCGCAAATAAAGACTGCCCTGTAGATAAACGGCGACGGAATCGATGCCAGTTTTGCCGATTTCAGAAGTGCCTTGCTGTGGGTATGGTAAAAGAAGGTAAGCATTTGGACACTTCAATTTATATATATATATTTGTTTATACATAGTATTGTTGTTAGTCAACCATTATTTCACTCGTCACATCTGCCTCTCAATTATCAATTTTAGTCACCAGTATGATTAATTTTACTGAAATGTAAGATATAATTGAAAACAAATATAATACAAAAATAAGGTATGTTTGCCCTTGAGAATGCAAGTCAGCTCTTCACATATTCCCTGGAGGTATTCATGCAATGGGGAAGTGACAGTTTCAAAATCTGTTCCCTCCCACCCCTTACTATCATCTGTTAGGGTCTGTCCCACATACCTCTCTGGTAAGTTACTGATCTATGCTTTAGTGGCTTGCTTTCAAAAATCACTGTACTTATTAACATACGAATTGAGACAAAGGCTATTCAAAGCAGGGTTACCAGAACCATGTGAGTAGAAATGGGGAAAAGGCGACGAGGAGGTGAACTTTCAGCAGATGGATTTGGTAGCGATAACCAAAAAAGCACTGGTAAAGCCACAAAACATTGGGCTGGGCACCCTGAAGATAAGTATGCCACAGATAGGGCATGTAAAGGGTATTCATTCCAGTTAAAGATGAACGTAGGAGCAGAAAGAGGCCCTTTGGTCCCTTGAGCCTGTTCTGCCATTCGATTTGATCATGGCTGATCTGTATCTTTCCTCCATCTAATCCGCCTTGATTCAGTAAATTCTTAAATGCCTCCCCCAACAAAAATCTGTCAACCTTAGTTTAGATGTTTTTTCCAGCCTGGAAGCTTCCAAAGCAATTGGATTAGAATTTTTTCCTACAGATTAAAACTACTGAGAGGTATTTTGTTCCTTTTGAAGTAACGCCTGACCAACGAGCTTCTGGAAAACATACTTTGTCAAAGCTTAACAGATCCATTACCAACCAGGGTAATGGCTACATGACAGTTGCCACATTGGCAATGCTCTTCCTTAAATATTTGAACTGTTCAAAACTGAATGTTGTTATTGTGGTAATCCTGGTGAACACACCGTTTTAGGATTTCCTCCTCCACAGCTGGTCTCCACATGCAACGTTTGTCTATCCCACGTTCAGGCCTTTGGCACCTTTGAGGAACTTTTCTAATGTCTAGAAAAGGCCAGTAGCGGGCGGGATTCTCTGTTCCCGCAGCCGGCCAATGGGGTTTCCCATTGTGGGCCACCCCAAGCCGTCGGGAAACCCATGGGCGTGGGTGCATTGCCAGCGGGGCAGAGGATTCTGCCGACTGAGAATCCCGCAGGTCATTGCCTCTATAACTAAACCAAAAACAGAGGATTGCTGGACAAATGGATAAAGCGTTGGTCCTCTAATATGGTCATTTTGGCTCTGGTCTCCTCCCCACTGTCATTCCTCTTCTTTTGCCTTTTCTGGTGGCTGGGACAGTTCACGTGTTGTTCAATTCCAGAGCTCAGAGCTGATGACAGTGAAAGCAGAAATTCATGGAAGAGCTTCTTCTTGGCATGGGGAGAATGCCGGCATGGCTTCCAGTCAATGTCTTTCTGAAGTTCAGGCTTTCGTTTTGGTACTTCTCCCTTCTAGTCTTGAGATGGTTTCCTCTGGGACGGTTTTCTACCTTCTCTGCAGACTCTGCATCATTTCAGGTTCACAGCAAAGGATGTGCCAGACACTCACTGCTTCCAGAATGATAGAGCAGTTATTCCATTTCAACAAGCAGGAGAGAGAGAGAGAGCGATCCGTTCACTTCCAGGGTCTAACCGCCTCTGCCGAGTTCTCTCAGAAAGCATCACGCAGGAACCAATCACTGACCGTTGTTAGACAGAACGTTGTTCCTGGCTAACTCACTGATCGCCAGTTAACCAATCAAACCAACTCTCTCCAAACCTGGGGTGAGATTCTCCGGAAACGGCGCGATGTCCGCCGACTGGCGCCCAAAACGGCGCCAATCAGACGGGCATCGCGCTGCCCCAAAGGTGCGGAATGCTCCGCATCTTTGGGGGCCGAGCCCCAACATTGAGGGGCTAGGTCGGCGCCGGACAAATTTCCGCCCCGCCAGCTGGCGGAAACGGCCTTTGTTGCCCCGCCAGCTGGCGCGGAAATGACATCTCCGGGCGGCGCATGCGCGGGAGCGTCAGCGGCCGCTGACAGCATTCCCGCGCATGCGCAGTGGGGAGAGTCTCTTCCGCCTCCGCCATGGTGGAGGCCGTAGCGGAGGCGGAAGGGAAAGAGTGCCCCCACGGCACAGGCCCGCCCACGGATCGGTGGGCCCCGATCGCGGGCCAGGCCACCGTGGGGGCACCCCCCGGGGTCAGATCGCCCTGCACCCCCCCAGGATCCCGGAGCCCGCCCGCGCCGCCTTGTCCCGCCGGTAAGGTAGGTGGTTCAATTTACGCTGGCGGGACAGGCATTTTAGCAGCGGGACTTCAGCCCATCCGGGCCGGAGAATCGCGTGGGGGGGCCCGCCAACCGGCGCGGCGCGATTCCCGCCCCCGCCGAATCTCCGGTGCCGGAGACTTCGCCAACTGGCGGGGGCGGGATTCACGCAGCCCCCGGCGATTCTCCGACCCGGCGGGGGGTCAGAGAATCTCGCCCCATGTTCCTAAGATCCACTCGGTGCCGAGGAGTCTGGATTCTCTTCTCCAAAATGCAAAACCTGGGAACACAGTGGACTGGATTCTCCGTTTGAGAGACTAAGTCCCCACGCCGGCGTGAAAACGGTGGTGTTTTACCCAGGAAAACTGGCGCAAAACGGCCACTGATTCGCCGTTTTACTGAGGGCCAGCAGGGAGGCAGCAACAAGCTCCCAATGGCCTAAGGCCGTGGATACATGGCACGGCGTACTCCTAGAGTACGCCGCTTTTCAGGGGGCAGAGCATCGCAAAAGCGGCGGCACCTCCGATTGTGGGGTCATCGGGGATGCTCCGCCCCCTTGCTGAACGCAATTTTGGCGTCGGGGAGCGGAGAATCCAGCCCACTTGTACTGGCAAGCAGGCTGTTTCAACCTCGAGTCTTCTGCTTAACGGAACATCCCGATTCTGGGTCCATGGACCAAAATAATAACAAATATTTCGCAACAAAGGAAATAAACATGATGGACTCTTACACCGAGGACAAATAACCTGGGGATAAATTAACAAATAAAATGCTCGTAGAATATTTAGGTTCTCACACACTGACGGTACAACATTAGATGGAAGCTCCTGTCCATGTGGTCACCGTTACGGATTGGGCTCTCTTAGCTACGTTTGCTCCTGTCCAATATAAAAACCAGCTCCGAGAGGCAAGCCCAAGCCCACCTTTGAACTGAAGACTGGTCTTGGGCACAAAATAATCTGGGACCACGTTGCCCTTCCTGAGCAATGAACCTTTCTTGTTGTTAATAAACTCATTAAAATTAGTATCAGCCAACTCATACTTACCAGGTCCCCTCAATAGGTGGGCGAACAACATCTTGAAAGACTAGGCCGTGACTTTCCATTGGCTGACGCCGAAATTGGAAAACGTGTTTGGGCGGAGAACAGGTTCCGATGTTAAAACCATGGTCGATCTGACGGCAAATCGCAATTCTCCGTCACCTCGACAGCGGCGTCAACGCGTTCCGGAATGCACGTACAGTAAACACCGTTTGCATATCATTAGCGGGCCCGACCCGGTATTCCCCGGGTCCTCCGCGATTCTCCGCCTCCGATGGGCGGAGTTCCCGTCGGCGAGGTTCACTTGTGCGGAACACCGTGAAACCGGCGCCGTGGCTGCAGAGGGAGAGCGAGGGGGGGTGCGGAGAGTGCGCAACATCGCCATAGTTTGCTGATAGTCGTGCCGCTGGCCGGGGGGCTTCTGCCAGGGCCGGGGGGCTTCTGCCAGGGCCGGGGAGTACATAGACATAGAACAGTACGGCACAGAACAGGCCCTTCGGCCCTCGATGTTGTGCCGAGCATTGTCCGAAACCAAGATCAAGCTATCCCACTCCCTGTCATTCTGGTGTGCTCCATGTGCCTATCCAATAACCGCTTGAAAATTCCGAAAGTGTCCGACTCCACTATCACAGCAGGCAGTCCATTCCACACCCTAACCACTCTCTGAGTAAAGAACCTACCTCGGACATCCCTCCTATATCTCCCACCCTGAACCTTATAGTTATGCCCCCTTGTAACAGCTACATCCACCCGAGGAAATAGTCTCTGAACGTCCACTCTATCTAACCCCCTCATCATCTTATAAACCTCTATTAAGTTGCCTCTCACCCTCCTCCGCTCCAAAGAGAAAAGCCCTAGCTCCCTCAACCTTTCCTCACAAGACCTATCCTGCAAACCAGGCAGCATCCTGGTAAATCTCCTTTGCACCCTTTCCAATGCTTCCACATCCTTCCTATAGTGAGGTGACCAGAACTGCACACAATACTCCAAATGTGGTCTCACCAGGGTCCTGTACAGTTGCAGCATAACCCCGCAGCTCTTAAACTCAAGCCCCCTGTTAATAAACGCAAACACACTATAGGCCTTCTTCACGGCTCTATCCACTTGAGTGGCAATCTTCAGAGATCTGTGGACATGAACTCCAAGATCTCTCTGTTCCTCCACATTCCTCAGAACCCTGCCGTTGACCCTGTAATCCGCATTCAAATTTTTTCTACCAAAATGAATCACCTCACACTTATCAGGGTTAAATTCCATCTGCCATTTTTCGGCCCAGCTCTGCATCCTATCAATGTCTCTTTGCAGCCTACAACAGCCCTCCACCTCATCCACTACTCCACCAATCTTGGTGTCATCAGCAAATTTACTGACCCACACTTCAGCCCCCTCCTCCAAGTCATTGATAAAAATCACAAATAGCAGAGGACCCAGCACTGATCCCTGTGGTACACCGCTGGTAACTGGTCTGAATATTTTCCATCCACCACCACCCTCTGTCTTCTATGTGATAGCCAGTTACTTATCCAATTGGCCAAATTTCCCTCTATCCCACACCTCCTTACTTTCTTCATGAGCCGACCATGGGGAACCTTATCAAACGCCTTACTAAAATCCATGTATACCACATCGACTGCTCTACCTTCATCTACACCCTTAGTTACCTCCTCAAAGAATTCAATCAAATTTGTGCGGCAAGACCTACCCTTCACAAATCCGTGTTGACTATCCCGGATTAAGCTGCATCTTTCCAAATGGTCATAAATCCTATCCCTCAGGACCTTTTCCATTATCTTCCCGACCACCGAAGTAAGACTAACTGGCCTATAATTACCAGGGTCATTCCTATTCCCTTTCTTGAACAGAGGAACAACATTTGCCACTCTCCAGTCCTCTGGCACTATCCCCGTGGACAGTGAGGACACAAAGATCAAAGCCAAAGGCTCTGCAATCTCATCCCTTGCCTCCCAAAGAATCCTTGGGAATATCCCATCTGGCCCAGGGGACTTGTCGACCCTCAGGTTTTTCAAAATTGCGAATACATCCTTCCTCAAAACATCTGCTTTCTCCAGTCTACCCGCCTGAATCACACTCTCATCCTCAAAAACATGGCCCCTCTCCTTTGTGAACACTGAAGAAAAGTATTCATTCAACGCCTCTCCTATTTCTTCTGACTCCATGCACAAGTTCCCACCACTGTCCTTGACCGGCCCTACCCTCACCCTGGTCATTCTTTTATTTCTCACATAGGAGTAAAAAGCCTTGGGGTTTTTCTTGATCCGACCCGCGAAGGACTTCTCATGCCCCCTCCTAGCTCTCCTAAGCCCTTTTTTCAGCTCATTCCTTGCTACCTTGTAACCCTCAAGTGTGGGGTTGGCCAGGAGGTGGGCTGTGGGGTCGGGGTGGACGGGCACGGAACACCATTGCCGCAGCCGGCAAGGCAGCTATGCAGCTGCGCACACCGCTGACTGCCCGCTGTCAACTTAGGGTCACAGGTCGTATGCGTGTCCCCCCAGGCCTCCCCTCTAGGTGCCCTCTGGCCCCAGCCGGCCTATCAGCTTTATGGGCGCGCTCCACCACAACCAGTGCTGGGATGAGTGTGTGTGGGGAGTGTAATGTGTGTGTGCGGCTGGGATGAGTGTGTGTGGTGAGTGTAATGTGTGTGTGCGGCTGGGATGAGTGTGTGTGGGGAGTGTAATGTGTGTGTGCGGCTGGGATGAGTGTGTGTGGGGAGTGTAATGTGTGTATGCGGCTGGGCTGAGTGTGTGTGGGGAGTGTAATGTGTGTGTGAGGCTGGGATGAGTGTGTGTGGGGAGTGTAATGTGTGTGTGTGGCTGGGATGAGTGTGTGTGGGGAGTGTAATGTGTGTGTGTGGCTGGGATGAGTGTGTGTGGGGAGTGTAATGTGTGTGTGCGGCTGGGTTGAGTGTGTGTGGGGAATGTAATGTGTGTATGCGGCTGGGATGAGTGTGTGTGGGGAGTGTAATGTGTCTGTGCGGCTGGGATGAGTGTGTGTGGGGAGTGTAATGTGTGTGTGCGGCTGGGATGAGTGTGTGTGGTGAGTGTAATGTGTGTGTGCGGCTGGGATGAGTGTGTGTGGGGAGTGTAATGTGTGTGTGCGGCTGGGATGAGTGTGTGTGGGGAGTGTAATGTGTGTATGCGGCTGGGCTGAGTGTGTGTGGGGAGTGTAATGTGTGTGTGAGGCTGGGATGAGTGTGTGTGGGGAGTGTAATGTGTGTGTGTGGCTGGGATGAGTGTGTGTGGGGAGTGTAATGTGTGTGTGTGGCTGGGATGAGTGTGTGTGGGGAGTGTAATGTGTGTGTGTGGCTGGGATGAGTGTGTGTGGGGAGTGTAATGTGTGTGTGTGGCTGGGATGAGTGTGTGTGGGGAGTGTAATGTGTGTGTGCGGCTGGGATGAGTGTGTGTGGGGAGTGTAATGTGTGTGTGTGGCTGGGATGAGTGTGTGTGGGGAGTGTAATGTGTGTGTGTGGCTGGGATGAGTGTGTGTGGGGAGTGTAATGTGTGTGTGCGGCTGGGATGAGTGTGTGTGGGGAGTGTAATGTGTGTGTGTGGCTGGGATGAGTGTGTGTGGGGAGTGTAATGTGTGTGTGCGGCTGGGGTGAGTGTGTGTGGGGAGTGTAATGTGTCTGTGTGGCTGGGATGAGTGTGTGTGGGGAGTGTAATGTGTGTGTGGCTGGGATGAGTGTGTGTGGGGAGTGTAATGTGTGTGTGCGGCTGGGATGAGTGTGTGTGGGGAGTGTAATGTGTGTGCGGCTGGGATGAGTGTGTGTGGGGAGTGTAATGTGTGTGTGCGGCTGGGATGAGTGTGTGTGGGGAGTGTAATGTGTGTGTGCGGCTGGGATGAGTGTGTGTGGGGAGTGTAATGTGTGTGTGCGGCTGGGATGAGTGTGTGTGGTGAGTGTAATGTGTGTGTGCGGCTGGGATGAGTGTGTGTGGGGAGTGTAATGTGTGTGTCCGGCTGGGATGCGTGTGTGTGGGGAGTGTAATGTGTGTGTGCGGCTGGGGTGAGTGTGTGTGGGGAGTGTAATGTGTGTGTGCGGCTGGGGTGAGTGTGTGTGGGGAGTGTAATGTGTGTGTGCGGCTGGGATGAGTGTGTGTGGGGAGTGTAATGTGTGTGTGTGGCTGGGATGAGTGTGTGTGGGGAGTGTAATGTGTGTATGTGGCTGGGATGAGTGTGTGGGGTGTGTAATGTGTCTGTGTGGCTGGGGTGAGTGTGTGTGGGGAGTGTAATGTGTGTGTGCGGCTGGGATGAGTGTGTGTGGGGAGTGTAATGTGTATGTGCGGCTGGGATGCGTGTGTGTGGGGAGTGTAATGTGTGTGTGCGGCTGGGGTGAGTGTGTGTGAGGAGTGTAATGTGTGTGTGTGGCTGGGATGAGTGTGTGTGGGGAGTGTAATGTGTGTGTGGCTGGGATGAGTGTGTGTGGGGAGTGTAATGTGTGTGCGTGGCTGGCATGAGTGTGCGTGGGGAATGTAATGTGTGTGTGCGGCTGGGATGAGTGTGTGTGGGGAGTGTAATGTGTGTGTGCGGCTGGGATGAGTGAGTGTGAGGAGTTTAATGTGTGTGTGCGGCTGGGATGAGTGTGTGTGGGGACTGTAATGTGTGTGTGTGGCTGGGATGGGTGTGTGTGGGGAATGTAATGTGTGTATGCGGCTGGGATGAGTGTGTGTGGGGAGTGTAATGTGTCTGTGCGGCTGGGATGAGTGTGTGTGGGGAGTGTAATGTGTGTGTGCGGCTGGGATGAGTGTGTGTGGGGAGTGTAATGTGCGTGTGCGGCTGGGATGAGTGTGTGTGGGGAGTGTAATGTGTCTGTGCGGCTGGGTTGAGTGTGTGTGGGGAGTGTAATGTGTGTATGCGGCTGGGATGAGTGTGTGTGGGGAGTGTAATGTGTGTGTGCGGCTGGGATGAGTGTGTGTGGGGAGTGTAATGTGTGTGTGCGGCTGGGATGAGTGTGTGTGGGGAGTGTAATGTGGCTGTGCGGATGGGTTGAGTGTGTGTGGGGAGTGTAATGTGTGTATGCAGCTGGGATGAGTGTGTGTGGGGAGTGTAATGTGTGTGTGCGGCTGCGATGACTGTGTGTGGGGAGTGTAATGTGTCTGTGCGGCTGGGTTGAGTGTGTGTGGGGAGTGTAATGTGTGTATGCGGCTGGGATGAGTGTGTGTGGGGAGTGTAATGTGTGTGCGCGGCTGGGATGAGTGTGTGTGGGGAGTGTAATGTGTCTGTGCGGCTGGGTTGAGTGTGTGTGGGGAGTGTAATGTGTGTATGCGGCTGGGATGAGTGTGTGTGGGGAGTGTAATGTGTGTGTGCGGCTGGGATGAGTGTGTGTGGGGAGTGTAATGTGTGCGTGCGGCTGGGATGAGTGTGTTGGGGAGTGTAATGTGTGTGTGCGGCTGGGATGAGCGTGTGTGGGGAGTGTAATGTGTGTATGCGGCTGGGATGAGTGTGTGGGGAGTGTAATGTGTCTGTGTGGCTGGGATGAGTGTGTGTGGGGAGTGTAATGTGTGTGTGCGGCTGGGATGAGTGTGTGTGGGGAGTGTAATGTGTATGTGCGGCTGGGATGCGTGTGTGTGGGGAGTGTAATGTGTGTGTGTGGCTGGGATGAGTGTGTGTGGGGAGTGTAATGTGTCTGTGCGGCTGGGTTGAGTGTGTGTAGGGAATGTAATGTGTGTATGCGGCTGGGATGAGTGTGTGTGGGGAGTGTAATGTGTCTGTGCGGCTGGGATGAGTGTGTGTGGGGAGTGTAATGTGTGTGTGCGGCTGGGATGAGTGTGTGTGGGGAGTGTAATGTGCGTGTGCGGCTGGGATGAGTGTGTGTGGGGAGTGTAATGTGTCTGTGCGGCTGGGTTGAGTGTGTGTGGGGAGTGTAATGTGTGTATGCGGCTGGGATGAGTGTGTGTGGGGAGTGTAATGTGTGTGTGCGGCTGGGATGAGTGTGTGTGGGGAGTGTAATGTGTGTGTGCGGCTGGGATGAGTGTGTGTGGGGAGTGTAATGTGGCTGTGCGGCTGGGTTGAGTGTGTGTGGGGAGTGTAATGTGTGTATGCGGCTGGGATGAGTGTGTGTGGGGAGTGTAATGTGTGTGTGCGGCTGCGATGACTGTGTGTGGGGAGTGTAATGTGTCTGTGCGGCTGGGTTGAGTGTGTGTGGGGAGTGTAATGTGTGTATGCGGCTGGGATGAGTGTGTGTGGGGAGTGTAATGTGTGTGTGCGGCTGCGATGAGTGTGTGTGGGGAGTGTAATGTGTCTGTGCGGCTGGGTTGAGTGTGTGTGGGGAGTGTAATGTGTGTATGCGGCTGGGATGAGTGTGTGTGGGGAGTGTAATGTGTGTGTGCGGCTGCGATGAGTGTGTGTGGGGAGTGTAATGTGTCTGTGCGGCTGGGTTGAGTGTGTGTGGGGAGTGTAATGTGTGTATGCGGCTGGGATGAGTGTGTGTGGGGAGTGTAATGTGTGTGTGCGGCTGGGATGAGTGTGTGTGGGGAGTGTAATGTGTGTGTGTGGCTGGGATGAGTGTGTGTGGGGAGTGTAATGTGTGTGTGCGGCTGGGATGAGCGTGTGTGGGGAGTGTAATGTGTGTATGCTGCTGGGATGAGTGTGTGGGGAGTGTAATGTGTCTGTGTGGCTGGGATGAGTGTGTGTGGGGAGTGTAATGTGTGTATGCGGCTGGGATGAGTGTGTGTGGGGAGTGTAATGTGTGTGTGCGGCTGGGATGAGTGTGTGTGGGGAGTGTAATGTGTGTGTGCGGCTGGGATGAGTGTGTGTGGGGAGTGTAATGTGGCTGTGCGGCTGGGTTGAGTGTGTGTGGGGAGTGTAATGTGTGTATGCGGCTGGGATGAGTGTGTGTGGGGAGTGTAATGTGTGTGTGCGGCTGCGATGACTGTGTGTGGGGAGTGTAATGTGTCTGTGCGGCTGGGTTGAGTGTGTGTGGGGAGTGTAATGTGTGTATGCGGCTGGGATGAGTGTGTGTGGGGAGTGTAATGTGTCTGTGCGGCTGGGTTGAGTGTGTGTGGGGAGTGTAATGTGTGTATGCGGCTGGGATGAGTGTGTGTGGGGAGTGTAATGTGTGTGTGCGGCTGCGATGAGTGTGTGTGGGGAGTGTAATGTGTCTGTGCGGCTGGGTTGAGTGTGTGTGGGGAGTGTAATGTGTGTATGCGGCTGGGATGAGTGTGTGTGGGGAGTGTAATGTGTGTGTGCGGCTGGGATGAGTGTGTGTGGGGAGTGTAATGTGTGTGTGTGGCTGGGATGAGTGTGTGTGGGGAGTGTAATGTGTGTGTGCGGCTGGGATGAGCGTGTGTGGGGAGTGTAATGTGTGTATGCTGCTGGGATGAGTGTGTGGGGAGTGTAATGTGTCTGTGTGGCTGGGATGAGTGTGTGTGGGGAGTGTAATGAGTGTGTGCGGCTGGGATGAGTGTGTGTGGGGTGTGTAATGTGTCTGTGGCTGGGGTGAGTGTGTGTGGGGAGTGTAATGTGTGTGTGCGGCTGGGATGAGTGTGTGTGGGGAGTGTAATGTGTATGTGCGGCTGGGATGCGTGTGTGTGGGGAGTGTAATGTGTGTGTGCGGCTGGGGTGAGTGTGTGTGGGGAGTGTAATGTGTGTGTGTGGCTGGGATGAGTGTGTGTGGGGAGTGTAATGTGTGTGTGTGGCTGGGATGAGTGTGTGTGGGGTGTGTAATGTGTGTGTGCGGCTGGGATGAGTGTGTGTGGGGAGTGTAATGTGTGTGTGTGGCTGGGATTTGTGTGTGGGGAGTGTAATGTGTATGTGCGGCTGGGATGAGTGTGTGTGGGGAGTGTAATGTGTGTGTGTGGCTGGGATTTGTGTGTGTGGGGAGTGTAATGTGTATGTGCGGCTGAGATGAGTGTGTGTGGGGAGTGTAATGTGTGTGTGCGGCTGGGATGAGTGTGTGTGGGGAGTGTAATGTGTGTGTGCGGCTGGCATGAGTGTGTGTGGGGAGTGTAATGTGTGTGTGCGGCTGGGATGAGTGTGTGTGGGGAGTGTAATGTGTGTGTGCGGCTGGGATGAGTGTGTGTGGTGAGTGTCATGTGTGTGCGGCTGGGATGAGTGTGTGTGGGGAGTGTAATGTGTGTGTGCGGCTGGGATGAGTGTGTGTTGGGAGTGTAATGTGTGTGTGCGGCTGGGATGAGTGAGTGTGGGGAGTGTAATGTGTGTGTGCGGCTGGGATGAGTGTGTGTGGGGAGTGTAATGTGTGTGTGCGGCTGGGATGAGTGTGTGTGGGGAGTGTAATGTGTGTGTGTGGCTGGGATTTGTGTGTGTGGGGAGTGTAATGTGTATGTGCGACTGAGATGAGTGTGTGTGGGGAGTGTAATGTGTGTGTGTGGCTGGGATGAGTGTGTGTGGGGAGTGTAATGTGTGGGGAGTGTAATGTGTGTGTGCGGCTGGGATGAGTGTGTGTGGGGAGTGTAATGTGTGTGTGCGGCTGGGATGAGTGTGTGTGGGGAGTGTAATGTGTGTGTGCGGCTGGGATGAGTGTGTTGGGGAGTGTAATGTGTGTGTGCGGCTGGGATGAGCATGTGTGGGGAGTGTAATGTGTGTATGCGGCTGGGATGAGTGTGTGTGGGAAGTGTAATGTATCTGTGTGGCTGGGATGAGTGTGTGTGGGGAGTGTAATGTGTCTGTGTGGCTGGGGTGAGTGTGTGTGGGGAGTGTAATGTGTCTGTGTGGCTGGGGTGAGTGTGTGTGGGGAGTGTAATGTGTGTGTGCGGCTGGGATGAGTGTGTGAGGGGAGTGTAATGTGTGTGTGCGGCTGGGATGAGTGTGTGTGGGGAGTGTAATGTGTATGTCCGGCTGGGATGCATGTGTGTGGGGAGTGTAATGTGTGTGTGCGGCTGGGGTGAGTGTGTGTGGGGAGTGTAATGTGTGTGTGCGGCTGGGGTGAGTGTGTGTGGGGAGCGTAATGTGTGTGTGCGGCTGGGATGAGTGTGTGTGGGGAGCGTAATGTGTGTGTGCGGCTGGGATGAGTGTGTGTGGGGAGTGTAATGTGTATGTGCGGCTGGGATGCGTGTGTGTGGGGAGTGTAATGTGTGTGTGCGGCTGGGGTGAGTGTGTGTGGGGAGTGTAATGTGTGTGTGCGGCTGGGGTGAGTGTGTGTGGGGAGTGTAATGTGTGTGTGCGGCTGGGATGAGTGTGTGTGGGGAGTGTAATGTGTGTGTGTGGCTGGGATGAGTGTGTGTGGGGAGTGCAATGTGTGTGTGCGGCTGGGATGAGTGTGTGTGGGGAGTGTAATGTGTGTGTGCGGCTGGGATGAGTGTGTGTGGGGAGTGTAATGTGTGTGTGTGGCTGGGATTTGTGTGTGTGGGGAGTGTAATGTGTATGTGCGGCTGGGATGAGTGTGTGTGGGGAGTGTAATGTGTGTGTGTGGCTGGGATTTGTGTGTGTGGGGAGTGTAATGTGTATGTGCGGCTGAGATGACTGTGTGTGGGGAGTGTAATGTGTGTGTGTGGCTGGGATGAGTGTGTGTGGGGAGTGTAATGTGTGTGTGTGGCTGGGATGAGTGTGTGTGGGGAGTGTAATGTGTGTGTGCGGCTGGGATGAGTGTGTGTGCGGAGTGTAATGTGTGTGTGCGGCTGGGATGAGTGTGTGTGGGGAGTGTAATGTGTGTCTGCGGCTGGGATGAGTGTGTGTGGGGAGTGTAATGTGTGTGTGCGGCTGGGATGAGTGTGTGTGGGGAGTGTAATGTGTGTGTGCGGCTGGGATGAGTGTGTGTGGGGAGTGTAATGTGTGTGTGCGGCTGGGATGAGTGTGTGTGGGGAGTGTAATGTGTGTGTGTGGCTGGGATGAGTGTGTGTGGGGAGTGTAATGTGTGTGTGCGGCTGGGATGAGTGTGTGTGGGGAGTGTAATGTGTGTGTGTGGCTGGGATTTGTGTGTGTGGGGAGTGTAATGTGTATGTGCGGCTGGGATGAGTGTGTGTGGGGAGTGTAATGTGTGTGTGTGGCTGGGATTTGTGTGTGTGGGGAGTGTAATGTGTATGTGCGGCTGAGATGAGTGTGTGTGGGGAGTGTAATGTGTATGTGTGGCTGGGATGAGTGTGTGTGGGGAGTGTAATGTGTGTGTGTGGCTGGGATGAGTGTGTGTGGGGAGTGTAATGTGTGTGTGCGGCCGGGATGAGTGTGTGTGGGGAGTGTAATGTGTGTGTGTGGCTGGGATGAGTGTGTGTGGGGAGTGTAATGTGTGTGTGTGGCTGGGATGAGTGTGTGTGGGGTGTGTAATGTGTCTGTGTGGCTGGGGTGAGTGTGTGTGGGGAGTGTAATGTGTGTGTGCGGCTGGGATGAGTGTGTGGGGAGTGTAATGTGTATGTGCGGCTGCGATGCGTGTGTGTGGGGAGTGTAATGTGTGTGTGTGGCTGGGATGAGTGTGTGTGGGGAGTGTAATGTGTGTGTGCGGCTGGGATGAGTGTGTGTGGGGAGTGTAATGTGTGTGTATGGCTGGGATTTGTGTGTGTGGGGAGTGTAATGTGTATGTGCGGCTGAGATGAGTGTGTGTGGGGAGTGTAATGTGTGTGTGTGGCTGGGATGAGTGTGTGTGGGGAGTGTAATGTGTGTGTGTGGCTGGGATGAGTGTGTGTGGGGAGTGTAATGTGTGTGTGCGGCTGGGATGAGTGTGTGTGGGGAGTGTAATGTGTGTGTGCGGCTGGGATGAGTGTGTGTGGGGAGTGTAATGTGTGTGTGTGGCTGGGATTTGTGTGTGTGGGGAGTGTAATGTGTATGTGCGACTGAGATGAGTGTGTGTGGGGAGTGTAATGTCTGTGTGTGGCTGGGATGAGTGTGTGTGGGGAGTGTAATGTGTGTGTGCGGCTGGGATGAGTGTGTGTGGGGAGTGTAATGTGTGTGTGCGCGGCTGGGATGAGTGTGTGTGGGGAGTGTAATGTGTGTGTGCGGCTGGGATGAGTGTGTGTGGGGAGTGTAATGTGTGTGTGCGGCTGGGATGATTGTGTGTGGGGAGTGTAATGTGTGTGTGCGGCTGGGATGAGTGTGTGTGGGGAGTGTAATGTGTGTGTGCGGCTGGGATGAGTGTGTGTGGGGAGTGTAATGTGTGTGTGCGGCTGGGATGAGTGTGTGTGGGGAGTGTAATGTGTGTGTGTGGCTGGGATGAGTGTGTGTGGGGAGTGTAATGTGTGTGTGGCTGGGATGAGTGTGTGTGGGGAGTGTAATGTGTGTGTGGCTGGGATGAGTGTGTGTGGGGAGTGTAATGTGTGTGTGTGGCTGGGATGAGTGTGTGTGGGGAGTGTAATGTGTGTGTGGAGCTGGGATGAGTGTGTGTGGGGAGTGTAATGTGTGTGTGCGGCTGGGATGTGTGTGTGTGGGGAGTGTAATGTGTGTGTGCGGCTGGGATGAGTGTGTGTGGGGAGTGTAATGTGTGTGTGAGGCTGGGATGTGTGTGGGGAGTGTAATGTGTGTGTGTGGCTGGGATGAGTGTGTGTGGGGAGTGTAATGTGTGTGTGCGGCTGGGATGAGTGTGTGTGGGGAGTGTAATGTGTGTGTGAGGCTGGGATAAGTGTGTGTGGGGAATGTAATGTGTGTGTGCGGCTGGGATGTGTGTGTGTGGGGAGTGTAATGTGTGTGTGCGGCTGGGATGAGTGTCTGTGGGGAGTGTAATGTGTGTGCGCGGCTGGGATGAGTGTGTGTGGGGAGTGTAATGTGTGTGCGCGGCTGGGATGAGTGTGTGTGGGGAGTGTAATGTGTGTGTGCGTCTGGGGTGAGTGTGTGTGGGGAGTGTAATGTGTGTGTGCGGCTGGGATGAGTGTGTGTGAGGAGTGTAATGTGTGTGTGTGGCTGGGATGAGTGTGTGTGGGGGGTGTAATGTGTGCGTGCGGCTGGGATGAGTGTGTTGGGGAGTGTAATGTGTGTGTGCGGCTGGGATGAGTGTGTGTGGGGAGTGTAATGTGTGTGTGTGGCTGGGATGAGTGTGTGTGGGGGGTGTAATGTGTGCGTGCGGCTGGGATGAGTGTGTTGGGGAGTGTAATGTGTGTGTGCGGCGGGGATGAGCGTGTGTGGGGAGTGTAATGTGTGTATGCGGCTGGGATGAGTGTGTGTGGGGAGTGTAATGTGTCTGTGTGGCTGGGATGAGTGTGTGTGGGGAGTGTACTGAGTGTGTGCGGCTGGGATGAGTGTGTGTGGGGTGTGTAATGTGTCTGTGTGGCTGGGGTGAGTGTGTGTGGGGAGTGTAATGTGTGTGTGCGGCTGGGATGCGTGTGTGTGGGGAGTGTAATATGTGTGATCGGCTGGGGTGAGTGTGTGTGGGGAGTGTAATGTGTCTGTGTGGCTGGGGTGAGTGTGTGTGGGGAGTGTAATGTGTGTGTGCGGCTGGGATGCGTGTGTGTGGGGAGTGTAATATGTGTGTGCGGCTGGGGTGAGTGTGTGTGGGGAGTGTAATGTGTGTGTGCGGCTGGGGTGAGTGTGTGTGGGGAGTGTAATGTGTGTGTGCGGCTGGGATGAGTGTGTGTGGGGAGTGTAATGTGTGTGTGTGGCTGGGATGAGTGTGTGTGGGGAGTGTAATGTGTGTGTGTGGCTGGGATGAGTGTGTGGGGTGTGTAATGTGTCTGTGTGGCTGGGGTGAGTGTGTGTGGGGAGTGTAATGGGTGTGTGCGGCTGGGATGAGTGTGTGTGGGGAGTGTAATGTGTATGTGCGGCTGGGATGCGTGTGTGTGGGGAGTGTAATGTGTGTGTGCGGCTGGGGTGAGTGTGTGTGGGGAGTGTAATGTGTGTGTGCGGCTGGGGTGAGTGTGTGTGGGGAGTGTAATGTGTGTGTGCGGCTGGGATGAGTGTGTGTGGGGAGTGTAATGTGTGTGTGTGGCTGGGATGAGTGTGTGTGGGGAGTGCAATGTGTGTGTGTGGATGGGATGAGTGTGTGTGGGTGTGTAATGTGTGTGTGCGGCTGGGATGAGTGTGTGTGGGGAGTGTAATGTGTGTGTGTGGCTGGGATTTGTGTGTGTGGGGAGTGTAATGTGTCTGTGCGGCTGGGATGAGTGTGTGTGGGGAGTGTAATGTGTGTGTGTGGCTGGGATTTGTGTGTGTGGGGAGTGTAATGTGTATGTGCGGCTGAGATGAGTGTGTGTGGGGAGTGTAATGTGTGTGTGTGGCTGGGATGAGTGTGTGTGGGGAGTGTAATGTGTGTGTGTGGCTGGGATGAGTGTGTGGGGGGAGTGTAATGTGTGTGTGCGGCTGGGATGAGTGTGTGTGGGGAGTGTAATGTGTGTGTGCGGCTGGGATGAGTGTGTGTGGGGAGTGTAATGTGTGTGTGCGGCTGGGATGAGTCTGTGTGGGGAGTGTAATGTGTGTGTGCGGCTGGGATGAGTGTGTGTGGGGAGTGTAATGTGTGTGTGCGGCTGGGATGAGTGTGTGTGGGGAGTGTAATGTGTGTGTGTGGCTGGGATGTGAGTGTGTGGGGAGTGTAATGTGTGTGTGCGGCTGGGATGAGTGTGTGTGGGGAGTGTAATGTATGTGTGTGGCTGGGATGTGTGTGTGTGGGGAGTGTAATGTGTGTGTGCGGCAGGGATGAGTGTGTGTGGGGAGTGTAATGTGTGTGTGCGGCTGGGGTGAGTGTGTGTGGGGAGTGTAATGTGTGTGTGCGGCTGGGATGAGTGTGTGTGGGGAGTGTAATGTGTGTGTGTGTCTGGGATGAGTGTGTGTGGGGAGTGTAATGTGTGTGTGTGGCTGGGATGAGTGTGTGTGGGGTGTGTAATGTGTCTGTGTGGCTGTGGTGAGTGTGTGTGGGGAGTGTAATGTGTGTGTGCGCCTGGGATGAGTGTGTGGGGAGCGTAATGTGTATGTGCGGCTGGGATGCGTGTGTGTGGGGAGTGTAATGTGTGTGTGCGGCTGGGGTGAGTGTGTGTGGGGAGTGTAGTGTGTGTGGGGAGTGTAATGTGTGTGTGCGGCTGGGGTGAGTGTGTGTGGGGAGTGTAATGTGTGTGTGCGGCTGGGGTGAGTGTGTGTGGGGAGTGTAATGTGTGTGTGCGGCTGGGGTGAGTGTGTGTGGGGAGTGTAATGTGTCTGTGTGGCTGGGATGAGTGTGTGTGGGGAGTGTACTGAGTGTGTGCGGCTGGGATGAGTGTGTGTGGGGTGTGTAATGTGTCTGTGTGGCTGGGGTGAGTTTGTGTGGGGAGTGTAATGTGTGTGTGCGGCTGGGATGAGTGTGTGAGGGGAGTGTAATGTGTGTGTGCGGCTGGGATGAGTGTGTGTGGGGAGTGTAATGTGTGTGTCCGGCTGGAATGCGTGTGTGTGGGGAGTGTAATGTGTGTGTGCGGCTGGGGTGAGTGTGTGTGGGGAGTGTAATGTGTGTGTGCGGCTGGGGTGAGTGTGTGTGGGGAGTGTAATGTGTGTGTCCGGCTGGAATGCGTGTGTGTGGGGAGTGTAATGTGTGTGTGCGGCTGGGGTGAGTGTGTGTGGGGAGTGTAATGTGTGTGTGCGGCTGGGATGAGTGTGTGTGGGGAGTGTAATGTGTGTGTGTGGCTGGGATGAGTGTGTGTGGGGATTGTAATGTGTGTGTGTGGCTGGGATGAGTGTGTGGGGTGTGTAATGTGTCTGTGTGGCTGGGGTGAGTGTGTGTGGGGAGTGTAATGTGTGTGTGCGGCTGGGATGAGTGTGTGTGGGGAGTGTAATGTGTATGTGCGGCTGGGATGCGTGTGTGTGGGGAGTGTAATGTGTGTGTGCGGCTGGGGTGAGTGTGTGTGGGGAGTGTAATGTGTGTGTGCGGCTGGGGTGAGTGTGTGTGGGGAGTGTAATGTGTATGTCCGGCTGGGATGCATGTGTGTGGGGAGTGTAATGTGTGTGTGCGGCTGGGGTGAGTGTGTGTGGGGAGTGTAATGTGTGTGTGCGGCTGGGGTGAGTGTGTGTGGGGAGTGTAATGTGTGTGTGCGGCTGGGATGAGTGTGTGTGAGGAGTGTAATGTGTGTGTGTGGCTGGGATGAGTGTGTGTGGGGAGTGTAATGTGTGCGTGGCTGGGATGAGTGTGTGGGGTGTGTAATGTGTCTGTGTGGCTGGGGTGAGTGTGTGTGGGGAGCGTAATGTGTGTGTGCGGCTGGGATGAGTGTGTGTGGGGAGTGTAATGTGTATGTGCGGCTGGGATGCGTGTGTGTGGGGAGTGTAATGTGTGTGTGCGGCTGGGGTGAGTGTGTGTGGGGAGTGTAATGTGTGTGTGCGGCTGGGGTGAGTGTGTGTGGGGAGTGTAATGTGTGTGTGCGGCTGGGATGAGTGTGTGTGGGGAGTGTAATGTGTGTGTGTGGCTGGGATGAGTGTGTGTGGGGAGTGCAATGTGTGTGTGTGGCTGGGATGAGTGTGTGTGGGGAGTGTAATGTGTGTGCGGCTGGGATGAGTGTGTGTGGGGAGTGTAATGTGTGTGTGTGGCTGGGATTTGTGTGTGTGGGGAGTGTAATGTGTATGTGCGGCTGGGATGAGTGTGTGTGGGGAGTGTAATGTGTGTGTGTGGCTGGGATTTGTGTGTGTGGGGAGTGTAATGTGTATGTGCGGCTGAGATGAGTGTGTGTGGGGAGTGTAATGTGTGTGTGTGGCTGGGATGAGTGTGTGTGGGGAGTGTAATGTGTGTGTGTGGCTGGGATGAGTGTGTGTGGGGAGTGTAATGTGTGTGTGCGGCTGGGATGAGTGTGTGTGCGGAGTGTAATGTGTGTGTGCGGCTGGGATGAGTGTGTGTGGGGAGTGTAATGTGTGTGTGCGGCTGGGATGAGTGTGTGTGGGGAGTGTAATGTGTGTGTGCGGCTGGGATGAGTGTGTGTGGGGAGTGTAATGTGCGTGTGCGGCTGGGATGAGTGTGTGTGGGGAGTGTAATGTGTGTGTGTGGCTGGGATGTGAGTGTGTGGGGAGTGTAATGTGTGTGTGCGGCTGGGATGAGTGTGTGTGGGGAGTGTAATGTGTGTGTGTGGCTGGGATTTGTGTGTGTGGGGAGTGTAATGTGTATGTGCGGCTGGGATGAGTGTGTGTGGGGAGTGTAATGTGTGTGTGTGGCTGGGATTTGTGTGTGTGGGGAGTGTAATGTGTATGTGCGGCTGAGATGAGTGTGTGTGGGGAGTGTAATGTGTGTGTGTGGCTGGGATGAGTGTGTGTGGGGAGTGTAATGTGTGTGTGTGGCTGGGATGAGTGTGTGTGGGGAGTGTAATGTGTGTGTGCGGCTGGGATGAGTGTGTGTGCGGAGTGTAATGTGTGTGTGCGGCTGGGATGAGTGTGTGTGGGGAGTGTAATGTGTGTGTGCGGCTGGGATGAGTGTGTGTGGGGAGTGTAATGTGTGTGTGCGGCTGGGATGAGTGTGTGTGGGGAGTGTAATGTGCGTGTGCGGCTGGGATGAGTGTGTGTGGGGAGTGTAATGTGTGTGTGTGGCTGGGATGTGAGTGTGTGGGGAGTGTAATGTGTGTGTGCGGCTGGGATGAGTGTGTGTGGGGAGTGTAATGTGTGTGTGTGGCTGGGATTTGTGTGTGTGGGGAGTGTAATGTGTATGTGCGGCTGGGATGAGTGTGTGTGGGGAGTGTAATGTGTGTGTGTGGCTGGGATGAGTGTGTGTGGGGAGTGTAATGTGTGTGTGTGGCTGGGATGTGTGTGTGTTGGGAGTGTAATGTGTGTATGCGGCTGGGATGAGTGTGTGTGGGGAGTGTAATGTGTGTGTGCGGCTGTGGTGAGTGTGTGTGGGGAGTGTAATGTGTGTGTGCGGCTGGGATTTGTGTGTGTGGGGAGTGTAATGTGTATGTGCGGCTGGGATGAGTTTGTGTGGGGAGTGTAATGTGTGTGTGTGGCTGGGATGAGTGTGTGTGGGGAGTGTAATGTGTGTGTGTGGCTGGGATGTGTGTGTGTTGGGAGTGTAATGTGTGTATGCGGCTGGGATGAGTGTGTGTGGGGAGTGTAATGTGTGTGTGCGGCTGGGGTGAGTGTGTGTGGGGAGTGTAATGTGTGTGTGCGGCTGGGATGAGTGTGTGTGGGGAGTGTAATGTGTGTGTGTGGCTGGGATGAGTGTGTGTGGGGAGTGTAATGTGGGTGTGTGGCTGGGATGTGTGTGTGTTGGGAGTGTAATGTGTGTATGCGGCTGGGATGAGTGTGTGTGGGGAGTGTAATGTGTGTGCGCGGCTGGGGTGAGTGTGTGTGGGGAGTGTAATGTGTGTGTGCGGCTGGGATGAGTGTGTGTGGGGAGTGTAATGTGTGTGTGTGGCTGGGATGAGTGTGTGTGGGGAGTGTAATGTGTGTGTGCGGCTGGGATGAGTGTGTGTGGGGAATGTAATGTGTGTGCGCGTCTGGGGTGAGTGTGTGTGGGGAGTGTAATGTGTGTGCGCGGCTGGGATGAGTGTGTGTGGGGAGTGTAATGTGTGTGCGCGTCTGGGGTGAGTGTGTGTGGGGAGTGTAATGTGTGTGTGCGGCTGGGATGAGTGTGTGTGAGGAGTGTAATGTGTGTGTGTGGCTGGGATGAGTGTGTGTGGGGGGTGTAATGTGTGCGTGCGGCTGGGATGAGTGTGTTGGGGAGTGTAATGTGTGTGTGCGGCTGGGATGAGTGTGTGTGGGGAGTGTAATGTGTGTGTGTGGCTGGGATGAGTGTGTGTGGGGGGTGTAATGTGTGCGTGCGGCTGGGATGAGTGTGTTGGGGAGTGTAATGTGTGTGTGCGGCTGGGATGAGCGTGTGTGGGGAGTGTAATGTGTGTATGCGGCTGGGATGAGTGTGTGTGGGGAGTGTAATGTGTCTGTGTGGCTGGGATGAGTGTGTGTGGGGAGTGTACTGAGTGTGTGCGGCTGGGATGAGTGTGTGTGGGGTGTGTAATGTGTCTGTGTGGCTGGGGTGAGTGTGTGTGGGGAGTGTAATGTGTGTGTGCGGCTGGGATGCGTGTGTGTGGGGAGTGTAATATGTGTGTGCGGCTGGGGTGAGTGTGTGTGGGGAGTGTAATGTGTCTGTGTGGCTGGGGTGAGTGTGTGTTGGGAGTGTAATGTGTGTGTGCGGCTGGGATGCGTGTGTGTGGGGAGTGTAATATGTGTGTGCGGCTGGGGTGAGTGTGTGTGGGGAGTGTAATGTGTGTGTGCGGCTGGGGTGAGTGTGTGTGGGGAGTGTAATGTGTATGTGCGGCTGGGATGAGTGTGTGTGGGGAGTGTAATGTGTGTGTGTGGCTGGGATGAGTGTGTGTGGGGAGTGTAATGTGTGTGTGTGGCTGGGATGAGTGTGTGGGGTGTGTAATGTGTCTGTGTGGCTGGGGTGAGTGTATGTGGGGAGTGTAATGGGTGTGTGCGGCTGGGATGAGTGTGTGTGGGGAGTGTAATGTGTATGTGCGGCTGGGATGCGTGTGTGTGGGTAGTGTAATGTGTGTGTGCGGCTGGGGTGAGTGTGTGTGGGGAGTGTAATGTGTGTGTGCGGCTGGGGTGAGTGTGTGTGGGGAGTGTAATGTGTGTGTGCGGCTGGGATGAGTGTGTGTGGGGAGTGTAATGTGTGTGTGTGGCTGGGATGAGTGTGTGTGGGGAGTGCAATGTGTGTGTGTGGATGGGATGAGTGTGTGTGGGGAGTGTAATGTGTGTGTGCGGCTGGGATGAGTGTGTGTGGGGAGTGTAATGTGTGTGTGTGGCTGGGATTTGTGTGTCTGGGGAGTGTAATGTGTCTGTGCGGCTGGGATGAGTGTGTGTGGGGAGTGTAATGTGTGTGTGTGGCTGGGATTTGTGTGTGTGGGGAGTGTAATGTGTATGTGCGGCTGAGATGAGTGTGTGTGGGGAGTGTAATGTGTGTGTGTGGCTGGGATGAGTGTGTGTGGGGAGTGTAATGTGTGTGTGTGGCTGGGATGAGTGTGTGTGGGGAGTGTAATGTGTGTGTGCGGCTGGGATGAGTGTGTGTGGGGAGTGTAATGTGTGTGTGCGGCTGGGATGAGTGTGTGTGGGGAGTGTAATGTGTGTGTGCGGCTGGGATGAGTCTGTGTGGGGAGTGTAATGTGTGTGTGCGGCTGGGATGAGTGTGTGTGGGGAGTGTAATGTGTGTGTGTGGCTGGGATGTGAGTGTGTGGGGAGTGTAATGTGTGTGTGCGGCTGGGATGAGTGTGTGTGGGGAGTGTAATGTATGTGTGTGGCTGGGATGTGTGTGTGTGGGGAGTGTAATGTGTGTGTGCGGCTGGGGTGAGTGTGTTTGGGGAGTGTAATGTGTGCGTGCGGCTGGGGTGAGTGTGTGTGGGGAGTGTAATGTGTGTGTGCGGCTGGGATGAGTGTGTGTGGGGAGTGTAATGTGTGTGTGTGTCTGGGATGAGTGTGTGTGGGGAGTGTAATGTGTGTGTGTGGCTGGGATGAGTGTGTGTGGGGTGTGTAATGTGTCTGTGTGGCTGTGGTGAGTGTGTGTGGGGAGTGTAATGTGTGTGTGCGCCTGGGATGAGTATGTGGGGAGTGTAATGTGTATGTGCGGCTGGGATGCGTGTGTGTGGGGAGTGTAATGTGTGTGTGCGGCTGGGGTGAGTGTGTGTGGGGAGTGTAGTGTGTGTGGGGAGTGTAATGTGTGTGTGCGGCTGGGGTGAGTGTGTGTGGGGAGTGTAATGTGTGTGTGCGGCTGGGGTGAGTGTGTGTGGGGAGTGTAATGTGTGTGTGCGGCTGGGGTGAGTGTGTGTGGGGAGTGTAATGTGTCTGTGTGGCTGGGATGAGTGTGTGTGGGGAGTGTAATGTGTGTGTCCGGCTGGAATGCGTGTGTGTGGGGAGTGTAATGTGTGTGTGCGGCTGGGGTGAGTGTGTGTGGGGAGTGTAATGTGCGTGTGCGGCTGTGATGAGTGTGTGTGGGGAGTGTAATGTATGTGTGTGGCTGGGATGTGTGTGTGTGGGGAGTGTAATTTGTGTGTGCGGCTGGGATGAGTGTGTGTGGGGAGTGTAATGTGTGTGTGCGGCTGGGGTGAGTGTGTGTGGGGAGTGTAATGTGTGTGTGCGGCTGGGATATGTGTGTGTGGGGAGTGTAATGTGTGTGTGTGGCTGGGATGAGTGTGTGTGGGGTGTGTAATGTGTCTGTGTGGCTGTGGTGAGTGTGTGTGGGGAGTGTAATGTGTGTGTGCGCCTGGGATGAGTGTGTGGGGAGTGTAATGTGTATGTGCGGCTGGGATCCGTGTGTGTGGGGAGTGTAATGTGTGTGTGCGGCTGGGGTGAGTGTGTGTGGGGAGTGTAATGTGTGTGTGCGGCTGGGGTGAGTGTGTGTGGGGAGTGTAATGTGTGTGTGCGGCTGGGGTGAGTGTGTGTGGGGAGTGTAATGTGTGTGTGCGGCTGGGGTGAGTGTGTGTGGGGAGTGTAATGTGTGTGTGCGGCTGGGATGAGTGTGTGTGGGGAGTGTAATGTGTGTGTGTGGCTGGGATGAGTGTGTGTGGGAAGTGTAATCTGTGTGTGTGGCTGGGATGAGTGTGTGGGGTGTGTAATGTGTCTGTGTGGCTGGGGTGAGTGTGTGTGGGGAGTGTAATGTGCGTGCGCGGCTGGGATGAGTGTGTGTGGGGTGTGTAATGTGTATGTGCGGCTGGGATGCGTGTGTGTGGGGAGTGTAATGTGTGTGTGCGGCTGGGGTGAGTGTGTGTGGGGAGTGTAATGTGTGTGTGCGGCTGGGGTGAGTGTGTGTGGGGAGTGTAATGTGTGTGTGCGGCTGGGATGAGTGTGTGTGGGGAGTGTAATGTGTGTGTGTGGCTGGGATGAGTGTGTGTGGGGAGTGCAATGTGTGTGTGTGGCTGGGATGAGTCCGTGTGGGGAGTGTAATGTGTGTGTGGCTGGGATGAGTGTGTGTGGGGAGTGTAATGTGTGTGTGCGGCTGGGACGAGTGTGTGTGGGGAGTGTAATGTGTGTGTGCGGCTGGGTGAGTGTGTGTGGGGAGTGGAATGTGTGTGTGCGGCTGGGATGAGTGTGTGTGGGGAGTGTAATGTGTGTGTGTGGCTGGGATGTGTGTGTGTGGGGAGTGTAATGTGTGTGTGCGGCTGGGATGAGTGTGTCTGGGGAGTGTAATGTGTGTGTGAGGCTTGGATGTGTGTGGGGAGTGTAATGTGTGTGTGTGGCTGGGATGAGTGTGTGTGGGGAGTGTAATGTGTGTGTGCAGCTCGGATGAGTCTGTGTGGGGAGTGTAATGTGTATGTGCGGCTGGGATGAGTGTGTGTGGGGAGTGTAATGTGTGTGTGGCTGGGATGAGTGTGTGTGGGGAGTGTAATGTGTGTGTGTGGCTGGGATGAGTGTGTGTGGGGAGTGCAATGTGTGTGTGTGGCTGGGATGAGTCTGTGTGGGGAGTGTAATGTGTGTGTATGGCTGGGATTTGTGTGTGTGGGGAGTGTAATGTGTGTGTGGCTGGGATGAGTGTGTGTGGGGAGTGTAATGTGTGTGTGCGGCTGGGATGACTGTGTGTGGGGAGTGTAATGTGTGTGTGCGGCTGGGATGAGTGTGTGTGGGGAGTGTAATGTGTGTGTGTGGCTGGGATGAGTGTGTGTGGGGAGTGTAATGTGTGTGTGGCTGGGATGAGTGTGTGTGGGGAGTGTAATGTGTGTGTGCGGCTGGGACGAGTGTGTGTGGGGAGTGTAATGTGTGTGTGCGGCTGGGTGAGTGTGTGTGGGGAGTGTAATGTGTGTGTGCGGCTGGGGTGAGTGTGTGTGGGGAGTGTAATGTGTGTGTGCGGCTGGGATGAGTGTGTGTGGGGAGTGTAATGTGTGTGTGTGGCTGGGATGAGTGTGTGTGGGGAGTGCAATGTGTGTGTGTGGCTGGGATGAGTCTGTGTGGGGAGTGTAATGTGTGTGTGGCTGGGATGAGTGTGTGTGGGGAGTGTAATGTGTGTGTGCGGCTGGGACGAGTGTGTGTGGGGAGTGTAATGTGTGTGTGCGGCTGGGTGAGTGTGTGTGGGGAGTGGAATGTGTGTGTGCGGCTGGGATGAGTGTGTGTGGGGAGTGTAATGTGTGTGTGTGGCTGGGATGTGTGTGTGTGGGGAGTGTAATGTGTGTGTGCGGCTGGGATGAGTGTGTCTGGGGAGTGTAATGTGTGTGTGAGGCTTGGATGTGTGTGGGGAGTGTAATGTGTGTGTGTGGCTGGGATGAGTGTGTGTGGGGAGTGTAATGTGTGTGTGCAGCTCGGATGAGTCTGTGTGGGGAGTGTAATGTGTGTGTGTGGCTGGGATTTGTGTGTGTGGGGAGTGTAATGTGTATGTGCGGCTGGGATGAGTGTGTGTGGGGAGTGTAAAGTGTGTGTGGCTGGGATGAGTGTGTGTGGGGAGTGTAATGTGTGTGTGTGGCTGGGATGAGTGTGTGTGGGGAGTGCAATGTGTGTGTGTGGCTGGGATGAGTCTGTGTGGGGAGTGTAATGTGTGTGTATGGCTGGGATTTGTGTGTGTGGGGAGTGTAATGTGTATGTGCGGCTGGGATGAGTTTGTGTGGGGAGTGTAATGTGTGTGTGGCTGGGATGAGTGTGTGTGGGGAGTGTAATGCGTGTGTGCGGCTGGGATGACTGTGTGTGGGGAGTGTAATGTGTGTGTGCGGCTGGGATGAGTGTGTGTGGGGAGTGTAATGTGTGTGTGTGGCTGGGATGAGTGTGTGTGGGGAGTGTAATGTGTGTGTGGCTGGGATGAGTGTGTGTGGGGAGTGTAATGTGTGTGTGCGGCTGGGACGAGTGTGTGTGGGGAGTGTAATGTGTGTGTGCGGCTGGGTGAGTGTGTGTGGGGAGTGTAATGTGTGTGTGCGGCTGGGATGAGTGTGTGTGGGGAGTGTAATGTGTGTGTGTGGGTGGGATGTGTGTGTGTGGGGAGTGTAATGTGTGTGTGCGGCTGGGATGAGTGTGTGTGGGGAGTGTAATGTGTGTGTGAGGCTGGGATGTGTGTGGGGAGTGTAATGTGTGTGTGTGGCTGGGATGAGTGTGTGTGGGGAGTGTAATGTGTGTGTGCGGCTCGGATGAGTCTGTGTGGGGAGTGTAATGTGTGTGTGTGGCTGGGATTTGTGTGTGTGGGGAGTGTAATGTGTATGTGCGGCTGGGATGAGTGTGTGTGGGGAGTGTAATGTGTGTGTGGCTGGGATGAGTGTGTGTGGGGAGTGTAATGTGTGTGTGCGGCTGGGATGACTGTGTGTGGGGAGTGCAATGTGTGTCTGCGGCTGGGATGAGTGTGTGTGGGGAGTGTAATGTGTGTGTGTGGCTGGGATGAGTGTGTGTGGGGAGTGTAATGTGTGTGTGGCTGGGATGAGTGTGTGTGGGGAGTGTAATGTGTGTGTGCGGCTGGGACGAGTGTGTGTGGGGAGTGTAATGTGTGTGTGCGGCTGGGAGGGTGTGTGTGGGGAGTGGAATGTGTGTGTGCGGCTGGGCTGAGTGTGTGTGGGGAGTGCAATGTGTGTGTGTGGCTGGGATGTGTGTGTGTGGGGAGTGTAATGTGTGTGTGCGGCTGGGGTGAGTGTGTGTGGGGAGTGTAATGTGTGTGTGCGGCTGGGATGAGTGAGTGTGGGGAGTGTAATGTGTGTGTGTGGCTGGGGTGAGTGTGTGTGGGGAGTGGAATGTGTGTGTGCGGCTGGGATGAGTGTGTGTGGGGAGTGTAATGTGTGTGTGAGGCTGGAATGTGTGTGTGTGGGGAGTGTAATGTGTGTGTGCGGCTGGGACGAGTGTGTGTGGGGAGTGTAATGTGTGTGTGCGGCTGGGATGAGTGTGTGTGGGGAGTGTAATGTGTGTGTGCGGCTGGGATGAGTCTGTGTGGGGAGTGTAATGTGTGTGTGCGGCTGGGATGAGTGTGTGTGGGGAGTGTAATGTGTGTGTGCGGCTGGGATGAGTGTGTGTGGGGAGTGTAATGTGTGTGTGTGGCTGGGATGTGAGTGTGTGGGGAGTGTAATGTGTGTGTGCGGCTGGGATGAGTGTGTGTGGGGAGTGTAATGTATGTGTGTGGCTGCGATGTGTGTGTGTGGGGAGTGTAATATGTGTGTGCGGCTGGGATGAGTGTGTGTGGGGAGTGTAATGTGTGTGTGCGGCTGGGGTGAGTGTGTGTGGGGAGTGTAATGTGTGTGTGCGGCTGGGATGAGTGTGTGTGGGGAGTGTAATGTGTGTGTGTGGCTGGGATGAGTGTGTGTGGGGAGTGTAATGTGTGTGTGTAGCTGGGATGAGTGTGTGTGGGGTGTGTAATGTGTCTGTGTGGCTGTGGTGAGTGTGTGTGGGGAGTGTAATGTGTGTGTGCGCCTGGAATGAGTGTGTGGGGAGTGTAATGTGTATGTGCGGCTGGGATGCGTGTGTGTGGGGAGTGTAATGTGTGTGTGCGGCTGGGGTGAGTGTGTGTGGGGAGTGTAATGTGTGTGTGCGGCTGGGGTGAGTGTGTGTGGGGAGTGTAATGTGTGTGTGCGGCTGGGGTGAGTGTGTGTGGGGAGTGTAATGTGTGTGTGCGGCTGGGGTGAGTGTGTGTGGGGAGTGTAATGTGTGTGTGCGGCTGGGATGAGTGTGTGTGGGGAGTGTAATGTGTGTGTGTGGCTGGGATGAGTGTGTGTGGGGAGTGTAATCTGTGTGTGTGGCTGGGATGAGTGTGTGGGGTGTGTAATGTGTCTGTGTGGCTGGGGTGAGTGTGTGTGGGGAGTGTAATGTGTGTGCGCGGCTGGGATGAGTGTGAGTGGGGTGTGTAATGTGTATGTGCGGCTGGGATGCGTGTGTGTGGGGAGTGTAATGTGTGTGTGCGGCTGGGGTGAGTGTGTGTGGGGAGTGTAATGTGTGTGTGCGGCTGGGGTGAGTGTGTGTGGGGAGTGTAATGTGTGTGTGCGGCTGGGATGAGTGTGTGTGGGGAGTGTAATGTGTGTGTGTGGCTGGGATGAGGGTGTGTGGGGAGTGCAATGTGTGTGTGTGGCTGGGATGAGTCTGTGTGGGGAGTGTAATGTGTGTGTGTGGCTGGGATTTGTGTGTGTGGGGAGTGTAATGTGTATGTACGGCTGGGATGAGTGTGTGTGGGGAGTGTAATGTGTGTGTGGCTGGGATGAGTGTGTGTGGGGAGTGTAATGTGTGTGTGCGGCTGGGATGAGTGTGTGTGGGGAGTGTAATGTGTGTGTGCGGCTGGGATGAGTGTGTGTGGGGAGTGTAATGTGTGTGTGTGGCTGGGATGAGTGTGTGTGGGGAGTGTAATGTGTGTGTGGCTGGGATGAGTGTGTGTGGGGAGTGTAATGTGTGTGTGCGGCTGGGACGAGTGTGTGTGGGGAGTGTAATGTGTGTGTGCGGCTGGGTGAGTGTGTGTGGGGAGTGGAATGTGTGTGTGCGGCTGGGATGAGTGTGTGTGGGGAGTGTAATGTGTGTGTGTGGCTGCGATGTGTGTGTGTGGGGAGTGTAATGTGTGTGTGCGGCTGGGATGAGTGTGTGCGGGGAGTGTAATGTGTGTGTGAGGCTGGGATGCGTGTGGGGAGTGTAATGTGTGTGTGTGGCTGGGATGAGTGTGTGTGGGGAGTGTAATGTGTGTGTGCGGCTCGGATGAGTCTGTGTGGGGAGTGTAATGTGTGTGTGTGGCTGGCATTTGTGTGTGTGGGGAGTGTAATGTGTATGTGCGGCTGGGATGAGTGTGTGTGGGGAGTGTAATGTGTGTGTGGCTGGGATGAGTGTGTGTGGGGAGTGTAATGTGTGTGTGCGGCTGGGATGACTGTGTGTGGGGAGTGTAATGTGTGTGTGCGGCTGGGATGAGTGTGTGTGGGGAGTGTAATGTGTGTGTGGCTGGGATGAGTGTGTGTGGGGAGTGTAATGTGTGTGTGCGGCTGGGACGAGTGTGTGTGGGGAGTGTAATGTGTGTGTGCGGCTGGGTGAGTGTGTGTGGGGAGTGGAATGTGTGTGTGCGGCTGGGATGAGTGTGTGTGGGGAGTGTAATGTGTGTGTGTGGCTGGGATGTGTGTGTGTGGGGAGTGTAATGTGTGTGTGCGGCTGGGATGAGTGTGTCTGGGGAGTGTAATGTGTGTGTGAGGCTTGGATGTGTGTGGGGAGTGTAATGTGTGTGTGTGGCTGGGATGAGTGTGTGTGGGGAGTGTAATGTGTGTGTGCAGCTCGGATGAGTCTGTGTGGGGAGTGTAATGTGTATGTGCGGCTGGGATGAGTGTGTGTGGGGAGTGTAATGTGTGTGTGGCTGGGATGAGTGTGTGTGGGGAGTGTAATGTGTGTGTGTGGCTGGGATGAGTGTGTGTGGGGAGTGCAATGTGTGTGTGTGGCTGGGATGAGTCTGTGTGGGGAGTGTAATGTGTGTGTATGGCTGGGATTTGTGTGTGTGGGGAGTGTAATGTGTGTGTGGCTGGGATGAGTGTGTGTGGGGAGTGTAATGTGTGTGTGCAGCTGGGATGACTGTGTGTGGGGAGTGTAATGTGTGTGTGCGGCTGGGATGAGTGTGTGTGGGGAGTGTAATGTGTGTGTGTGGCTGGGATGAGTGTGTGTGGGGAGTGTAATGTGTGTGTGGCTGGGATGAGTGTGTGTGGGGAGTGTAATGTGTGTGTGCGGCTGGGACGAGTGTGTGTGGGGAGTGTAATGTGTGTGTGCGGCTGGGTGAGTGTGTGTGGGGAGTGTAATGTGTGTGTGCGGCTGGGGTGAGTGTGTGTGGGGAGTGTAATGTGTGTGTGCGGCTGGGATGAGTGTGTGTGGGGAGTGTAATGTGTGTGTGTGGCTGGGATGAGTGTGTGTGGGGAGTGCAATGTGTGTGTGTGGCTGGGATGAGTCTGTGTGGGGAGTGTAATGTGTGTGTGGCTGGGATGAGTGTGTGTGGGGAGTGTAATGTGTGTGTGCGGCTGGGACGAGTGTGTGTGGGGAGTGTAATGTGTGTGTGCGGCTGGGTGAGTGTGTGTGGGGAGTGGAATGTGTGTGTGCGGCTGGGATGAGTGTGTGTGGGGAGTGTAATGTGTGTGTGTGGCTGGGATGTGTGTGTGTGGGGAGTGTAATGTGTGTGTGCGGCTGGGATGAGTGTGTCTGGGGAGTGTAATGTGTGTGTGAGGCTTGGATGTGTGTGGGGAGTGTAATGTGTGTGTGTGGCTGGGATGAGTGTGTGTGGGGAGTGTAATGTGTGTGTGCAGCTCGGATGAGTCTGTGTGGGGAGTGTAATGTGTGTGTGTGGCTGGGATTTGTGTGTGTGGGGAGTGTAATGTGTATGTGCGGCTGGGATGAGTGTGTGTGGGGAGTGTAAAGTGTGTGTGGCTGGGATGAGTGTGTGTGGGGAGTGTAATGTGTGTGTGTGGCTGGGATGAGTGTGTGTGGGGAGTGCAATGTGTGTGTGTGGCTGGGATGAGTCTGTGTGGGGAGTGTAATGTGTGTGTATGGCTGGGATTTGTGTGTGTGGGGAGTGTAATGTGTATGTGCGGCTGGGATGAGTTTGTGTGGGGAGTGTAATGTGTGTGTGGCTGGGATGAGTGTGTGTGGGGAGTGTAATGCGTGTGTGCGGCTGGGATGACTGTGTGTGGGGAGTGTAATGTGTGTGTGCGGCTGGGATGAGTGTGTGTGGGGAGTGTAATGTGTGTGTGTGGCTGGGATGAGTGTGTGTGGGGAGTGTAATGTGTGTGTGGCTGGGATGAGTGTGTGTGGGGAGTGTAATGTGTGTGTGCGGCTGGGACGAGTGTGTGTGGGGAGTGTAATGTGTGTGTGCGGCTGGGTGAGTGTGTGTGGGGAGTGTAATGTGTGTGTGCGGCTGGGATGAGTGTGTGTGGGGAGTGTAATGTGTGTGTGTGGGTGGGATGTGTGTGTGTGGGGAGTGTAATGTGTGTGTGCGGCTGGGATGAGTGTGTGTGGGGCGTGTAATGTGTGTGTGAGGCTGGGATGTGTGTGGGGAGTGTAATGTGTGTGTGTGGCTGGGATGAGTGTGTGTGGGGAGTGTAATGTGTGTGTGCGGCTCGGATGAGTCTGTGTGGGGAGTGTAATGTGTGTGTGTGGCTGGGATTTGTGTGTGTGGGGAGTGTAATGTGTATGTGCGGCTGGGATGAGTGTGTGTGGGGAGTGTAATGTGTGTGTGGCTGGGATGAGTGTGTGTGGGGAGTGTAATGTGTGTGTGCGGCTGGGATGACTGTGTGTGGGGAGTGCAATGTGTGTCTGCGGCTGGGATGAGTGTGTGTGGGGAGTGTAATGTGTGTGTGTGGCTGGGATGAGTGTGTGTGGGGAGTGTAATGTGTGTGTGGCTGGGATGAGTGTGTGTGGGGAGTGTAATGTGTGTGTGCGGCTGGGACGAGTGTGTGTGGGGAGTGTAATGTGTGTGTGCGGCTGGGAGGGTGTGTGTGGGGAGTGGAATGTGTGTGTGCGGCTGGGCTGAGTGTGTGTGGGGAGTGCAATGTGTGTGTGTGGCTGGGATGTGTGTGTGTGGGGAGTGTAATGTGTGTGTGCGGCTGGGGTGAGTGTGTGTGGGGAGTGTAATGTGTGTGTGCGGCTGGGATGAGTGAGTGTGGGGAGTGTAATGTGTGTGTGTGGCTGGGGTGAGTGTGTGTGGGGAGTGGAATGTGTGTGTGCGGCTGGGATGAGTGTGTGTGGGGAGTGTAATGTGTGTGTGAGGCTGGAATGTGTGTGTGTGGGGAGTGTAATGTGTGTGTGCGGCTGGGACGAGTGTGTGTGGGGAGTGTAATGTGTGTGTGCGGCTGGGATGAGTGTGTGTGGGGAGTGTAATGTGTGTGTGCGGCTGGGATGAGTCTGTGTGGGGAGTGTAATGTGTGTGTGCGGCTGGGATGAGTGTGTGTGGGGAGTGTAATGTGTGTGTGCGGCTGGGATGAGTGTGTGTGGGGAGTGTAATGTGTGTGTGTGGCTGGGATGTGAGTGTGTGGGGAGTGTAATGTGTGTGTGCGGCTGGGATGAGTGTGTGTGGGGAGTGTAATGTATGTGTGTGGCTGCGATGTGTGTGTGTGGGGAGTGTAATATGTGTGTGCGGCTGGGATGAGTGTGTGTGGGGAGTGTAATGTGTGTGTGCGGCTGGGGTGAGTGTGTGTGGGGAGTGTAATGTGTGTGTGCGGCTGGGATGAGTGTGTGTGGGGAGTGTAATGTGTGTGTGTGGCTGGGATGAGTGTGTGTGGGGAGTGTAATGTGTGTGTGTAGCTGGGATGAGTGTGTGTGGGGTGTGTAATGTGTCTGTGTGGCTGTGGTGAGTGTGTGTGGGGAGTGTAATGTGTGTGTGCGCCTGGAATGAGTGTGTGGGGAGTGTAATGTGTATGTGCGGCTGGGATGCGTGTGTGTGGGGAGTGTAATGTGTGTGTGCGGCTGGGGTGAGTGTGTGTGGGGAGTGTAATGTGTGTGTGCGGCTGGGGTGAGTGTGTGTGGGGAGTGTAATGTGTGTGTGCGGCTGGGGTGAGTGTGTGTGGGGAGTGTAATGTGTGTGTGCGGCTGGGGTGAGTGTGTGTGGGGAGTGTAATGTGTGTGTGCGGCTGGGATGAGTGTGTGTGGGGAGTGTAATGTGTGTGTGTGGCTGGGATGAGTGTGTGTGGGGAGTGTAATCTGTGTGTGTGGCTGGGATGAGTGTGTGGGGTGTGTAATGTGTCTGTGTGGCTGGGGTGAGTGTGTGTGGGGAGTGTAATGTGTGTGCGCGGCTGGGATGAGTGTGAGTGGGGTGTGTAATGTGTATGTGCGGCTGGGATGCGTGTGTGTGGGGAGTGTAATGTGTGTGTGCGGCTGGGGTGAGTGTGTGTGGGGAGTGTAATGTGTGTGTGCGGCTGGGGTGAGTGTGTGTGGGGAGTGTAATGTGTGTGTGCGGCTGGGATGAGTGTGTGTGGGGAGTGTAATGTGTGTGTGTGGCTGGGATGAGGGTGTGTGGGGAGTGCAATGTGTGTGTGTGGCTGGGATGAGTCTGTGTGGGGAGTGTAATGTGTGTGTGTGGCTGGGATTTGTGTGTGTGGGGAGTGTAATGTGTATGTACGGCTGGGATGAGTGTGTGTGGGGAGTGTAATGTGTGTGTGGCTGGGATGAGTGTGTGTGGGGAGTGTAATGTGTGTGTGCGGCTGGGATGACTGTGTGTGGGGAGTGTAATGTGTGTGTGCGGCTGGGATGAGTGTGTGTGGGGAGTGTAATGTGTGTGTGTGGCTGGGATGAGTGTGTGTGGGGAGTGTAATGTGTGTGTGGCTGGGATGAGTGTGTGTGGGGAGTGTAATGTGTGTGTGCGGCTGGGACGAGTGTGTGTGGGGAGTGTAATGTGTGTGTGCGGCTGGGTGAGTGTGTGTGGGGAGTGGAATGTGTGTGTGCGGCTGGGATGAGTGTGTGTGGGGAGTGTAATGTGTGTGTGTGGCTGCGATGTGTGTGTGTGGGGAGTGTAATGTGTGTGTGCGGCTGGGATGAGTGTGTGCGGGGAGTGTAATGTGTGTGTGAGGCTGGGATGCGTGTGGGGAGTGTAATGTGTGTGTGTGGCTGGGATGAGTGTGTGTGGGGAGTGTAATGTGTGTGTGCGGCTCGGATGAGTCTGTGTGGGGAGTGTAATGTGTGTGTGTGGCTGGCATTTGTGTGTGTGGGGAGTGTAATGTGTATGTGCGGCTGGGATGAGTGTGTGTGGGGAGTGTAATGTGTGTGTGGCTGGGATGAGTGTGTGTGGGGAGTGTAATGTGTGTGTGCGGCTGGGATGACTGTGTGTGGGGAGTGTAATGTGTGTGTGCGGCTGGGATGAGTGTGTGTGGGGAGTGTAATGTGTGTGTGTGGCTGGGATGAGAGTGTGTGGGGAGTGTAATGTGTGTGTGGCTGGGATGAGTGTGTGTGGGGAGTGTAATGTGTGTGTGCGGCTGGGACGAGTGTGTGTGGGGAGTGTAATGTGTGTGTGCGGCTGGGATGAGTGTGTGTGGGGAGTGTAATGTGTGTGTGTGGCTGGGATGTGTGTGTGTGGGGAGTGTAATGTGTGTGTGCGGCTGGGATGAGTGTGTGTGGGGAGTGTAATGTGTGTGTGAGGCTGGGATGTGTGTGGGGAGTGTAATGTGTGTGTGCGGCTGGGATGAGTGTGTGTGGCGAGTGTAATGTGTGTGTGTGGCTGGGATGAGTGTGTGGGGTGTGTAATGACGCCAGCCCCTAGTCTCAGAAACGGAGAATCCCGCCCCTAGTCTCAGAAACGGAGAATCCAGCCCCTAGTCTCAGAAACGGAGAATCCAGCCCCTAGTCTCAGAAACGGAGAATCCAGCCCCTAGTCTCAGAAACGGAGACGCCAGCCCCTAGTCTCAGAAACGGAGAATCCAGCCCCTAGTCTCAGAAACGGAGAATCCAGCCCCTAGTCTCAGAAACGGAGAATCCAGCCCCTAGTCTCAGAAACGGAGAATCCAGCCCCTAGTCTCAGAAACGGAGAATCCAGCCCCTAGTCTCAGAAACGGAGAATCCAGCCCCTAGTCTCAGAAACGGAGAATCCAGCCCCTAGTCTCAGAAACGGAGAATCCAGCCCCTAGTCTCAGAAACGGAGAATCCAGCCCCTAGTCTCAGAAACGGAGAATCCAGCCCCTAGTCTCAGAAACGGAGAATCCAGCCCCTAGTCTCAGAAACGGAGAATCCAGCCCCTAGTCTCAGAAACGGAGAATCCAGCCCCCAGTCTCAGAAACGGAGAATCCAGCCCCTAGTCTCCGAAACGGAGAATCCAGCCCCTAGTCTCAGAAACGGAGAGTCCAGCCCCTAGTCTCAGAAACGGAGAATCCAGCCCCAAGTCTCAGAAATGGAGACGCCAGCCCCTAGTCTCAGAAACGGAGAATCCAGCCCCTAGTCTCAGAAACGGAGAGTCCAGCCCCAAGTCTCAGAAATGGAGACGCCAGCCCCTAGTCTCAGAAACGGAGAATCCAGCCCCTAGTCTCCGAAACGGAGAATCCAGCCCCTAGTCTCAGAAACGGAGAATCCAGCCCCTAGTCTCAGAAACGGAGAATCCAGCCCCTAGTCTCAGAAACGGAGAATCCAGCCCCTAGTCTCAGAAACGGAGAATCCAGCCCCTAGTCTCAGAAACGGAGAATCCAGCCCCTAGTCTCAGAAACGGAGAATCCAGCCCCTAGTCTCAGAAACGGAGAATCCAGCCCCTAGTCTCAGAAACGGAGAATCCAGCCCCTAGTCTCAGAAACGGAGAATCCAGCCCCTAGTCTCAGAAACGGAGAATCCAGCCCCTAGTCTCAGAAACGGAGAATCCAGCCCCTAGTCTCAGAAACGGAGAATCCAGCCCCTAGTCTCAGAAACGGAGAATCCAGCCCCTAGTCTCAGAAACGGAGAATCCAGCCCCTCGTCTCAGAAACGGAGAATCCAGCCCCTAGTCTCAGAAACGGAGAATCCCGCCCCTAGTCTCAGAAACGGAGAATCCAGCCCCTAGTCTCAGTAACGGAGAATCCAGCCCCTAGTCTCAGAAACGGAGAATCCAGCCCCTAGTCTCAGAAACGGAGAATCCCGCCCCTAGTCTCAGAAACGGAGAATCCAGCCCCTAGTCTCAGTAACGGAGAATCCAGCCCCTAGTCTCAGAAACGGAGAATCCCGCCCCTAGTCTCAGAAACGGAGAATCCAGCCCTAGTCTCAGAAACGGAGACGCCAGCCCCTAGTCTCAGAAACGGTGAATCCCGCCCCTAGTCTCAGAAACGGAGAATCCAGCCCCTAGTCTCAGAAACGGAGAATCCAGCCCCTAGTCTCAGAAACGGAGAATCCAGCCCCTAGTCTCAGAAACGGAGAATCCAGCCCCTAGTCTCAGAAACGGAGAATCCCGCCCCTAGTCTCAGAAACGGAGAATCCAGCCCCTAGTCTCAGAAACGGAGAATCCAGCCCCTAGTCTCAGAAACGGAGAATCCAGCCCCTAGTCTCAGAAACGGAGAATCCAGCCCCTAGTCTCAGAAACGGAGAATCCAGCCCCTAGTCTCAGAAACGGAGAATCCAGTCCCTAGTCTCAGAAACGGAGAATCCCGCCCCTAGTCTCAGAAACGGAGAATCCAGCCCCTAGTCTCAGAAACGGAGAATCCCGCCCCTAGTCTCAGAAACGGAGAATCCAGCCCCTAGTCTCAGAAACGGAGAATCCAGCCCCTAGTCTCAGAAACGGAGAATCCAGCCCCTAGTCTCAGAAACGGAGAATCCAGTCCCTAGTCTCAGACACGGAGAATCCGGCCCCTAGTCTCAGAAACGGAGAATCCAGCCCCTAGTCTCAGAAACGGAGAATCCAGCCCCTAGTCTCAGAAACGGAGAATCCCGCCCCTAGTCTCAGAAACGGAGAATCCAGCCCCTAGTCTCAGAAACGGAGAATCCAGCCCCTAGTCTCAGAAACGGAGAATCCAGCCCCTAGTCTCAGAAACGGAGAATCCCGCCCCTAGTCTCAGAAACGGAGAATCCCGCCCCTAGTCTCAGAAACGGAGAATCCAGCCCCTAGTCTCAGAAACGGAGAATCCAGCCCCTAGTCTCAGAAACGGAGAATCCAGCCCCTAGTCTCAGAAACGGAGAGTCCAGCCCCTAGTCTCAGAAACGGAGAATCCAGCCCCTAGTCTCAGAAACGGAGAATCCCGCCCCTAGTCTCAGAAACGGAGAATCCAGCCCCTAGTCTCAGAAACGGAGAATCCAGCCCCCAGTCTCAGAAACGGAGAATCCAGCCCCTAGTCTCCGAAACGGAGAATCCAGCCCCTAGTCTCAGAAACGGAGAGTCCAGCCCCAAGTCTCAGAAATGGAGACGCCAGCCCCTAGTCTCAGAAACGGAGAATCCAGCCCCTAGTCTCAGAAACGGAGAATCCAGCCCCTAGTCTCAGAAACGGAGAATCCAGCCCCTAGTCTCAGAAACGGAGAATCCAGCCCCTAGTCTCAGAAACGGAGAATCCAGCCCCAAGTCTCAGAAACGGAGAATCCAGACCCTAGTCTCAGAAACGGAGAATCCAGCCCCTAGTCTCAGAAACGGAGAATCCCGCCCCTAGTCTCAGAAACGGAGAATCCAGCCCCCAGTCTCAGAAACGGAGAATCCAGCCCCTAGTCTCAGAAACGGAGAATCCAGCCCCTAGTCTCAGAAACGGAGAATCCAGCCCCTAGTCTCAGAAACGGAGAATCCCGCCCCTAGTCTCAGAAACGGAGAATCCAGCCCCTAGTCTCAGAAACGGAGAATCCAGCCCCTAGTCTCCGAAACGGAGAATCCAGCCCCTAGTCTCAGAAACGGAGAATCCCGCCCCTAGTCTCAGAAACGGAGAATCCAGCCCCTAGTCTCAGAAACGGAGAATCCAGCCCCTAGTCTCAGAAACGGAGAGTCCAGCCCCTAGTCTCAGAAACGGAGAGTCCAGCCCCTAGTCTCAGAAACGGAGAATCCAGCCCCTAGTCTCAGAAACGGAGAATCCAGCCCCTAGTCTCAGAAACGGAGAATCCAGCCCATAGTCTCAGAAACGGAGAATCCAGCCCCTAGTCTCAGAAACGGAGAAACCAGCCCCTAGTCTCAGAAACGGAGAATCCAGCCCCTAGTCTCAGAAACGGAGAATCCAGCCCCTAGTCTCAGAAACGGAGAATCCAGCCCCTAGTCTCAGAAACGGAGAATCCAGCCCCTAGTCTCAGAAACGGAGAATCCAGCCCCTAGTCTCAGAAACGGAGAATCCAGCCCCTAGTCTCAGAAACGGAGAATCCAGCCCCTAGTCTCAGAAACGGAGAATCCAGCCCCTAGTCTCAGAAACGGAGAATCCAGCCCCTAGTCTCAGAAACGGAGAATCCAGCCCCTAGTCTCAGAAACGGAGAATCCCGCCCCTAGTCTCAGAAACGGAGAATCCAGCCCCTAGTCTCAGAAACGGAGAATCCAGCCCCTAGTCTCAGACACGGAGAATCCAGCCCCTAGTCTCAGAAACGGAGACGCCAGCCCCTAGTCTCAGAAACGGAGAATTCAGCCCCTAGTCTCAGAAACGGAGAATCCGGCCCCTAGTCTCAGAAACGGAGAATCCGGCCCCTAGTCTCAGAAACGGAGAATCCAGCCCCTAGTCTCAGAAACGGAGAATCCAGCCCCTAGTCTCAGAAACGGAGAATCCAGCCCCTAGTCTCAGAAACGGAGAATCCAGCCCCTAGTCTCAGAAACGGAGAATCCAGCCCCTAGTCTCAGAAACGGAGAATCCAGCCCCTAGTCTCAGAAACGGAGAATCCAGCCCCTAGTCTCAGAAACGGGGAATCCAGCCCCTAGTCTCAGAAACGGAGAATCCAGCCCCTAGTCTCAGAAACGGAGAATCCAGCCCCTAGTCTCAGAAACGGAGACGCCAGCCCCTAGTCTCAGAAACGGAGAATCCAGCCCCTAGTCTCAGAAACGGAGAATCCAGTCCCTAGTCTCAGAAACGGAGAATCCAGTCCCTAGTCTCAGAAACGGAGAATCCAGTCCCTAGTCTCAGAAACGGGGAATCCAGCCCCTAGTCTCAGAAACGGAGAATCCAGCCCCTAGTCTCAGAAACGGAGAATCCAGCCCCGAGTCTCAGAAACGGAGAATCCGGCCCCTAGTCTCAGAAACGGGGAATCCAGCCCCTAGTCTCAGAAACGGAGAATCCAGCTCCTAGTCTCAGACACGGAGAATCCAGCCCCTAGTCTCAGAAACGGAGAATCCAGCCCCTAGTCTCAGAAACGGAGAATCCAGCCCCTAGTCTCAGAAACGGAGAATCCAGCCCCTAGTCTCAGAAACGGAGAATCCAGCCCCTAGTCTCAGACACGGAGAATCCGGCCCCTAGTCTCAGAAACGGAGAATCCGGCCCCTAGTCTCAGAAACGGAGAATCCAGCCCCTAGTCTCAGTAACGGAGACGCCAGCCCCTAGTCTCAGAAACGGAGAATCCAGCCCCTCGTCTCAGAAACGGAGAATCCAGCCCCTAGTCTCAGAAACGGAGAATCCAGCCCCTAGTCTCAGAAACGGAGAATCCAGCCCCTAGTCTCAGAAACGGAGAATCCAGCCCCTAGTCTCAGAAACGGAGACGCCAGCCCCTAGTCTCAGAAACGGAGAATCCAGCCCCTAGTCTCAGAAACGGAGAATCCAGCCCCTAGTCTCAGAAACGGAGAATCCAGCCCCTAGTCTCAGAAACGGAGAATCCAGCCCCTAGTCTCAGAAACGGAGAATCCCGCCCCTAGTCTCAGAAACGGAGAATCCAGCCCCTAGTCTCAGAAACGGAGAATCCAGCCCCTAGTCTCAGACACGGAGAATCCAGCCCCTAGTCTCAGAAACGGAGACGCCAGCCCCTAGTCTCAGAAACGGAGAATTCAGCCCCTAGTCTCAGAAACGGAGAATCCGGCCCCTAGTCTCAGAAACGGAGAATCCGGCCCCTAGTCTCAGAAACGGAGAATCCAGCCCCTAGTCTCAGAAACGGAGAATCCAGCCCCTAGTCTCAGAAACGGAGAATCCAGCCCCTAGTCTCAGAAACGGGGAATCCAGCCCCTAGTCTCAGAAACGGAGAGTCCAGCCCCTAGTCTCAGAAACGGAGAATCCAGCCCCGAGTCTCAGAAACGGAGAATCCGGCCCCTAGTCTCAGAAACGGGGAATCCAGCCCCTAGTCTCAGAAACGGAGAATCCAGCCCCTAGTCTCAGACACGGAGAATCCAGCCCCTAGTCTCAGAAACGGAGAATCCAGCCCCTAGTCTCAGAAACGGAGAATCCAGCCCCTAGTCTCAGAAACGGAGAATCCAGCCCCTAGTCTCAGAAACGGAGAATCCAGCCCCTAGTCTCAGAAACGGAGAATCCAGCCCCTAGTCTCAGAAACGGAGAATCCAGCCCCTAGTCTCAGAAACGGAGAATCCAGCCCCTAGTCTCAGAAACGGAGAATCCAGCCCCTAGTCTCAGAAACGGAGAATCCAGCCCCTAGTCTCAGAAACGGAGAATCCAGCCCCTAGTCTCAGAAACGGAGAATCCAGCCCCTAGTCTCAGACACGGAGAATCCGGCCCCTAGTCTCAGAAACGGAGAATCCGGCCCCTAGTCTCAGAAACGGAGAATCCAGCCCCTAGTCTCAGAAACGGGGAATCCAGCCCCTAGTCTCAGAAACGGAGAATCCAGCTCCTAGTCTCAGACACGGAGAATCCAGCCCCTAGTCTCAGAAACGGAGAATCCAGCCCCTAGTCTCAGAAACGGAGAATCCAGCCCCTAGTCTCAGAAACGGAGAATCCAGCCCCTAGTCTCAGAAACGGAGAATCCAGCCCCTAGTCTCAGACACGGAGAATCCGGCCCCTAGTCTCAGAAACGGAGAATCCGGCCCCTAGTCTCAGAAACGGAGAATCCAGCCCCTAGTCTCAGTAACGGAGACGCCAGCCCCTAGTCTCAGAAACGGAGAATCCAGCCCCTCGTCTCAGAAACGGAGAATCCAGCCCCTAGTCTCAGAAACGGAGAATCCAGCCCCTAGTCTCAGAAACGGAGAATCCAGCCCCTAGTCTCAGAAACGGAGAATCCAGCCCCTAGTCTCAGAAACGGAGACGCCAGCCCCTAGTCTCAGAAACGGAGAATCCAGCCCCTAGTCTCAGAAACGGAGAATCCAGCCCCTAGTCTCAGAAACGGAGAATCCAGCCCCTAGTCTCAGAAACGGAGAATCCAGCCCCTAGTCTCAGAAACGGAGAATCCCGCCCCTAGTCTCAGAAACGGAGAATCCAGCCCCTAGTCTCAGAAACGGAGAATCCAGCCCCTAGTCTCAGACACGGAGAATCCAGCCCCTAGTCTCAGAAACGGAGACGCCAGCCCCTAGTCTCAGAAACGGAGAATTCAGCCCCTAGTCTCAGAAACGGAGAATCCGGCCCCTAGTCTCAGAAACGGAGAATCCGGCCCCTAGTCTCAGAAACGGAGAATCCAGCCCCTAGTCTCAGAAACGGAGAATCCAGCCCCTAGTCTCAGAAACGGAGAATCCAGCCCCTAGTCTCAGAAACGGGGAATCCAGCCCCCAGTCTCAGAAACGGAGAGTCCAGCCCCTAGTCTCAGAAACGGAGAATCCAGCCCCGAGTCTCAGAAACGGAGAATCCGGCCCCTAGTCTCAGAAACGGGGAATCCAGCCCCTAGTCTCAGAAACGGAGAATCCAGCCCCTAGTCTCAGACACGGAGAATCCAGCCCCTAGTCTCAGAAACGGAGAATCCAGCCCCTAGTCTCAGAAACGGAGAATCCAGCCCCTAGTCTCAGAAACGGAGAATCCAGCCCCTAGTCTCAGAAACGGAGAATCCAGCCCCTAGTCTCAGAAACGGAGAATCCAGCCCCTAGTCTCAGAAACGGAGAATCCAGCCCCTAGTCTCAGAAACGGAGAATCCAGCCCCTAGTCTCAGAAACGGAGAATCCAGCCCCTAGTCTCAGAAACGGAGAATCCAGCCCCTAGTCTCAGAAACGGAGAATCCAGCCCCTAGTCTCAGAAACGGAGAATCCAGCCCCTAGTCTCAGACACGGAGAATCCGGCCCCTAGTCTCAGAAACGGAGAATCCGGCCCCTAGTCTCAGAAACGGAGAATCCAGCCCCTAGTCTCAGTAACGGAGACGCCAGCCCCTAGTCTCAGAAACGGAGAATCCAGCCCCTCGTCTCAGAAACGGAGAATCCAGCCCCTAGTCTCAGAAACGGAGAATCCAGCCCCTAGTCTCAGAAACGGAGAATCCAGCCCCTAGTCTCAGAAACGGAGAATCCAGCCCCTAGTCTCAGAAACGGAGAATCCAGCCCCTAGTCTCAGAAACGGAGAGTCCAGCCCCTAGTCTCCGAAACGGAGAATCCAGCCCCTAGTCTCAGAAACGGAGAATCCAGCCCCTAGTCTCAGTAACGGAGAATCCAGCCCCTAGTCTCAGAAACGGAGAATCCAGCCCCTAGTCTCAGAAACGGAGAATCCAGCCCCTAGTCTCAGAAACGGAGAATCCAGCCCCTAGTCTCAGAAACGGAGAATCCAGCCCCTAGTCTCAGAAACGGAGAATCCAGCCCCTAGTCTCAGAAACGGAGAATCCAGCCCCTAGTCTCAGAAACGGAGAATCCAGCCCCTAGTCTCAGAAACGGAGAATCCAGCCCCTAGTCTCAGAAACGGAGAATCCAGCCCCTAGTCTCAGAAACGGAGAATCCAGCCCCTCGTCTCAGAAACGGAGAATCCAGCCCCTAGTCTCAGAAACGGAGAATCCAGCCCCTAGTCTCAGAAACGGAGAATCCAGCCCCTAGTCTCAGAAACGGAGAATCCAGCCCCTAGTCTCAGAAACGGAGAATCCAGCCCCTAGTCTCAGAAACGGAGAATCCAGCCCCTAGTCTCAGAAACGGAGAATCCAGCCCCTAGTCTCAGAAACGGAGAATCCCGCCCCTAGTCTCAGAAACGGAGAATCCAGCCCCTAGTCTCAGAAACGGAGAATCCAGCCCCTAGTCTCAGAAACGGAGAATCCAGCCCCTAGTCTCAGAAACGGAGAATCCAGCCCCTAGTCTCAGAAACGGAGAATCCAGCCCCTAGTCTCAGAAACGGAGAATCCAGCCCCTAGTCTCAGAAGCGGAGAATCCAGCCCCTAGTCTCAGAAACGGAGAATCCAGCCCCTAGTCTCCGAAACGGAGAATCCAGCCCCTAGTCTCAGAAACGGAGAATCCAGCCCCTAGTCTCAGAAACGGAGAATCCAGCCCCTAGTCTCAGAAACGGAGAATCCAGCCCCTAGTCTCAGAAACGGAGATTCTAGCCCCTAGTCTCAGAAACGGAGAGTCCAGCCCCTAGTCTCCGAAACGGAGAATCCAGCCCCTAGTCTCAGAAACGGAGAATCCAGCCCCTAGTCTCAGAAACGGAGAATCCAGCCCCTAGTCTCAGAAACGGAGAATCCAGCCCCAAGTCTCAGAAACGGAGAATCCAGCCCCTAGTCTCAGAAACGGAGAATCCAGCCCCTAGTCTCAGAAACGGAGAATCCAGCCCCTAGTCTCAGAAACGGAGAATCCAGCCCCTAGTCTCAGAAACGGAGAATCCAGCCCCTAGTCTCAGAAACGGAGAATCCAGCCCCTAGTCTCAGAAACGGAGATTCTAGCCCCTAGTCTCAGAAACGGAGAGTCCAGCCCCTAGTCTCCGAAACGGAGAATCCAGCCCCTAGTCTCAGAAACGGAGAATCCAGCCCCTAGTCTCAGAAACGGAGAATCCAGCCCCTAGTCTCAGAAACGGAGAATCCAGCCCCTAGTCTCAGAAACGGAGAATCCCGCCCCTAGTCTCAGAAACGGAGAATCCAGCCCCTAGTCTCAGAAACGGAGAATCCGGCCCCTAGTCTCAGAAACGGAGAATCCAGCCCCTAGTCTCAGAAACGGAGAATCCAGCCCCTAGTCTCAGAAACGGAGAATCCAGCCCCTAGTCTCAGAAACGGAGAATCCAGCCCCTAGTCTCAGAAACGGAGAATCCAGCCCCTAGTCTCAGAAACGGAGAATCCAGCCCCTAGTCTCAGAAACGGAGAATCCAGCCCCTAGTCTCAGAAACGGAGAATCCAGCCCCTAGTCTCAGAAACGGAGAATCCCGCCCCTAGTCTCAGAAACGGAGAATCCCGCCCCTAGTCTCAGAAACGGAGAATCCCGCCCCTAGTCTCAGAAACGGAGAATCCAGCCCTAGTCTCAGAAACGGAGACGCCAGCCCCTAGTCTCAGAAACGGTGAATCCCGCCCCTAGTCTCAGAAACGGAGACGCCAGCCCCTAGTCTCAGAAACGGAGAATACAGCCCCGAGTCTCAGAAACGGAGAATCCAGCCCCTAGTCTCAGAAACGGAGAATCCCGCCCCTAGTCTCAGAAACGGAGAATCCAGCCCCTAGTCTCAGAAACGGAGAATCCAGCCCCTAGTCTCAGAAACGGAGAATCCAGCCCCTAGTCTCAGAAACGGAGAATCCAGCCCCTAGTCTCAGAAACGGAGAATCCAGCCCCTAGTCTCAGAAACGGAGAATCCAGCCCCTAGTCTCAGAAACGGAGAATCCAGCCCCTAGTCTCAGAAACGGAGAATTCAGCCCATAGTCTCAGAAACGGAGAATCCAGCCCCTAGTCTCAGAAACGGAGAATCCAGCCCCTAGTCTCAGAAACGGAGAATCCAGCTCCTAGTCTCAGAAACGGAGAATCCAGCCCCTAGTCTCAGAAACGGAGAATCCAGCCCCTAGTCTCAGAAACGGAGAATCCAGTCCCTAGTCTCAGACACGGAGAATCCGGCCCCTAGTCTCAGAAACGGAGAATCCAGCCCCTAGTCTCAGAAACGGAGAATCCAGCCCCTAGTCTCAGAAACGGAGAATCCCGCCCCTAGTCTCAGAAACGGAGAATCCAGCCCCTAGTCTCAGAAACGGAGAATCCAGCCCCTAGTCTCAGAAACGGAGAATCCAGCCCCTAGTCTCAGAAACGGAGAATCCCGCCCCTAGTCTCAGAAACGGAGAATCCAGCCCCTAGTCTCAGAAACGGAGAATCCAGCCCCTAGTCTCAGAAACGGAGAATCCAGCCCCTAGTCTCAGAAACGGAGAATCCAGCCCCTAGTCTCAGAAACGGAGAATCCAGCCCCTAGTCTCAGAAACGGAGAGTCCAGCCCCTAGTCTCAGAAACGGAGAATCCAGCCCCTAGTCTCAGAAACGGAGAATCCAGCCCCTAGTCTCAGAAACGGAGAATCCCGCCCCTAGTCTCAGAAACGGAGAATCCAGCCCCTAGTCTCAGAAACGGAGAATCCAGCCCCTAGTCTCAGAAACGGAGAGTCCAGCCCCTAGTCTCAGAAACGGAGAGTCCAGCCCCTAGTCTCAGAAACGGAGAATCCAGCCCCTAGTCTCAGAAACGGAGAATCCAGCCCCTAGTCTCAGAAACGGAGAATCCAGCCCCTAGTCTCAGAAACGGAGAATCCAGCCCCTAGTCTCAGAAACGGAGAATCCAGCCCCTAGTCTCAGAAACGGAGAATCCAGCCCCTAGTCTCAGAAACGGAGAATCCAGCCCCTAGTCTCAGAAACGGAGAATCCAGCCCCTAGTCTCAGAAACGGAGAATCCAGCCCCTAGTCTCAGAAACGGAGAATCCAGCCCCTCGTCTCAGAAACGGAGAATCCAGCCCCTAGTCTCAGAAACGGAGAGTCCAGCCCCTAGTCTCAGAAACGGAGAATCCAGCCCCTAGTCTCAGAAACGGAGAATCCCGCCCCTAGTCTCAGAAACGGAGAATCCAGCCCCTAGTCTCAGAAACGGAGAATCCAGCCCCTAGTCTCAGAAACGGAGAATCCAGCCCCTAGTCTCAGAAACGGAGAATCCAGCCCCTAGTCTCAGAAACGGAGAATCCAGCCCCTAGTCTCAGAAACGGAGAATCCAGCCCCTAGTCTCAGAAACGGAGAATCCAGCCCCTAGTCTCAGAAACGGAGAATCCCGCCCCTAGTCTCAGAAACGGAGAATCCCGCCCCTAGTCTCAGAAACGGGGAATCCAGCCCCTAGTCTCAGAAACGGAGAATCCAGCCCCTAGTCTCAGAAACGGAGAATCCAGCCCCTAGTCTCAGAAACGGAGACGCCAGCCCCTAGTCTCAGAAACGGAGAATCCAGCCCCTAGTCTCAGAAACGGAGAATCCAGTCCCTAGTCTCAGAAACGGAGAATCCCGCCCCTAGTCTCAGAAACGGAGAGTCCAGCCCCTAGTCTCAGAAACGGAGAATCCAGCCCCGAGTCTCAGAAACGGAGAATCCGGCCCCTAGTCTCAGAAACGGGGAATCCAGCCCCTAGTCTCAGAAACGGAGAATCCAGCCCCTAGTCTCAGAAACGGAGAATCCAGCCCCTAGTCTCAGAAACGGAGAATCCAGCCCCTAGTCTCAGAAACGGAGAATCCCGCCCCTAGTCTCAGAAACGGAGAATCCAGCCCCTAGTCTCAGAAACGGAGAATCCAGCCCCTAGTCTCAGAAACGGAGAATCCAGCCCCTAGTCTCAGAAACGGAGAATCCAGCCCCTAGTCTCAGAAACGGAGAATCCAGCCCCTAGTCTCAGACACGGAGAATCCGGCCCCTAGTCTCAGAAACGGAGAATCCGGCCCCTAGTCTCAGAAACGGAGAATCCAGCCCCTAGTCTCAGACACGGAGAATCCGGCCCCTAGTCTCAGAAACGGAGAATCCGGCCCCTAGTCTCAGAAACGGAGAATCCAGCCCCTAGTCTCAGTAACGGAGACGCCAGCCCCTAGTCTCAGAAACGGAGAATCCAGCCCCTAGTCTCAGAAACGGAGAATCCAGCCCCTAGTCTCAGAAACGGAGAATCCAGCCCCTAGTCTCAGACACGGAGAATCCGGCCCCTAGTCTCAGAAACGGAGAATCCGGCCCCTAGTCTCAGAAACGGAGAATCCAGCCCCTAGTCTCAGTAACGGAGACGCCAGCCCCTAGTCTCAGAAACGGAGAATCCAGCCCCTCGTCTCAGAAACGGAGAATCCAGCCCCTAGTCTCAGAAACGGAGAATCCAGCCCCTAGTCTCAGAAACGGAGAATCCAGCCCCTAGTCTCAGAAACGGAGAATCCAGCCCCTAGTCTCAGAAACGGAGAATCCAGCCCCTAGTCTCAGAAACGGAGAATCCAGCCCCTAGTCTCAGACACGGAGAATCCGGCCCCTAGTCTCAGAAACGGAGAATCCGGCCCCTAGTCTCAGAAACGGAGAATCCAGCCCCTAGTCTCAGTAACGGAGACGCCAGCCCCTAGTCTCAGAAACGGAGAATCCAGCCCCTAGTCTCAGAAACGGAGAATCCAGCCCCTAGTCTCAGAAACGGAGAATCCAGCCCCTAGTCTCAGAAACGGAGAATCCAGCCCCTAGTCTCAGAAACGGAGAGTCCAGCCCCTAGTCTCCGAAACGGAGAATCCAGCCCCTAGTCTCAGAAACGGAGAATCCAGCCCCTAGTCTCAGTAACGGAGAATCCAGCCCCTAGTCTCAGAAACGGAGAATCCAGCCCCTAGTCTCAGAAACGGAGAATCCAGCCCCTAGTCTCAGAAACGGAGAATCCAGCCCCTAGTCTCAGAAACGGAGAATCCAGCCCCTAGTCTCAGAAACGGAGAATCCAGCCCCTAGTCTCAGAAACGGAGAATCCAGCCCCTAGTCTCAGAAACGGAGAATCCAGCCCCTAGTCTCAGAAACGGAGAATCCAGCCCCTAGTCTCAGAAACGGAGAATCCAGCCCCTAGTCTCAGAAACGGAGAATCCAGCCCCTCGTCTCAGAAACGGAGAATCCCGCCCCTAGTCTCAGAAACGGAGAATCCAGCCCCTAGTCTCAGAAACGGAGAATCCAGCCCCTAGTCTCAGAAACGGAGAATCCAGCCCCTAGTCTCCGAAACGGAGAATCCAGCCCCTAGTCTCAGAAACGGAGAATCCAGCCCCTAGTCTCAGAAACGGAGATTCTAGCCCCTAGTCTCAGAAACGGAGAGTCCAGCCCCTAGTCTCCGAAACGGAGAATCCAGCCCCTAGTCTCAGAAACGGAGAATCCAGCCCCTAGTCTCAGAAACGGAGAATCCAGCCCCTAGTCTCAGAAACGGAGAATCCAGCCCCTAGTCTCAGAAACGGAGAATCCCGCCCCTAGTCTCAGAAACGGAGAATCCAGCCCCTAGTCTCAGAAACGGAGAATCCGGCCCCTAGTCTCAGAAACGGAGAATCCAGCCCCTAGTCTCAGAAACGGAGAATCCAGCCCCTAGTCTCAGAAACGGAGAATCCAGCCCCTAGTCTCAGAAACGGAGAATCCAGCCCCTAGTCTCAGAAACGGAGAATCCAGCCCCTAGTCTCAGAAACGGAGAATCCAGCCCCTAGTCTCAGAAACGGAGAATCCAGCCCATAGTCTCAGAAACGGAGACGCCAGCCCCTAGTCTCAGAAACGGAGAATCCAGCCCCCAGTCTCAGAAACGGAGAATCCAGCCCCTAGTCTCAGAAACGGAGAATCCAGCCCCTAGTCTCAGAAACGGAGAATCCAGCCCCTAGTCTCAGAAACGGAGAATCCAGACCTAGTCTCAGAAACGGAGAATCCAGCCCCTAGTCTCAGAAACGGAGAATCCCGCCCCTAGTCTCAGACACGGAGAATCCAGCCCCTAGTCTCAGAAACGGAGAATCCAGCCCCTAGTCTCAGAAACGGAGAATCCAGCCCCTAGTCTCAGAAACGGAGAATCCAGACCTAGTCTCAGAAACGGAGAATCCAGCCCCTAGTCTCAGAAACGGAGAATCCAGCCCCTAGTCTCAGAAACGGAGAATCCAGCCCCTAGTCTCAGAAACGGAGAATCCAGCCCCTAGTCTCAGAAACGGAGAATCCAGCCCCTAGTCTCAGAAACGGAGAATCCAGCCCCTAGTCTCAGAAACGGAGAATCCAGCCCCTAGTCTCAGAAACGGAGAATCCAGCCCCTCGTCTCAGAAACGGAGAATCCAGCCCCTAGTCTCAGAAACGGAGAATCCAGCCCCTAGTCTCAGAAACGGAGAATCCAGCCCCTAGTCTCAGAAACGGAGAATCCAGCCCCTAGTCTCAGAAACGGAGAATCCAGCCCCTAGTCTCAGAAACGGAGAATCCAGCCCCTAGTCTCAGAAACGGAGAATCCAGCCCCTAGTCTCAGAAACGGAGAATCCAGCCCCTAGTCTCAGAAACGGAGAATCCAGCCCCTAGTCTCAGAAACGGAGAATCCCGCCCCTAGTCTCAGAAACGGAGAATCCAGCCCCTAGTCTCAGAAACGGAGAATCCAGCCCCTAGTCTCAGAAACGGAGAATCCCGCCCCTAGTCTCAGAAACGGAGAATCCCGCCCCTAGTCTCAGAAACGGAGAATCCAGCCCCTAGTCTCAGAAACGGAGAATCCAGCCCCTAGTCTCAGAAACGGAGAATCCAGCCCCTCGTCTCAGAAACGGAGAATCCAGCCCCTAGTCTCAGAAACGGAGAATCCAGCCCCTAGTCTCAGAAACGGAGAATCCAGCCCCTAGTCTCAGAAACGGAGAATCCAGCCCCTAGTCTCAGAAACGGAGAATCCAGCCCCTAGTCTCAGAAACGGAGAATCCAGCCCCTAGTCTCAGAAACGGAGAATCCAGCCCCTAGTCTCAGAAACGGAGAATCCAGCCCCCAGTCTCAGAAACGGAGAATCCAGCCCCTAGTCTCAGAAATGGAGAATCCCGCCCCTAGTCTCAGAAACGGAGAATCCAGCCCCTAGTCTCAGAAACGGAGAATCCAGCCCCTAGTCTCAGAAACGGAGAATCCCGCCCCTAGTCTCAGAAAGGGAGAATCCAGCCCCTAGTCTCAGAAACGGAGAATCCAGCCCCGAGTCTCAGAAACGGAGACGCCAGCCCCTAGTCTCAGAAACGGAGAATCCTGCCCCTAGTCTCAGAAACGGAGAATCCAGCCCCTAGTCTCAGAAACGGAGAATCCAGCCCCTCGTCTCAGAAACGGAGAATCCAGCCCCTAGTCTCAGAAACGGAGAATCCAGCCCCTAGTCTCCGAAATGGAGAATCCAGCCCCTAGTCTAAGAAACGAGAAGCCCCTAGTCTCAGAAACGGAGAATCCAGCCCCTAGTCTCAGAAACGGAGAATCCAGCCCCTAGTCTCAGAAACGGAGACGCCAGCCCCGAGTCTCAGAAACGGAGACGCCAGCCCCCAGTCTCAGAAACGGAGAATCCAGCCCCTAGTCTCAGAAACGGAGAATCCAGCCCCTAGTCTCAGAAACGGAGAATCCAGCCCCTAGTCTCAGAAACGGAGAATCCCGCCCCTAGTCTCAGAAACGGAGAATCCAGCCCCTAGTCTCAGAAACGGAGAATCCAGCCCCTCGTCTCAGAAACGGAGAATCCAGCCCCTAGTCTCAGAAACGGAGAATCCAGCCCCTAGTCTCAGAAACGGAGAATCCAGCCCCTAGTCTCAGAAACGGAGAATCCAGCCCCTAGTCTCAGAAACGGAGAATCCAGCCCCTAGTCTCAGAAACGGAGAATCCAGCCCCTAGTCTCAGAAACGGAGAATCCAGCCCCTAGTCTCAGAAACGGAGAATCCAGCCCCTAGTCTCAGAAACGGAGAATTCAGCCCCTAGTCTCAGAAACGGAGAATCCAGCCCCTAGTCTCAGAAACGGAGAATCCCGCCCCTAGTCTCAGAAACGGAGAATCCAGCCCCTAGTCTCAGAAACGGAGAATCCAGCCCCTAGTCTCAGAAACGGAGAATCCAGCCCCTAGTCTCAGAAACGGAGACACCCCCAGTCTCAGGAACGGAGAATCCAGCCCCTAGTCTCAGAAACGGAGAATACAGCCCCGAGTCTCAGAAACGGAGAATCCAGCCCCTAGTCTCAGAAACGGAGAATCCCGCCCCTAGTCTCCGAAACGGAGACGCCAGCCCCTAGTCTCAGAAACGGAGAATCCAGCCCCTCGTCTCAGAAACGGAGAATCCAGCCCCTAGTCTCAGAAACGGAGAATCCAGCCCCTAGCCTCAGAAACCGAGAATCCCGCCCCTAGTCTCAGAAACGGAGAATCCCGCCCCTAGTCTCAGAAACGGAGAATCCAGCCCCTAGTCTCAGAAACGGAGAATCCAGCCCCTAGTCTCAGAAACGGAGAATCCAGCCCCTCGTCTCAGAAACGGAGAATCCAGCCCCTAGTCTCAGAAACGGAGAATCCAGCCCCTAGTCTCAGAAACGGAGAATCAAGCCCCTAGTCTCAGAAACGGAGAATCCAGCCCCTAGCCTCAGAAACCGAGAATCCCGCCCCTAGTCTCAGAAACGGAGAATCCAGCCCCTAGTCTCAGAAACGGAGAATCCAGCCCCTAGTCTCAGAAACGGAGAATCCAGCCCCCAGTCTCAGAAACCGAGAATCCCGCCCCTAGTCTCAGAAACGGAGAATCCAGCCCCTCGTCTCAGAAACGGAGAATCCAGCCCCTAGTCTCAGAAACGGAGAATCCAGCCCCTAGTCTCAGAAACGGAGAATCAAGCCCCTAGTCTCAGAAACGGAGAATCCAGCCCCTAGCCTCAGAAACCGAGAATCCCGCCCCTAGTCTCAGAAACGGAGAATCCAGCCCCTAGTCTCAGAAACGGAGAATCCAGCCCCTAGTCTCAGAAACGGAGAATCCAGCCCCCAGTCTCAGAAACGGAGAATCCAGCCCCTAGTCTCAGAAACGGAGAATCCAGCCCCGAGTCTCAGAAACGGAGAATCCAGCCCCCAGTCTCAGAAACGGAGAATCCAGCCCCTAGTCTCAGAAACGGAGAATCCAGCCCCTAGTCTCAGAAACGGAGACGCCAGCCCCTAGTCTCAGAAACGGAGAATCCAGCCCCTAGTCTCAGAAACGGAGAATCCAGCCCCTAGTCTCAGAAACGGAGAATCCAGCCCCTAGTCTCAGAAACGGAGAATCCAGCCCCTAGTCTCAGAAACGGAGAATCCAGCCCCTAGTCTCAGAATCGGAGAATCCAGCCCCTAGTCTCAGAAACGGAGAATCCAGCCCCTAGTCTCAGAAACGGAGAATCCAGCCCCTAGTCTCAGAAACGGAGAATCCAGCCCCTAGTCTCAGAAACGGAGAATCCAGACCCTAGTCTCAGAAACGGAGAATCCAGACCTAGTCTCAGAAACGGAGAATCCCGCCCCTAGTCTCAGAAACGGAGAATCCAGCCCCTAGTCTCCGAAACGGAGAATCCAGCCCCTAGTCTCAGAAACGGAGAATCCAGCCCCTAGTCTCAGAAACGGAGAATCCCGCCCCTAGTCTCAGAAACGGAGAATCCAGCCCCTAGTCTCAGAAACGGAGAATCCAGCCCCTAGTCTCAGAAACGGAGAATCCAGCCCCTAGTCTCAGAAACGGAGAATCCAGCCCCTAGTCTCAGAAACGGAGAATCCAGCCCCTAGTCTCAGAAACGGAGACGCCAGCCCCTAGTCTCAGAAACGGAGAATCCAGCCCCTAGTCTCAGAAACGGAGAATCCAGCCCCTAGTCTCAGAAACGGAGAATCCAGCCCCTAGTCTCAGAAACGGAGAATCCAGACCCTAGTCTCAGAAACGGAGAATCCAGACCTAGTCTCAGAAACGGAGAATCCCGCCCCTAGTCTCAGAAACGGAGAATCCAGCCCCTAGTCTCCGAAACGGAGAATCCAGCCCCTAGTCTCAGAAACGGAGAATCCAGCCCCTAGTCTCAGAAACGGAGAATCCCGCCCCTAGTCTCAGAAACGGAGAATCCAGCCCCTAGTCTCAGAAACGGAGAATCCAGCCCCTAGTCTCAGAAACGGAGAATCCAGCCCCTAGTCTCAGAAACGGAGAATCCAGCCCCTAGTCTCAGAAACGGAGAATCCAGCCCCTAGTCTCAGAAACGGAGACGCCAGCCCCTAGTCTCAGAAACGGAGAATCCAGCCCCTAGTCTCAGAAACGGAGAATCCAGCCCCTAGTCTCAGAAACGGAGAATCCAGACCTAGTCTCAGAAACGGAGAATCCAGACCTAGTCTCAGAAACGGAGAATCCAGCCCCTAGTCTCAGAAACGGAGAATCCCGCCCCTAGTCTCAGAAACGGAGAATCCAGCCCCTAGTCTCAGAAACGGAGAATCCAGCCCCTAGTCTCAGAAACGGAGAATCCAGCCCCTAGTCTCAGAAACGGAGAATCCAGCCCCTAGTCTCAGAAACGGAGAATCCAGCCCCTAGTCTCAGAAACGGAGAATCCAGCCCCTAGTCTCAGAAACGGAGAATCCAGCCCCTAGTCTCAGAAACGGAGAATCCAGCCCCAAGTCTCAGAAACGGAGATTCCAGCCCCTAGTCTCAGAAACGGAGAATCCAGCCCCTAGTCTCAGAAATGGAGACGCCAGCCCCTAGTCTCAGAAACGGAGAATCCAGCCCCTAGTCTCAGAAACGGAGAATCCAGCCCCTCGTCTCAGAAACGGAGAATCCAGCCCCTCGTCTCAGAAACGGAGAATCCAACCCCTAGTCTCAGAAACGGAGAATCCCGCCCCTAGTCTCAGAAACGGAGAATCCAGCCCCTAGTCTCAGAAACGGAGAATCCAGCCCCTAGTCTCAGAAACGGAGAATCCAGCCCCTAGTCTCAGAAACGGAGAATCCAGCCCCTAGTCTCAGAAACGGAGAATCCAGCCCCTAGTCTCAGAAACGGAGAATCCAGCCCCTAGTCTCAGAAACGGAGAATCCCGCCCCTAGTCTCAGAAACGGAGACGCCAGCCCCCAGTCTCAGAAACGGAGAATCCAGCCCCAAGTCTCAGAAACGGAGAATCCAGCCCCTCGTCTCAGAAACGGAGAATCCAGCCCCTAGTCTCAGTAACGGAGAATCCAGCCCCTAGTCTCAGAAACGGAGAATCCAGACCTAGTCTCAGAAACGGAGAATCCAGCCCCTCGTCTCAGAAACGGAGAATCCAGCCCCTCGTCTCAGAAACGGAGAATCCAGCCCCTCGTCTCTGAAACGGAGAATCCAGACCGAGTCTCAGAAACGGACAATCCAGACCTAGTCTCAGAAATGGAGAATCCAGCCCCTAGTCTCAGAAACGGAGAATCCAGCCCCTAGTCTCAGAAACGGAGAATCCAGACCTAGTCTCAGAAACGGAGAATCCAGCCCCTCGTCTCAGAAACGGAGAATCCAGCCCCTCGTCTCAGAAACGGAGAATCCAGCCCCTAGTCTCTGAAACGGAGAATCCAGCCCCTAGTCTCAGAAACGGAGAATCCAGCCCCTAGTCTCAGAAACGGAGAATCCAGCCCCTCGTCTCAGAAACGGAGAATCCAGCCCCTAGTCTCAGAAACGGAGAATCCAGCCCCTAGTCTCAGAAACGGAGAATCCAGCCCCTCGTCTCAGAAACGGAGAATCCAGCCCCTAGTCTCAGAATCGGAGAATCCAGCCCCTCGTCTCAGAAACGGAGAATCCAGCCCCTAGTCTCAGAATCGGAGAATCCAGCCCCTAGTCTCAGAAACGGAGAATCCAACCCCTAGTCTCAGAAACGGAGAATCCAGCCCCTAGTCTCAGAAACGGAGAATCCAGCCCCTAGTCTCAGAAACGGAGAATCCAGCCCCTAGTCTCAGAAACGGAGAATCCAGCCCCTAGTCTCAGAAACGGAGAATCCAGCCCCTAGTCTCAGAAACGGAGAATCCAGCCCCTAGTCTCAGAAACGGAGAATCCAGCCCCTAGTCTCAGAAACGGAGAATCCAGCCCCTAGTCTCAGAAACGGAGAATCCAGCCCCTAGTCTCAGAAACGGAGAATCCAGCCCCTAGTCTCAGAAACGGAGAATCCAGCCCCTAGTCTCAGAAACGGAGAATCCAGCCCCTAGTCTCAGAAACGGAGAATCCAGCCCCTAGTCTCAGAAACGGAGAATCCCGCCCCTAGTCTCAGAAACGGAGAATCCCGCCCCTAGTCTCAGAAACGGCGAATCCAGCCCCTAGTCTCAGTAACGGAGAATCCAGCCCCTAGTCTCAGAAACGGAGAATCCAGCCCCTAGTCTCAGAAACGGAGAATCCCGCCCCTAGTCTCAGAAACGGAGAATCCAGCCCCAAGTCTCAGAAACGGAGAATCCAGACCCTAGTCTCAGAAACGGAGAATCCCGCCCCTAGTCTCAGAAACGGAGAATCCAGCCCCGAGTCTCAGAAACGGAGAATCCAGCCCCAAGTCTCAGAAACGGAGAATCCAGACCTAGTCTCAGAAACGGAGAATCCCGCCCCTCGTCTCAGAAACGGAGAATCCAGCCCCTAGTCTCAGAAACGGAGAATCCAGCCCCTAGTCTCAGAAACGGAGAATCCAGCCCCTAGTCTCAGAAACGGAGAATCCGGCCCCTAGTCTCAGAAACGGAGAATCCAGCCCCTAGTCTCAGAAACGGAGAATCCAGCCCCTAGTCTCAGAAACGGAGAATCCGGCCCCTAGTCTCAGAAACGGAGAATCCAGCCCCTAGTCTCAGAAACGGAGAATCCAGCCCCTAGTCTCAGAAACGGAGAATCCCGCCCCGAGTCTCAGAAACGGAGAATCCAGCCCCTAGTCTCAGAAACGGAGAATCCAGACCTAGTCTCAGAAACGGAGAATCCCGCCCCTCGTCTCAGAAACGGAGAATCCAGCCCCTCGTCTCAGAAACGGAGAATCCAGCCCCTAGTCTCAGAAACGGAGAATCCAGCCCCTAGTCTCAGAAACGGAGAATCCAGCCCCTAGTCTCAGAAACGGAGAATCCAGCCCCTAGTCTCAGAAACGGAGAGTCCAGCCCCTAGTCTCAGAAACGGAGAATCCAGCCCCTAGTCTCAGAAACGGAGAATCCAGCCCCTAGTCTCAGAAACGGAGAATCCAGCCCCTAGTCTCAGAAACGGAGAATCCAGCCCCTAGTCTCAGAAACGGAGAGTCCAGCCCCTAGTCTCAGAAATGGAGACGCCAGCCCCTAGTCTCAGAAACGGAGAATCCAGCCCCAAGTCTCAGAAACGGAGAATCCAGCCCCTAGTCTCAGAAACGGAGAATCCAGCCCCTAGTCTCAGAAACGGAGAATCCAGCCCCTAGTCTCAGAAACGGAGAATCCAGCCCCTAGTCTCAGACACGGAGAATCCAGCCCCTAGTCTCCGAAACGGAGAATCCAGCCCCTAGTCTCAGAAACGGAGAATCCAGCCCCTAGTCTCAGAAACGGAGAATCCAGCCCCTAGTCTCAGAAACGGAGAATCCAGCCCCAAGTCTCAGAAACGGAGAATCCAGCCCCTAGTCTCAGAAACGGAGAATCCCGCCCCTAGTCTCAGAAACGGAGAATCCCGCCCCTAGTCTCAGAAACGGAGAATCCCGCCCCTAGTCTCAGAAACGGAGAATCCAGCCCCTAGTCTCAGAAACGGAGAATCCCGCCCCTAGTCTCAGAAACGGAGAATCCAGCCCCTAGTCTCAGAAACGGAGAATCCAGCCCCTAGTCTCAGAAACGGAGAATCCAGCCCCTAGTCTCAGAAACGGAGAATCCCGCCCCTAGTCTCAGAAACGGAGAATCCAGCCCCTAGTCTCAGAAACGGAGAATCCAGCCCCTAGTCTCAGAAACGGAGAATCCAGCCCCTAGTCTCAGAAACGGAGAATCCAGCCCCTAGTCTCAGAAACGGAGAATCCAGCCCCTAGTCTCAGAAACGGAGAATCCAGCCCCTAGTCTCAGAAACGGAGAATCCAGCCCCTAGTCTCAGAAACGGAGAATCCAGCCCCTAGTCTCAGAAACGGAGAATTCAGCCCCTAGTCTCAGAAACGGAGAATCCAGCCCCAAGTCTCAGAAACGGAGAATCCAGCCCCTAGTCTCAGAAACGGAGAATCCAGCCCCTAGTCTCAGAAACGGAGAATCCAGCCCCTAGTCTCAGAAACGGAGAATCCAGCCCCTAGTCTCAGAAACGGAGAGTCCAGCCCCTAGTCTCAGAAATGGAGACGCCAGCCCCTAGTCTCAGAAACGGAGAATCCAGCCCCAAGTCTCAGAAACGGAGAATCCAGCCCCTAGTCTCAGAAACGGAGAATCCAGCCCCTAGTCTCAGAAACGGAGAATCCAGCCCCTAGTCTCAGAAACGGAGAATCCAGCCCCTAGTCTCAGAAACGGAGAATCCCGCCCCTAGTCTCAGAAACGGAGAATCCAGCCCCTAGTCTCAGAAACGGAGAATCCCGCCCCTAGTCTCAGAAACGGAGAATCCAGCCCCTAGTCTCAGAAACGGAGAATCCAGCCCCTAGTCTCAGAAACGGAGAATCCAGCCCCTAGTCTCAGAAACGGAGAATCCAGCCCCTAGTCTCAGAAACGGAGAATCCAGCCCCTAGTCTCAGAAACGGAGAATCCAGCCCCTAGTCTCAGAAACGGAGAATCCAGCCCCTAGTCTCAGAAACGGAGAATCCAGCCCCTAGTCTCAGAAACGGAGAATCCAGCCCCTAGTCTCAGAAACGGAGAATTCAGCCCCTAGTCTCAGAAACGGAGAATCCAGCCCCAAGTCTCAGAAACGGAGAATCCAGCCCCTAGTCTCAGAAACGGAGAATCCAGCCCCAAGTCTCAGAAACGGAGAATCCAGCCCCTAGTCTCAGAAACGGAGAATCCAGCCCCTAGTCTCAGAAACGGAGAATCCAGCCCCTAGTCTCAGAAACGGAGAATCCAGCCCCTAGTCTCAGAAACGGAGAATCCAGCCCCTAGTCTCAGAAACGGAGAATCCCGCCCCTAGTCTCAGAAACGGAGAATCCAGCCCCTAGTCTCAGAAACGGAGAATCCAGCCCCTAGTCTCAGAAACGGAGAATCCAGCCCCTAGTCTCAGAAACGGAGAATCCAGCCCCTAGTCTCAGAAACGGAGAATCCAGCCCCTAGTCTCAGAAACGGAGAATCCAGCCCCTAGTCTCAGAAACGGAGAGTCCAGCCCCTAGTCTCAGAAACGGAGAATCCAGCCCCAAGTCTCAGAAACGGAGAATCCAGCCCCTAGTCTCAGAAACGGAGAATCCAGCCCCTCGTCTCAGAAACGGAGAATCCAGCCCCTAGTCTCAGAAACGGAGAATCCCGCCCCTAGTCTCAGAAACGGAGAATCCAGCCCCTAGTCTCAGTAACGGAGAATCCAGCCCCTAGTCTCAGTAACGGAGAATCCAGCCCCTAGTCTCAGAAACGGAGAATCCCGCCCCTAGTCTCAGAAACGGAGAATCCCGCCCCTAGTCTCAGAAACGGAGAATCCAGCCCCTAGTCTCAGAAACGGAGAATCCCGCCCCTAGTCTCAGAAACGGAGAATCCCGCCCCTAGTCTCAGAAACGGAGAATCCAGCCCCTAGTCTCAGAAACGGAGAATCCAGCCCCTAGTCTCAGAAACGGAGAATCCAGCCCCTAGTCTCAGAAACGGAGAATCCCGCCCCTAGTCTCAGAAACGGAGAATCCAGCCCCTAGTCTCAGAAACGGAGAATCCCGCCCCTAGTCTCAGAAACGGAGAATCCAGCCCCTAGTCTCAGAAACGGAGAATCCAGCCCCTAGTCTCAGAAACGGAGAATCCAGCCCCTAGTCTCAGAAACGGAGAATCCAGCCCCTAGTCTCAGAAACGGAGAATCCCGCCCCTAGTCTCAGAAACGGAGAATCCCGCCCCTAGTCTCAGAAACGGAGAATCCAGCCCCTAGTCTCAGAAACGGAGAGTCCAGCCCCTAGTCTCAGAAACGGAGAATCCAGCCCCTCGTCTCAGAAACGGAGAATCCAGCCCCTAGTCTCAGAAACGGAGAATCCAGCCCCTAGTCTCAGAAACGGAGAATCCAGCCCCTAGTCTCAGAAACGGAGAATCCAGCCCCTCGTCTCAGAAACGGAGAATCCAGCCCCTAGTCTCAGAAACGGAGAATCCAGCCCCCAGTCTCAGAAACGGAGAATCCAGCCCCTAGTCTCAGAAACGGAGAATCCCGCCCCTAGTCTCAGAAACGGAGAATCCAGCCCCTAGTCTCAGAAACGGAGAGTCCAGCCCCTAGTCTCAGAAACGGAGAATCCAGCCCCTCGTCTCAGAAACGGAGACGCCAGCCCCTAGTCTCAGAAACGGAGAATCCAGCCCCTAGTCTCAGAAACGGAGAATCCAGCCCCTAGTCTCAGAAACGGAGAATCCAGCCCCTAGTCTCAGAAACGGAGAATCCAGCCCCTAGTCTCAGAAACGGAGAGTCCAGCCCCTAGTCTCAGAAACGGAGAATCCAGCCCCTAGTCTCAGAAACGGAGAGTCCAGCCCCTAGTCTCAGAAACGGAGAATCCAGCCCCTAGTCTCAGAAACGGAGAATCCAGCCCCTAGTCTCAGAAACGGAGAATCCAGCCCCTCGTCTCAGAAACGGAGACGCCAGCCCGAGGTTCACAGCCTACCACAGTAAATCAAGTTTGTCGGTAGAATTAATCAGAAACAAGAAGAGGCACAGGAAATGCCACTAGATTCCATTGCGAAGGCATACTTGATTTCTTGCTTGCCTTCTCACACACCCTCACCACACTTAAAAACTAATAAATGCTTTGAAATGTTGATAGTTTCCCCTAATTCTGAACGCTGTCTGTGCCGCAGAGTTTAAACGGGAACTCGCCCATTCACACACCACTTCCAGCAGCCACAGTTGCCTGGAGAGCAAGTTAGCCGAAGAACAATTGGACTCAATTCTTCGCTTTGAAGCTCAAATTGAGGCAATGAAGTATCAAAGGGAAGGTAGATTTCATAATTGGACCCAGCTATCACTCACAGCAGGATTTAAACACATCAGGCTGCTTTCCCAGAATCTGATTTCCAGGCATCCACACCCTTCACAACAAAGCCAACTGTGAAAGCTTTTGCTTTGCAGGAGTCACAGATGGATTGGACCACCGCAACTGTTTGGCTCGGTCTTTGTCTCCCATCCAGATGATGAGTATTAAACATTTCTGCCACTTTTGTGAAGATTTGCCAGTTAAAGCTTCTCCACCTAGACAGAGGAGACTCAATCCCCCTGATTAATGTGTGGCCCCAAATCGCTCCCACCCAAAGGGTTTGCTTCCAGCCAGAAGTAAACAACTTATCAGTTGGCCAATCAGCAAGATTTTACCCACAAATATAAAAGGTGCAAACTCGCAAGTCGAGGATTTCGAATGCAACGGAACCCTACATGAACCACGTCGACTTGTGAAGAGCGAAGGAAGCTGGCCCTTGAAGCATGGGGGAAGAGACGGGGCATCGAGAGCTCCCACTTACACACGGCTATCTGTTTTGCAGACGACCATTGATCAGGAAGCAACATGGAGGTAGTTGGAGCTCTCACAAAGGCTGCCGCTAATGTTAAGCTCTACAACTCGAGGCACAATCCACATGCTTGGGAGAGGCAATCTGGACAATCCATAGAAGCCCAGAGTGCACCGAGATCGGTGGCCCATATATCTTGATTGTTCATCGTGGCACGCACATCGCTAAACAGGGGGCAAGTGGCACCCCTTAAGCAGCGCTAATTCCTTCCCCTCACTGAAGGCAAGCAACCCTCTCCACCCCTTCTCACCCACCCCCGCAATGCTGAGCCACCCTCAAACAGCTAAAATATTTCCAGCATTCACCCTCTGGTTTGTAATTACAGTCGAGAGAGAAAGAGCGAGAGAAAAGGAACCGTGAGGGCATCTTGCAAGAAGCCACCACTGCGTTTCATTGGGAAATCAGAGAGAAGTAATGTATGAGTCACAATGGGCCTGTGCAATTGGACATTAAACACCATCTTCGCATGTGCTGTCAGGGGGATAAATACACTTCCCTTAGAAATCAATGTCAATATTGTTTTTGCACTGTACTCTTCAGCAAATTGCATAACCACATTTCGGAAAGATACCACTAACAGCAAGGAGAGTAAGGAAATCGGATAGTCAAGCTGTAAGAGCCTCGAGGATCAACAAGAGCCTGTGCACTGGTTTGAGTTCCTGTTCCAGCTGCTTTGCCGCTCACGGATCTCGTTTATCACCACCGTCCTCCTCGAACATGGCTTGCCGCTGCTTTTCGAGCAAGCTCCGAGGCCACATCGGTTTCCACGGCGATATTCGGCGATGTGCAGCACATCTGGCTGTTAATCAGCCATCTTTCTCTGAGGGAGGTGAGCCCGCCACGATCCAACCGTGCGACTCTATACTTCAACGCTCTTCCAGAAACGAATGTTGAGGCCCATTTTTGGCCTTCAATCTATTCTGGAAGGCCGGGTTACTCCAAAGGAGTATGAGGAGCTCCTCGAGAAACAGCATTCTCCTCCGGTACTCTCATTACACTTGGACATTTCAGAAGTAATAATTCTGTCGATGAGAATTGCACAGACAAGGCAGACTATGTGGATGCAGTCTATGACAGCCAGGGAACAATTTTGGTCGAAATGGGGCTGCCTCTCCTGCTGGTACTGCATTCAGCGAGTTTGCGAGTGATGAAGAAGACCAACTGTGACCTGTTTGATAAAAAATGCTCTGCAGAAATCTAGTTTGCATGGGTGACTGTGCTGTAAAAGATGGGGGCCATCATTACTTTGACGTGTGGCTGCAGTGCAGGTCTCAATGCAGGGTTAAGGGTTATTCCTCGCACATTCCTGCACTGTGAAGAAGTGTTGATGTGCTATGTTGGGGACAGTAATCCTGCCCCCCCCCCCCCCCCCCCCCCACCCCCCCAGCGCAGAGGAGCTCTCCCTTCACTCGGTTAGTATTCCAAGACAATAGCTCACATTTATATAGTGGCTTTCACCTTACGAAATATCGCTCATCGCTTCGTAGAGGCGGGATCGGTCACCAATGTATGTCGAGCCAAGGAAAGAGGTATCAGGAAGGTTCAACAAAAGCTTGGTCAAGGAGACATCTTAAAAGGGGTCTTCGAGATGGAAAGTGAAGTGGGGAGGCACATGGGGACCAGGGAGGAGAATTCCAACAGTTTTAGTCTCCCTACTAAGCAAAGATATACTGGCATTGGAGGCAGTCCAGAGAAGGTTCATTCGGTCGATCCTGGGTATGGAGGGACTTTCTTATGAGGAGAGGTTGAGTAGGTTGGGCCTGTCCTCATTGGAGTTTAGAAGAATGAGAGGCGACCTTATTGAGACATATCGGATTCTCAGGGGGCTTGACAGGGTCGATGCTGAGAGGTTGTTTCCCCTTGTGGGAGAGTCTAGGACCAGAGGGCATCATCTCAGAGTGAGGGGTCGCCCATTTCAGACAGAGATGAGGAGGAATTTCTTCTCTCGGAGGGGAGTGAATCTGTGGAATTCTTTACCGCAGAGGCTGGGTCGTTAAGTATGTTCAAGGCCGAGATAGACAGATTTTTAATCAGTGAGGGTTATGGGGATAAGGTGGGAAAGTGGAGTTGGGGATTATCATATCAGATCAGTCATGATCCCATAGACTCAATGGGCCGAATGGCCTACTTTTCCTTTGTCTTTTGGACGGCTGAAGCAATATGGTCATAAGAGTTTTACAACATAGAAAGAGGCCCTTCGGCCTATCGTATCCGTGCCGGTCATCAAGCACCTTGCTATTCTAATCCCATTTTCCAGCATTGGTCCATAGCCTTGTGTGCTGGGGTGTTTCAATCGCTCATCTAAATGCTTCTTCAATATGGTCACCAATAGTGAGACCAGTGACGTGCAGGATGCCTGAGTAACCAGAGCTGGAGATTTCAGAGAGCTGCAGAAGATTAGACAGAGGGCCGGCTGGGTTGAGGCCACGGAGGGGTTTGAACGCAAGTGTGAAAGCTTTGAATTGGAGATGTTGCTACTCATTCGAGATCAGGGGCGAAATCCTCCGGAAACGGCACGATGTCCGCCGACTGGCGCCCAAAACGACGCAAATCAGTCGGGCATCACGCCGCCCCAACGGTGCGGAATGCTCCGCATCTTTGGGGGCCGAGCCCCAACCTTAAGGGGCTAGGTCGGCGCCGGACAAATTTCCGCCCCGCCAGCTGGCGGAAAAGGCCTTTGGTGCCCCGCCAGCTGGCACGGAAATGACATCTCCGGGCGGCGCATGCGCGGGAGTGTTAGCGGCCGCTGACAGCATTCCCGCGCATGCACAGTGGAGGGAGTCTCTTCCGCCTCCGCCATGGTGGAGACCGTGGCGGAGGCGGAAGGGAAAGAGTGCCCCCACGGCACAGGCCCGCCCGCGGATCGGTGGGCCCCGATCGCGGGCCAGGCCACCGTGGGGGCACCCCCCGGGACCAGATCGCCCCGTGCCCCCCCCAGGACCCCGGAGCCCGCCCACGCCGCCTTGTCCCGCCGGTAAGGTAGGTGATTTAATTTACGCCGGCGGGACAGGCATTTTAGCGGCGGGACTTCGGCCCATTCGGGCCGGAGAATCACACGGGGGGGGGGGCCCGCCAACCGGCGCGGCGCGATTCCCGCCCCAGCCGAATATCCGGTGCCGGAGACTTCGGCAACCGGCGGGGGCGAGATTCACGCCAGCCCCCGGCGATTCTCCAACCCGGCAGGGGGTCGGAGAATCTCGCCCCTGATATCGGAAGCGCAGCTGGACAATACAGAGGCTGCAGAGTTGTGGAGAGGAATAGTGGGGCGATAAGAGTTGGGTATATGTGAAAACTGACCCCGTGGCTTTGGAAGATGTTGCCAAAAAGAGCAGTATGTAGATAGGTGTTTACAGCATGGAAACAGGCCGTTCGGCCCAGCTTGTCCATGCCGCCCAGTTTCTATCACGAAGCTAGACCCACTTGCCCGCAATTGGCCCATATCCCTCTATACCCACCATGCCCATGTAACTGTCTGACTGCTTTTTAAAGGACAAAATTGTACCCGCCTCTACCACTGCCTCTGGCAGCCCGTTCCAGATGTCACCACCCTCTGTGTCTGACAGGGTGTCTCCACGCCCTGGTCTCTTTTGTATCTCTCCCCTCTCACCTAAAACCTATGCCCTCTAGTTCTAGACTCCTCTACCTTTGGGAAAATATGTTGAGTATCTATATTACCTACGCTCCTCATTATTTTAGAGACCTCTATAAGTTCACCTTAACCTTAAAATTCGAGCCAGGCTGTTCAGGGGTGTTATCCGGGGGCAATTCCTCACACAAAATCTGGAGAATTATCCCCACAAAATGGGGTGCGTCAATTGAAAATGTCACAAATGTGATTGATACCTTTTTGTTGGACAAGGGTGTTGGAGGGGAATAAATACAGATCAGCCAGGATCAAATTGAATGGCGGAACAAGTGGCTGAATGGTTTCCTCCTCTGGGGATGAGGCAGAAAGAGGAAGCATTGTTGGAGATGCTGTGGCTATGACTGAATAAGAATGGAACCAAACGGAGGCCGTTCCATTAGTTAGACAGGTGAGGAAAGGTGTTGAAGGAGGATGGTTTAGCCCATCATGTCAAAGGCTGAAAACAGGACTTTGATTTGAATCATTTCCTTACTGTAGCAGGGTGGAAATCTGACCGGAGATTTGGGTGAAGGAAAATGCGGAGTGGCCCCCGGATGTTGTTGGCAGAGCCATGGGGGGTAATGTTGAGTTTGATGAGTGTGACAGGAAAGCAGTTGCTTAGATTGATGCTCAGCGGGTGCATTAGGTGAGGAAGGAAATTAGCATGCAGGTAGACTTTTGAAAAAATATCTTTTGAGTCCCCAATTCTTTTTTTTTTCCTAATTAAGGGGCAATTTAGCGTGGCTAATCCACCTACCCTACAGATCTTTGGGTTGTGGGGGTGAAACCCGCGCAGACACGGAGAGAATGTGCAAACTCCGCATGGAGAGTGACCCGGGGCCGGGATCGAACCTGGGACCTCGGCACCGTGAGGCAGCAGTGTTAACCACTGCGCCACCTTTGCATGCAGGCAGAGTAAGCAATTAAGAAGGCAAATGGCATGCTGGCCTTGATTGTAAATTCTTGCTACAATTATACAGGGCGTTGGTGAGACCACACTTGGAATTTTGCATACAGTTCTGGTCTCCAATTTGAAGCATTTGGGCAGCATGGTTGCACTGTTGCTTCACAGCTCCAGGGTCCCAGGTTCGATTCCCGGCTTGGGTCGCTGTCTGTGTCTCCATGTTCTCCCCGTGTTTGCGTGGGTTCCCTCCGGGTGCTCCGGTTTCCTCCCACAGTCCAAAGATGTGCAGGTTAGGTGGATTGGCCATGCTAAATTGCCCTTGGTGTCCAAAAAAGGTTAGGTGGGATTACTGGGTTACGGGGGTAGGTTGGAAGCGTGGACTTGGGTGGGGTGCTCTTTCCAAGGGCTGGTGTAGACTCGATGGGCCAAATGGCCTCCTTCTGCACTGTAAATTCTATAATTCTATGGTACAGCGAAGGTTCACTCGACCAGTCACTATGATGAGAGTCCGAGCAAATTGGGTCGATATTCTCTGGGGTTTAGAAGAATGAGAGGTGATATCTTTAATAAGGACATGGGAATCCACACCGAGTAAAATAAAGAACTCTGATTTATTTACAATAAAGGTGGCATAATATCCACTCATGTATATAATGAGATGCAGACAGGCAGTGATTGACACACAGGATAACCAATGAACACACACGACACAGAACAACCAATCACCAGACAGGACACCACCACTATAAAGCACACAGGGCATTAAGACTCTCCCTCTCTCTACAGGACACAGCTACTGAGATAGTTAGAGTGCACAAGCCAGTGAGCACTATCACCATGAGGTAGAGAGTTAGTCTGGTCAAGCCAGTAGGAGGTTATCAGTAAGATTGATAGAGTGTCAACTCACAGCAGACTATGTACAGCAATCAGGAAGTTCAATAAAACAGTGTTGGACCATCTCCTGTGTCAGAAGCCTGTTTCTAGTTTCACTGCGTCCAGTTGCAGTCAACGTTGAACCAACTCACTTAACACATCAAAAGGTATATACACGTCTCAGTCGACCGGTGCCGTACTGGCCGATCTTTTATCCAATGCTAAAATGAGCTCTCATTGGGGAAGCTCGTACTCCGCAAGAACCATGAGGAAGTCATTCCCACCCCGTAAGTCCCATGCGGATTATTACAATCACATTGAAACATAGAAGATTCTGAAGGGGTTTGACAGGGTGGATACGGAGAGATTGTTTCCCCCTGGCTGGGGTTTGACAGGGTGGATACTGAGAGATTGTTTCCCCCTGGCTGGGGTTTGACAGGGTGGATACTGAGAGATTGTTTCCCCCTGGCTGGGGTTTGACAGGGTGGATACTGAGAGATTGTTTCCCCCTGGCTGGGGTTTGACAGGGTGGATACTGAGAGATTGTTTCCCCCTGGCTGGGGTTTGACAGGGTGGATACTGAGAGATTGTTTCCCCCTGGCTGGGGTTTGACAGGGTGGATACTGAGAGATTGTTTCCCCCTGGCTGGGGTTTGACAGGGTGGATACTGAGAGATTGTTTCCCCCTGGCTGGGGTTTGACAGGGTGGATACTGAGAGATTGTTTCCCCCGGGCTGGGGTTTGACAGGGTGGATACTGAGAGATTGTTTCCCCCTGGCTGGGGTTTGACAGGGTGGATACTGAGAGATTGTTTCCCCCTGGCTGGGGTTTGACAGGGTGGATACAGAGAGATTGTTTCCCCCTGGCTGGGGTTTGACAGGGTGAATACTGAGAGATTGTTTCCCCCTGGCTGGGGTTTGACAGGGTGGATACGGAGAGATTGTTTCCCCCTGACTGGGGTTTGACAGGGTGGATACGGAGAGATTGTTTCCTCCTGGCTGGGGTTTGACAGGGTGGATACGGAGAGATTGTTTCCCCCTGACTGGGGTTTGACAGGGTGGATACTGAGAGATTGTTTCCCCCTGGCTGGGGTTTGACAGGGTGGATACCGAGAGATTGTTTCCCCCTGGCTGGGGTTTGACAGGGTGGATACTGAGAGATTGTTTCCCCCTGGCTGGGGTTTGACAGGGTGGATACTGAGAGATTGTTTCCCCCTGGCTGGGGTTTGACAGGGTGGATACTGAGAGATTGTTTCTCCCTGGCTGGGGTTTGACAGGGTGGATACTGAGAGATTGTTTCCCCCTGGCTGGGGTTTGACAGGGTGGATACTGAGAGATTGTTTCCCCCTGGCTGGGGTTTGACAGGGTGGATACGGAGAGATTGTTTCCCCCTGGCTGGGGTTTGACAGGGTGGATACTGAGAGATTGTTTCCCCCTGGCTGGGGTTTGACAGGGTGGATACTGAGAGATTGTTTCCACCTGGCTGGGGTTTGACAGGGTGGATACTGAGAGATTGTTTCCCCCTGGCTGGGGTTTGACAGGGTGGATACTGAGAGATTGTTTCCCCCTGGCTGGGGTTTGACAGGGTGGATACTGAGAGATTGTTTCCCCCTGGCTGGGGTTTGACAGGGTGGATACTGAGAGATTGTTTCCCCCTGGCTGGGGTTTGACAGGGTGGATACGGAGAGACTGTTTTTCCCCTGGCTGGGGTTTGACAGGGTGGATACGGACAGATTGTTTTTCCCCTGGCTGGGGTTTGACAGGGTGGATACTGAGAGATAGTTTCCCCCCTGGCTGGGGAATCTATAACACGGGGGGCACAGACTCAGGATAAGGGGTCGGCCCATCTTGGATTGAGATGAGGAGAAATTTCACTCAAAGGGTTGTGAATCTTTGTAATTTTCCACCCAAGAGGGTTATGGGTGCTCCATCATTGGATAGATTTAAGGTCAAGATAGACAGATCTTTGGTGTATCAGGAAATAAAGGGATACAGGGAAAGCGGATTTGAGGCAGAAGATCTGCCACAATCATATTGAATGGCGGAGTAGGTTCGACGGGCCGAATGGTCTATTCCTCCTATTTCTTAGGCTCGTATAGAGGTAGGCAAGCAAGGAGATCAGGCGAATGGGGTTGCTACTTGTCAGGAGCTGTCCTCGATGGGCTATCACGAGAGGACAGAGGGAAACTGTGGATTTAGCCAAAGGAGATTCAAGTCTTAGGCAGCTGCATGGTGAGTAGGAAGGGAGAAGAGTTGTGATGGATTGGGTTAGAGATTGTGAGGTGGTGGGGGTGATGGATTGGGTTAGAGATTGTGAGGTGGTTGGAGTAATGGATTGGGTTAGAGATTGTGAGGTGGTGGGGGTAATGGGTTGGGTTAGAGATTGTGAGGTGGTGGGGAGGGAGGCAACGTCCCTAAGAGGGGAGAGGATGAAAGGTGGCAAAAGTGGATGACAGGAAGGGGAGGAGGGTGGACAGCAATGAAGGGATAAACCGAGGGATGGGCATAACAGGCTCAGGTCAAGCGCAGGATCAAAATGTGAGTGGTCACAGAGGGAAATCAGATTACAGTGGGATATCGGGAATTAGGAGTGACCTTTCCTGGTTTTGAACTTGCAATACGGGATAGCCCAAAGTTAGATTCTGAGGCTCAGTGGTGTGATGTCATTGACTTGTAGGCCGTTCGGATTCGGGTTCTAGTGTCCAGGTCCAGGAGCAGTTGGGAAGACGGAGCAAAAATAGGAGCTGTTTAAGGAGCAGGTTATCAGTGGCGTTCCCAGCTCCCGTTTGTTGCTATAGCAGCAGCCTTTGCTGAATGTACCAAATATACCTAGTGAAGCTAAAGAATTGCTCACGAACAAGGCCTCAAGAAGGAACACAAATAGACTCATCTCGTGTGGCAAACTATCCGGTCGCATCCGCTACGGGAATCGTCACGGACAGAACGGAAAATTTGGCTGATTATTTAACAGTCCATTGACTTCGGGCAGGAATTTCCAAAATCTGGCCAGGCGCAGCCGGAAAATCCCGCCGGTATCGGTGTCCATTTATATGAGGAATTGATGAGGCGCTAGACGTGGCAAACTTCCTTTTGAAGTTGCACAGATTCTCAAAATTCCTCCGTTAGCTCTTATTTTGTGCATCCAGTAGCTCCAACGGCGAGAAGCCTAACAGGCCTAAAAGAAAATCTAACTTTTTTTTAATCTTCCAGTGGTCCGCACAGACAGCCTGAAAGGTCGTAGAGGTCGACTTCCATCCAAACCAAAGAATGTTCAAGAAACCACGCCCTCAAATGTTCCAGTTAGCCTCATCACAGCGCTGGTCAGGGCACACATTGATTCCAACCCAATCATGTCCAATCTAGATTATTCTAAGGTAAATATGAGGCAAAAAACAGTTGAGAGATTAAAAAGATGTTTGTATTGGGGAGAAGGAGGCAGCATATAAACCAATTTGTAATCCAGTGAAATTCTCCTGACAAGGCCAATTTTAATTCTTGGGTGGTTGACTAGCTGCCTGTGCATTCCAGAAGCAGAGAGGCTGAAGCCACCATTTAGCCCAGGCCTCATTGAACAAGTGAGCTGTGGGCATCATCAGGTGGCCCAGAGACCACTCAGCCAGCAAACCAGGTAAGTCTTGTGGGGGAGGGGGTGGGGTGATGGGGGGGTGGGGATGCCCCATGTGGCAACAACAAAATAAGTTATTTTTGTGGAGCCATAAAAATAACTCTAAACTTACTATTTCAAAGCCCACTGGCTCTATTGCCAGTGCAAGACATTGAGGGGTTCCGTCCTAACATGGCAATTAGGGTTCTATGTCTGTCACTTTTGTTGCCCGTTTTGACAAGCATTAAGTTGGCCATGAAGAGGTAACACAACAGTCCTACTGAAGTAGGACCGAAACCTCCCTTCCCTCACAATGCACCATTCGCCAGCCAGGAGGCTGTTTGCTTCCACTCCAAGCCACATTCTCCAAATGATTAGCTGGATTTGAATTGGTGGTGAATGCGTCAGTCACGTTCACTTCTGCATGCAATAGCGCGGATCGGCGCAAAAGAGTGGAGGACAGCAAATGTGCAGCTCTGCGCGAAAAAAAATAAGAAGCCTGGCGCCAACTTGACTTGTGCGAGCATGGAATTTGCCTTCAGGAATGAGATAAGCAGTCGCTTCTATTTTTCCAATCCAACCCTGGTATAAATGCGGTCAGAAAGCAACATATATTTTGTGTCTAATTAAAGGTGAATTTTAACCAATATACAAAGCCCAAAATGTCAAGTTTGCTTAAGTCCAATGCTTTGTTGAAAGATGTCTTGTGGTGAAATCTCCACTTGTATTAAATCAACAAGGATGTTCCTTACTTTTGCTTGTTGTTTATTAAAGGAAATAGTGCCTCTCTTTGGCAGAAACATTCTCCCGTTGATTCACAATGTCTGGTACAGTTTCAGGAATCCAGCATTTATCACCCAGAGGAGGATGAGGCAGGTGACATCCGACAGTTTTATGAATTGTTGGCAGATTCGATGGAAATGATACGCAAGTGGGCAGAGAAAATTCCCGGTTTTATCGGTTTACCCAAGGAAGATCAGGACTTACTGCTAGAATCTGCCTTCTTGGAACTTTTCATCCTCCGATTGGCGTACAGGTAGGCCCTTACTCCGTCCCCCGTCCCCCATTATTATCCATCGAAGACCATGAATGATCATATATACTCGTGTAAAAGTTAATCTTGTGGAAAAGCTGACACCATGGCCGTTGCCATGGAAATATGTACAGCGGAATTCTCTGTTGGCGGGATCCTCTGGTCCGCTGACAGTGCACACAGGCCCACGCGGGTTTCCCGACGGCATCGGCTGGCCACAATGGGAAACTGGCTGCGGGAACGGAGAATCCCGCTGCCGGCTGGAGCGCACCGCACCGGAAAACGCGGCTGGCGGAGCGGAGAATCCCATCCGTAATTTTTCATATACCTTGTGGAAAGGTCGACCCTACTCTACCAGGAATCAAAGCCCAAAGATTTCAGACCCAAAGTACTATCTCGACAATCGCTTCAAAAATCTCAATTTATTATTCAATTTTTTTTAAATTTCACTTAATGTATTTCTTCCAGTTCCTACTTGCCAACAAAGGCAGGAAGAATGGAGGTTTTGATTTTTGGGGAGGGAGCCCTGAATAAAAACAGAGAGAGAGGTACAATAAACAGTTGATGTGGGCACGATTTCCCCATTACCGTGTGAATGCTTTTCAGAGCCATGTTAGGTGCTGGGTGCGTTTTATTTGGAAGTAAGCCCATCAGGGCAGCACGGTGGCGCAGTGGTTAGCCCTGCTGCCTCACGGCGCTGAGGTCCCAGGTTTGGTCCCGGCTCTGGGTCACTGTCCGTCAAGGCAAGCTTATCTTCTGCATTGATCACGGCCAATCCACCTAACCTGCACATCTTTAGACACTAAGGGACAATTTATCATGGCCAATCCACCTAACCTGTACATCTTTGGACACTAAGGGACAATTTATCATGGCCAATCCACCTAACCTGCACATCGTTGGACACTAAGGGACAATTTATCATGGCCAATCCACCTAACCTGCACATCTTTGGACAGGAAGTGGCAATTTAACATGGCCAATCCACCTAACCTGCACATCTTTGGACACTAAGGGACAATTTATCATGGCCAATCCACCTAACCTGCACATCTTTAGACACTAAGGGACAATTTATCATGGCCAATCCACCTAACCTGCACATCTTTGGACACTAAGGGACAATTTATCATGGCCAATCCACCTAACCTGCACATCTTTGGACACTAAAGGACAATTTAGCATGGCCAATCCACCTAACCTGCACATCTTTGGACACTAAGGGACAATTTAACATGGCCAATCCACCAAAGCTACACATCTTTGGACTGTGGGAGGCATCCGGAGGAAACCCACGCAGACACGGGTAGAACTTGCAAACTCCTCACAGATAGTCACCCAAGGCTGGAATTGAACCCGTAACTCTGTCGCTGTGAGGCAGCAGTGCTAACCATTGTGCCACGGTACTGGCCGAGGCCATGAAAATGAATCTCCTGCTTAATAGTCTACCAACATGTTTAAACACATCCTTCTAGTCATGGGATAGCAATGGGGATTGGAACAGATCGGTGTTTGATGGCTGGCCCAGGCACGATACGCCGAATGGCCTCTTTCTGTGCTGGAAAAACTCCCGAAGATGTCACTTTTTTCTGTCAACTATCCTAATGAAATATGCCCTGGCTGAAGAGATGCAAAAAGCTTTCAATCTTGGTAACCTCAATCGAACAGTCCTCGAAGTTACAAGGCAATGAATAATATCCCATTGCCTGGCTAAAGAAAACCCATTTTCGAGCAAATTGACAATGACATTCCTTCAAGTAATCACAGGCTTTGCTGGAAGTAAAACAAAAGCTATCCTGAAGTCACCTCTGTCAGTGTGGGATTAATTCTGGATTCAAGCAAAGTAATCAGTTTGATTTATTTTGTCCACTTTACTATTCAGTCCAAGACAAACAAGAAGGTTGGTTTCCTTGAACCCAGTGGGACTCTTGTATTGTGTTGACATGTTGCCTGCAGGTCCAACCCTGAAGAAAGCAAGCTTATCTTCTGCAGTGGCGTCGTCCTCCACCGTCAGCAGTGTGTGCGCGGCTTTGGTGAATGGATTGACTCGATCATCGATTTCTCAGCCACCCTGCAAAGGATGAAGATCGACATGTCCAGCTTCGCCTGCCTCGCAGCATTGGTGGTCATTACAGGTGAGCACTTTCTCTTGTTAAAACTTCCCTTCTGCATGTTAGATTTACCCTGTGGCTCCTCGAGGGCCTGGGTGCGCCCCATTCCAATGGAGAGCTCCAATCCACAAATCTTCTTAACGCCATCATTTAACTTGGAAATCTGAAACCCCAAAATGTTCTACCTCTTGAACATGACGAATAGGCTTTCACAGCACTGATTGTCCTGCAGTACTCTCTTGGTGCCCCGGGAAACCAAAATAAATCGGTCTTAAAAAGCCTTGTGATTGTTTACATGGGCCAGAATTCTTCGACGGCAGGATTCTCTAGTCCTGCCAGGAGCGTATGCATCCCGGTGATATGAGGTGGTGTCAATGGGATTTTCCATTGACAGTGGCGGGAACAGAGACTCGTGCTGCCTCCCACTGCCAAGAAACACGCAGCTGGGGATCCAGAGACTGCAGCCAATAGAAACGCAGAAAATAGGAGCAGGAGTGGGCCATTCGGCCCTTCGAGCCTGCTTCACCATTCATTATGATTATGGCTGATCCTCTATCTCAATGCTGTACGCCTACACTCTCCCCTTGACATCTTTAGAGTTTAGAAATCTATCTATTTCCTTTCTAAATATATTGAGTGACTTGTTCTCCACATCCTCCTGTGGTAGAGAATTCCACAGCTTCACCACCCTCTGAATGAAGACATTTCTCCTCATCCCCGCCCAAAATGGCCTACCCCGTATCCTGAGACTGTTCCCCCTTGTTCTAGACCCTTCCCCAGCCAGAGGAACAACATCCCTGTCTCCAGTCTGTCCAGCCCTGTCAGAATCTTATACATTTCAATTAGATAATACCCAGACAAGTAATACCCAAAACTCAACCCCTCTACATGATTTTATAGGGCAAGGTATACCTATAAAAAGCGAAGTAAATGCCAAAAAAAAGCAGCAATTCATTTTGAGCAGGTTTGGGCACAAAAGCTTAAGAGTTAACGCTGGACTAACAATTCCAAATCCTGCTCTGAGGACACAGGTTCAAATCCCACCCCAGCAGTTGGTGGATTTGGGATTCAGTTAACTAAAACAAGGCTGTATTGAAAGCTAGTCTCAGTGATAAATTGCCTCTTATTCATTGAGTAAAGGAGGAATCTGGAGCTAGTTTTTCTATTTCACGGGCCCTGACTCCCTTTTTCTCCCCTCACATAGGTTCTTATATATACTTAAGAAAAATGCCCGAATCCTTCCCAATTATTAACAGGTGCTCTCACTTACAACGAGAGCATGTACTTCATTGTAACCATGGCAACATTAACAGCCATGAAACCATCATCGATTGTTATAAAACTGCCCCTCTGAAATGGCCGAATGAGACACTCCGTTCAAGGGCGATTAGGGATGGGTAACAAATGCTGACCTTGCCCATGTGCCACGAAAGAATAAATAAATTCCCATTGCATGTTGTGACAGCTCCTGACTCACGCACTCAATCCATCCAGACCTTAACTCCCTCTAATACAAACTGACGAAACTCCAGAAATACCATGCGATCGTGGAGAGGTCATCACGAAGCCAATGTTTCTCCCAGAGTTCCACCAGCAGCTCTGGGGAGACATGGAAATGATTTGGGGAGATTCTTGTCCCAAAGTGGAGAATCCTCTCCCCGATCTGGCCTATACGTGACGCCAGGCCCACTCCATATGATTTTCTCTTAATAAGCTGGTTTAGCTCAAGGGGCTGGTTTAGCTCACTGGGCTAAATCGCTGGCTTTGAAAGCAGACCAAGGCAGGCCAGCAGCACGGTTCAATTCCCGTACCAGCCTCCCCGAACAGGCGCCGGAATGTGGCGACTAGGGGATTTTCGCAGTAACTTCATTTGAAGCCTGCTTGTGACAATAAGCGATTTTCATTCATTTCAAGCTCTGCTGTTACTTCATAACATAGAAAAAAAATATTGGTGTAACTAGGGACTGCCTCACTCGTTAGTCTTCTTACACCTTGCTGTTTCCCTCGGCCTGGTACTGTTCTCCATGTGGGCAACACGGTAGCACGGTGGTTAGCGCAATTGCTTCACAGCTCCAGAGTTCCAGGTTCGATTCCCGGCTTGGGTCACTGTCGGTGCCACAGTTCAAAGATGTGCAGGTTAGGTGGATTGGCCATGCTAAATTGCCCTTAGTGTCCAAAATTGCCCTTAGTGTTGGGTGGGGTTACTGGGTTATGGGGATAGGGTGGCGGGGATAGGGAACCTGGCCGCGAGGTTTGCGAGTGTCACACGGGAGGGTTTAAACTAGTATGGCAGGGGGGTGGGCACGGGAGCAATAGGTCAGAAGGTGAGAGCATTGAGGGAGAACTAGGGAATAGGGACAGTGTGGCTCTGAGGCAGAGCAGACGGGGAGAAGTTGCTGAACACAGCGGGTCTGGTGGTCTGAAGTGCATATGTTTTAATGCAAGAAGTATTACGGGTAAGGCAGATGAACTTAGGGCTTGGATTAGTACTTGGAACTATGATGTTGTTGCCATTACAGAGACCTGGTTGAGGGAAGGGCAGGATTGGCAGCTAAACGTTCCAGGATTTAGATGTTTCAGGCGGGATAGAGGGGGATGTAAAAGGGGAGGTGGAGTTGCGCTACTTGTTCGGGAGAATATCACAGCTGTACTGCGAGAGGACACCTCAGAGGGCAGTGAGGCTATATGGGTAGAGATCAGGAATAAGAAGGGTGCAGTCACAATGTTGGGGGTATACTACAGGCCTCCCAACAGCCAGCGGGAGATAGAGGAGCAGATAGGTAGACAGATTTTGGAAAAGAGTAAAAACAACAGGGTTGTGGTGATGGGAGACTTCAACTTCCCCAATATTGACTGGGACTCACTTAGTGCCAGGGGCTTAGACGGGGCGGAGTTTGTAAGGAGCATCCAGGCGGGCTTCTTAAAACAATATGTAACAGTCCCACTAGGGAAGGGGCTGTACTGGACCTGGTATTGGGGAATGAGCCCGACCAGGTGGTAGATGTTTCAGTAGGGGAGCATTTCGGTAACAGTGACCACAATTCAGTAAGTTTTAAAGAACTGGTGGACAAGGATAAGAGTGGTCCGAGGATGAATGTGCTAAATTGGGGGAAGGCTAATTATAACACTATTACGCGGGAACTGAAGAACATAGATTGGGGGCGGATGTTTGAGGGCAAATCAACATCTGACATGTGGGAGGCTTTCAAGTGGCAGTTGAAAGGAATACAGGACCGGCATGTTCCTGTGAGGAAGAAAGATAAATACGTCAATTTTCGGGAACCTTGGATGACGAGTGATATTGTAGGCCTCGTCAAAAAGAAAAAGGAGGCATTTGTCAGGGCTAAAAGGCTGGGAACAGACGAAGCCTGCGTGGAATATAAGGAAAGTAGGAAGGAACTTAAGCAAGGAGTCAGGAGGGCTAGAAGGGGTCACGAAAAGTCATTGGCAAATAGGGTTAAGGAAAATCCCAAGGCTTTTTACACGTACATAAAAAGCAAGAGGGTAGCCAGGGAAAGGGTTGGCCCACTGAAGGATAGGCAAGGGAATCTATGTGTGGAGCCAGAGGAAATGGGCGAGGTACTAAATGAATACTTTGCATCAGTAGTCACCAAAGAGAAGGAATTGGTAGATGTTGAGTCTGGAGAAGGGGGTGTAGATAGCCTGGGTCACATTGTGATCCAAAAAGACGAGGTGTTGGGTGTCTTAAAAAATATTAAGGCAGATAAGTCCCCAGGGCCTGATGGGATCTACCCCAGAATACTGAAGGAGGCTGGAGAGGAAATTGCTGAGGCCTTGACAGAAATCTTTGGATCCTCGCTGTCTTCAGGGGATGTCCCGGAGGACTGGAGAATAGCCAATGTTGTTCCTCTCTTTAAGAAGGGTAGCAAGGATAATCCCGGGAACTACAGGCCGGTGAGCCTTACTTCAGTGATAGGGAAATTACTGGAGAGAATTCTTCGAGACAGGATCTACTCCCATTTGGAAGCAAATGGACGTATTAGTGAGAGGCAGCACGGTTTTGTGAAGGGGAGGTCGTGTCTCACTAACTTGATAGAGTTTTTCGAGGAGGTCACTAAGATGATTGATGCAGGTAGGGTAGTAGATGTTGTCTATATGGACTTCAGTAAGGCCTTTGACAAGGTCCCTCATGGTAGACTAGTACAAAAGGTGAAGTCACAAGTACAAAAGGTGAAGTCACACGGGATCAGGGGTGAGCTGGCAAGGTGGATACAGAACTGGCTAGGCCATAGAAGGCAGAGAGTAGCAATGGAGGGATGCTTTTCTAATTGGAGGGCTGTGACCAGTGGTGTTCCACAGGGATCAGTGCTGGGACCTTTGCTCTTTGTAGTATATATAAATGATTTGGAGGAAAATGTAACTGGTCTGATTAGTAAGTTTGCAGACGACACAAAGGTTGGTGGAATTGTGGATAGCGATGAGGACTGTCGGAGGATACAGCAGGATTTAGATTGTCTGGAGACTTGGGCGGAGAGATGGCAGATGGAGTTTAATCCGGACAAATGTGAGGTAATGCATTTTGGAAGGTCTAATGCAGGTAGGGAATATACAGTGAATGGTAGAACCCTCAAGAGTATTGAAAGTCAAAGAGATCTAGGAGTACAGGTCCACAGGTCATTGAAAGGGGCAACACAGGTGGAGAAGGTAGTCAAGAAGGCATACGGCATGCTTGCCTTCATTGGCCGGGGCATTGAGTATAAGAATTGGCAAGTCATGTTGCAGCTGTATAGAACCTTAGTTAGGCCACACTTGGAGTATAGTGTTCAATTCTGGTCGCCACCCTACCAGAAGGATGTGGAGGCTTTAGAGAGGGTGCAGAAGAGATTTACCAGAATGTTGCCTGGTATGGAGGGCATTAGCTATGAGGAGCGATTGAATAAACTCGGTTTGTTCTCACTGGAACGAAGGAGGTTGAGGGGAGACCTGATAGAGGGATATAAAATTATGAGGGGCATAGACAGAGTGGATAGTCAGAGGCTTTTCCCCAGGGTAGAGGGGTCAATTACTAGGGGGCATAGGTTTAAGGTGAGAGGGGCAAGGTTTAGAGTAGATGTACGAGGCAAGTTTTTTACGCAGAGGGTAGTGGGTGCCTGGAACTCGCTACCGGAGGAGGTAGTGGAAGCAGGGACGATAGGGACATTTAAGGGGCATCTTGACAAATATATGAATAGGATGGGAATAGAGGGATACGGAACCAGGAAGTGTAGAAGATTATAGTTTAGTCGGGCAGCATGGTCGGCACGGGCTTGGAGGGCCGAAGGGCCTGTTCCTGTGCTGTACATTTCTTTGTTCTTTGTTCTTTGTTGACCTTGGGTAGGGTGCTCTTTCCAAGAGCCGGTGCAGACTCGATGGGCCGAATGGCCTCCTTCTGCACTGTAAATTCTATGATAATTCTATGAATGACGTTAGGCTACGCAGGCCTCGTCACTTAGCCTTCTACCTATTGTGGAACTGCACGGGGAGCAACCAGAGGGAAGACTGTACCCTGGTGAATGAGGGGGGGTTGACAGAATGGGTGCTGAGTGGGGATCCTTCCAAGCAACCTGTTTACCCACTCTCACTCTCTCTCTCTATCGATTTAACTGAAAAAAACATTGGGTGGGATTTTCCTTTCATGCCCATTCCGAGATTGGATATTCCCGCCCGAGGTCAACGGGCCTTTAAATAGTCTGCCAAATTTTCCATCCCGTTTGTGATGATTCCTGCGGTGGACGGGACTGAAAGATTTACCTTGTTATCTTCATGTAAGAACGAGCAAACGTTTCCATCTTCCTCCCCACAAAGGGCGTGTTCTCCAGCGGAGGAGGCAGCTCGCCATTGGCTGCCGGCAAGGGGGGGGGGCGGGGTGAATGGTCACCTTCGGCGGGACCGGAAAATCCCAGTGGCGGGAAGGGCTCGAGTATCCCAGCCAACGTGTCTCAAATGGGCCATATTTGCTCAAATGATTCTTGACTTTAAGGTTTTGAATTATCGTCTTACCATTTTGCGTCCTTCTCTGAAAATTAATGTCATGCATTGTCTGTGTTGTTTTTTTGCGATGATCCAGACAGGCACGGCTTAAAAGAACCCAAGAAAGTGGAAGATCTGCAGACCAAGATTATAACTTGTCTGAAGGACCACGTCTCGTCCAGTGCAGGTGAACAGATGCGGCCAAATTACTTGTCCAAACTTCTGGGCAAGCTCCCTGAACTCTGTACTCTCTGCACGCAAGGACTCCAGCGGATTTTCTATCTGAAGCTGGCTGACCTGGTTCCTCCACCTGCCATCGTTGACAAACTATTCCTGGACACTTTACCCTTCTAGAGAAGTCGCCAAGCTACGTGACTGTTGAACTGGACCCCGGCCACCATATTTGTAGCGGTATGAGCGTGGAGTAACACAGACTTTGACCAGTTCAAAATTGGATGGCTTCAGGAATTGGACAAGTATGCGATGCGCTAATTGAATTTGCTGTTTTTTAAAATGCTGTTTTCATTTTATTCAGCATTACAGATTGTTGGAGGAAAAAAATAAATCCCTTTGCTACAGTGCAACTTCTGCAGGACAATTTAACCAGAATGCAACTCTGAGTTTTGACAAACTTAAGAGATCAGAGAAGATCACAGCATTGGTTAGAGATACTCTCTCCCTCTGTCCCTATATTGTCAAGGCCCCGAATCTCAACTCAAGGACAATCTAATGGAATATGCCTCTTCTGCATTGCACACTCTGAATCACTGTCGTCTCTTACATCCAAGCGTTATAAATCGGAGTCAAGAAACATCATCATTGGGCCAAATGTAATTTTTTTTTACATAAAAAGATATCAGATCAGGACTGATTTTTTTTCAGAGATCACGGTATCTAAGGAAATGGATGCATTCTTTATCTGTCTAGGCTGGATTTGTGTATGCCAGAGATAGGAAAATGGTTTCCCAATCCAGCCATCATTGGAAAGAATAAAGCTTCAACCTATCTTAAATGGATTTTGAAAGGACAACATTTGTTAACACTGTAATAATTCAATCTTCAAAAGGTTCTTTCAAGGCTGGTTCTGGACAGTCAGGACTGAGAAGCCTGAAGTGTGACAGACTAAACCTCGGTCATTGTCACTGACAAACTTTGAATAAATATTTGACACTGTGGTTTTGTCACAAAATAAGTCAATAGTCAAGATGAACACAGTCATAAACTGGAAGCTGTGTAGCCACATCTCTTCAGTTGTGAAGGCTGCTGCACTCATGCAATATGGTACAAGTTATTGGTACGAGCTTGGATGCTTCGAAAAGGTTCTTTTAGCTAAGGTTCGTTCATAGTTCTGGAACCCAGAGTGAATCAACTTGAATTCGTAGTATCTGCTTTACAGAGAAGTTTAGAAACTTGTGTATGATTGGATAAAGCCTATTGCCCCAATGGAAACAGGCACTTTATGGGGTTAGGTGGGGGCAAGTGTGGACTATGATTCCTTTCATGAATCCACTCTCAGTTGGTTCCTAAGCTGCAACACCAAATTGTAAAGCTAACACCCACCAATGACTTCTTTGGTTACTTACATGGACTATGAGTACGTTCTCAGGATTGTTCCTGTCTTCACCTTATGGTCATCCGTGTGATAAAAAGTTCAAATCTATTGGCTGGTTGACCTTGTGAGGGAGCAATAGTGAAGGAGATTTATCGTACTCTTATGGCTGGGAATAATTGCCTGATTTTATCCAATTTACAGAACATTATGACTGGGAATAACATGCTTTAATCTCACATAGGGAGCACTGAATAAATTGTCTAAATAACATGTCTGATGTCATGATGGAAATGTGTATATTTTATATTGGTTATTTACAGTGCCTTACTAGTCATTGTGTACAAAAGGTGCTTGATTCGGATGTTGCCAGGAAATGTGTCATACATTGCACACTGTCGTCATGACGCAGTTGAATCCTCATCCATCAACTTTTAAGGCTTGCTTCTAGGTTTGCAAAACTGGTCTCCTCTGCTTCCTGATAGGACCTCAACAGTGAGGCAGCTCAAGTACTGAGTGATACCTGCTACTTTGAGACTGCAACCAGCCCCAACAGCAGGAGATGGGCGGGTCTCCGAGTGAGCTATTCTATTCATCTGCCCCAATGCAATGGTATACCTCAATAGGAAGGGCTATGGCCCCTGGGCACGCAAACATACTGTTCTTGGGCAGTGCTCAGCAGCCCTTAAGTCTCAGATAATCATGCATTCCCCCAGCTCTTTAAAAAGAAAAGCTGTTTGGCTCTGTAGGGGGTGGGTTGGATCATGGGGGGGACATATCCATTACCTATAGCAGCAAGTTCTGACTGTTTCCATACTCCAACAAAGTGCAGCCATGAGTGGGGGGGGGGGGGGGGGGGGGGGGGGGGGGGGGATTCAGGTGCACTAAAAGCGGGGATGGGGGAAGGGGGATTATAAAATGGCTCCGAGCGAGAGGGTTTGCTGAATCCAAGCGAGAGTGCGCAGTATCGCTTTGGACAGAGATTGTGCCATGGAATTGCTGAGGAGTGGTGGGGCCCTGCAGATCCAGCAGCAGAACAGCCAGGCAGGTGGGGAGGCCCATGTATCAGAGGGTCATGACTGATCTAGTCTCTTGAGCCCACCAAATGGTCCCCCGACAAGAGTGGTGGTAGTTGGTTTGCTCACCTGGATCTCTTATCTGCCTTCGCCATGCCCATTTTCCCCTGCCCATCTGTATATGTTGTATTATTATTCTTTGTTCTGTTGCATGTCTTTCTGATGAGTACACATTAAAAGAACTGACTGCAGCATATAAATCAAGTGCGTCATTTTCATTTGAGTAATGGTGAATGCAGTGAATGTGGTCAGCGTTTGGGGGGTGTGGCTTGATGGGGCGGGGGGGGTGGAGGAACTGGGTGACATTGAGAACCAAGAGACAGAAGCCAGCAGACAAAGCCAAGGGCTCAACTACACAGAACTTTTCCATATCTAGGGGCAGAGTCCGTGAAGAGTCATATTGGACTTGAAATGTTCAGCTGGATTCTCCGTCGGCGGGATCCGCCGTTTCGCCGGCAGCGCGTTCACGCGCACGGATTTGCTGACGGCGTGGGGGTGCCCACAATGGGAAACCCAATTGGCCGGCTGCCAGGACGGAGGATTGCGCTGCTGGTGGGGGTGCGTCGCACCAGAAAACGGTACGCCGTGACAGAGAATCCCGCCCGACTCTGTTTCTTTCTCCTCGGATGTTGCCAGACCTGTTGAGTTTTGTCCAGCAGTTTCTGTTGTCAATACCGTTGAAGACTGCTTTGCCAATAATGCAATTTCTAAATGCATAAGGATTCTGGTACACAGGGCAGTGCCATCAGCCTACAGACAGTTGGACAGAAATACCAACTTCCCCACAGAGGGGAACAGAATACATTGATTGCAAGGACATCAACACCGTGAATATAGGATCTGTAACATTCTGAATTGTATGATACAATTTACACAGCAAGCTGTGTTTTTATGAAAGAGGTGAATTAGGCTGGGAGATAGTGGTCTGGTGTGAGGTACTGATGCCACGACGCAGCAATCTGTAACCAGGGTGGGGATGGAGGGTGGAGGGTGGTAATCTGTATCCACATTGTTGGGGGAGGGGTTATGTGTGGAGGTGTGGCATGATGCTGTAATCTGTAATGCTTCAAATTCATTCGCAGTGACTTCAAACTCCATCTCAACTCATCATGCTCTCTTATGTTCACAGCGCATTTAACCTCCCTACATCGCAGAATCACAGAATTGTTATGGTGCAGAAAGAGGCCATTTGGTCCAACAAGTCACCACTGATTCTCCCAATGAGCATCATGATTTAGTGCCAGTCCCCTGCCTTTTCCCCACATCCCTGCACATTCATTCAAGTCATCATCTCTTCAAATAATCAGCTAACACCCTCTGCAATGATTGAACCTGCCTCCACCACACTTCAAGACAGCGCATTCCAGACACCAAACCTCTCGCTGTGTGAAAAGCTGTTTTTCTCACATCACATTTGCTTCTTTTGCAAATCACTTTAAATTTGTATCCCTTTTGTTCTTGATCCTTGTACGAGCGGGAACAGTTTCTCCCTGTTCCCTCTGTCTACCCTGTCCAGCCCACTCATGATTCATCAAGCATCTATGATCTCGTGAATGGTAGAACCCTTGAGTATTGAAAGTCAGAGAGATCTAGGAGTACAGGTCCACTGGTCACTGAAAGGGGCAACACAGGTGGAGAAGGCAGTCAAGAAGGCATACGGCATGCTTGCCTTAATTGGCCGGGGCATTGAGTATAAGAATTGGCAAGTCATGTTGCAGCTGTATAGAACCTTAGTTAGGCCACACTTGGAGTATAGTGTTCAATTCTGGTCGCCACACTACCAGAAGGATGTGGAGGCTTTAGAGAGGGTGCAGAAGAGATTTACCAGGATGTTGCCTGGTATGGAGGGCATTAGCTATGAGGAGCGGTTGAATAAACTCGGTTTGTTCTCACTGGAACGACGGAGGTTGAGGAACGACCTGATAGAGGTATACAAAATTATGAGGGGCATAGACAGAGTGGATAGTCAGAGGCTTTTCCCCAGGGTAGAGGGGTCAATTACTAGGGGGCATAGGTTTAATGTGCGAGGGGCAAGGTTTAGAGTAGATGTGTGAGGCAAGTTTTTTACGCAGAGGGTCGTGGGTGCCTGGAACTCGCTACCGGAGGAGGTGGTGGAAGCGGGGACGATAGTGACATCTAAGGGGCATCTTGACAAATACATGAATAGGATGGGAATAGAGGGATACGGACCCAGGAAGTGTAGAAGATTGTAGTTTAGTCGGGCAGCATGGTCGGCACGGGCTTGGAGGGCCGAAGGGCCTGTTCCTGTGCTGTACTTTTCTTTGTTCTTTGTTCTATCTGTCCACTCCACCAACTTGTCTGTGTCCCTGTGAAGTTCTACACTGTCCTCTACACAGAGCTTTATGTCATCCTCAAACTTTGAAATTGTCCCCTGTTAGGATACAGGGCCAGACTCCAATTTATGTTAGGAAACTGGATGAGAAACAACTTTGCAATTTGTAAACTGTGAAGAAAGGATACTTCACCCCAGGAGTGATTCCACTGATGAACAGGGATTTAAAAAATATTAAAACAAACTTTATCATTAACACAGGATTAAACAAAGTAACATCACAGAAAATAGCTTACAATTAACAGTTAAAAAATTCTTAACATTAAAAGGAAACACTTTAACTATTAACTTATACCTTCTCTATCTCCAATTAAGCCATTAAACCCATTACAGGTCAAACGCCACTTGTAAATAAAGTTAGCAAACACAGAGATAGTTGCTGTCTTCTGTGTAGAGAGTTGTTTTCAGCAAGGGAGAGAGGCCATTTTAGACACAAGCTGCAAGTCCTGTCTTTTGCAGACGTGGCTCCTCCCATTAATTACATCATCTCTTGTCCCACTAACTGGGTTATGACCATCTTACTGAGGCTAAACATAACCCCTCAATTATCTAAAACCCACAGAACTTTCTTTCGAGCCCTATAAAAGTAAACAATTAAATGGTTATATTCAATGAGTATTCAACTTTTACAACATCTCAATTGCATATTTTACAGACACACCGCCTGCCTGTATTTCAAAGCAGGATTTATAAAAATATTACTGTTAAAGATATATAATACAATATGTGTAACAATTTCTGACATTCATCACACCCCTGAGCACCAAGATCTAGATCATTAATATAAATCGGGAAAAGCAAAGGTCCCAACGCTGACCCCTGAGGAACACAACTACAAAGCTTCCTCCAGCCCGAAAAATATCCATAGACCATTACTCTCTTCCTGTTATTCAGCCAAGTTTGTATCCATCAGGCTTGTTTGTGTCCAATCATCTCGGGCAGGAGGAAGACCAGGGGGCGTCATTCTCCGACCCCCCAGCGTGCCGAGGAGGGGGATGAGGGGGTGTCCATGCCAGGGAGGGGGATGGGGGGCCCGTGCCGGGGAGGGGGATGGGGGTTCCGTGAGGGGGATGGGGAGGGGGTCCATGCCGGGAGGGGGATGGGGGGTTCTGTGCCGGGGATGGGGGTGGGGTCCATGCCGGGGAGGAGGATGGGGGGGTCCGTGCCGGGGAGGGGGGTGGGGAGGGGGGTCCGTGCCGGGGAGGGGGATGGGGGGGGGGTCCGTGCCGGGGATGGGGGGCGTCCGTGCCGGGGAGGGGGAAGGCAGGGTCCGTGCCGGGGAGGAGGATGGGGTGTCCGTGCCGGGGAGGGGGATGGTGGGGGGGTCCGTGCCGGGGAGGGGGATGGGGGGGTCCGTGCCGGGGATGGGGGGGGGGTCCGTGCCGGGGAGGAGGAAGGGGGGTCCGTGCCGGGGAGGGGGATGGGGGGGGGTCCGTGCCGGGGAGGGGGGGTCCGTGCCGGGGATGGGGGGGGTCCGTGCCGGGGAGGAGGATGGGGGGGGGGGGGGCCCGTGCCGGGGAGGGGCCTGGGGGGGTCCGTGCCGTGGAGGGGGATGGGGGGAGGGTCCGTGCCGGGGAGGGGGATGGGGGGGGGTCCGTGCCGGGGAGGGGGGGTCCGTGCCGGGGATGGGGGGGTCCGTGCCGGGGAGGAGGATGGGGGGGGGGGCCCGTGCCGGGGAGGGGGATGGGGGGCCCGTGCCGGGGAGGGGGATGGGGGGTCCGTGCCGTGGAGGGGGATGGGGGGAGGGTCCGTGCCGGGGAGGGGGATGGGGTCCCGTGCCGGGGAGGGGGATGGGGGGTCCGTGCCGGGGAGGGGGATGGTGGGGGGGGGGTCCGTGCCGGGGAGGGGGATGGGGGGGGTCCGTGCCGGGGAGGGGGATGGGGGGTCTGTGCCGGGGAGGAGGATGGGGGGTCCGTGCCGGGGAGGGGGATGGGGAGGGGGGTCCATGCCGGGGAGGGGGATGGGGGGGGGGGTCCGTGCTGGGGATGGGGGGGGGCCCGTGCCAGGGATGGGGGGGGTCCGTGCCGGGGAGGAGGATGGGGTGTCTGTGCCGGGGGAGGGGGATGGGGGGGGGGATCCGTGCCGGGGAGTGGGATGGGGGGCCCGTGCTGGGGAGGGGGATGGGGGGTCCGTGCCGGGGAGGCGGATGGGGGGCCCGTGCCGGGGAGGGGGATGGGGGGGGGGGGTCTGTGCCGGGGAGGGGGATGGGGGGTCCGTGCTGGGGAGGGGGATGGGGCGGGGTCCGTGCCGGGGAGGGGGATGGGGGGCCCGTGCCGGGGAGGGGGGTGGGGTCCGTGCCGGGGAGGGATATGGGGAGGGGGATGGGGGGGGGGGTCCGTGCGGGGGAGTGGGATGGGGGGCCCGTGCTGGGGAGGGGGATGGGGGGTCCGTGCCGGGGAGGCGGATGGGGGGCCCGTGCCGGGGAGGGGCTCCGTGCCGGGGAGGGGGATGGGGGGTCCGTGCTGGGGAGGGGGATGGGGCGGGGTCCGTGCCGGGGAGGGGGATGGGGGGCCCGTGCCGGGGAGGGGGATGGGGGGGTCTGTGCCGGGGATGGGGGTGGGGTCCGTGCCGGGGAGGGATATGGGGAGGGGGATGGGGGGGGGGTCCGTGCCGGGGAGGGGGATGGGGGGGGGGGGGTCCGTGCCGGGGATGGGGGGGGGGGTCCGTGCCGGGGAGGAGGATGGGGGGTCCGTGCCGGGGAGGGGGATGGGGGCGGGGTCCGTGCCGGGGAGGGGGGGGGTCCGTGCCGGGGATGGGGGGGGGGTCCGTGCCGGGGAGGAGGATGGGGGGGGGGCCCGTGCCGTGGAAGGCGATGCGAGGGCAAGTGAGTTGGTCCACCTGGCCAGGTGCCAGCCTCCAACAGTTGGACCCATGCGGTCCATGACACCTGGCTGGGGGGAGGAGGGGATATGGGCAATGATGACATGTCGTCGTTCCCCTCCCCCCCACCAGGCCGTCATGTTTTCCGATCATCCAGCGATGTTGGCCGCCGTGGCGGCAGCCACTAATGTCCATGTTGCCCTGGATGAGGAGGAGGAGGAGGAGCGTGCCAGAGAGGCGGCGCAGGCTGCCGCAGAGGTACAGGCGGCAGCCGCCCAGGCTGGAGGGACACCTGACCGACAGGACGAGGAGGGGGAGGAGGACGTCGCGGCCCCACGGCAACGGAGGCACCCGAGGGCGCCCCGTGTGTACCGGCCCCGGCAGTCATATCAGGACCTCACGGACCGGGAATGCAGGAGGAGACTCCGGATGAGGCGGGAAACCGTGGCACACATCTGCCACCTGCTGGCACACCTGTCACTGCGTGGCACTGGCGGGGGACACCCTATCCCCGTGTCCGTCAAGGTTACGGTTGCCCTGAACTTTTATGCAACGGGGTCATTCCAGGCACCGAGTGGGGACCTGTCCGGCATATCGCAGACATCGGTGCATCGGTGCATCCGGGCAGTGACAGATGCCCTTTATGCCATGGCGCACCGCTACATCCGCTTCCCCGTGGACCGGGCCAGCCAAGATGCCCGGGCCGTGGGCTTCTCTGCCGTGGCCGGGTTCCCCATGGTCCAGGGCGCGATTGATGGGATGCACGTCGCCGTGCGGCCACCTGCAGATAACGGCCGTGTTCACCATAGGAAGGGGACCTATTCGGTGAACATACAGGTGGTCTGCGACCACCGCATGATGATCCTGCACGTCTGCGCCCGTTACCCAGGCAGTGTACACAACTCATACGTGTTGTCGCGGTCATCCATCCCCGGCAGTTACGAGGGACGCCATCCCCGGCTGAGGGGCTGGTTTCTGGGCGACAGGGGCTACCCGTTGCGATCGTGGCTGATGACGCCTATACGGAGGCCACGCAATGAGGCGGAGAACCGCTACAATGATGCCCATGTAGCGACAAGGGGAGTGATAGAGAGGTGCTTTGGCGTGCTGAAGATGCGTTTCAGGTGCCTGGACCTCTCTGGGGGCGCCCTCCAGTATCGGTCAGATAGGGTCGGCCGCATCATTGTGGTGTGCTGCGTCCTGCACAACATAGCCCAACAGAGGGGTGATGTGCCGCAGGCAGAGGAGGGCGGAGTGGAGGAGCAGCAGGAAGAGGCGCAGTCCTCCCCAGATGAGGGGGATGGGGGTAATGGTCAGGGCAGACGGGCTAGACACAGGCGGGTGGCTGTCCACCGTTACCGGCTGGCCCAGCGGGCACGGGACAGACTGATAGCCGCCCGCTTCACTGACTAGATGGGCGTGGGAATCGGGTAGTATGGCCACAGACCGCACACCATGGCAACAGCCGCCCACCCACACCCCCACCCATCCACCCACCCAGCACCCTCACCCCCCACCCCACCCGCATGCACACCACCCCCCCCCCCCCCCCCCAATTGCCGATCCACCGGCGGCACAACGGGCCGGGCTCACACAGTTGCGGGTGGACGCGTGTCTATCGCAGGCCATGGAGGATGATGACAACCCGCCCTGCGGTGAGCTCCTGGCTCTACATCGTTGGACTATGTCTGACCCATGGCCACAGTACCACCATCCACCAGGACCATCCCTGCATGCGGCTGTGACACTGCAGCGCACGGTCCCGTCCTCTGCCCGGGGGGATGTTGATGGCGGCCCAGGGGGAAGGGGCCAGACTCACCTGGGGCTGAGGTAAGACCACCCCTCACACACACACCTGCGCTCAACGTACATGACACCCCCGCACGCTTTGGACAGAGCACAAAGGCAGCTTCTGTAGGTGTAACATTGACTTTAATAACCAAAGGAGTTCATGCACGTGCCCTCGCCCCTAAAACTCATCTGTGCCCTGCACCCGTGCCAACTTACTCAGTGTCTAATTGTTTGGCCTGACGGGCCCTTTGACTACGTCTATGTGGTTCCCCAGACGGTACAGCAGAACTGGAGGTGGACTCCTGTGATTCCTGCCCTCTGACTCGGGATCCCTTTGGCGGCCGTTTCCTGGGGCGTCCTGGCCTAGATGGGCCAGGCTGCGGCCCGGGCGACTGGGATGGCGAGCTGCCATCCTGTCCTGCCCGTTGCCCACCCGATGCACCTGGGACGGAAGGGGGGGAGTCCGAGGTGTCGCGGTGTTCCGGGAAGTCCCCTACAGGGGGACCCGGGACGGACCACAGCACCTCCTCCTCCCTCGGGGTGCCCGATGGCACCCAGGCCTCTACATGGGTGGGGGGTGCGAACGGACTGGCCATCCGACGCCCCCCCGACATCTGGCGCTGCCAGTCCTGGAGGCCCGTGCTGGTATCGACAGGGGTCTGCAGGTTTGCAGCCATGGAGCCCAGGGGATTGGCAAACCCTGTCTGTGACTGTGCGACGCCGGCTCGCACATGGCCAATGGCGCCGATGCCCTCAGCGATGGCCTGCAGAGACTGGGCCATGGCCTGCTGAGACTGGGCCATGGACTGCTGAGACTGGGCTATGGCCTGCTGAGACTGGGCCATGGCCTGCTGAGACTGGGCTATGGCGTTGAGCGCCTCTGCCATCTGGCGCTGGCACTGGCTCATGGCCTCCTGTGAGAGGGCAGCCATGTCCTGGGCCACAGACGCCGCCTGCACGGAAAGCCCCAGGCCTCGCAAACCGTTCCCCATGTCTGACACCGTTGCACCCATTGCCTCCACCGCGGACGCCACCCGTGCGGTGTCGGCCTGGGTGGCACGTATGACCGGCACCACTCCCAGCTCCTGGACGCGGGTGGACTCCTCCACCTGCGACTGCAGCCGCCGCAAGCCGCCCGTCACCCTCTTCGCTCGTCTCCGGGTCGGTGGTTGCATCGGATCTATGTGTGGGTGTGGTGACTCCAGGAACCCGGGATACATCTGGGCGGCAGATGTTCGCTTGGGCTGGGCTGCCCTCCGACCGCCCGGCCCCTCTGCTGCTCCTACCTCCACCTGCTGTACCGGGACGGCTGTGTTGTGCGCACCAGTGTGTGTACCAGACGCCTCATCACTAAAGTGCCCAACCGAGGTGAGTGTTTCTGCGATGGTGGAGGGTGTTGGTGACAGCAGTGGCGTTGTGTCATGCTCTTCGTCCCACTCAGCACTTTGGGGTGGGGGTTCGTCTCCACCCATCCACTCTGTGTCACTGTCCGGTATTTCGTCTTCCTGGGTAGTGCTGTCCCGGGTAGGGGTGTCCGGGGTAGTGGTGTCCTGGATAGTGGTGTCCTGGGTAGTGGTGTCCTGGGTAGTGGTGTCCTGGCTCGGCTGTGACGGGGGCCTGTGGCTGCCCCTCTCGTCGCTGGGTGGCACACGCCTGCGTCGTCGCACCCGCATGTGACGGGGGCGTCGTCTCCCTGTTGCTCCAGGTCTCTCCGTCTCCCGTGGTCTCCAAGGGACATCCTGCGGGCGTCGCATGCCGGTGGGTCCGGGTCTCTCTGTCTCCCGTGGCCTCCGAGGGGCATCCTGCGGGCGTGCATGCCGGAGGGTCCGGGTCTCTCCGTCTCCCGTGGTGTGCGAGGGGCATCCTGCGGGCATTGCATGCTGGAGGGTCCGGGTCTCTCCGTCTCCCGTGGTGTGCGAGGGGCATCCTGCGGGCGTCGCATGCCGGAGGGTCCGGGTCTCTCCGTCTCCCGTGGTCTCCGAGGGGCATCCTGCGGGCGGTCTGCATCTGCGGGGATGGGTGCCTCGACGTTTGCTCCTGCGATACACAATGAAGCATGCATGGTTAGACATCAGGCAGTGATCAGGTGATATGGGGGATGGGGGATATGGGGGAGGGGGGATATGGGGACGGGCTGTCAGTGGCTCACTTGCTAGTACGCCCCCGACCTCTGCATCAGCAATCTCCCGGTCCTCAGGTCCGCCAGCCAGTTCCAGGGCCCTTTGCTCGTGTTCGGTCAGTGGCCTCTCATCAGCGGGGCCTCCTCCAGTCCTTACATGCTCCCTATTGTTGTGTGCGCGCTTCTCCTGTGGCGGGGGGGGGGGGGTGGGGGGAATGGTGGCAGGGGTAAAAGGCAACAGTGTTAGACAGGTATATGAATGCACGCCATCGGTTGCGCGTGCATTGCAGAGGTTAAGGTTAGGGCTGGATTCACTTGGGGAAATGGGGGATATGGGGAGGGGGGATATGGGGGAGGGGGGATATGGGGGATATGGGGGAGGGGGGATATGGGGAGGGAGGATATGGGGAGGGGGGGTATGGGGAGGGGGGATATGGGGGAGGGGGGATATGAGGGATATGGGGGAGGGAGGATATGGGGGAGGGGGGATATGGGGGATATGGGGGAGGGGGGATATGGGGAGGGGGGATATGGGGAGGGAGGATATGGGGGAGGGGGGATATGGGGAGGGGGATATGGGGAGGGGGGATATGGGGGAGGGAGGATATGGGGAAGGGGGATATGGGGGAGGGGGGATATGGGGGAGGGGGATATGGGGGATATGGGGAAGGGGGGATATGGGGGAGGGGGGATATGGGGGAGGGGGATATGGGGAGGGGGGATATGGGGGATATGGGGAGGGGGGATATGGGGGATATGGGGGAGGGGGGATATGGGGAGGGGGGATATGGGGGAGGGGGGATATGGGGGAGGGGGGATATGGGGGATGGGGGATATGGGGGAGGGGGATATGGGGAGGGGGATATGGGGGATATGGGGGAGGGGGGATATGGGGGAGGGGGGATATGGGGGAGGGGGATATGGGGAGGGGGGATATGGGGGATATGGGGGAGGGGGGATATGGGGGATATGGGGGAGGGGGGATATGGGGAGGGGGGATATGGGGGAGGGGGATATGGGGAGGGGGGATATGGGGGATATGGGGGATGGGGGATATGGGGGAGGGGGGATATGGGGGGGGGGATATGGGGGAGGGGGGATATGGGGGAGGGGGGATATGGGGGATGGGGGATATGGATATCGGGCAGGGGGAGGCTCACCCTGCCTGCTCTGACGAGGTCGTTCACCTTCTTGAGGCACTGGGTGCCTGTCCGTGGTGTCAGGGCCACAGCGGTGACGGCCTCTGCCACTTCCCTCCACAGACGCCGGCTGTGGCGTGGGGCAACTCTGTGGCCGTGCCCGGGATACAGGGCCTCCCTCCTCTGCTCCACTGCGTCCAGGAGTGCCTCCACATCCCGTGACTGGAACCTCGGGGCTGAGCGGCGGCCAGCCATCCGGTCGGGTATTCCGGTCGGGTGTTCCGGTCGGGTGGGGAGGAGCAGCGCGGCCTTATGAGCCGTCACGCCGTGCGGCGCGTATGACGCTGCACGGCATGAACCACTGCGCAAGCGCGGATCCCGTTACGTCACTGCTAGCCCATTTCGGGCCGGAGACTTCGCGACGATTTTTGCGGCGTGACGCAAGTCGGATTTGCGCCATTTTTTGCGCCGATCGGCGGACTTTGTGCCGATAACGGAGAATTTCGCCCCAGATCTCCGACATCACCACCAGTACTGGGTCACTTACCAGCCATTGAGCAGATGCTTAACTGTGCCAGACATATCAATACCATGGATACAGGAACAGGGTGGGGGGTAGATACAAGTGGCTCACCTCTCGACTTGCAGGGATCCTGAGCTGTGGTGCCCCCCAATCAATGACTCACGTCATTGAAAACAGCCCCCTGACAAGATTCAGCGGAGGCCTCATAGAGCTCTGTTTAGCCACCGCGGAAGCTCTCGCCTGGCTTGGTGACGACTACATGTTTTTACAAACATACTTTTGACTGCTCAAAAGCTTTCTGTGACCTACAAGGCCCAGACCAGGTGTTTGATAGACCACTCACCTAGATGGATGGAGAACTTCAGTAACTCTACCCACATCGAAGGCCGAGGACAGCAATCATGGGAACACCGCTACCTTCTGGTTTCCGGCCAAGTCACACATATGTATTGTCATTCCCTCATCTCTGCCAGGTGAAGTTGCTGAAATTCCCTGGCTAATGGCAGCGTGCAAAAACCATCCTTCTAGTGGTTTAAGGTGAAATTGTACCACTTTTTCGGGGCAACTAGAACAGGGGAACAGGAAGAGGCCATTCAGCACATCGAGCCTCCTCCTCCATTCACTCCGATCATGGCTGATTGGACACGTCAGTATCTTTCACCCCTCACTATCCCCATAACCCTTTATTGTTAATCAGAAATCTATCAATCTCTGCTTTAAACATAGAGAATTCCAAAGATTCACAATCCTCTGGGTAAAGAAATTTCACCTCATCTCGGCCTTAAGGGCTTCCCTATTATTTTGAAATTGTGTCCCCTGGTTCTGGACTCCCCGATCTAGGGAAACACCTCGGGCAGGATTCTCCGTGGGCCGACCCGGAATTGGGACAGGAGATTGGAGAATCGGTCTTGAAGCCCAAAATCGTGGTGGGCGCCAGGCACAGGCCACAATGCCACGCTCCGGCGCCTCGACAGCGGCGTCAATGCGTTCTACTCCGCACGGACAGTAAACGCCGTCTGCATATCATTAGCAGGCCCGACCTGGCATTCTCCGGGGCCTCTAGCGATGCTCCGCCTCCACTGGGGTATTATCGAGGCCGAACCTCACATGTGATTTTTAAAAATCGGGAAACAGACGGGAGGTGGGAAGGAGGCTGCTGAGGGAGAGCGAGGACGTCGGACACGGAGCGGCTGCTGGTCCTGCCATTGGCAGGGCTGGTGGGGGGGAGGTGTGGCCAGGGGGCCTCTGCCAAACTCGGGGGGGTGGGGGGGGGGTGGCTGCAGGGAGTGACGGGGGTGACCAGGGGATGGGCCGTGGGGTCGGAGTGAACACCCACGGGACCTGGGTGTCCAGACGCGGCCTGCATCTTGCTGCGCCCCCCACTGACCGCCTGCCGTGGTCCGTAGTTGTGCAGAGTGACACCGGCCTCCCCCCAACAGGCGCCCCCTCCCCCCAAGGACAACGGCCACAGTAGCCCCCGCAGGAGGCCACCGGGCGGGGACGCGCGGAGCGTACCACGGGCATGGGTAGCGGCAGCCACCGATACCCCTGGCAGCAGGGACGGGCACCAGGGGTGCTGTGGACAGAGCATCAGGGGGAACGGCTGGGAGTGGGTGTGGGGATGGGGAAGGGAGGGGCGAGGGGGACATACAGGGGCAGGGTCTGCAGTGCAGGCCGGGGCCACCATGTAGTCCAGTGGGTCTGGTTGAGCATGGGGGTACGTACCACGTTAACATGTCTGCCTTTCACTCCCTGCAGACAATGGACTTCGGAATTTAACCAGGAATGATGGCCTTAATCCCAGCCCTGGAGGATACACTGAGGCTGTACCAGCAGGAGCTGCTCGGACCCTGCAGCGGCAGAGCCTGCCCCGGAGGAACAGGAGCCAGCTGGTGAGGATGGAGAGCCGGATGCCCAACAGGCCGAGGAGGAGGTGGGAAGGAGGCGCCACATCGGGCCTGCTGTGTACGGGCAGCTCCGGGCGTGCTGTCAAAGACTCCGGCTGAACATGGAGGCAATGCGACATATCTACCAGATTATGGCCCACCTGGCACCGCGGGGGTATGGGGGAGGACCCCCTCTCCCGGTGGCCATCACGGTAACGTTTGCCATGAACCTTTATGCAATGGGTCCTTCCAGGCGTCGAGTGGGGACCTGCCCGGAATCTCACAGATTCGGAGCACAGATGCATCCGTGCCATCATGGAAGCCCTATATGCCCAGTCTGCACAATATATCAAATTCAATATGGACCAAGCCCACCAGGATGCCCGGGCAGCGGGGTTCGCCCTCATCGCCAAGATGCCTCCGACCCAGGAGCTGATCGCTGGCCCATGACAGGCTGGCCTTCCCAAAGCGAAAGGGGTTCCACTCGATGAACGTGCAGCTGGTGTGTGACCATGCGATGCGCATCATGCATGTCTGCGCCAGATACCAGGGCAGTGTGCACTACGCCTTCATCCTGGCACACTCGACGGTTCCTGATATGTTCGAGATGCCCCTTCCAAACTGGGAGGTTGGCTCCTGGACGACAGAAGCTATCCGCTGCGGCCGTGTTTGATACGGCCCACCTGGATGCCACAGACCGACGTGCAGACCCGCTACGACAACACTCATGCAGTGACCAGGAGCGTGATCAAGCAGTGCTTCGGTGTCCTGAAGCTGTGGTTCAGGTGCCTGGACCGCTCTGGTGGGGCGGTACATGCTGGAGGAGGGGGGTGAATGCCAGGCCCTGTTGGACGAGGAGGAGGATGCGGTGAGCGCTGGTTGTACTGCGGTCCCTGAGCCAAGCCCAACCCAATGTCTGCTCACCCCGCCCCCCACCCCTCGCACCCCCTGCGCCTCCTCTGCCGCCAGCCCAGACTAGCCCATCCATCTGGCAGAGCACGGAGGCAGGTTGTAACAATGTGCACACGGGTTTAATATTGTTATGGGTCCGGGTTTACAGAACCCCAAAGTGTTTCATGGAGTTCAGCAATGGCCAAGGAAAGTGACTTGGGCTTTTCCAAATTCACTTTTGGCTAGGTTTATCACCAAACCCGCCGCCTGAAGTCAATCGAATAACTCCATCAGATGTTTTAAATGTTCTTTCCATGTCTGGCTGAAAATTACCAGATCGTCGATGTATACCGCACAATTGGGTAATCCTGAAACAACTTTATTAGTTAACCGTTGAAATGTGGCTGGGGCGGTTTTCATGCCAAATGGCATAACTTTGAACTGGTATATACCATCTGGAGTCACAAAAGCTGAAATCTCCTTCGCCCTTTCGGATAAAGGTACCTGCCAGTAACCTGAAGTAAATCCAATTTGGAAATAAAAGCGGATTGTCCCACTTTCTCGATGCAATCCTCCAAACGGGATAGGATAAGAGTCCGTTCTTGTAACTGCATTAACCTTTCGATAGTCCACACACAACCGTTGGGTACCGTCTGGTTTAGGTACCATCACTATGGGTGAGCTCCATTGGCTGCAACCCACTTCAATTATGCCATTTTTAAGCACACTCTCAATCTCTCTGTTAACCTGTGCCAATTTTAAAGGATTAAGTCGATGTGGATGTTGTTTGATAGGAACAGCATTTCCCACATCTACATCATGGTTAGCCATTTTAGTACTTCCCAATTTATCTCTACAAACTTGCCCATGTGATATCAATAACTCTTTCAGGTCAGTTTGTTTTTCCTCTGGAAGGTAACTTAACAATTCATCCCAATTTTTAAGAACATCCTCATTTTCCAATTTAATTTGAAGTGTGTCAAATTCACAATCATCTGGATTTGGTTCGTCACTTTGAGGTAGAATCATTAAAACCTTTTTCTCTCCTTCCCTTTCAAAGTATCTTTTAAGCATATTCACATGACACACTCGGTGAGTCTTCCTTCTATCTGGTGTTTTTACCACATAATTCACCTCACTTAATTTCCTTTCAATCTGATACGGTCCACAAAACCTAGCTTTTAAAGGTTCACCTACTACTGGTAACACTAAAACTTTATCTCCACTGGCAAAACTACGAACTTTGGATTTCTTGTCCGCTACCCGTTTCATCACATTTTGTGCAACTTTCAAATGTTGTCTAGCCAATTCACCTGCTCTATTTAATCGTTCCCTAAAATTTGACACGTAATCCAAGAGTGTAATTTCCAATTTCTCACCCACCAATTTTTCCTTAATCAATTTAAGTGGTCCTCTTACCTCATGACCAAAAATTAGTTCAAAAGGACTAAATTTGGTTGACTCATTAGGTGCATCCCTAATTGCAAACAATACGAATGGGATTCCTTTATCCCAATCCTCTAGATAATCTTGATAATACGCCCTCAACATTGTCTTTAATGTCTGATGCCACCTTTCTAACGCTCCCTGCGATTCTGGATGGTACGCTGTTAGAACATAGAACATAGAACGATACAGCGCAGTACAGGCCCTTCGGCCCACGATGTTGCACCGAAACAAAAGCCATCTAACCTACACTATGCCATTATCATCCATATGTTTATCCAATAAACTTTTAAATGCCCTCAATGTTGGCGAGTTCACTACTGTAGCAGGTAGGGCATTCCACGGCCTCACTACTCTTTGCGTAAAGAACCTACCTCTGACCTCTGTCCTATGTCTATTACCCCTCAGTTTAAAGCTATGTCCCCTCGTGCCAGCCATTTCCATCCGCGGGAGAAGGCTCTCACTGTCCACCCTATCTAACCCCCTGATCATTTTGTATGCCTCTATTAAGTCTCCTCTTAACCTTCTTCTCTCCAACGAAAACAACCTCAAGTCCATCAGCCTTTCCTCATAAGATTTTCCCTCCATACCAGGCAACATCCTGGTAAATCTCCTCTGCACCCGCTCCAAAGCCTCCACGTCATTCCTATAATGCGGTGACCAGAACTGTACGCAATACTCCAAATGCGGCCGTACCAGAGTTCTGTACAGCTGCAACATGACCTCCTGACTCCGGAACTCAATCCCTCTACCAATAAAGGCCAACACTCCATAGGCCTTCTTCACAACCCTATCAACCTGGGTGGCAACTTTCAGGGATCTATGTACATGGACACCTAGATCCCTCTGCTCATCCACACGTACAAGAACTTTACCATTAGCCAAATATTCCGCATTCCTGTTATTCCTTCCAAAGTGAATCACCTCACACTTCTCTACATTAAACTCCATTTGCCACCTCTCAGCCCAGCTCTGCAGCTTATCTATATCCCTCTGTAACCTGCTACATCCTTCCACACTATCGACAACACCACCGACTTTAGTATCGTCTGCATATTTACTCACCCACCCTTCTGTGCCTTCCTCTAGGTCATTGATAAAAATGACAAACAGCAACGGCCCCAGAACAGATCCTTGTGGTACTCCACTTGTAACTGAACTCCATTCTGAACATTTCCCATCAACCACCACCCTCTGTCTTCTTTCAGCTAGCCAATTTCTGATCCACATCTCTAAATCACCCTCAATCCCCAGCCTCCGTATTTTCTGCAATAGCCTACCGTGGGGAACCTTATCAAACGCTTTGCTGAAATCCATATACACCACATCAACTACTCTACCCTCGTCTACCTGTTCAGTCACCTTCTCAAAGAACTCAATAAGGTTTGTGAGGCATGACCTACCCTTCACAAAGCCATGCTGACTATCCCTGATCATATTATTCCTCTCTAGATGATTATAAATCTTGTCTCTTATAATCCCCTCCAAGACTTTACCCACTACAGACGTGAGGCTCACCGGTCTATAGTTGCCGGGGTTGTCTCTGCTCCCCTTTTTGAACAAAGGGACCACATTTGCTGTCCTCCAGTCCTCTGGCACTATTCCTGTAGCCAATGATGACATAAAAATCAAAGCCAAAGGTCCAGCAATCTCTTCCCTGGCCTCCCAGAGAATCCTAGGATAAATCCCATCAGGACCCGGGGACTTATCTATTTTCACCCTGTCCAGAATTGCCAACACCTCTTCCCTACGTACCTCAATGCCATCTATTCTATTAGCCTGGGTCTCAGCATTCTCCTCCACAACATTATCTTTTTCCTGAGTGAATACTGACGAAAAATATTCATTTAGTATTTCGCCTATCTCTTCAGACTCCACACACAACTTCCCATCCCTGTCCTTGACTGGTCCTACTCTTTCCCTAGTCATTCGCTTATTCCTGACATACCTATAGAAAGCTTTTGGGTTTTCCTTGATCCTACCTGCCAAATACTTCTCATGTCCCCTCCTTGCTCGTCTTAGCTCTCTCTTTAGATCCTTCCTCGCTACCTTGTAACTATCCATCGCCCCAACTGAAACTTCACACCTCATCTTCACATAGGCCTCCTTCTTCCTCTTAACAAGAGATTCCACTTCTTTGGTAAACCACGGTTCCCTCGCTCGACGCCTTCCTCCCTGCCTGACCGGTACATACTTATCAAGAACACGCAGTAGCTGATCCTTGAACAAGCTCCACTTATCCAGTGTGCTCAACACTTGCAGCCTTCTTCTCCACCTTATCCCCCCAAGTCACGCCTAATGGCATCATAATTGCCCTTCCCCCAGCTATAACTCTTGCCCTGCGGTGTATACTTATCCCTTTCCATCATTAACGTAAACATCACCGAATTGTGGTCACTGTCCCCAAAGTGCTCTCCTACCTCCAAATCCAACACCTGGCCTGGTTCATTACCCAAAACCAAATCCAACGTGGCCTCGCCTCTTGTTGGCCTGTCAACATATTGTGTAAGGAAACCCTCATGCACACACTGTACAAAAAACGACCCATCTAATGTACTCGAACTATATCCTTTCCAGTCAATATTTGGAAAGTTAAAGTCTCCCATAATAACTACCCTGTTACTTTCGCTCTTATCCAGGATCATCCTCGCCATCCTTTCCTCTACATCCCTAGAACTATTTGGAGGCCTATAGAAGACTCCCAACAGGGTGACCTCTCCTTTCATGTTTCTAACCTCAGCCCATACTACCTCGGAAGATGAGTCCCCATCTAGCATCCTCTCCGCCACCATAATACTGCTCTTGACTAGCAGCGCCACACCTCCCCCTCTTTTGCCTCCTTCTCTGAGCTTACTAAAACACCTAAAGCCCGGAACCTGCAACATCCATTCCAGTCCCTGCTCTATCCATGTCTCCGAAATGGCCACAACATCGAAGTCCCAGGTACCAACCCATGCTGCCAGTTCCCCTACCTTGTTTCGTATACTCCTGGCATTGATGTAGACACACTTCAAACCACCTACCTGAACACTGGCCCCCTCCTGCGACGTCAAATCTGTGCTCCTGACCTCTATACTCTCATTCTCCCTTACCCTAAAACTACAATCCAGGTTCCCATGCCCCTGCTGCATTAGTTTAAACCCCCCCAAAGAGCACTAACAAATCTCCCCCCCAGGATATTTGTGCCCCTCAGGTTCAGATGTAGACCATCCTGTCTGTAGAGGTCCCACCTTCCCCAGAAAGAGCCCCAGTTATCCAGAAATCTGAATCCCTCCCGCCTGCACCATCCCTGTAGCCACGTGTTTAATTGCTCTCTCTCCCTATTCCTCATCTCACTATCACGTGGCACGGGCAACAACCCAGAGATAACAACTCTGTTTGTTCTAGTTCTGAGCTTCCATCCTAGCTCCCTGAAAGCCTGCCTGACATCCTTGTCCCCTTTCCTACCTATGTCGTTAGTGCCAATGTGGACCACGACTTGGGGCTGCTCCCCTCCCCCCTAAGGACCCGGAAAACACGATCCGAGACATCACGTACCCTTGCACCTGGGAGGCAACATACCAAACGTGAGTCTCTCACGCTCCCACAAAATCTCCTATCTGTGCCCCTGACTATCGAGTCCCCAATTACTAATGCTCTGCTCCTCTCCCCCCTTCCCTTCTGAGCAACAGGGACAGACTCCGTGCTAGAGGCCCGTACCCCATGGCTTACCCCTGGTAAGTCCCCCCCCCCCACAAGTATCCAAAGCGGTATACTTGTTTCTCAGGGGAACGACCGCAGGGGATCCCTGCACTGACTGCTTCTTCCCAGTCCCTCTTACAGTTACCCATCTATCTCCAATCTTTGGTGTAACTAATTCCCTGAAGCTGCTATCTATGACCCCTTCTGCCTCCCGAATGATCCGAAGTTCTTCCAACTCCAGCTCCAGTTCCCTAACTCGGTCTTGGAGGAGCTGGAGATGGCAGCACTTCCTGCAGGTAAAATTGATTTAAATTGTTTTATTCCTAAGCTATTCATAACTTCTTTGAATAACTTTGAGGTAAAATTTGATCCTTGATCTGATTGAATTTCTGTGGGTAGTCCATCTCTAGTGAAGAATTTAAATAACTCCTCCACAATAATTTAGCTGTAATATTGCGGACTGGAATGGCCTCTGGAAACCTAGTGGACACATCCATTATCGTCAAAAGATATTGATTCCCACTTTTTGTTTTAGGAAGCGGTCCTACATAATCAATTAGGACCCTTGTAAAAGGTTCCTCAAATGCTGGAATGGGTATTAAGGGCGCTGGTTTTATCACTGCTTGAGGTTTCCTTATCACTTGGCATGTGTGACATGATTGACAATATTTAGCTACATCTTTATGTAGTCCAGGCCAATAAAAATGTTTCAGGATTTTAGCTTGAGTTTTCCTTATCCCAAAATGACCTCCCACTGGAACCTCATGTGCAACTCGCAACACCTCCTTTCTATACCCTACCGGCAATACTACTTGATGAACCTCTGCCCACTTTTCATCCGCCTCCATATGTGCAGGTCTCCATTTTCTCATCAAGACATCACTTTTACGGTAATAACACTCTGTTATATTCTCAGATTCCTCTTCCGTATATGCTTTCTGATATATCCGTTTTATTTCTACATCTTTCTGTTGTAACTCCGCCAATTTTCCTTAACTAAAAATATCCGCCTCATCCTCCACCTGTTCTTGTTCTTTTTCAACCATCTGATCAAAAATTATTTCTGATAGTTGCACTTCAACTTCATCTTCACTCTTTGATTTCTCCTCTTGTCTTAACCTGTGACTTTGCGACCTTGTTACTACACAATCCGGAAAAATCCCAGGGTATTCATCCTTCAACACTCCAGTTGTCTGATTTTCCACTGGCTTATCAACCACAGTATGCATCATTCCCACCTGCAATCCATCTATATCATTACCCAAGATAAACTGTATTCCTGGACAAGATAGTTTATCTATTACTCCTACTACCACGTCACCACTCTTCACTGGACTTTCCAACCTTACCTTATAAAATGGAACGCTACTCCTCTCACCCTGAATTCCACATATTATCACCTTTTCTGGCAACATTCTTCCCAAACTACATAATTCCTCATCTCTTACCATTAAAGATTGACTAGCTCATGTATCTCTTAAAATTGCGACTTCTTTACCTGCTCCTCCTGATACACATGAGTAAACTTTACCCACACAAGTAAATTCTTTCAAGACATCTGGCACCTTCTCATCAATTACTTCCTGGACATGCTATACAATCGTTTGCACCTCCTTCGCTTCCCTTGGGGTTTGCTTTACCACTCTAACAAACCCCACTGTCTTATCCTGTTTTACCACATCATAAGAACATAAAAACTAGGAGCAGGAGTAGGCCATCTGGCCCCTCGAGCCTGCTCCACCATTCAATGAGATCATGGCTGATCTTTTGTGGACTCAGCTCCACTTTCCGGCCCAAACACCATAACCCTTAATCCCTATATTCTTCAAAAAACTATTTATCTTTATCGTAAAAACATTTAATGAAGGAGCCTCTACTGCTTCACTGGGCAAGGAATTCCATAGATTCACAACCCTTTGGGTGAAGATGTTCCTCCTAAACTCAGTCCTAAATCTACTTCCACTTAGTTTGAGGCTATGCCCCCTAGTTCTGCTTTCACCCGCCAGTGGAAATAAACTGCCCGCATCTATCCTATCTATTCCCTTCATAATTTTATATGTTTCTGTAAGGTCCCCCCTCATCCTTCTAAATTCGAACAAGTACAGTCCCAGTCTACTCATCCTCTCCTCGTAATCCAACCCCTTCAGCTCTGGGACTAACCTAGTGAATCTCCTCTGCACACCCTCCAGTGCCAGTACATCCTTTCTCAAGTAAGGAGACCAAAACTGAACACAATACTCTCGCTGTGGCCTCACTATCACCTTATACAATTGCAGCATAACCTCCCTAGTCTTAAACTCCATCCCTCTAGCAATGAACGACAAAATTCCATTTGCCTTCTTAATCACCTGTTGCACCTGTAAACCAACTTTTTGTGACTCATGCACTAGCACACCCAGGTCTCTCTGCATAGCAGCATGTTTTAATATTTTATCATTTAAATAATAATCCCTTTTGCTGTTATTCCTACCAAAATGGATAACCTCACATTTGTCAACATTGTATTCCATCTGCCAGACCCTAGCCCATTCACTTAGCCTATCCAAATCCCTCTGCAGACTTCCAATATCCTCTGCATTTTTTGCTTTACACTTATCTTAGTGTCGTCTGCAAACTTGGACACATTGCTCTTGGTCCCAACTCCAAATCATCTTTGTAAATTGTGAACAATTGTGGGCCCTGAGGGACATCACTAGCTACTGATTGCCAACCAGAGAAACACCCATTAATCCCCACTCTTTGCTTTCTATTAATTAACCAATCCTCTATCCATGCTACTACTTTCCCCTTAATGCCATGTATCTTTATCTGATGCAGCAACCTTTTGTGTGGCACCTTGTCAAAGGCTTTCTGGAAATCCAGATATACCACATCCATTGGCTCCCCGTTATCTACCGCACTGGTAATGTCCTCAAAAAATTCCACTAAATTAGTTAGGCACGACCTGCCCTTTATGAACCCATGCTGCGTCTGCCCAATGGGACAATTTCCATCCAGATGCCTCTCTATGTCTTCCTTGATGATAGATTCCAGCATCTTCCCTACTACCGAAGTTAAGCTCACTGGCCTATAATTACCCGCTTTCCGCCAACCTCCTTTTTTAAACAATGGTGTCACGTTTGCTAATTTCCAATCCGCCGGGACCACCCCAGAGTCTCGTGAATTTTGGTTAATTATCACTAGTGCATTTGCAATTTCCCAGCCATTTCTTTTAGCACTCTGGGATGCATTCCATCAGGGCCAGGAGACTTGTCTACCTTTCGCCCCATTAGCTTGCCCATCACTACCTCCTTGGTGATAACAATCCTCTCAAGGTCCTCACCTGTCATAGACTCATTTCCACCAGTCACTGGCATGTTATTTGTGTCTTCCACTATGAAGACCGACCCAAAAAACCTGTTCAGTTCCTCAGCCATTTCCTCATCCCCCATTATTAAAACTCCCTTCTCATCCTCTAAAGTACCAATATTTACCTATATTTGTTTTATATATTTGGAGAAACTTTTACTACCTGTTTTTATATTCTGAGCAAGTTTACTCTCATAATCTATCTTACTCTTCTTTATAGCTTTTTTAGTAGCTTTCTGTTGCCCCCTAAAGATTTCCTAGTCCTCTAGTCTCCCACTAATCTTTGCTACTTTGTCTGCTTTTTCCTTCAATTTGATACTCCCTTATTTCCTTACATTTCCACGGTCGATTTTCCCTCCTTCTACCGTCCTTCCTTTTTGTTAGTATAACCCTTTGCTGAGCACTGTGAAAAATCGCTTGGAAGGTTCTCCACTGTTCCTCAACTGTTTCACCATAAAGTCTTTGCTCCCAGTCTACCTTAGCTAGTTCTTCTCTCATCCCATTGTTTTACTACCTTCCAACTTCCTGCATCGGTTCCCATCCCCCTGCCACATGAGTTTAAACTCTCCCCAACAGCTCTAGCAAACACCCCCCCCCCCCCCCAGGACATCGGTTCCAGTCCTGCCCAGGTGCAGACCGTCCGGTTTGTACTGGTCCCACCTCCCCTAGAACCGGTTCCAATGCCCCAAGAATTTGAATCCCTCCCTCTTGCACCATCTCTCGAGCCACGCATTCATCCTATCTATCCTGACATTCCTACTCTGACTAGCTCGTGGCACTGGTAGCAATCCTGAGATTACTACCTTTGAGGGCCTACTTTTTAGTTTAACTCCTAACTCCCTGAATTCAGCTTGTAGGACCTCGTCCTGTTTTTAACCTATATCGTTGGTGTCTATGTGCTGGCTGTTCACTCTCCCCTTCCAGAATGTCCTGCAGCCGCTCCAAGACATCCTTGACCCTTGCACCAGGGAGGCAACATACCATCCTGGAGTCTCGATTGCGTCCGCAGAACCGCCTGTCTATTCCCCTTACGATCGAGTCCCCTATCACTATAGCCCTGCCATTCTTCTTCCTGCCCAGCTGCGCAGCAGAGCCAGCCACGGTGCCATGAACCTGGCTGCTGCTGCCTTCCCCTGGTGAGCCATCTCCCTCAGCAGTATCCAAAGCGGTATATCTGTTTTGCAGGGAGATGACCGCAGAGGACACCTGCACTGCCTTCCTACTCTTGCTCTGTCTTTTGGTCACCCATTTTCTACCTCCCTCAGTACCTTTCACCTGCGGTGTGACCAACTCGCTAAATCCTCAACATCCTCAGCATCACGGACACTCCAAAGTGAGTCCATCCGCAGCTCCAGAGCCGTCAAGCGGTCTAACAGGAGCTGCAACTGGACACACTTCTTGCACGTGAAGGAGCCAGGGACAGTGGACTTGTCCCTGAGCTCCCACATCGCACACGAGGAGCATGACACGGGTCTGAGATATCCTGCCATGTCTTAAACCTTCGGTTAACTTCAACAACTACAATTTCCCCCCCCAAAAAAATAAACAACGAAGAAAAAATAAATAAATATACCAATGAAAAGAAAAAGAAAACAGAAAAACTACTTACCAGTCACTTCCCAGGGATAAAAAGCACTTCCTCCCCACCCAGCTTCGAATTCCCACCTAGATTCAAATTCCCAAACTCACTCCTTGCTGTCTCACTCTGGCTGTGTCTTCTCTGGCTCACTGGGAGAACTCACTGGGAGTGAGTTTACAAGTTGCTCTTTTTAAATTGGCCTGAGCTGACTCCCCTCCCCCACCTGATTTTAGATCAGCCTTCCCAGTGCTTTTCTTCAACCACCAACACTGTGACTTTACATGTCCTAGTTTATTACAGTGAAAACATTTGAAACTTTTCATTTCTTTTCCACCCTCCTGGATTTCTTTTTTAATCTGAGGTACACTCTCTTTATTGTCTCCCATCAGATCACCTTTACCTTTACCACTTGAGTATTTCTCATGTCCCCAGTTTCTATCCCTCACAGGCTGAAACTGATGTCGGAAACCAAGCCTTGATTTATGAACTAATTCATAATCATCTGCCATTTCTGCTGCTAATCTCGCAGTTTTAACCCTCTGCTCTTCCACATGAGTTCTCACTACATCAGGAATTGAATTTTTAAACTCCTCCAAAAGTATAATTTCTCTGAGAGCTTCATACGTTTGGTCTTTTTTCAAAGCCCTTATCGACCTATCAAAATTACTCTGTTTGAGTCTTTCAAACTCCATGTGTGTTTGACCAAATTCTTTCCTTAAATTTCTAAACCTTTGTCTGTAAGCTTCAGGCACTAGCTCATATGCACCTAAGATGGATTTTTTCACCTCCTCATACGTTCCAGATACCTCCTCTGGTTGTGATGCAAACACTTCACAAGCTCTACCTACCAGCTTTGTTTGAATCAGTAACACCCACATGTCCTGTGGCCATTTCATTTGTTTAGCTACCTTCTCAAATGAAATGAAAAAGGCTTCTACCTCCTTCTCATCAAACCCTGGCAATGCTTGGACATATTTAAATAGATCCCCACCACGTCTTCGACTATGACGCTCTTTCTCACTATTCTCATCACTATCCTCTAACTGTATGTTTCCCTTTACGTCTGCAAATTTTAACTGATTGTCATGTTTCATAGCCATTTTATGAAGTTCAAACTCTCTCTCTTTTTCCCTTTCCTCTCTATCTCTTTCTTTGTTTCTTTCTTCTCTCTCCTTTTCTTTTTCTCTCATTGCATATTCAAGCTGCTTTCATTCTTTTTCATGTTCAAATTGCTTAATCTGCAACTGGAGCTTTGCCATATCTAATGAGTCAGAATGTATCTCAGGCAAATTTAAACGCTCAGCGGTAAGTACCTCACCTTTTCGCATTTTGCCAGGCAATGTTAACTGCAATGCTTTTGCCAAATCTAACAGTCTGCTTTTAGTCTCTGTCCGTAAGGTATTGCGTGTCCACCCCCTAAAACGTCTGAGCCTCTGAAAGAGCCATTGTCCACAACACACTCCCCACTTAAACTAAAATACCACACTTGAAAAGCAACCACAATATGCTCACCCCTCGCTGTCTTTAAGTTCAATCAGCCAGTTCAACCGACCCACAACTTTTAATCGATTGTGGTGTGGGAAGCATACCACGTACTCTCCAGGTGTGGTACAGCAGAAATGGACAAATGGTTTTTAAAACAAAACAATGTTTATTCTATGAACTCAAGTTAACCTTTTAAAAACAAACATTGAATAACGTAACACCCATTACTTCAAAGATAACCCCAAAAGACTACAACACTAAATAATCCTTCAAACTGTTCCTTTAAACATCCAAAAGACTTCAAACCTTCAAAAATAAGAACACATTAGGTTACATTCAATATATTTATAGTCTGGATTGCAGACATCAACAGACCAGCTCTGTGTTTCTCCCTGCAGCTCTCAGGAAAACACACAGACATTCCCAGCTTTCTCCTCAAACTGAAACCAAAAGCAGAAGTGAGCTCAGCTCCCCCCACCCTCTGACATCACTTCAGTAATATGATCAGCTCCATTTCTTAAAGGTACATTGCTTAAACATCCATTTCTTAAATGTACTCTCACATGCCGTGTGAGAATACCATAAACTTAAATTAAACAAATTAATTAATTAGTGATGGCTGGTCAGGTGATGTGCTTGAGCTGCTTGATGTGGGAGCTGACAGATCCCATTGCGAGCTGCAGCGACCACATCTGCAGTAAGTGTTGGCTGCTCGAAGAGCTCCGGCTCAGAGTTGATGAGCTGGAGTCTGAGCTTCAAACACTGAGGCACATCCGGGAGGGGGAGACTTACCTGGACACTGTGTTTCAGGAGGCAGTCACACCTGTCAGAGTAAGTAGTTTTAATCCTGCTAGTGGCCAGGGACAGCAGGGTGTGACTGCAAGTCAGGCAGGTAAAGGGAACCAGCAGTCCGGAACTCAGGAGCCTCAGCCCTTGACTCTGTCCAACAGGTATGAGGCACTTGCTCCCTGTGTGGATGGCGAACAGGGCTGCAGGAAGTATGAGTCAGCTGACCAAGGCACCATGGTTCAGCAGGCCATTCAAGGGGAGGGAGTAAATAGGCAAGTTGTAGTTGTAGGGGATTCTATTATCAGGGGGATAGATAGTATCCTTTGTGAGCAGGATAAAGAGTCCCGCATGGTATGTTGCCTGCCCGGTGCTAGGGTGCGGGACATCTCTGACCGGCTTGAAAGGATACTGGAGAGGGAGGGGGAGGATCCAGTTGTTGTGGTCCATGTTGGTACCAACAACATAGGCAAGTCTAGGAAAGAGGACCTGTTTAGAGATTTTCAAATTAAAAAACAGGTCCTCAAGGGTCATAATCTCCGGATTACTGCCCGAGCCACGTGCAAATTGGCATAGGGAGGCAAGAATAAGGGAAGTTAACACGTGGCTGAAAGAGTGGTGTGGGAATGAGGGGTTCCTTTTCATGGGACACTGGCATCAGTTTTGGGACAGTGGGGACCTATACCGTTGGGATGGTCTCCACCTGAACTGAGCTGGGACCAGTGTTCTGGCGAAAAGAGTAAATAGGGTGGTCAATAGGACTTTAAACTAAAGATTGGGGGGGAAGGGAAAGTCAGGGAACCAAGAGGTGAAGTAATCAGTGGGAAACGTAGCTGCTTAGGAATACAAAAAAGCACGAAAAGACAGAACTCAGGAGAGGTTACAATAGTCCCCATCCCACAAAATATGACACAGTGTATGGAAAGGCTCAGTAAACCAAGGTCCACCACACTAAGAAAACAAAAAGGGACGGTCAATAGAGAATTAAAGGTGCTATATTTAAATGCGCGCAGTGTATGGAACAAGGTAGATGAGCTTGTGGCCCAGATTGTGACTGGCAGGTATGATGTGGTAGGCATCACAGAGACATGGTTGCAGGGGGTTCAGGACTGGCATTTAAACATCCAGGGATTCACAACCTATCGAAAAGACAGAGAGGTGGGCAGAGGGGGCGGGGTTGCCTTGTTAATTAGGAATGAAATTAAATCAATAGCACTAAACGACACAGGGTCAGATGATGTGGAGTCTGTGTGGGTAGAGTTGAGGAACCACAAAGGCAAAAAAACCATAATGGGAGTTATGTACAGGCCTCCTAACAGTGGCCAGGACCGGGGGCACAAAATGCACCACAAAATAGAAAGTGCATGTCAGAAAGGCAAGGTCACAGTGATCATGGGGGACTTTAATATGCAGGTGGACTGGGTAAATAATACTGCCAGTGGACCCAAGGAAAGGGAATTAATTGAATGTTTACAGGAGGGCTTTTTGGAACAGCTTGTGATGGAGCCCACGAGGGAACAGGCCATTCTGGACTTAGTGTTATGTAATGAGCCAGACTTGATTAAAGATCTTAAAGTAAGGGAGCACTTAGGAGGCAGTGATCATAATATGGTCGAATTCAATCTCCAATTTGAAAGAAAGAAGGTAGAACCTTAAAGGTGTTACAGTTAAATAAAGGTAACTACAGGGGCATGAGGGAGGAACTGACGAAAATCGACTGGGAGCAGAGCCTAGTGGGAAAGACAGTAGAACAGCAATGGCAGGAGTTTCAGGGAGTAATTGAGGACACAGCACAGAGGTTCATCCCAAAGAAAAGAAAGGTTATCAGAGGGGGGATTAGGCAGCCATGGCTGACAAAGGAAGTCAGGGAATGCATCAAAGCAAAAGAGAAAGCCTATAATGTGGCAAAGAGTAGTGGGAAGTCAGAAGATTGGGAAGGCTACAAAAACAAACAGAGGATAACAAAGAGAGAGATAAGGAAAGAGAGGATCAAATATGAAGGTAGGCTAGCCAGTAACATTTGGAATGATAGTAAAAGTTTCTTTAAATACATTAAAAACAAACGGGAGGCAAAAGTTGACATTGGGCCGCTCCAAAATGACGCTGGTAATTTTGTGATGGGAGACATGGAAATAGCCGAGGAACTGAAGAAGTACTTTGCGTCAGTCTTCACAGTAGAAGACATGAGTAATATCCCAACAATTCCGGAGAGTCAGGGGACAGAGTTGAATATGGTAGCCATCACAAACGAGAAAGTGCTAGAGAAACTAAGAGGTCTAAAAATTGATAAATCTCCGGGCCCAGATGGACTACATCCTAGAGTTCTAAAGGAGATAGCTGAAGAAATAGTGGAGGCGTTGGTGATGATGTTTCAACAGTCACTGGAGTCAGGGAAAGTACCAGAGGATTGGAAAATCGCTGTTGTAACCCCACTGTTCAAGAAGGGAACAAGGAAAAAGATGGAAAATTATAGGCCAATTAGCCTGACCTCGGTTGTTGGCAAGATTCTAGAATCCATTGTTAAGGATGAGATTTCTAAATTCTTGGAAGTGCAGGGTCGGATTAGGACAAGTCAGCATGGATTTAGTAAGGGGAGGTCGTGCCTGACAAACCTGTTAGAGTTCTTTGAAGAGATAACAAATAGGTTAGACCAAGGAGAGCCAATGGATGTTATCTATCTTGACTTCCAAAAGGCCTTTGATAAGGTGCCTCACGGGAGACTGCTGAGTAAAGTAAGGGCCCATGGTATTCGAGGCAAGGTACTAACATGGATTGACGATTGGCTGTCAGGCAGAAGGCAGAGAGTTGGGATAAAAGGTTATTTTTCGGAATGGCAACCGGTGACGAGTGGTGTCCCGCAGGGTTCAGTGTTGGGACCACAGCTGTTCTCTTTATATATTAACGATCTAGATAACGGGACTGAGGGCATTCTGGCTAAGTTTGCCGATGATACGAAGATAGGTGGAGGGGCAGGTAGTATGGAGGAGGTGGGGAGGCTTCAGAAAGATTTAGACAGTTTAGGAGAGTGGTCCAAGAAATGGCTGATGAAATTCAACGTGGGCAAGTGCGAGGTCTTGCACTTTGGAAAAAAGAATAGAGGCGTGGACTATTTTCTAAACGGTGACAAAATTCATAATGCTGAAGTGCAAAGGGACTTGGGAGTCCTAGTCCAGGATTCTCTAAAGGTAAACCTGCAGGTTGAGTCTGTAATTAAGAAAGCAAATGCAATGTTGTCATTCATCTCAAGAGGCTTGGAATATAAAAGCAGGGATGTACTTCTGAAGCTTTATAAAGCATTAGTTAGGCCCCATTTAGAATACTGTGAGCAATTTTGGGCCCCACACCTCAGGAAGGACATACTGGCACTGGAGCGGGTCCAGCGGAGATTCACACGGATGATCCCAGGAATGGTAGGCCTAACATACGATGAACGTCTGAGGATCCTGGGATTATATTCATTGGAGTTTAGGAGGTTGAGGGGAGATCTAATAGAAACTTACAAGATAATGAATGGCTTAGATAGGGTGGATGTAGGGAAGTTGTTTCCATTATCCATTTCGGAGACATGGATAGAGCAGGGACAGGAATGGATGTTGCAGGTTCCGGGGTTTAGGTGTTTTAGTAAGCTCAGAGAAGGAGGCAAAAGAGGGGGAGGTGTGGCGCTGCTAGTCAAGAGCAGTATTACGGTGGCGGAGAGGATGCTAGATGGGGACTCTTCTTCAGAGGTAGTATGGGCTGAAGTTAGAAACAGGAAAGGAAAGGTCAACCTGTCGGGAGTTTTTTATAGGCCTCCTAATAGTTCTAGGGATGTAGAGGAAAGGATGGCGAAGATGATTCTGGATAAGAGCGAAAGTAACAGGGTAGTTATTATGGGAGACTTTAACTTTCCAAATATTGACTGGAAAAGATATAGTTCGAGTACATTAGATGGGTCGTTTTTTGTACAGTGTGTGCAGGAGGGTTTCCTGACACAATATGTTGACAGGCCAACAAGAGGCGAGGCCACGTTGGATTTGGTTTTGGGTAATGAACCAGGCCAGGTGTTGGATTTGGAGGTAGGAGAGCACTTTGGGGACAGTGACCACAATTCGGTGACGTTTACGTTAATGATGGAAAGGGATAAGAATACACCGCAGGGCAAGAGTTATAGCTGGGGGAAGGGCAATTATGATGCCATTAGACGTAACTTGGGGGGGATAAGGTGGAGAAGTAGGCTGCAAGTGTTGGGCACACTGGATAAGTGGGGCTTGTTCAAGGATCAGCTTCTGCGTGTTCTTGATAAGTATGTACCGGTCAGGCAGGGAGGAAGGCGTCGAGCAAGGGAACCGTGGTTTACCAAGGAAGTGGAATCTCTTGTTGAGAGGAAGAAGGAGGCCTATGTGAAGATGAGGTGTGAAGTTTCGGTTGGGGAGATGGATAGTTACAAGGTAGCGAGGAAGGATCTAAAGAGAGAGCTAAGACGAGCAAGGAGGGGACATGAGAAGTATTTGGCAGGAAGGATCAAGGAAAACCAAAAGCTTTCTATAGGTATGTCAGGAATAAGCGAATGACTAGGGAAAGAGTAGGACCAGTCAAGGACAGGGATGGGAAATTGTGTGTGGAGTCTGAAGAGATAGGCGAGATACTAAATGAATATTTTTCGTCAGTATTCACTCAGGAAAAAGATACTGTTGTGGAGGAGAATGTTGAGCCCCAGGCTAATAGAATAGATGGCATTGAGGTACGTAGGGAAGAGGTGTTGGCAATTCTGGACAGGCTGAAAATAGATAAGTCCCCGGGACCTGATGGGATTTATCCTAGGATTCTCTGGGAGGCCAGGGAATAGATTGCTGGACCTTTGGCTTTGATTTTTACGTCATCATTGGCTACAGGAATAGTGCCAGAGGACTGGAGGACAGCAAATGTGGTCCCTTTGTTCAAAAAGGGGAGCAGAGACAACCCCGGCAACTATAGACCGGTGAGCCTCACGTCTGTAGTGGGTAAAGTCTTGGAGGGGATTATAAGAGACAAGATTTATAATCATCTAGATAGGAATAATATGATCAGGGATAGTTAGCATGGCTTTGTGAAGGTTAGGTCATGCCTCACAAACCTTATTGAGTTCTTTGAGAAGGTGACTGAACAGGTAGACGAGGGTAGAGCAGTTGATGTGGTGTATATGGATTTCAGCAAAGCGTTTGATAAGGTTCCCCACGGTAGGCTATTGCAGAAAATACGGAGGCTGTGGATTGAGGGTGATTTAGAGATGTGGATCAGAAATTGGCTAGCTGAAAGAAGACAGAGGGTGGTGGTTGATGGGAAATGTTCAGAATGGAGTTCAGTTACAAGTGGAGTACCACAAGGATCTGTTCTTGGGCCGTTGCTGTTTGTCATTTTTATCAATGACCTAGAGGAAGGCGCAGAAGGGTGGGTGAGTAAATTTGCAGACGGTACTAAAGTCGGTGGTGTTGTCGATAGTGTGGAAGGATGTTGCAGGTTACAGAGGGATATAGATAAGCTGCAGAGCTGGGCTGAGAGGTGGCAAATGGAGTTTAATGTAGAGAAGTGTGAGGTGATTCACTTTGGAAGGAATAACAGGAATGCGGAATATTTGGCTAATGGTAAAGTTCTTGGAAGTGTGGATGAGCAGAGGGATCTAGGTGTCCATGTACATAGATCCCTGAAAGTTGCCACCCAGGTTGATAGGATTGTGAAGAAGGCCTATGGAGTGTTGGCCTTTATTGGTAGAGGGATTGAGTTCCGGAGTCGGGAGGTCATGTTGCAGCTGTACAGAACTCTGGTACGGCCTGATTTGGAGTATTGCGTACAGTTCTGGTCACCGCATTATAGGAAGGACGTGGAGGCTTTGGAGCGGATGCAGAGGAGATTTACCAGGATGTTGCCTGGTATGGAGGGAAAATCTTATGAGGAAAGGCTGATGGACTTGAGGTTGTTTTCGTTGGAGAGAAGAAGGTTAAGAGGAGACTTAATAGAGGCATACAAAATGATCAGAGTGTTAGATAGGGTGGACAGTGAGAGCCTTCTCCCGCGGATGGAAATGGCTGGCACGAGGGGACATAGCTTTAAACTGAGGGGTAATAGATATAGGACAGAGGTCAGAGGTAGGTTCTTTACGCAAAGAGTAGTGAGGCCGTAGAATGCCCTACCTGCTACAGTAGTGAACTCGCCAACATTGAGGGCATTTAAAAGTTTATTGGATAAACATATGGATGATAATGGCATAGTGTCGGTTAGATGGCTTTTGTTTCGGTGCAACATCGTGGGCCGAAGGGCCTGTACTGCGCTGTATCGTTCTATGTTCTATGTTCTATTAGCAGGGGAGACTAGGACCTGGGGGCACAGCCTTAGAATAAAAGGGAGTCACTTTGGAACAGAGATGAGGAGAAATGTCTTCAGCCAGAGAGTGGTGGGTCTGTGGAATTCATTGCCACAGAGGGCGGTGGAGGCCGGGACGTTGAGTGTCTTTAAGACAGAAGTTGATAAATTCTTGATTTCTCGAGGAATTAAGGGCTATGGAGAGAGAGCGGGTAAATGGAGTTGAAATCAGCCATGATTGAGTGGTGGAGTGGACTCGATGGGCCGAATGGCCTTACTTCCACTCCTATGTCTTATGGTCTTATGACAATACGAACAAATGTATACAGCTTTGTACCCTAGCCCCTATTGCTATACCGTGCCCTGTATCCGTGCCAACTTAACTGGCATCTCCCTTTCTGGCCTTATGGGCCCTAACACTATGTCTAGGTTGATCCCCAGGTGGTACATCAGGAGTAGAGGCGGCCTGCTCCGATTCCTGCCGTGTGATTTGGGTCTCCTTTGGCGGCTGTCTTCTGGGGTGACTGGGCCTGGATGCTGCTCAGGTGGCCCAGGTGGCGGCACCCTGATCTGCCCTCAGGTCCAGTGCCCGCTGCTCTGCTGCGGCGAGGGACCGCAGGCGCGTCGGTCCCCCTCCGGTTTTCTCCCTCTCCCGGCGGTTGTGAGCCGCCTTCTCCTGGGGGCGAGGGGGGTGGGGGAGACAGAAAACACACAGTGCTAGACAATCGGACGCATGCAGCACAGGGGGCGGGTAGCTCGTGGCCTTTGTGGGCGGTACAGATGTCGGCAGGTGGTTCAGGGTGAGGGTTCGGTCGCCCCCCGCCCCGAGGTTGGGGGGGGGGGGGGCGAGGGGGTTACGGGTGTGTGGGACGGGGGTTAGTGCCAGGTGCTGCCGACTCACCCTGATTGCCCTGAGGCGGTTGTGAAGTTTCTTACAGCACTGCTGGCCGTTCCTGCCGATGGGGCCCAGGGCACTCATGACCTGTCCCACCTGCGCCCAGGCTCGGTGCACGGTGGGGGGTGGCAACCCCCTCACCACCTCGGGGTTCAGGGTAGCCCACCTCTCCTCCACTGGGTCTCCAGCTTTGCGTCCGTGAAAGGAATGCCGCTCTCCGTGCTGCCATCTTGTTGGCTGGGTTGAGTGCGTGTGGGGACTGGCGTGCTTGTATGTGGCTGCAGCTTGTCAGCCTCTCGAGTGCCAATCCCGAATTTGGCGAATCAGACGCCATTTTTCACTGGAATCGGTTGTGTTCCACATGGCACTGATGCTGGTCCATTAACAGTCGGTGGATTGCTCTGGGAACGGCGCCAATTTTGCTGTCATAGAACACCATCAATTCAGTCCCATCATTAACACTTAGGACTGCAATCACCCGCCCCTCCCACCGTAAGAACGCCACGGGCGAGACACAGGCAATGGAAAAGTCCATTCACCTCAGGTGGGATTCTCCGGTTGCCGGGCGGGCGCAGCCGGAAAACCCCGCCCTTAGTTTCTGGCACGGAGAATTATGCCGTTTCCCTGCATCTACCCTCTCTATTCCTTTAAGTATTTTGTTGGTTTCAATGAGATCTCCTCTCATTCTTCAAAACTCGGGAGAATACAGGCCCAGTTTGCCCAATCTCTCTCCAGACGACAGTCCCACCATCCCGTTCCACCCCCTCGAGAGTAATAATATCCTTTCTGAGATTAGAACAAAGAACAAAGAAATGTACAGCACAGGAACAGGCCCTTCGGCCCTCCAAGTCCGTGCCGACCATGCTGCCCGACTAAACTACAATCTTCTACACTTCCTGGGTCCGTATCCCTCTATTCCCATCCTATTCACGTATTTGTCAAGATGCCCCTTAAATGTCACTATCGTCCCTGCTTCCACCACCTCCTCCGGTAGTGAGTTCCAGGCACCCACTACCCTCTGCGTAAAAAACTTGTCTTATACATCTACTCTAAACATTGCCCCTCGCACCTTAAAACTATGCCCCCTAGTAATTGACCCCTCTACCCTGGGGAAAAGCCTCTGACTATCCACTCTGTCTATGCCCCTCATAATTTTGTATACCTCTATCAGGTCTCCCCTCAACCTCCTTCGTTCCAGTGAGAACAAACCGAGTTTATTCAACCGCTCCTCATAGCTAATGCCCTCCATACCAGGCAACATCCTGGTAAATCTCTTCTGCACCCTCTCGAAAGCCTCCACATCCTTCTGGTAGTGTGGCAATCAGAATTGAACACTATACTCCAAGTGTGGCCTAACTAAGGTTCTATACAGCTGCAACATGACTTGCCAATTCTTATACTCAATGCCCCGGCCAATGAAGACAAGCATGCCGTATGCCTTCTTGACTACCTTCTCCACCTGTGTTGCCCCTTTCGGTGACCTGTGGACCTGTACACCTAGATCTCTCTGACTTTCAATACTCTTGAGGGTTCTACCATTCACTGTATATTCCCTACCTGCATTAGACCTTCCAAAATGCATTACCTCACATTTGTCCGGATTGAACTCCAGCTGCCATCTCTCCGCCCAAGTCTCCAAACAACTAAATCCTGTTGTCTCCTCTGACAGTCCTCATCGCTATCCGCAATTCCACCAACCTTTGTGTCGTCTGCAAACTTACTAATCAGACCAGTTACATTTTCCTCCAAATCATTTATATATACTACAAACAGCAAAGGTCCCAGCACTGATCCCTGCGGAACACCACTGGTCACAGCCCTCCAATGAGAAAAGCATCCTTCCATTGCTACTCTCTGCCTTCTATGACCTAGCCAGTTCTGTATCCATCTTGCCAGCTCACCCCTGATCCCGTGTGACTTCACCTTTTGCAGCAGTCTGCCATTAGGGACCTTGTCAAAGGCCTTACTGAAGTCCATATAGACAACATCCACTGCCCTACCTGCATCAATCTTCTTTGTGACCTCCTCGAAAAAATCTATCAAGTTAGTGAGACACGACCTCCCCTTCACAAAACCGTGCTGCCTCTCGCTAATACGTCCATTTGCTTCCAAATGGGAGTAGATCCTGTCTCGAAGAATTCTCTCCAGTAATTTCCCTACCACTGAAGTAAGGCTCACCGGCCTGTAGCTCCCTGGATTATCCTTGCTACCCTTGCCTGCTAAGGACTTTAAACTAGCAAGTTGGGGGGAAGGGAAGGGTAAAGCTATGGACAGTATAATGGTTAATGGAGAGCAAGGCAGCAGGTTACGTGACAGGTTATTATGTAGAGATATGGGTTCAAAGACAAGGAAAATTAGGAAAAAGGGTGAGAGGAAAAATAAATTGCGAAAAGTTACTGATCAAGGTGTTAGGATTCATAACAAAGACATAAAAAACAGCATAAGTGTACTTTGCCTGAATGCTCGTAGTATACGAAATAAGGTAAATGAGTTGATGGCGCAAATCATCGTGAATGACTATGATTTAGTGGCCATTACTGAAACATGGTTAAGAGATGGTCACGACTGGGAGTTAAATATCCGAGGGTATCAGACTATACAAAAGGATAGAATGGACGGTAAGGGCGGTGATGTAGCTTTGTTGTTTAAGGATGGCATCCGGGCAATAGTAAGGGATGACATTGGTGCGATGGAGGACAAGGTTGAAACAATTTGGGTGGAAATCAGGAATAGTAAGGCGAAAAGGTCACTAATAGGAGTAGTCTATAGGCCACCAAATAGTAACAGGATGGTAGGGCAGGCAATAAGCAAAGAAATAACGGATGCATGTAGAAATGGTACAGCGGTTATCATGGGAGATTTTAATCTGCATATCGATTGGTTTAACCAGGTTGGTAAAGGCAGCCTTGAGGAGGAGTTTATAGAATCTGCCCGGGATAATTTCCTGGAACAGTATGTAATGGAACCTACAAGGGAACAAGCGGTCCTAGATCTGGTCCTGTGAAATGAGGCAGGATTGATTAATGATCTCATAGTTCGGGATCCTCTTGGAAGGAGCGACCACAATATGGTGGAATTTAAAATACAGTTGGAGGATGACAAGGTAAAATCAAACACTAGTGTTTTGTGCTTAAACAAAGGTGATTACAATGGGATGAGAGAAGAACTAGCTACGGTAGACTGGGAGCAAAGACTTCATGGTGAAGCAGTTGAGGAACAGTGGAGAACCTTCCGAGCGATCTTTCACAGTGTTCAGAAAAGTTTCATACAGACAAAAAAGAAAGACGGTAGAAAGGGGAAAAATCGACCGTGGATATCGAAGGAGGTGAGGGAGAGTATCAAACTGCAGGAAAAAACATACAAAGTGGCAAATATTAGTGGGAGACTAGAGGACTGGGAAGTCTTTAGGGACAACAGAAAGCGACTAAAAAATCCATAAAGGAGAGGAAGGTAGACTATGAAAGTATACTGGCTCAGAAAGTGTACACACTCATCCCAGCCTCACACACACATTATACTCCCCACACACACTCACCCCAGACACACACACACATTACACTCCCCACACACACTCACCCCAGCCACACACACACGTTACACTCCCCACACACACTCATCCCAGCCACACACACACATTACACTCCCCACACACACTCATCCCAGCCACACACACACATTACACTCCCCACACACACTCACCCCAGCCACACACACACATTACACTCCCCACACACACTCACCCCAGCAACACACACACATTACACTCCCCACACACACTCACCCCAGCCGCACACACACATTACACTCCCCACACACACTCACCCCAGCCACACACACACATTACACTCCCCACACACACTCATCCCAGCCGCACACACACATTACACTCCCCACAGACACTGATCCCAGCCACACACACATTACACTCCCCACACACACTCATCCCAGCCGCAGACACGCATTACACTCCCCACACAGACTCATCCCAGCCGCACACACACATTACACTCCCCACACACATTCATCCCAGCCACACACACACATTACACTCCCCACACACAATCATCCCAGCCGCACACACACATTACACTCCCCACACACACTCATCCCAGCCGCAGACACGCATTACACTCCCCACACAGACTCATCCCAGCCGCACACACACATTACACTCCCCACACACATTCATCCCAGCCACACACACACATTACACTCCCCACACACATTCATCCCAGCCGCACACACACATTACACTCCCCACACACACTCATCCCAGCCACACACACACATTGCACTCCTCACACACACTCATCCCAGCTGCACACACACATTACACTCCTCACACACACTCATCCCAGCCGCACACACACATTACACTCCCCACACACACTCACCCCAGCCGCACACACACATTACACTCCCCTCACATACTCACTCCAGCCGCACACACACATTACACTCCCCACACACACTCACCCCAGCCGCACACACACATTACACTCCCCACACACACTCATCCCAGCCGCACACACACATTACACGCCCCACACACACTCATCCCAGCCACACACACACATTACACTCCCCACACACACTCACCCCAGCCGCACACACACATTACGCTCCCCACACACACTCATCCCAGCCACACACACATATTACACTCCCCACACACACTCATCCCAGTCACACACACACATTACACTCCCCACACACACTCATCCCAGCCGCACACACACATTACACTCCCCACACACACTCATCCCAGCCGCACACACACATTACACTCCCCACACACACTCATCCCAGCCACACACACTCATCCCAGCCGCACACACACATTACACTCCCCACACACACTCATCCCAGCCGCACACACACATTACACTCCCCACACACACTCATCCCAGCCGCACACACACATTACACTCCCCCACACACACTCATCCCAGCCGCACACACATATTACACTCCCCACACACACTCATCCCAGTCGCACACGCACATTACACTCCCCACACACACTCATCCCAGCCGCGCACACACATTACACTCACCACACACACTCATTCCAGCCGCACACACACATTACACTCCCCACACACACTCATCCCATACACACTGCACTCCCCACACACACTCATCCCAGCCACACACACACATTACACTCCCCACTCACACTCACCCCAGCCTCACACACACATTACACTCCCCACACACACTCATCCTCGCCGCACACACACATTACACTCCCCACACACACTCATCCCAGCCGCACGCACACATTACACTCCCCACACATACTCATCCCAGCCGCACACACACATTACACTCCCCACACACACTCATCCCAGCTGCACACACATTACACTCCCCACACACACTCATCACAGCCGCACACACACATTACACTCCCCACACACACTCATCCCAGCCGCACACACACATTACACTCACCACTCACACTCATCCCACCCGCACACACACATTGCACTCCCCACGCACACTCACCCCAGCCGCACACACACATTACACTCCCCACACACACTCATCCCAGCCGCACATACACATTACACTCCCCACACACACTCATCCCAGACACAGACACACATTACACTCCCCGCACACACTCATCCCAGCCGCACACACACATTACACTCCCCACAGACACTCATCGCAGCCGCACACACACATTACAGTCCCCACACACACTCATCCCAGCCGCACACACACAATACACTCCCCACACACACTCATCCCAGCCTCACACACACATTACACTCCCCACACACACTCATCCCAGACGCACACACACATTACACTCCCCCACACACACTCATCCCAGCCGCACACACACATTACACGCCCCACACACACTCATCCCAGCTGCACACACACATTACACTCCCCACACACACTCATCCCAGCCGCACACACACATTACACTCCCCACTCACACTCATCCCAGCCGCACACACACATTACACTCCCCACACACACACTTCCCAGCCGCACATACACATTACACTCGCCACACACACTCATCCCAGCCGCAGAAACACATTACACTCGCCAGACACACTCATCCCAGCCGCACACACACATTACACTCCCCACACACACTCATCCCAGCCGCACACACACATTACACTCCCCACACACACGCATCCCAGCCGCACACACACATTACACTCCCCACACACACGCATCCCAGCCGCAGACACGCATTACACTCCCCACACAGACTCATCCCAGCCGCACACACACATTACACTCCCCACACACACTCACCCCAGACGCACACACACATTACACTCCCCACACACACTCACCCCAGCCGCACACACACATTACAGTCCCCACACACACTCATCCCAGCCGCACACACACATTACACGCCCCACACACACTCATCCCAGCCACACACACACATTACACTCCCCACACACACTCACCCCAGCCGCACACACACATTACACTCCCAACACACACTCACCCCAGCCGCACACACACATTACACTCCCCCACACACACTCATCCCAGTCATACACACACATTACACTCCCCACACACACTCATCCCAGCCGCACACACACATTACACTCCCCACACACACTCATCCCAGCCGCACACACACATTACACTCCCCACACACACTCATCCCAGCCGCACACACACATTACACTCCCCACAGACACTCATCGCAGCCGCACACACACATTACACTCCCCACACACACTCATCCCAGCCGCACACACAATACATTCCCCACACACACTCATCCCAGCCTCACACACACATTACACTCGACACACACACTCATCCCAGACGCACACACACATTACACTCCCCCACACACACTCATCCCAGCCGCACACACACATTACACTCCCCACACACACTCATCCCAGCTGCACACACACATTACACTCCCCACACACACTCATCCCAGCCGCACACACACATTACACTCCCCACTCACACTCATCCCAGCCACACACACACATTACACTCCCCACACACACACTTCCCAGCCGCACATACACATTACACTCCCCACACACACTCATCCCAGCCGCACACACACATTACATTCCCCACAGACACTCATCCCAGCCACACGCACACATTACACTCCCCACACACACTCATCCCAGCCGCAGACACGCATTACACTCCCCACACAGACTCATCCCAGCCGCACACACACATTACACTCCCCACACACACACACCCCAGACGCACACACACATTACACTCCCCACACACACTCACCCCAGCCGCACACACACATTACAGTCCCCACACACACTCATCCCAGCCGCACACACACATTACACGCCCCACACACACTCATCCCAGCCACACACACACATTACACTCCCCACACACACTCACCCCAGCCGCACACACACATTACGCTCCCCACACACACTCATCCCAGCCACACACACATAATCCACACCCACACACACTCATCCCAGTCATACACACACATTACACTCCCCACACACACTCATCCCAGCCGCACACACACATTACACTCCCCACACACACTCATCCCAGCCGCACACACATATTACACTCCCCACACACACTCATCCCAGCCGCACACGCACATTACACTCCCCACACACACTCATCCCAGCCGCGCACACATATTACACTCCCCACACACACTCATTCCAGCTGCACACACACATTACACTCCCCACACACACTCATCCCATACACACTGCACTCCCCACACACACTCATCCCAGCCACACACACACATTACACTCCCCACACACACTCATCCCAGCCGCACACACACATTACACTCCCCACACACACACATCCCAGCCACACACAGACATTACACTCCCCACACTCACTCATCCCAGCCGCACACACACATTACACTCGCCACACACACTCATCCCAGCCACACACACACATTACACTCCCCACACACACTCATCCCAGCCGCACACACACATTACACTCCCCACACTCATTCATCCCAGCCGCACACACACATTACACTCCCCACACACATCCCAGCCGCACACACACATTACACTCCCCACACAGACTCATCCCACACGCTCATACACATTACACTCCCCACACACACTCATCCCAGCCGCACACACACATTACACTCCCCACACTCACTCATCCCAGCCGCAGACACACATTACACTCCCCACACACATCCCAGCCGCACACACACATTACATTCCCCACACACACTGATCCCAGCCGCACACACATTACACTCCCCAACACACACTCATCCCAGCCGCACACACACATTACACTCCCCACACACACTCATCCCAGCCACACACACACATTACACTCCCCACACACACTCATCCTAGCCACACACACATTACACTCCCCACACACACTCATCCCAGCCACACACACACATTACGCACCTCACACACACTCATCCCAGCCGCACACACACATTACACTCCCCACACACACTCACCCCAGCCGCACACACACATTACACTCCCCACACAAACTTATCCCAGCCGCCCACACACATTACACTCCCCACACACACTCATCCCAGCCGCGCACACACATTACACTCCCCACACACACGCACCGCAGCCGCACACACACATTACACTCCCCACACACACTCATCCCAGCCGCACATACACATTGCACTCCCCACATACACTCATCCCAGCCACACACACACATTACACTCCCCACACACACTCATCCTAGCCACACACACATTACACTCCCCACACACACTCATCCCAGCCGCACACACACATTACACTCCCCACACACACTCATTCCAGCCGCACACACACATTACACTACCCAACACACACTCATCCCAGCTGCACACACACATTACACTCCCCACACACACTCAACCCAGCCACACACACATTACACTCCCGACACACACTCATCCCAGCCACACACACACATTACACTCCCCACACAGACTCATCCCAGCTGCACCAACACATTACACTGCCCACACACACTCATCCCAGCCGCACACACACATTACACTCCCCACACACACTCACCCCAGCCGCACTCACACATTACACTCCCCACACACACTCATCCCAGCCGCACACACACATTACACTCCCCACAGACACTCATCGCAGCCGCACACTCACATTACACTCCCCACACACACTCATCCCAGCCGCACACACACATTACACTCCTCACACACACTCATCCCAGCCTCACACACACATTACACTCCCCACACACACTCATCCCAGACGCACACACACATTACACTCCCCCACACACACTCATCCCAGCCGCACACACACATTACACTCCCCACACACACTCATCCCAGCTGCACACACACATTACACTCCCCACACACACTCATCCCAGCCGCACACACACATTACACTCCCCACTCACACTCATCCCAGCCGCACACACACATTACACTCCCCACACACACACTTCCCAGCCGCACATACACATTACACTCCCCAAACACACTCATCCCAGCCACAGACACACATTACACTCGCCAGACACACTCATCCCAGCCGCACACACACATTACACTCCCCACACACACTCATCCCAGCCGCACACACACATTACACTCCCCACACTCACTCATCCCAGCCGCAGACACACATTACACTCCACACACACATCCCAGCCGCACACACACATTACATTCCCCACACACACTTATCCCAGCCGCACACACATTACACTCCCCAACACACACTCATCCCAGCCGCACACACACATTACACTCCCCACACACACTCATCCTAGCCACACACACATTACACTCCCCACACACACTCATCCCAGCCACACACACACATTACGCTCCTCACACACACTCATCCCAGCCGCACACACACATTACACTCCCCACACACACTCACCCCAGCCGCACACACACATTACACTCCCCACACAAACTTATCCCAGCCGCTCACACACATTACACTCCCCACACACACTCTGCCCAGCCGCGCACACACATTACACTCCCCACACACACGCACCGCAGCCGCACACACACATTACACTCCCCACACACACTCATCCCAGCCGCACATACACATTGCACTCCCCACATACACTCATCCCAGCCACACACACACATTACACTCCCCACACACACTCATCCTAGCCACACACACATTACACTCCCCACACACACTCATCCCAGCCGCACACACACATTACACTCCGCACACACACTCATTCCAGCCGCACACACACATTACACTACCCAACACACACTCATCCCAGCTGCACACACACATTACACTCCCCACACACACTCATCCCAGCCACACACACATTACACTCCCGACACACACTCATCCCAGCCACACACACACATTACACTCCCCACACAGACTCATCCCAGCTGCACCAACACATTACACTGCCCACACACACTCATCCCAGCCGCACACACACATTACACTCCCCACACACACTCATCCCAGCCGCACACGCACATTACACTCCCCACACACACTCATCCCAGCCGCGCACACACATTACACTCCCCACACACACTCATTCCAGCTGCACACACACATTACACTCCCCACACACACTCATCCCATACACACTGCACTCCCCACACACACTCATCCCAGCCACACACACACATTACACTCCCCACACACACTCATCCCAGCCGCACACACACATTACACTCCCCACACACACACATCCCAGCCACACACAGACATTACACTCCCCACACTCACTCATCCCAGCCGCACACACACATTACACTCCCCACACACACTCATCCCAGCCACACACACACATTACACTCCCCACACACACTCATCCCAGCCGCACACACAAATTACACTCCCCACACTCATTCATCCCAGCCGCACACACACATTACACTCCCCACACACATCCCAGCCGCACACACACATTACACTCCCCACACAGACTCATCCCACATGCTCATACACATTACACTCCCCACACACACTCATCCCAGCCGCACACAAACATTACACTCCCCACACTCACTCATCCCAGCCGCAGACACACATTACACTCCCCACACACATCCCAGCCGCACAGACACATTACATTCCCCACACACACTGATCCCAGCCGCACACACATTACACTCCCCAACACACACTCATCCCAGCCGCACACACACATTACACTCCCCACACACACTCATCCTAGCCACACACACATTACACTCCCCACACACACTCATCCCAGCCACACACACACATTACGCTCCTCACACACACTCATCCCAGCCGCACACACACATTACACTCCCCACACACACTCACCCCAGCCGCACACACACATTACACTCCCCACACAAACTTATCCCAGCCGCTCACACACATTACACTCCCCACACACACTCATCCCAGCCACGCACACACATTACACTCCCCACACACACGCACCGCAGCCGCACACACACATTACACTCCCCACACACACTTATCCCAGCCGCACATACACATTGCACTCCCCACATACACTCATCCCAGCCACACACACACATTACACTCCCCACACACACTCATCCTAGCCACACACACATTACACTCCCCACACACACTCATCCCAGCCGCACACACACATTACACTCCCCACACACACTCATTCCAGCCGCACACACACATTACACTACCCAACACACACTCATCCCAGCTGCACACACACATTACACTCCCCACACACACTCATCCCAGCCACACACACATTACACTCCCGACACACACTCATCCCAGCCACACACACACATTACACTCCCCACACAGACTCATCCCAGCTGCACCAACACATTACACTGCCCACACACACTCATCCCAGCCGCACACACACATTACACTCCCCACACATACTCACCCCAGCCGCACTCACACATTACACTCCCCACACACACTCATCCCAGCCGCACACACACATTACACTCCCCACAGACACTCATCGCAGCCGCACACTCACATTACACTCCCCACACACACTCATCCCAGCCGCACACACACATTACACTCCCCACACACACTCATCCCAGCCTCACACACACATTACACTCCCCACACACACTCATCCCAGACGCACACACACATTACACTCCCCCGCACACACTCATCCCAGCCGCACACACACATTACACTTCCCACACACACTCATCCCAGCTGCACACACACATTACACTCCCCACACACACTCATCCCAGCCGCACACACACATTACACTCCCCACTCACACTCATCCCAGCCGCACACACACATTACACTCCCCACACACACACTTCCCAGCCGCACATACACATTACACTCCCCACACACACTCATCCCAGCCGCAGACACACATTACACTCGCCAGACACACTCATCCCAGCCGCACACACACATTACACTCCCCACACACACTCATCCCAGCCGCACACACACATTACACTCCCCACACTCACTCATCCCAGCCGCAGACACACATTACACTCCCCACACACATCCCAGCCGCACACACACATTACATTCCCCACACACACTGATCCCAGCCGCACACACATTACACTCCCCAACACACACTCATCCCAGCCGCACACACACATTACACTCCCCACACACACTCATCCCAGCCACACACACACATTACACTCCCCACACACACTCATCCTAGCCACACACACATTACACTCCCCACACACACTCATCCCAGCCACATACACACATTACGCTCCTCACACACACTCATCCCAGCCGCACACACACATTACACTCCCCACACACACTCACCCCAGCCGCACACACACATTACACTCCCCACACAAACTTATCCCAGCCGCTCACACACATTACACTCCCCACACACACTCATCCCAGCCGCGCACACACATTACACTCCCCACACACACGCACCGCAGCCGCACACACACATTACACTCCCCACACACACTCATCCCAGCCGCACATACACATTGCACTCCCCACATACACTCATCCCAGCCACACACACACATTACACTCCCCACACACACTCATCCTAGCCACACACACATTACACTCCCCACACACACTCATCCCAGCCGCACACACACATTACACTCCCCACACACACTCATTCCAGCCGCACACACACATTACACTACCCAACACACACTCATCCCAGCTGCACACACACATTACACTCCCCACACACACTCATCCCAGCCACACACACATTACACTCCCGACACACACTCATCCCAGCCACACACACACATTACACTCCCCACACAGACTCATCCCAGCTGCACCAACACATTACACTGCCCACACACACTCATCCCAGCCGCACACACACATTACACTCCCCACACACACTCACCCCAGCCGCACTCACACATTACACTCCCCACACACACTCATCCCAGCCGCACACACACATTACACTCCCCACAGACACTCATCGCAGCCGCACACTCACATTACACTCCCCACACACACTCATCCCAGCCGCACACACACATTACACTCCCCACACACACTCATCCCAGCCTCACACACACATTACACTCCCCACACACACTCATCCCAGACGCACACACACATTACACTCCCCCACACACACTCATCCCAGCCGCACACACACATTACACTCCCCACACACACTCATCCCAGCTGCACACACACATTACACTCCCCACACACACTCATCCCAGCCGCACACACACATTACACTCCCCACTCACACTCATCCCAGCCGCACACACACATTACACTCCCCACACACACACTTCCCAGCCGCACATACACATTACACTCCCCCACACACACACATCCCAGCCGCACAAACACATTACACTCCCGACACACACTCATCCCAGCCGCAGACACACATTACACTCGCCAGACACACTCATCCCAGCCGCACACACACATTACACTCCCCACACACACTCATCCCAGCCGCACACACACATTACACTCCCCACACACACTCACCCCAGCCCCACACACACATTACACTCCCCACACACACTCACCCCAGCCCCACACACACATTACACTCCCCACACACACTCATCCCAGCCACACACACACATTACACTCCCCACACACACTCATCCCAGCCGCACACACACATTACACTCCCCACACACACTCACCCCAGCCCCACACACACATTACACTCCCCACACACACTCATCCCAGCCGCACACACACATTACACTCCCCACACACACTCATCCCAGCAGCAGACACGCATTACACTCCCCACACACACTCATCCCAGCCACACACACACATTACACTCCCCACACACACTCACCCCAGCCGCACACACACATTACACCCCCCACACACACTCACCCCAGCCGCACACACACATTACACCCCCCACACACACTCATCCCAGCCGCACACACACATTACACTCCCCACACACACTCATCCCAGCCGCACACACACATTACACTCCCCCCACACACTCATCCCAGCCGCACACACACATTACACTCCCCACACAGACTCATCCCAGCCGCACACACACATTACACTCCCCACACACACTCATCCCAGCCGCACAGACACATTACACACCCCACACACACTCATCCCAGCCGCACACACACATTACACTCCCCACACACACTCATCCCAGCCGCACAGACACATTACACGCCCCACACACACTCACCCCAGCCGCACACACACATTACAGTCCCCACACACACTCATCCCAGACGCATACACACATTACACTCCCCACACACACTCATCCCAGCCGCACACACACATTACACGCCCCACACACACTCATCCCAGCCACACACACACATTACACTCCCCGCACACACTCATCCCAGCCGCACACACACATTACACTCCCCACACACACTCATCCCAGCCACACACACACATTACACTCCCCACTCACACTCATCCCAGCCGCACACACACATTACACTCCCCACACACACACTTCCCAGCCGCACATACACATTACAATCCCCACACACAGTCATCCCAGCCGCAGACACACATTACACTCCCCACACACACTCACCCCAGACGCACACACACATTACACTCCCCACACACACTCATCCCAGCCGCACACACACATTACACTCCCCCACACACACTCATCCCAGCCGCACACACAAATTACACTCCCCACACACACTCATCCCAGCCGCACACGCACATTACACTCCCCACACACACTCATCCCAGCCGCGCACACACATTACACTCCCCACACACACTCATCCCAGCCACACACACACATTACGCACCTCACACACACTCATCTCAGCCGCACACACACATTACACTCCCCACACACACTCACCCCAGCCGCACACACACATTACACTCCCCACACAAACTTATCCCAGCCGCCCACACACATTACACTCCCCACACACACTCATCCCAGCCGCGCACACACATTACACTCCCCACACACACGCACCGCAGCCGCACACACACATTACACTCCCCACACACACTCATCCCAGCCGCACATACACATTGCACTCCCCACATACACTCATCCCAGCCACACACACACATTACACTCCCCACACACACTCATCCTAGCCACACACACATTACACTCCCCACACACACTCATCCCAGCCGCACACACACATTACACTCCCCACACACACTCATTCCAGCCGCACACACACATTACACTACCCAACACACACTCATCCCAGCTGCACACACACATTACACTCCCCACACACACTCAACCCAGCCACACACACATTACACTCCCGACACACACTCATCCCAGCCACACACACACATTACACTCCCCACACAGACTCATCCCAGCTGCACCAACACATTACACTGCCCACACACACTCATCCCAGCCGCACACACACATTACACTCCCCACACACACTCACCCCAGCCGCACTCACACATTACACTCCCCACACACACTCATCCCAGCCGCACACACACATTACACTCCCCACAGACACTCATCGCAGCCGCACACTCACATTACACTCCCCACACACACTCATCCCAGCCGCACACACACATTACACTCCTCACACACACTCATCCCAGCCTCACACACACATTACACTCCCCACACACACTCATCCCAGACGCACACACACATTACACTCCCCCACACACACTCATCCCAGCCGCACACACACATTACACTCCCCACACACACTCATCCCAGCTGCACACACACATTACACTCCCCACACACACTCATCCCAGCCGCACACACACATTACACTCCCCACTCACACTCATCCCAGCCGCACACACACATTACACTCCCCACACACACACTTCCCAGCCGCACATACACATTACACTCCCCAAACACACTCATCCCAGCCACAGACACACATTACACTCGCCAGACACACTCATCCCAGCCGCACACACACATTACACTCCCCACACACACTCATCCCAGCCGCACACACACATTACACTCCCCACACTCACTCATCCCAGCCGCAGACACACATTACACTCCACACACACATCCCAGCCGCACACACACATTACATTCCCCACACACACTTATCCCAGCCGCACACACATTACACTCCCCAACACACACTCATCCCAGCCGCACACACACATTACACTCCCCACACACACTCATCCTAGCCACACACACATTACACTCCCCACACACACTCATCCCAGCCACACACACACATTACGCTCCTCACACACACTCATCCCAGCCGCACACACACATTACACTCCCCACACACACTCACCCCAGCCGCACACACACATTACACTCCCCACACAAACTTATCCCAGCCGCTCACACACATTACACTCCCCACACACACTCTGCCCAGCCGCGCACACACATTACACTCCCCACACACACGCACCGCAGCCGCACACACACATTACACTCCCCACACACACTCATCCCAGCCGCACATACACATTGCACTCCCCACATACACTCATCCCAGCCACACACACACATTACACTCCCCACACACACTCATCCTAGCCACACACACATTACACTCCCCACACACACTCATCCCAGCCGCACACACACATTACACTCCGCACACACACTCATTCCAGCCGCACACACACATTACACTACCCAACACACACTCATCCCAGCTGCACACACACATTACACTCCCCACACACACTCATCCCAGCCACACACACATTACACTCCCGACACACACTCATCCCAGCCACACACACACATTACACTCCCCACACAGACTCATCCCAGCTGCACCAACACATTACACTGCCCACACACACTCATCCCAGCCGCACACACACATTACACTCCCCACACACACTCATCCCAGCCGCACACGCACATTACACTCCCCACACACACTCATCCCAGCCGCGCACACACATTACACTCCCCACACACACTCATTCCAGCTGCACACACACATTACACTCCCCACACACACTCATCCCATACACACTGCACTCCCCACACACACTCATCCCAGCCACACACACACATTACACTCCCCACACACACTCACCCAGCCGCACACACACATTACACTCCCCACACACACACATCCCAGCCACACACAGACATTACACTCCCCACACTCACTCATCCCAGCCGCACACACACATTACACTCCCCACACACACTCATCCCAGCCACACACACACATTACACTCCCCACACACACTCATCCCAGCCGCACACACAAATTACACTCCCCACACTCATTCATCCCAGCCGCACACACACATTACACTCCCCACACACATCCCAGCCGCACACACACATTACACTCCCCACACAGACTCATCCCACATGCTCATACACATTACACTCCCCACACACACTCATCCCAGCCGCACACAAACATTACACTCCCCACACTCACTCATCCCAGCCGCAGACACACATTACACTCCCCACACACATCCCAGCCGCACAGACACATTACATTCCCCACACACACTGATCCCAGCCGCACACACATTACACTCCCCAACACACACTCATCCCAGCCGCACACACACATTACACTCCCCACACACACTCATCCTAGCCACACACACATTACACTCCCCACACACACTCATCCCAGCCACACACACACATTACGCTCCTCACACACACTCATCCCAGCCGCACACACACATTACACTCCCCACACACACTCACCCCAGCCGCACACACACATTACACTCCCCACACAAACTTATCCCAGCCGCTCACACACATTACACTCCCCACACACACTCATCCCAGCCGCGCACACACATTACACTCCCCACACACACGCACCGCAGCCGCACACACACATTACACTCCCCACACACACTTATCCCAGCCGCACATACACATTGCACTCCCCACATACACTCATCCCAGCCACACACACACATTACACTCCCCACACACACTCATCCTAGCCACACACACATTACACTCCCCACACACACTCATCCCAGCCGCACACACACATTACACTCCCCACACACACTCATTCCAGCCGCACACACACATTACACTACCCAACACACACTCATCCCAGCTGCACACACACATTACACTCCCCACACACACTCATCCCAGCCACACACACATTACACTCCCGACACACACTCATCCCAGCCACACACACACATTACACTCCCCACACAGACTCATCCCAGCTGCACCAACACATTACACTGCCCACACACACTCATCCCAGCCGCACACACACATTACACTCCCCACACATACTCACCCCAGCCGCACTCACACATTACACTCCCCACACACACTCATCCCAGCCGCACACACACATTACACTCCCCACAGACACTCATCGCAGCCGCACACTCACATTACACTCCCCACACACACTCATCCCAGCCGCACACACACATTACACTCCCCACACACACTCATCCCAGCCTCACACACACATTACACTCCCCACACACACTCATCCCAGACGCACACACACATTACACTCCCCCGCACACACTCATCCCAGCCGCACACACACATTACACTTCCCACACACACTCATCCCAGCTGCACACACACATTACACTCCCCACACACACTCATCCCAGCCGCACACACACATTACACTCCCCACTCACACTCATCCCAGCCGCACACACACATTACACTCCCCACACACACACTTCCCAGCCGCACATACACATTACACTCCCCACACACACTCATCCCAGCCGCAGACACACATTACACTCGCCAGACACACTCATCCCAGCCGCACACACACATTACACTCCCCACACACACTCATCCCAGCCGCACACACACATTACACTCCCCACACTCACTCATCCCAGCCGCAGACACACATTACACTCCCCACACACATCCCAGCCGCACACACACATTACATTCCCCACACACACTGATCCCAGCCGCACACACATTACACTCCCCAACACACACTCATCCCAGCCGCACACACACATTACACTCCCCACACACACTCATCCCAGCCACACACACACATTACACTCCCCACACACACTCATCCTAGCCACACACACATTACACTCCCCACACACACTCATCCCAGCCACATACACACATTACGCTCCTCACACACACTCATCCCAGCCGCACACACACATTACACTCCCCACACACACTCACCCCAGCCGCACACACACATTACACTCCCCACACAAACTTATCCCAGCCGCTCACACACATTACACTCCCCACACACACTCATCCCAGCCGCGCACACACATTACACTCCCCACACACACGCACCGCAGCCGCACACACACATTACACTCCCCACACACACTCATCCCAGCCGCACATACACATTGCACTCCCCACATACACTCATCCCAGCCACACACACACATTACACTCCCCACACACACTCATCCTAGCCACACACACATTACACTCCCCACACACACTCATCCCAGCCGCACACACACATTACACTCCCCACACACACTCATTCCAGCCGCACACACACATTACACTACCCAACACACACTCATCCCAGCTGCACACACACATTACACTCCCCACACACACTCATCCCAGCCACACACACATTACACTCCCGACACACACTCATCCCAGCCACACACACACATTACACTCCCCACACAGACTCATCCCAGCTGCACCAACACATTACACTGCCCACACACACTCATCCCAGCCGCACACACACATTACACTCCCCACACACACTCACCCCAGCCGCACTCACACATTACACTCCCCACACACACTCATCCCAGCCGCACACACACATTACACTCCCCACAGACACTCATCGCAGCCGCACACTCACATTACACTCCCCACACACACTCATCCCAGCCGCACACACACATTACACTCCCCACACACACTCATCCCAGCCTCACACACACATTACACTCCCCACACACACTCATCCCAGACGCACACACACATTACACTCCCCCACACACACTCATCCCAGCCGCACACACACATTACACTCCCCACACACACTCATCCCAGCTGCACACACACATTACACTCCCCACACACACTCATCCCAGCCGCACACACACATTACACTCCCCACTCACACTCATCCCAGCCGCACACACACATTACACTCCCCACACACACACTTCCCAGCCGCACATATACATTACACTCCCGACACACACTCATCCCAGCCGCAGACACACATTACACTCGCCAGACACACTCATCCCAGCCGCACACACACATTACACTCCCCACACACACTCATCCCAGCCACACACACACATTACACTCCCCACACACACTCATCCCAGCCGCACACACACATTACACTCCCCACACACACTCATCCCAGCTGCACACACACATTACACTCCCCACAGACACTCATCCCAGCCGCACACACACATTACACTCCCCACACACACTCACCCCAGCCGCACACACACATTACACTCCCCACACACACTCATCCCAGCCGCATACACACATTACACTCCCCATACACACTCATCCCAGCCGCACACACACATTACACTCCCCACACACACTCATCCCAGCCGCACACACACATTACACTCCCCACACACACTCATCCCAGCAGCAGACACGCATTACACTCCCCACACACACTCATTCCAGCCGCACACACACATTACACTCCCCACACACACTCATCCCAGCCGCATACACACATTACACTCCCCATACACACTCATCCCAGCCGCACACACACATTACACTCCCCACACACACTCATCCCAGCCGCACACACACATTACACTCCCCACACACACTCATCCCAGCAGCAGACACGCATTACACTCCCCACACACACTCATTCCAGCCGCACACACACATTACACTCCCCACACAGACTCATCCCAGCCGCACACACACATTACACGCCCCACACACACTCACCCCAGCCGCACACACACATTACAGTCCCCACACACACTCATCCCAGACGCATACACACATTACACGCCCCACACACACTCATCCCAGCCACACACACACATTACACTCCCCACTCACACTCATCCCAGCCGCACACACACATTACACTCCCCACACACACACTTCCCAGCCGCACATACACATTACAATCCCCACACACAGTCATCCCAGCCGCAGACACACATTGCACGCGCCAGACACACTCATCCCAGCCACACACACACATTACACTCCCCACACACTCACATCCCAGCCGCACACACACATTACACTCCCCACACACACTCATCCCAGCCGCACACACACATTACACTCCCCACACACACTCATCCCAGCCGCACACACACATTACACTCCCCACACACACTCATTCCAGCCGCACACACACATTACACTCCCCACACACACTCATCCCAGCCGCAGACACGCATTACACTCCCCACACAGACTCATCCCAGCCGCACACACACATTACACTCCCCACACACACTCATCCCAGCAGCAGACACGCATTACACTCCCCACACACACTCACCCCAGCCGCACACACACATTACACTCCCCACACACACTCATCCCAGCAGCACACACACATTACACTCCCCACACACACTCATCCCAGCCACACACACACATTACACTCCCCACACAGACTCATCCCAGCCGCACACACACATTACACTCCCCACACACACTCATCCCAGCCGCACAGACACATTACACGCCCCACACACACTCACCCCAGCCGCACACACACATTACAGTCCCCACACACACTCATCCCAGACGCATACACACATTACACGCCCCACACACACTCATCCCAGCCACACACACACATTACACTCCCCACTCACACTCATCCCAGCCGCACACACACATTACACTCCCCACACACACACTTCCCAGCCGCACATACACATTACAATCCCCACACACAGTCATCCCAGCCGCAGACACACATTGCACGCGCCAGACACACTCATCCCAGCCACACACACACATTACACTCCCCACACACTCACATCCCAGCCGCACACACACATTACACTCCCCACAGACACTCATCCCAGCCGCACACACACATTACACTCCCCACACACACTCATCCCAGCCGCACACACACATTACACTCCCCACACACACTCATTCCAGCCGCACACACACATTACACTCCCCACACACACTCATCCCAGCCGCACACACACATTACACTCCCCACACAGACTCATCCCAGCCGCACACACACATTACACTCCCCACACTCACTCATCCCAGCCACACAGCCACATTACACTCCCCACACAGACTCATCCCAGCCGCACACACACATTACACTCCCCACACAGACTCATCCCAGCCGCACACACACATTACACACCCCACACACACTCATCCCAGCCCCACACACACATTACACTCCCCACACACACTCATCCCAGCCGCACACACACATTACGCTCCCCACACACGCTCATCCCAGCCGCACATACACATTACACTCCCACACACACTCATCCCAGCCGCACACACACATTACACTCCCCACACACACTCATCCCAGCCGCACACACACATTACACTCCCCACACACACTCATCCCAGCCGCACACACACATTACACTCCCCACACACACTCATCCCAGCCGCACACACACATTACGCTCCCCACACACACTCATCCCAGCCACACACACACATTACACTCCCCACACACACTCATCCCAGCCACACACACACATTACACTCCCCACACACACTCATCCCAGCCACACACACACATTACACTCCCCACACACACTCATCCCAGCCACACACACACATTACACTCCCCACACACACTCATCCCAGCCACACACACACATTACACTCCCCACACACACTCATCCCAGCCGCACACACATTACACTCCCCACACACACTCATCCCAGCCGCACACACACATTACATTCCCCACACACACTCATCCCAGCCGCACACACACATTACGCTCCCCACAGACACTCATCCCAGCCGCACACACACATTACACTCCCCACACACACTCATCCCAGCCGCACACACACATTACACTCCCCCACACACACTCATCCCAGCCGCACACACACATTACACTCCCCACAGACACTCATCCCAGCCGCACACACACATTACACTCCCCACACACACTCATCCCAGCCGCACACACACATTACACTCCCCCACACACACTCATCCCAGCCGCACACACAAATTACACTCCCCACACACACTCATCCCAGCCGCACACGCACATTACACTCCCCACACACACTCATCCCAGCCGCGCACACACATTACACTCCCCACACACACTCATCCCAGCCGCACACACACATTACACTCCCCACACACACTCATTCCAGCTGCACACACACATTACACTCCCCACACACACTCATCCCATACACACTGCACTCCCCACACACACTCATCCCAGCCACACACACACATTACACTCCCCACTCACACTCATCACAGCCGCACTCACACATTACACTCCCCACACACTCTCATCCCAGCCGCACACAAACATTACACTCCCCACACACACTCATCCCAGCCGCACACACACATTACACTCCCCACTCACACTCATCCCACCGCACTCACACATTACACTCCCCACACACACTCATTCCATCTGCACACACACATTACACTCCCCACACACACTCATCCCATACACACTGCACTCCCCACACACACGCATCCCAGCCGCACACACACATTACACTCCCCACACAAACTCATCCCAGCCACACACACATTACACTCCCCACACACACTCATCCCAGCCGCACTCACACATTACACTCCCCACACACACTCATTCCAGTTGCACACACACATTACACTCCCCACACACACTCATCCCATACACACTGCACTCCCCACACACACGCATCCCAGCCGCACACACACATTACACTCCCCATACAAACTCATCCCAGCCACACACACACATTACACTCCCCACACACACTCATCCCAGCCGCACTCACACATTACACTCCCCACACACACTCATCCCAGCCGCACACACACATTACACTCCCCACTCACACTCATCCCAGCCGCACACACACATTACACTCCCCACACACACTCATCCCAGCCGCACACACACATTACACTCCCCACACACACTCATCCCAGCCGCACACACACATTACACTCCCCACACACACTCATCACAGCCGCACACACACATTACACTCCCCACACACACTCATCCCAGCCGCACACACACATTACACTCCCCACACACACTCATCCCAGCCACACACAAACATTACACTCCCCACACACACTCATCCCAGCCGGACACGCACATTACACTCCCCACACACATTCATCCCTGCCGCACACACACATTACACTCCCCACACACACTCATCCCAGCCGCACACACACATTACACTCCCCACACACACTCATCCCAGCCACACACACACATTGCACTCCCCACACACACTCACCCCAGCCACACACACACATTACCCTCCCCACACATACTCACCCGAGCCGCACACACACATTACACTCCCCAAACACACTCATCCCAGCCACACAAACACATTACACTCCCCAAACACACTCATCCCAGCCACACAAACACATTACACTCCCCACACACGCTCATCCCAGCCGCACACACACATTACACTCCCCACACACACTCATCCCAGCCGGACACACACATTACCCTCCCCACACACACTCATCCCACACGCACATACACATTAAACTCCCCACAGACACTCATCCCAGCCACACACACACATTACACTCCGCACACACACTCATCCCAGCCGCACACACACATTACACTCCCCACACTCGCGCATCCCAGCGGCACACACACATTACACTCCCCACACACACTCATCCCCGCCACACACAGACATTACACTCCCCACACACACTCATCCCAGCCGCACACACACATTACACTCCCCACACACACTCATCCCAGCCACACACACACATTACACTCCCCACACACACTCATCCCAGCCGCACACATACATTACACTCCCCACACACACTCATCCCAGCCGCACACACACATTACACTCCCCACACTCATTCATCCCAGCCGCACACACACATTACACTCGCCACACACATCCCAGCCGCACACACACATTACACTCCCCACACAGACTCATCCCACACGCTCATACACATTACACTCCCCACACACACTCATCCCAGCCGCACACACACATTACACTCCCCACACTCACTCATCCCAGCCGCAGACACACATTACACTCCCCACACACATCCCAGCCGCACACACACATTACATTCCCCACACACACTGATCCCAGCCGCACACACATTACACTCCCCAACACACACTCATCCCAGCCGCACACACACATTACACTCCCCACACACACTCATCCCAGCCACACACACACATTACACTCCCCACACACACTCATCCTAACCACACACACATTACACTCCCCACACACACTCATCCCAGCCACACACACACATTACGCTCCTCACACACACTCATCCCAGCCGCACACACACATTACACTCCCCACACACACTCACCCCAGCCGCACACACACATTACACTCCCCACACAAACTTATCCCAGCCGCTCACACACATTACACTCCCCACACACACTCATCCCAGCCGCGCACACACATTACACTCCCCACACACACGCACCGCAGCCGCACACACACATTACACTCCCCACACACACTCATCCCAGCCGCACATACACATTGCACTCCCCACATACACTCATCCCAGCCACACACACACATTACACTCCCCACACACACTCATCCTAGCCACACACACATTACACTCCCCACACACACTCATCCCAGCCGCACACACACATTACACTCCCCACACACACTCATTCCAGCCGCACACACACATTACACTACCTAACACACACTCATCCCAGCTGCACACACACATTACACTCCCCACACACACTCATCCCAGCCACACACACATTACACTCCCGACACACACTCATCCCAGCCACACACACACATTACACTCCCCACACACACTCATCCCAGCCGCACACACACATTACACTCCCCACACACACTCATCCCAGCCACACACACACATTACACTCCCCACACAGTCTCATCCCAGCTGCACCAACACATTACACTCCCCACACACACTCATCCCAGCCGCACACACACATTACACTCCCCACACACACTCATCCCAGCCGCACACACACATTACACTCCCCACACACACTCATCCCAGCCGCACACACACATTACACTCCCCACACACACTCATTCCAGCCGCACACACACATTCCACTCCCCACACACACTCACCCCAGCCGCACTCACACATTACACTCCCCACACACACTCATCCCAGCCGCGCACACACATTACACTCCCCACTCACACTCATCCCAGCCGCACACACACATTACACTCCCCACACACACTCATCCCAGCCGCACCCACACATTACACTCCCCACTCACACTCATCCCAGCCGCAAACACACATTACACTCCCCACACACACTCATCCCAGCCGCACACACACATTACACTCCCCACTCACACTCATCCCAGCCGCACACACACATTACACTCCCCACACACACACTTCCCAGCCGCACATACACATTACACTCCCCACACACACTCATCCCAGCCGCAGACACACATTACACTCGCCAGACACACTCATCCCAGCCGCACATACACATTACACTCCCCACTCACACGCATCCCAGCCGCACACACACATTACACTCCCCACACACACTCATCCCAGCCGCACACACACATTACACTCCCCACAGACACTCATCCCAGCCACACACACACATTACACTCCCCACACACACTCATCCCAGCCGCATACACACATTACACGCCCCACACACACTCATCCCAGCCACACACACACATTACACTCCCCACACACACTCATCCCAGCCGCACACACACATTACACACCCCACACACACATTACACTCCCCACACACACTCATCCCAGCCGCACACACACATTACACTCCCCACACACACTCATCCCAGCCGCACACACACATTACACTCCCCACACACACTCACCCCAGCCGCACACACACATTACACTCCCCACACACACTCATCCCAGCCGCACACACACATTACACTCCCCACACACACTCATCCCAGCCGCACACACACATTACACTCCCCACACACACTCATCCCAGCCGCACACACACATTACACTCCCCACACACACTCATCCCAGCCGCACTCACACATTACACTCCCCACACACACTCATCCCAGCCGCACTCACACATTACACTCCCCACACACACTCATCCCAGCCACGCACACACATTACACTCCCCACACACACTCATCTCAGCCACACACACACATTACACTCCCCACACACACTCATCCCAGCCGCACACACACATTAGACTCCCCACACACACTCATCCCAGCCGCACACACATTACACTCCCCACACACACTCATCCCAGCCGCAGACACACATTACACTCCCCACACACACTCATCCCAGCCGCACACACACATTACACTCCCCACACACACTCATCCCAGCCACACACACACATTACACTCCCCACACACACTCATCCCAGCCGCATACACACATTACACTCCCCACACACGCTCATCCCAGCCGCACACACACATTACACTCCCCACACACACTCATCCCAGCCACACACACACATTACACTCCCCACACACACTCATCCCAGCCGTACACACACATTACACTCCCCACACACACTCACCCCAGCCGCACACACACATTACACTCCCCACAGACACTCATCCCAGCCACGCACACACATTACACTCCCCACACACACTCAACCCAGCCGCACACACACATTACACTCCCCACACACACTCATCCCAGCCACACACACACATTACACTCCCCACACACACTCATCCCAGCCGCACAGACACATTACACTCCCCAGACACACAAATCCCAGCCACACACACACATTACACTCCCCAACACACTCATCCCAGCCGCACACACACATTACACTCCCCACACACACTCACCCCAGCCGCACACACACATTACAGTCCCCACACACACTCATCCCAGCCGCACACACACATTACACGCCCCACACACACTCATCCCAGACACACACACACATTACACTCCCCACACACACTCACCCCAGCCGCACACACACATTACGCTCCCCACACACACTCATCCCAGCCACACACACATATTACACTCCCCACACACACTCATCCCAGTCATACACAAACATTACACTCCCCACACACACTCATCCCAGCCGCACACACACATTACACTCTCCACACACACTCATCCCAGCCGCACACACACATTACACTCCCCACACACACTCATCCCAGCCGCACACACACATTACACTCCCCACACACACTCATCCCAGCCGCACACACACATTACACTCCCCACACACACTCATCCCAGCCGGACACACACATTACACTCCCCACACACACTCATCCCAGCCGGACACACACATTACACTCCCCACACACACTCATCCCAGCCGCACTCACACATTACACTCCCCACACACACTCATCCCAGCCGCACACACACATTACACTCCCCACACACACTCATCCCAGCCGCACACACACATTACACTCCCCACACACACTCATCCCAGCCGCACTCACACATTACACTCCCCACACACACTCATCCCAGCCGCACACACACATTACAATCCCCACACACACTCATCCCAGCCGCGCACACACATTACACTCCCCACACACACTCATCCCAGCCGCACACACACATTACAATCCCCACACACACTCATCCCAGCCGCGCACACACATTACACTCCCCACTCACACTCATCCCAGCCGCACACACACATTACACTCCCCACACACACTCATCCCAGCCACACACACACATTACACTCCCCACTCACACTCATCCCAGCCGCACACACACATTACACTCCCCACACACACTCATCCCAGCCCCACACACACATTACACTCCCCACACACACTCATCCCAGACACACATACACATTACACTCCCCACACACACTCATCCCAGCCGCACACACACATTACACTCCCCACACTCACGCATCCCAGCGGCACACACACATTACACTCCCCACACACACTCATCCCCGCCACACACAGACATTACACTCCCCACACACACTCATCCCAGCCGCACACACACATTACACTCCCCACACACACTCAACCCAGTCACATACACACATTACACTCCCCACACACACACATCCCAGCCGCACACACACATTACACTCCCCACACACACTCATCCCAGCCGCACACACACATTACACTCCCCACACACACTCATCCCAGCCACACACACACATTACACTCCCCACACACACTCATCCCAGCCGCACACATACATTACACTCCCCACACACACACATCCCAGCCACAGACAGACATTACACTCCCCACACTCACTCATCCCAGCCGCACACACACATTACACTCCCCACACACACTCATCCCAGCCACACACACACATTACACTCCCCACACACACTCATCCCAGCCGCACACACACATTACACTCCCCACACACACTCATCCCAGCCGCACACACACATTACACTCCCCACACACACTCATCCCAGCCACACACACACATTACACTCCCCACACACATCCCAGCCGCACACACACATTACACTCCCCACACAGACTCATCCCACACGCTCATACACATTACACTCCCCACACACACTCATCCCAGCCGCACACACACATTACACTCCCCACACTCACTCATCCCAGCCGCAGACACACATTACACTCCCCAACACACATGCCAGCCGCACACACACATTACACTCCCCACACACACTCATCCCAGCCACACACACACATTACACTCCCCACACACACTCATCCTAGCCACACACACATTACACTCCCCACACACACTCATCCCAGCCACACACACACATTACACTCCTCACACACACTCATCCCAGCCGCACACACACATTACACTCCCCACACACACTCACCCCAGCCCCACACACACATTACACTCCCCACACAAACTTATCCCAGCCGCTCACACACATTACACTCCCCACACACACTCATCCCAGCCGCGCACACACATTACACTCCCCACACACACGCACCGCAGCCGCACACACACATTACACTCCCCACACACACTCATCCCAGCCGCACATACACATTGCACTCCCCACATACACTCATCCCAGCCACACACACACATTACACTCCCCACACACACTCATCCTAGCCACACACACATTACACTCCCCACACACACTCATCCCAGCTGCACACACACATTACACTCCCCACACACACTCATTCCAGCCGCACACACACATTACACTACCTAACACACACTCATCCCAGCTGCACACACACATTACACTCCCCACACACACTCATCCCAGCCACACACACATTACACTCCCGACACACACTCATCCCAGCCACACACACACATTACACTCCCCACACAGTCTCATCCCAGCTGCACCAACACATTACACTGCCCACACACACTCATCCCAGCCGCACACACACATTACACTCCCCACACACACTCACCCCAGCCGCACTCACACATTACACTCCCCACACACACTCATCCCAGCCGCACACACACATTACACTCCCCACTCACACTCATCCCAGCCGCACACACACATTACACTCCCCACACACACTCATCCCAGCCGCACCCACACATTACACTCCCCACTCACACTCATCCCAGCCGCAAACACACATTACACTCCCCACACACACTCATCCCAGCCGCACACACACATTACACTCCCCACACACACTCATCCCAGCCGCACACACACATTACACTCCCCACTCACACTCATCCCAGCCGCACACACACATTACACTCCCCTCACACACTCATCCCAGCCGCACACACACATTACACTCCCCACACACACTCATCACAGCCGCACACACACATTACACTCCCCACACACACTCATCCCAGCCGCACACACACATTACACTCCCCACACACACTCATCCCAGCCACACACAAACATTACACTCCCCACACACACTCATCCCAGCCGGACACGCACATTACACTCCCCACACACATTTATCCCAGCCGCACACACACATTACACTCCCCACACACACTCATCCCAGCCGCACACACACATTACACTCCCCACACACACTCATCCCAGCCACACACACACATTGCACTCCCCACACATACTCACCCGAGCCGCACACACACATTACACTCCCCAAACACACTCATCCCAGCCACACAAACACATTACACTCCCCACACACGCTCATCCCAGCCGCACACACACATTACACTCCCCACACACACTCATCCCAGCCGGACACACACATTACACTCCCCACACACACTCATCCCAGCCGCACACACACATTACACTCCCCACACTCGCGCATCCCAGCGGCACACACACATTACACTCCCCACACACACTCATCCCCGCCACACACAGACATTACACTCCCCACACACACTCATCCCAGCCGCACACACACATTACAATCCCCACACACACTCAACCCAGCCACATACACACATTACACTCCCCACACACACTCATCCCAGCCGCACACACACATTACACTCCCCACACACACTCATCCCAGCCGCACACACACATTACACTCCCCACACACACTCATCCCAGCCACACACACACATTACACTCCCCACACACACTCATCCCAGCCGCACACATACATTACACTCCCCACACACACACATCCCAGCCACAGACAGACATTACACTCCCCACACTCACTCATCCCAGCCGCACACACACATTACACTCCCCAACACACACTCACCCCAGCCGCACACACACATTACACTCCCCACACACACTCATCCCAGCCACACACACACATTACACTCCCCACACACACTCATCCCAGCCGCACACACACATTACACTCCCCACACTCATTCATCCCAGCCGCACACACACATTACACTCCCCACACACACTCATCCCAGCCACACACACACATTACACTCCCCACACACACTCATCCCAGCCGCACACACACATTACACTCCCCACACTCATTCATCCCAGCCGCACACACACATTACACTCGCCACACACATCCCAGCCGCACACACACATTACACTCCCCACACAGACTCATCCCACACGCTCATACACATTACACTCCCCACACACACTCATCCCAGCCGCACACACACATTACACTCCCCACACTCACTCATCCCAGCCGCAGACACACATTACACTCCCCACACACATCCCAGCCGCACACACACATTACATTCCCCACACACACTGATCCCAGCCGCACACACATTACACTCCCCAACACACACTCATCCCAGCCGCACACACACATTACACTCCCCACACACACTCATCCCAGCCGCACACACACATTACACTCCCCACACTCACTCATCCCAGCCGCAGACACACATTACACTCCCCACACACATCCCAGCCGCACACACACATTACACTCCCCACACACACTCATCCCAGCCACACACACACATTACACTCCCCACACACACTCATCCTAACCACACACACATTACACTCCCCACACACACTCATCCCAGCCACACACACACATTACGCTCCTCACACACACTCATCCCAGCCGCACACACACATTACACTCCCCACACACACTCACCCCAGCCGCACACACACATTACACTCCCCACACAAACTTATCCCAGCCGCTCACACACATTACACTCCCCACACACACTCATCCCAGCCGCGCACACACATTACACTCCCCACACACACGCACCGCAGCCGCACACACACATTACACTCCCCACACACACTCATCCCAGCCGCACATACACATTGCACTCCCCACATACACTCATCCCAGCCACACACACACATTACACTCCCCACACACACTCATCCTAGCCACACACACATTACACTCCCCACACACACTCATCCCAGCCGCACACACACATTACACTCCCCACACCCACTCATTCCAGCCGCACACACACATTACACTACCTAACACACACTCATCCCAGCTGCACACACACATTACACTCCCCACACACACTCATCCCAGCCACACACACATTACACTCCCGACACACACTCATCCCAGCCACACACACACATTACACTCCCCACACAGTCTCATCCCAGCTGCACCAACACATTACACTCCCCACACACACTCATCCCAGCCGCACACACACATTACACTCCCCACACACACTCATCCCAGCCGCACACACACATTACACTCCCCACACACACTCATCCCAGCCGCACACACACATTACACTCCCCACACACACTCATTCCAGCCGCACACACACATTATAGTCCCCACACACACTCACCCCAGCCGCACTCACACATTACACTCCCCACACACACTCATCCCAGCCACACACACACATTACACTCCCCACACACACTCATCCCAGCCGCACACACACATTACACTCCCCACTCACACTCATCCCAGCCGCACACACACATTACACACCCCACACACACACTTCCCAGCCGCACATACACATTACACTCCCCACACACACTCATCCCAGCCGCAGACACACATTGCACGCGCCAGACACACTCATCCCAGCCACACACACACATTACACTCCCCACAGACACTCATCCCAGCCGCAGACACACATTACACTCCCCACACACACTCATCCCAGCCGCACACACACATTACACTCCCCACAGACACTCATCCCAGCCGCACACACACATTACACTCCCCACACACACTCATCCCAGCCGCAGACACGCATTACACTCCCCACACAGACTCATCCCAGCCGCACACACACATTACACTCCCCACACACACTCACCCCAGACGCACACACACATTACACTCCCCACACACACTCATCCCAGCCGCACACACACATTACAGTCCCCACACACACTCATCCCAGCCGCACACACACATTACACGCCCCACACACACTCATCCCAGACACACACACACATTACACTCCCCACACACACTCACCCCAGCCGCACACACACATTACGCTCCCCACACACACTCATCCCAGCCACACACACATATTACACTCCCCACACACACTCATCCCAGTCATACACAAACATTACACTCCCCACACACACTCATCCCAGCCGCACACACACATTACACTCTCCACACACACTCATCCCAGCCGCACACACACATTACACTCCCCACACACACTCATCCCAGCCGCACACACACATTACACTCCCCACACACACTCATCCCAGCCGCACACACACATTACACTCCCCACACACACTCATCCCAGCCGCACACACACATTACACTCCCCCACACACACTCATCCCAGCCGCACACACATATTACACTCCCCACACACACTCATCCCAGCCGCACACGCACATTACACTCCCCACACATACTCATCCCAGCCGCGCACACACATTACACTCCCCACACACACTCATTCCAGCTGCACACACACATTACACTCCCCACACACACTCATCCCATACACACTGCACTCCCCAAACACACTCATCCCAGCCACACAAACACATTACACTCCCCACACACGCTCATCCCAGCCGCACACACACATTACACTCCCCACACACACTCATCCCAGCCGGACACACACATTACACTCCCCACACACACTCATCCCACACGCACATACACATTAAACTCCCCACACACACTCATCCCAGCCGCACACATACATTACACTCCCCACACACACTCATCCCAGCCGCACACACACATTACACTCCCCACACTCACGCATCCCAGCGGCACACACACATTACACTCCCCACACACACTCATCCCCGCCACACACAGACATTACACTCCCCACACACACTCATCCCAGCCGCACACACACATTACACTCCCCACACACACTCAACCCAGTCACATACACACATTACACTCCCCACACACACACATCCCAGCCGCACACACACATTACACTCCCCACACACACTCATCCCAGCCGCACACACACATTACACTCCCCACACACACTCATCCCAGCCACACACACACATTACACTCCCCACACACACTCATCCCAGCCGCACACATACATTACACTCCCCACACACACACATCCCAGCCACAGACAGACATTACACTCCCCACACTCACTCATCCCAGCCGCACACACACATTACACTCCCCACACACACTCATCCCAGCCACACACACACATTACACTCCCCACACACACTCATCCCAGCCGCACACACACATTACACTCCCCACACTCATTCATCCCAGCCGCACACACACATTACACTCCCCACACACATCCCAGCCGCACACACACATTACACTCCCCACACAGACTCATCCCACACGCTCATACACATTACACTCCCCACACACACTCATCCCAGCCGCACACACACATTACACTCCCCACACTCACTCATCCCAGCCGCAGACACACATTACACTCCCCAACACACATGCCAGCCGCACACACACATTACACTCCCCACACACACTCATCCCAGCCACACACACACATTACACTCCCCACACACACTCATCCTAGCCACACACACATTACACTCCCCACACACACTCATCCCAGCCACACACACACATTACACTCCTCACACACACTCATCCCAGCCGCACACACACATTACACTCCCCACACACACTCACCCCAGCCGCACACACACATTACACTCCCCACACAAACTTATCCCAGCCGCTCACACACATTACACTCCCCACACACACTCATCCCAGCCGCGCACACACATTACACTCCCCACACACACGCACCGCAGCCGCACACACACATTACACTCCCCACACACACTCATCCCAGCCGCACATACACATTGCACTCCCCACATACACTCATCCCAGCCACACACACACATTACACTCCCCACACACACTCATCCTAGCCACACACACATTACACTCCCCACACACACTCATCCCAGCTGCACACACACATTACACTCCCCACACACACTCATTCCAGCCGCACACACACATTACACTACCTAACACACACTCATCCCAGCTGCACACACACATTACACTCCCCACACACACTCATCCCAGCCACACACACATTACACTCCCGACACACACTCATCCCAGCCACACACACACATTACACTCCCCACACAGTCTCATCCCAGCTGCACCAACACATTACACTGCCCACACACACTCATCCCAGCCGCACACACACATTACACTCCCCACACACACTCACCCCAGCCGCACTCACACATTACACTCCCCACACACACTCATCCCAGCCGCACACACACATTACACTCCCCACTCACACTCATCCCAGCCGCACACACACATTACACTCCCCACACACACTCATCCCAGCCGCACCCACACATTACACTCCCCACTCACACTCATCCCAGCCGCAAACACACATTACACTCCCCACACACACTCATCCCAGCCGCACACACACATTACACTCCCCACACACACTCATCCCAGCCGCACACACACATTACACTCCGCACTCACACTCATCCCAGCCGCACACACACATTACACTCCCCTCACACACTCATCCCAGCCGCACACACACATTACACTCCCCACACACACTCATCACAGCCGCACACACACATTACACTCCCCACACACACTCATCCCAGCCGCACACACACATTACACTCCCCACACACACTCATCCCAGCCACACACACACATTACACTCCCCACACACACTCATCCCAGCCGGACACCCACATTACACTCCCCACACACACTCATCCCAGCCGCACACACACATTATACTCCCCACACACACTCATCCCAGCCTCACACACACATTACGCTCCCCACACACACTCATCCCAGCCGCACACACACATTACACTCCCCCACACACACTCATCCCAGCCGCACACACACATTACACTCCCCACACACACTCATCCCAGCTGCACACACACATTACACTCCCCACACACACTCATCCCAGCCGCACACACACATTACACTCCCGACTCACACTCATCCCAGCCGCACACACACATTACACTCCCCACACACACTCATCCCAGCCGCTCATACACATTACACTCCCCACACACACTCATCCCAGCCGCAGACACACATTACACTCCCCAGACACATTCATCCCAGCCGCACACACACATTACACTCCCCACATACACTCATCCCAGCCACACACACACACATTACACTCCCCACACACACTCATCCCAGCCGCACACACACATTACACTCCCCACACACACTCATCCCAGCCGCACACACAATTTACACTCCCCACACACACTCATCCCAGCCGCACACACACATTACACTCCCCACACACACTCATCCCAGCCGTAGACACACATTACACTCACAACACACACTCATTCCAGCCGCACACACACATTACACTACCCATCACACACTCATCCCAGCTGCACACACACATTACACTCCCCACACACACTCATCCCAGCCACACACACATTACACTCCCCACACACACTCATCCCAACCGCACACACACATTACACTCCCCACACACACTCATCCCAGACACACATACACATTACACTCCCCACACAGACTCATCCCAGCTGCACCCACACATTACACTGCCCACACACACTCATCCCCGCCGCACACACACATTACACTCCCCACACACACTCACCCCAGCCACACACACACATTACACTCCCCACACACACTCATCCCAGCTGCACACACAAATTACACTGCCCACACACACTCATCCCAGCCACACACACAAATTACACTCCCGACACACACTCATCCCAGACGCACACACATTACACTCCCCACACACACTCATCCCAGCCACACACACACATTACACTCCCCACACACACTCATCCCAGCCGCACACACACATTACACTCTCCACACACACTCATCCCAGCCACACACACACATTACACTCCCCACACACACTCATCCCAGACGCACACACATTACACTCCCCACACACACTCATCCCAGCCGCACAGACACATTACACTCCCCACACACACTCATCCCAGCCGCACACACACATTACACTCCCCACACACACATCCCAGCCGCACACACACATTACATTCCCCACACACACTCATCCCACACGCACATACACATTACACTCCCCACACACAATCATCCCAGCCACACACACACATTACACTCCCCACACACACTCATCCCAGCCACACACACACATTACACTCCCCACACACACTCATCCCAGCCGCACACACACATTACACTCCCCACACACACTCACCCCAGCCGCACACACACATTACACTCCCCACACACATCCCAGCCGCACACACACATTACACTCCCCACACACACTCATCCCAGCCGCACACACACATTACACTCCCCTCACACACTCACCCCAGCCACACACACACATTACACTCCCCCACACACACTCACCCCAGCCGCACACACACATTACACTCCCCACACTCGTCCCAGCCGCACACACACATTACACTCCCCACACACACTCATCCCAGCCGCACACACACATTACACTCCCCACACACACTCATCCCAGCCGCACACACACATTACACTCCCCGCACTCACTCATCCCAGCCGCACACACACATTACACTCCCCACACTCACTCATCCCAACCGCACACACACATTACACTCCCCACACACTCTCATCCCAGCCGCACACACACATTACACTCCCCACTCACAATCATCCCAGCCGCACACACACATTACACTCCCCACACACACTCATCCCAGCCACACACACACATTACACTCTCCACACAAACTCATCCCAGCCGCACACAAACATTACACTCCCCACACGCACTCATCCCAGACGCACACACACATTACACTCCCCACACACACTCATCCCAGCCGCACACACACATTACACTCCACACACACACTCATCCCAGCCGCACACACACATTAAACTCCCCACACACACTCATCCCAGCCGCACACACACATTACACTCCCCACACACACTCACCCCAGCCAGTCACACACATTACACTCCCCACACACACTCATCCCAGCCGCACACACACATTACACTCCCCACACACACTCATCCCAGCCGTAGACACACATTACACTCACAACACACACTCATTCCAGCCGCACACACACATTACACTACCCATCACACACTCATCCCAGCTGCACACACACATTACACTCCCCACACACACTCATCCCAGCCACACACACATTACACTCCCCACACACACTCATCCCAGACACACATACACATTACACTCCCCACACAGACTCATCCCAGCTGCACCCACACATTACACTGCCCACACACACTCATCCCCGCCGCACACACACATTACACTCCCCACACACACTCACCCCAGCCACACACACACATTACACTCCCCACACACACTCATCCCAGCTGCACACACAAATTACACTGCCCACACACACTCATCCCAGCCACACACACAAATTACACTCCCGACACACACTCATCCCAGACGCACACACATTACACTCCCCACACACACTCATCCCAGCCACACACACACATTACACTCCCCACACACACTCATCCCAGCCGCACACACACATTACACTCTCCACACACACTCATCCCAGCCACACACACACATTACACTCCCCACACACACTCATCCCAGACGCACACACATTACACTCCCCACACACACTCATCCCAGCCGCACAGACACATTACACTCCCCACACACACTCATCCCAGCCGCACACACACATTACACTCCCCACACACACATCCCAGCCGCACACACACATTACATTCCCCACACACACTCATCCCACACGCACATACACATTACACTCCCCACACACAATCATCCCAGCCACACACACACATTACACTCCCCACACACACTCATCCCAGCCACACACACACATTACACTCCCCACACACACTCATCCCAGCCGCACACACACATTACACTCCCCACACACACTCACCCCAGCCGCACACACACATTACACTCCCCACACACATCCCAGCCGCACACACACATTACACTCCCCACACACACTCATCCCAGCCGCACACACACATTACACTCCCCTCACACACTCACCCCAGCCACACACACACATTACACTCCCCCACACACACTCACCCCAGCCGCACACACACATTACACTCCCCACACTCGTCCCAGCCGCACACACACATTACACTCCCCACACACACTCATCCCAGCCGCACACACACATTACACTCCCCACACACACTCATCCCAGCCGCACACACACATTACACTCCCCGCACTCACTCATCCCAGCCGCACACACACATTACACTCCCCACACTCACTCATCCCAACCGCACACACACATTACACTCCCCACACACTCTCATCCCAGCCGCACACACACATTACACTCCCCACTCACAATCATCCCAGCCGCACACACACATTACACTCCCCACACACACTCATCCCAGCCACACACACACATTACACTCTCCACACAAACTCATCCCAGCCGCACACAAACATTACACTCCCCACACGCACTCATCCCAGCCGCACACACACATTACACTCCCCACACACACTCATCCCAGCCGCACACACACATTACACTCCACACACACACTCATCCCAGCCGCACACACACATTAAACTCCCCACACACACTCATCCCAGCCGCACACACACATTACACTCCCCACACACACTCACCCCAGCCAGTCACACACATTACACTCCCCACACACACTCATCCCAGCCGCACACACACATTACACTCCTCACACACACTCACCCCAGCCAGTCACACACATTACACACCCCACACACACTCATCCCAGCCGCACACACACACATTAGACACCCCACACACACTCATCCCAGCCGCACACCCACATTACACTGCCCACACACACTCATCCCAGCCGCACACACACATTACACTCCTCACACACACTCACCCCAGCCAGTCACACACATTACACACCCCACACACACTCATCCCAGCCGCACACACACATTACACTCCCCACACACACTCATCCCAGCCGCACACACACATTACACTCCTCACACACACTCACCCCAGCCAGTCACACACATTACACTCCCCACACACACTCATCCCAGCCGCGCACACACACATTAAACTCCCCACACACACTCAATCCAGCCCCACACACACATTACACTCCCCACACACACTCATCCCAGCCCCACACACATACATTCCACACACACATTACACTCCCCACACACACTCATCCCAGACGCACACACATTATACTCCCCACACACACTCATCCCAGCCAGACACTCACATTACACTCCCCACACACACTCATCGCAGCCACACACACACACAACACTCCCCACACACACTCATCCCAGCCGCACACACACATTACACTCCCCACACACAGTCATCCCAGCCGCACACACACATTACACTGCCCACACACACTCATCCCAGCCGCACTCACACATTACACTCCCCACACACACTCATCCCAGCTGCACACACACATTACATTCCCCACACACACTCATCCCAGCCGCACACACACATTACACTCCCCAACACACACTCATCCCAGCCGCACACACACATTACACTCCCCACACACACGCATCCCAGCTGCATACACACATTACACTCCCCAACACACACTCATCCCAGCTGCACACACATTACACTCCCCACACACACTCATCCCAGCCGCACACACACATTACACTCCCCATACACACTCATCCCAGCCACACACACACATTACACTCCCCACACACACTCATCCCAGCCGCACACACACATTACACTCCCCATACACACTCATCCCAGCCACACACACACATTACACTCCCCACACACACTCATCACAGCTGCACACACACATTACACTCTCCACACACACTCATCCCTGCCGCACACACACATTACACTCCCCATACACACTCATCCCAGCCACACACACACATTACACTCCCCACACACACTCATCCCAGTCGCACACACACATTACACTGCCCACACACACTCATCCCAGCCGCACTCAGACATTACACTCCCCACACACACTCATCCCAGCCACACACACACATTACACTCCCCACACACACTCATCCCAGCTGCACACACACATTACACTCCCCACACACACTCATCCCAGCTGCACACACACATTACACTCCCCACACACACTCATCCCAGCCACACACACATTACACTCCCCACACACACTCAACCCAGACGCACACACATTATACTCCCCACACACACTCATCCCAGCCACACACACACATTACACTCCCCACACACACTCATCGCAGCCACACACACACATTACACTCCCCACACACACTCATCCCAGCCGCACACACACATTACCCTCCCCACACACACTCATCCCAGCCGCACACACACATTACACTCCCCACACACACTCATCCCAGCCGCACTCACACATTACACTCCCCACACACACTCATCCCAGCCGCACACGCACGTTACACTCCCCACACACACTCATCCCAGCCGCACACACACATTACACTCCCCACACGCACTCATCCCAGCCGCACACACACATTACACTCCCCACACACACTCATCCCAGCCGCACTCACACCTTACACTCCCCACACACACTCATCCCAGCCGCACACGCACATTACACTCCTCACACACATTCATCCCAGCTGCACGCACACATTACACACCCCACACACTCATCCCAGCCGCACTCACACATTACACTCCGCACACACATTACATTCCCCACACACGCTCATCCCAGCCGCACACACGCATCCCAGCCACACACACACATTACACTCCCCACACACACTCATCCCAGCCGCACACGCACATTACACTCCCCACACACACTATCCCAGCCGCCCACACACATTACACTCCCCACACACACTCATCCCAGCCGCACACACACATTACACACCTCACACACATTCATCCCAGCCGCACACACACATTACACACCCCAGACACACTCATCCCAGCCGCACATACGCATTACACTCCCCCACATACACTCAATCCAGCCCCACACACACATTACACTCCCCACACACACTCATCCCAGCCCCACACACATACATTCCACACACACATTACACTCCCCACACACACTCATCCCAGACGCACACACATTACACTCCCCACACACACTCATCCCAGCCGCACACACACATTACACTCCTCACACACACTCACCCCAGCCAGTCACACACATTACACACCCCACACACACTCATCCCAGCCGCACACACACACATTAGACACCCCACACACACTCATCCCAGCCGCACACCCACATTACACTGCCCACACACACTCATCCCAGCCGCACACACACATTACACTCCTCACACACACTCACCCCAGCCAGTCACACACATTACACACCCCACACACACTCATCCCAGCCGCACACACACATTACACTCCCCACACACACTCATCCCAGCCGCACACACACATTACACTCCTCACACACACTCACCCCAGCCAGTCACACACATTACACTCCCCACACACACTCATCCCAGCCGCGCACACACACATTAAACTCCCCACACACACTCAATCCAGCCCCACACACACATTACACTCCCCACACACACTCATCCCAGCCCCACACACATACATTCCACACACACATTATACTCCCCACACACACTCATCCCAGACGCACACACATTATACTCCCCACACACACTCATCCCAGCCACACACTCACATTACACTCCCCACACACACTCATCGCAGCCACACACACACACAACACTCCGCACACACACTCATCCCAGCCGCACACACACATTACACTCCCCACACACAGTCATCCCAGCCGCACACACACATTACACTGCCCACACACACTCATCCCAGCCGCACTCACACATTACACTCCCCACACACACTCATCCCAGCTGCACACACACATTACATTCCCCACACACACTCATCCCAGCCGCACACACACATTACACTCCCCAACACACACTCATCCCAGCCGCACACACACATTACACTCCCCACACACACGCATCCCAGCTGCATACACACATTACACTCCCCAACACACACTCATCCCAGCTGCACACACATTACACTCCCCACACACACTCATCCCAGCCGCACACACACATTACACTCCCCATACACACTCATCCCAGACACACACACACATTACGCTCCCCACACACACTCACCCCAGCCACACACACACATTACACTCCCCATACACACTCATCCCAGCCACACACACACATTACGCTCCCCACACACACTCACCCCAGCCGCACACACACATTACACTCCCCATACACACTCATCCCAGCCACACACACACATTACGCTCCCCACACACACTCACCCCAGCCACACACACACATTACACTCCCCATACACACTCATCCCAGCCACACACATACATTACACTCCCCACACACACTCATCCCAGCCGCACACACACATTACACTCCCCATACACACTCATCCCAGCCACACACACACATTACACTCCCCACACACACTCATCCCAGCTGCACACACACATTACACTCCCCACACACACTCATCCCTGCCGCACACACACATTACACTCCCCATACACACTCATCCCAGCCACACACACACATTACACTCCCCACACACACTCATCCCAGCTGCACACACACATTACACTCCCCACACACACTCATCCCAGTCGCACACACACATTACACTGCCCACACACACTCATCCCAGCCGCACTCAGACATTACACTCCCCACACACACTCATCCCAGCCACACACACACATTACACTCCCCACACACACTCATCCCAGCTGCACACACACATTACACTCCCCACACACACTCATCCCAGCTGCACACACACATTACACTCCCCACACACACTCATCCCAGCTGCACACACACATTACACTCCCCACACACACTCATCCCAGCCGCACACACACATTACACTCCCCACACACACTCATCCCAGCCGCACACACACATTACACTCCCCACACACACTCATCCCAGCCGCACTCACACATTACACTCCCCACACACACTCATCCCAGCCGCACACGCACATTACACTCCTCACACACATTCATCCCAGCTGCACACACACATTACACACCCCACACACTCATCCCAGCCGCACTCACACATTACACTCCGCACACACATTACATTCCCCACACACGCTCATCCCAGCCGCACACACGCATCCCAGCCACACACACACATTACACTCCCCACACACATTCATCCCAGCCGCACACGCACATTACACTCCCCACACACACTCATCCCAGCCGCACACACACATTACACTCCCCACACACTCTCATCCCAGCCACACACACACATTACACTCCCCACACACACTCATCCCAGCCGCACACACACATTACACTCCGCACACACACTCATCCCAGCCGCACAGACACATTACACTCCCCACACACACTCACCCCAGCCACACACACACATTACACTCCCCATACACACTCATCCCAGACACACACACACATTACGCTCCCCACACACACTCACCCCAGCCACACACACACATTACACTCCCCATACACACTCATCCCAGCCACACACACACATTACGCTCCCCACACACACTCACCCCAGCCGCACACACACATTACACTCCCCATACACACTCATCCCAGCCACACACACACATTACGCTCCCCACACACACTCACCCCAGCCACACACACACATTACACTCCCCATACACACTCATCCCAGCCACACACACACATTACACTCCCCACACACACTCATCCCAGCCGCACACACACATTACACTCCCCATACACACTCATCCCAGCCACACACACACATTACACTCCCCACACACACTCATCCCAGCTGCACACACACATTACACTCCCCACACACACTCATCCCTGCCGCACACACACATTACACTCCCCATACACACTCATCCCAGCCACACACACACATTACACTCCCCACACACACTCATCCCAGCTGCACACACACATTACACTCCCCACACACACTCATCCCAGTCGCACACACACATTACACTGCACACACACACTCATCCCAGCCGCACTCAGACATTACACTCCCCACACACACTCATCCCAGCCACACACACACATTACACTCCCCACACACACTCATCCCAGCTGCACACACACATTACACTCCCCACACACACTCATCCCAGCTGCACACACACATTACACTCCCCACACACACTCATCCCAGCTGCACACACACATTACACTCCCCACACACACTCATCCCAGCCACACACACATTACACTCCCCACACACACTCATCCCAGACGCACACACATTATACTCCCCACACACACTCATCCCAGCCACACACACCATTACACTCCCCACACACACTCATCGCAGCCACACACACACATTACACTCCCCACACACACTCATCGCAGCCACACACACACATTACACTCCCCACACACACTCATCCCAGCCGCACACACACATTACCCTCCCCACACACACTCATCCCAGCCGCACACACACATTACACTCCCCACACACACTCATCCCAGCCACACACACACATTACACTCCCCACACACACTCATCGCAGCCACACACACACATTACACTCCCCACACACACTCATCCCAGCCGCACACACACATTACCCTCCCCACACACACTCATCCCAGCCGCACACACACATTACACTCCCCACACACACTCATCCCAGCCGCATACACACATTACACTCCCCACACACACTCATCCCAGCCGCACACACACATTACACTCCCCACACACACTCATCGCAGCCACACACACACATTACACTCCCCACACACACTCATCCCAGCCACACACACATTACACTCCCCACACACACTCATCCCAGCCGCACTCACACCTTACACTCCCCACACACACTCATCCCAGCCGCACACGCACATTACACTCCTCACACACATTCATCCCAGCTGCACACACACATTACACACCCCACACACTCATCCCAGCCGCACTCACACATTACACTCCGCACACACATTACATTCCCCACACACGCTCATCCCAGCCGCACACACGCATCCCAGCCACACACACACATTACACTCCCCACACACACTCATCCCAGCCGCACACGCACATTACACTCCCCACACACACTATCCCAGCCGCCCACACACATTACACTCCCCACACACACTCATCCCAGCCGCACACACACATTACACTCCTCACACACATTCATCCCAGCCGCACACACACATTACACACCCCAGACACACTCATCCCAGCCGCACATACGCATTACACTCCCCACACACGCTCATCCCAGCCGCACACACGCATCCCAGCCGCACACACACATTACACTCCCCCACACACACTCAATCCAGCCCCACACACACATTACACTCCCCACACACACTCATCCCAGCCCCACACACATACATTCCACACACACATTACACTCCCCACACACACTCATCCCAGACGCACACACATTATACTCCCCACACACACTCATCCCAGCCACACACACACATTACACTCCCCACACACACTCATCGCAGCCACACACACACAACACTCCCCACACACACTCATCCCAGCCGCACACACACATTACACTGCCCACACACACTCATCCCAGCCGCACTCACACATTACACTCCCCAGACACACTCATCCCAGCCGCACTCACACCTTACACTTCCCACACACACTCATCCCAGCCACACACACACATTACACTCCCCACACACACTCATCCCAGCCGCACACACACACGTTACACTCCCCACACACACTCATCCCAGCCGCACACACACATTACACACCCCACACACACTCATCCCAGCCGCACACACACATTACACTCCCCACACACACTCACCCCAGCCACACACCCCAGCCACACACACATTACACTCCCCACACACACTCATCCCAGCCACACACACATTACACTCCCCACACACACTCATCCCAGCCGCACACACACATTACACTCCCCACACACACTCATCCCAGCCACACACACACATTACACTCCCCACACACACTCATCCCTGCCGCACACACACATTACACTCCCCACACACACTCATCCCAGCCGCACACACATTACACTCCCCACACACACTCACCCCAGCCGCACACACACATTACACTCCCCACACACACTCACCCCAGACAACAAGATGGCACTGGTTTGTGCTGGAGCGCTCCCAGACCGCTGATGGGTCGGCTGGGGCCAGAGGGCACCCAGGGGGTGCCCTGGGAGGGGGGTGGGACACCTTTCCGACCCGTGGCCCTAAGTTCACAGTGGGCTGTTTGCTGCGTGCGAAGCTGTGTGGCTGCCTTGCCGGCCGTGGCAATGGTGTTCCGTGTCCGTCCACCCCGACCCCACAGCCCACCTCCTGGCCATCCCCCGCTACTCCTCCCCCGGCCCTGACAGAAGCCCCCCGGCCCTGACAGATGCCCCCCGGCTAGCGACACGACTGTCAGTAAACTATGGCGATGTTGGGCACTTTCCGTCCCCTCTCTCTCTCCCTCAACAGCCACGGCGCCGGTTTCACGGTGTTCCGCACAAGTGAACCTCGCCGACGGGAACTCCGCCCATCAGAGGCGGAGCATCGCGGAGGCCCCGGAGGACACCGGGTCGGGCCCGCTAATGATATACCAAGAGTGTTTACTGTACATGCATTCAGGAATGCACTGACGCTGTTATTTTGGCGTCGGAGAGTTGCGATTTGCCGTGAAATCGATGCGCGCTGTGATTTCAGCATCAAAGCCGATTCTCCGCCCAATCGCGTTTCCCGATTCCACTGTGAGCCGACGGAGAATCCCGCCCATTATTTGTTTATTTCTCAACATGCTTGGATTTCATTTACGAGCACATTATAAATGTCAAACATGTTATCCTTTTTTAATGTCTAATGGCCCAGAATTTCCTGCGAACGTGACAGCAAGTTTAATGTACTCGCTGTATTAATAATCATAATAATCTTTATTATTGTCACAAGTGGGCTTACATTAACACTGCAATGAAGTTACTGTGAAAATCCCCTCGTCGCCACATTCCGGCGCCTGTTCGGGTCACAGAGGGAGAATTCAGAATGTCCAATTCACCTAACAGCACGTCTTTCGGGACTTGTGGGAGGAAACCGGAGCACCCGGAGGAAACCCACGCAGACACAGGGAGAACGTGCAGACTCCGCACAGACAGTGACCCAAGCCGGGAATCGAACCTGGGACACTGGAGCTGTGAAGCAACAGTGCTAACCACTGTGCTGCCGTGCTGCCTATTAAAATATAAATCATCGCTAAATTATATTGCTTTCCAAAAGAAAATGAGCGAAAGGATTAAGCTGCTTACTACATCATCTCAGTGAATTAATCGCAGGCATCATTTATCTTCTCTCTGAGACAGGCAACCAAATTGGTGTTAATTAATTGTACTTTAATTCTGTGAACAGGCATGAAAAAGGAATGAAATTTTCACTGGGAAATGGCGTGGGCTCATTAGTCTGATGCACATAGTGTTTCTTCTTGGCAGTGATTGAATGGTGAGCATTCTTCATTTGGAGTTCGCGACTCATACCAACCGAGACCCCGGGCCTGGGCCGCTTAAGTTCGGAATGGAACATCCGTCTAATTTCCTGAAGAAACTGATCGTTGCTTGGAACTCATTTTCCTGGTTCCTGGACATGCTTGAGCGGCTGTGTGGGAAGCTGGGATCAGCAGCCTTTGCCAATGTTACCATTGCTCTTACAGCAAGGCACGCATGGTCGGAGGCCTGTCATGTATGTGAAGCAACTTAAGTGTTTCCCTGTCACGAACCAGAGAGGGGAACAGATGTAAGATACATGTCTGAATGTGGACAAATCAGGCACTCTTAACAGTCTGATAATCAGACTTTGTTCCTCATCAGTTGAAAATGCGACACAAGGAACACTCTGTACAAGGAAAACCGAGAGAGAAACAGAGTTAGTGGGTGGGATTTTCTCTCCCCCAGCGTGGTTTCAGTGGCGGAGGCGACCCACTATTGCTGGCATCTTGCAGTGAGGGGTGACCATCGGCAGGACCGGAAGACATCGCCAGCAGAAACGGCCGGATGATTTCGGCCAACGTTTCGAGTCCGTATGCCTCTACTTCAGAGTTGTCCGCTCTATTTAAATGAGGCTGCGACACAAATAGAGCCCTGTACACTCTGTTGAAATGAGCAGAAAAATAAGGCAAAGGGATCCTGGAACTCCCCAGCTAATGTCAATTCATTGTCTAATTTTGTTGCAAAGACAGCAAAGTCACACGGTGCACCTTTTGCTCAGTTGGTGACCCTCTTACCACCGAGTCCGAGAGTGCTCCACTCAAGACCTGTCCCTGCACAATCTGGTTTAATTGACATTCCATAAGGGAACGGCGCACTGTCAGAGGTGCCGTTTCATGCATGGGAGATTAAACTGAGACCCTGGGGGGGGGGGGGGGATTCTCCGTCCCGCCAGCTCCATTCTTCCGGCGCGGTGCGCCCCTGCCGGCAGCGGGGTTCTCCGTCCCGCCAGCCGGCCAATAGGATTTCCCATTGTGGCCTCCCACGCCGTCGGGAAACCGGCAGGCGTGAGTGTGCTGCCGGCGAAGCGGAGGATCCCGTTGAAGGAGAATCTCATCCGTGTCAAAACCAGCATCGGTGCCTCGACCAACACTGTACAAAGAATGGCCATGCAGCGCATTGCTGTGAACAAAATGCCCAAATTGCCGCCATGAGCAGAACGATTCAACTGCCAAGTCATTCAGAAATCCCGCGATCCAGTAGGTGATTTACAAACCTGGGGCGTCATTCTCCGACCCCCCGCCGGGTCGGAGAATGGCCGTTGGCCGCTGTGAATCCCGCCCCCGCCCCCGCCGTAGTCTCCGGTACCGGAGATTGGGCGGGGGCGGGAATCGGGCCGCGCCGGTTGGCGGGAACCCCCGCTGGATTCTCCGGCAATGATGGGCCGAAGTCCCGCCCAGAAATTGCCTGTCCCACCGGCGTAAATTAAAGCACCTATTTACCGGCGAGACCAGGAGGCGTGGGCGGGCTCCGGGGTCCTGGGGGGGGGGGCGCGGGGCGATCTGACCCCGGGGGGGTGCCCCCACGGTGGCCTGGCCCGCGATCGGGGCCCACCGATCCACGGGCGGGCCTGTGCCGTGGGGGCACTCTTTCCCTTCCGCCTCCGCCACGGTCTCCACCATGGCGGAGGCGGAAGAGACTCTCCCCACTGCGCATGCGCGGGAAACTTTCAGCGGCCGCTGACGCTCCCGCGCATGCGCCGCATTTCCGCGCCAGCTGGCGGGGCAACAAAGGCCGTTTCCGCCAGCTGGCGGGGCGGAAATCCCTCCGGCGTCGGCCTAGCCCCTCAATGTTGGGGCTCGGCCCCCAAAGATGCGGAGCATTCCGCACCTTTGGGCCGGCGCGATGCCCGTCTGATTGGCGCCGTTTTTGGCGCCAGTCGGCGGACATCGCGCCGTTGGGGGAGAATTTCGCCCCTGTTTTTCGACAATTCACGACGTTACACTGATGAATACTGAGCCAATGCCGCATTGTCGGGGAGTTGAACAGCTGCCTGACATCCCTTAACCGCAAGGTATATGAGATACTGGGCTTAGTACAAAAATAAATGGGTCATGCTAAACCTTTATGAAACACTAATTGGGCCCCAGCTGGAGTATTGAGTCCAGTCATGTGTCCCGCAACTTTAGGAAGGATGTGAAGGCCTTGGGTTGGGTGTGGAAGCGATTGGCAAGAATGGCACCGGGGATGGGGGACCTCAGTTATCTGAGGAGAAATGAGAGAAAATGGGATTGATCTCCTTTGAGCCAGGATGATTAAAGGGAGATTTAAAAGAGGTGTTCAAATTATGAAGAGTTTTTCATGGAGGAAACAAGGAGAAAGTGCTCCCACTGGGAGGAGGGTTGGGGAAGAGGAGACAGATTTAAGATAGCTGGCAAAAGACGCAGATTCAGTCTAAACTTTCAAAAGGATATTGGATAAATACTTGAAGGGGTGATAATTGCAGGGATATGGGGGAAAGAGTAAGGCGGTGAACTGCTCTTTCAAAGATGGCTCAAAATGGCTCCTTCTGTGCTTTTTGCATCTTGGATCCTGTGATCTAGTAATTGTGCATAACGGCAGGATAGAGTTTCAGCTAACCTTACACCGAGGTTCCAACGCAATTGTCCAAATCAGCATTAAAGGGTATACAGGCCCCAGCCGGCACGATTTCAAAGCTTGCGTATTGCTGAAAGGAGAGGCATGTTGAAGCTTTCTGTTTTTCATTCAGCAGAATAAAGGCAAGAATGTCAAATTTCAAAACAACCACAACAATTCATACTGCGAGAGAAGGAAGAGAGTGCTGATTGGTTGGCAAGTTGACCCTCTTCTCCTGAAGCCAAAAATTGTGATTATTTGAAATTTGCCATTCTTGTGCTTGTTCTGATGAGTGCAAGGCAAAAAGCTTCAACAATGCCTCTTCTCAAAAACTTCTAAGCGGGGTGGCCTCATAGCACCAGGGACCTGGGTTCAATTCCGACCTCGAGTGACCGTCTGTGAGGAGTCTGCTCATTCTCCCCATGTCTGCGTGGTTTCCTCCGGGTGCTCCGGTTTCCTCCCACAGTCCAAAGATGTGCAGGTTAGGTGGATTGGCCATGTTAAATTGTCCCTTAGTGTCCAAAGATGTGCAGGTTAGGTGGATTGGCCATGTTAAATTGTCCCTTAGTGTCCAAAGATGTGCAGGTTAGGTGGATTGGCCGCGTTAAATTGTCCCTTAGTGTCCAAAGATGTGCAGGTTAGGTGGATTGGCCATGTTAAATTTCCCTTAGTGTCCAAAGATGTACAGGTTAGGTGGATTGGCCATGTTAAATTGTCCCTTAGTGTCCAAAGATGTGCAGGTTAGGTGGATTGGCCATGCTAAATTGTCCCTTAGTGTCCAAAGATGTGCAGGTTAGGTGGATTGGCCATGTTAAATTGTCCCTTAGTGTCCAAAGATCTGCAGGTTAGGTGGATTGGCCATGTTAAATTGTTCCTTAGTGTCCAAAGATGTGCAGGTTAGGTGGATTGGCCATGATCAATTGTCCCTTAGTGTCCAAAGATGTGCAGGTTAGGTGGATTGGCCATGTTAAATTGTCCCTTAGTGTCCAAAGATGTGCAGGTTAGGTGGATTGGCCATGTTAAATTGTCCCTTAGTGTCCAAAGATGTGCAGGTTAGGTGGATTGGCCATGTTAAATTGTCCCTTAGTGTCCAGGGATGTGCAGGTTAGGTGGATTGGCCATGTTAAATTGTCCCTTAGTGTCCAAAGATGTGCAGGTTAGGTGGATTGGCCATGTTAAATTGTCCCATAGTGTCCAAAGATGTGCAGGTTAGGTGGATTGGCCATGTTAAATTGTCCCTTAGTGTCCAAAGATGTGCCGGTTAGGTGGATTGGCCATGATAAATTGTCCCTTAGTGTCCAAAGATGTGCAGGTTAGGTGGATTGGCCATGCTAAATTGTCCCTTAGTGTCCAAAGATGTGCAGGTTAGGTGGATTGGCCGTGCTAAATTGTCCCTTAGTGTCCATAGATGTGCAGGTTAGGTGGATTGGCCATGCTAAATTGTCCCTTAGTGTCCAAAGATGTGCAGGTTAGGTGGATTGGCCATGCTAAATTGTCCTTAGTGTCCAAAGATGTGCAGGTTAGGTGGATTGCGCATGCTAAATTGTCCCTTAGTGTCCAAAGATGTGCAGGTTAGGTGGATTGGCCATGCTAAATTGTCGCTTAGTGTCCAAAGATGTGCAGGTTAGGTGGATTGGCCATGCTAAATTGTCGCTTAGTGTTCAAAGATGTACAGGTTAGGTGGATTGGCCATGTTAAATTGTCCCTTAGTGCCCAAAGATGTGCAGGTTAGGTGGATTGGGCCATGTTAAATTGTCCCTCAGTGTCCAAAGATGTACAGGTTAGGTGGATTGGCCATGATAAATTGTCCCTCAGTGTCCAAAGATGTGCAGATTAGGTGGATTGGCCATGTTAAATTGCCCCTTAGTGCCCAAAGATGTGCAGGTTAGGTGGATTGGGCATGATCAATGCACGGGGTTATGGGGATAGGGCAGGGGAGTGGACCTAGGTAAGGTGCTCTTTTGGAGGGTCAATGCATACTCAATGGGCCGAATGGCCTCCTTCTGCATTGTAGGGATTCTATGGATTCTTCAGCGAGAAAAATATTGAGCGGGATTCTCCTTTTCCTCTGTTTTCCGGAACGGCGCGCCCCACCGGCTGCGGGGTTCTCCGTTCCCACAGCCGGCCAATGGGGTTTCCCATTGTGGACCACCCCGCTGTCAGGAAACCCGCGGGCGTGAGTGCGCTGCCGGCGAAGCGGAGGATCCCGCCGACGGACAATCCCGTTCTACTTACAAAGAAACCAACCCCAGTGTACACCAATGAAAATGAGTTGCCGTTGTTCCTTCAAAGTCATTTTCAGTGATTTTTAAATCAGGTCGTTCGCTATCATTAATAATGCTCATTGTTACTGAGAAGCCTTGTTCAACTGTATCAATATAACTGCGCCAGGTTACTAGGCAACCACTCTCAAATTCGGCGAGAAATTTTCCTTAACCGTGACAACAGGAAACAATTAATTATGTTACACTGCCTGATTGTACTGGTCCCAAGATGATTTCACAGGGGTGCAATACCCTAAGCAATTTTTGGTTGCAATTTTTTCCCCAATATTTTTTCTGAGTTGTGCTTTCAAGTTCCAATCTAGACCGGTCTCAACCTTCGTGTCACATTTGACCCCGGGTTGAGCTTCCGACATCATAGTTACACTATTACTAAGACTCGATGGGCCGAATGGCCTCCTTCTGCACTGTAAATTCGATGAAATTCTATGAAGATTGACTCTTTCCATCTCTGTGACTTCACTCAGCTTCACCCCGATCTCATCTGATTTGCTGCTGAAACCTTCGTCCACACCATTGTTACCTCCAGACCCGATTATACCCTCACTCTCCTGGCTACTCTCCCACATTCTACCCTCCGTAAACTTGAGGTTACCCAAAACTCCGCTGTCCGTGTCCTAACGCATGCCATTCCCCCATCAGGGGAGTTCAAGGAGCGAGGCAGAAGGTTAAAAGACAGGACCTCAAGGGTTGTAATCTCGAGATTACTCCCTGTGCCACGTGCCAGTGAGGCTAGAAATAGGAAGATAGAGCAGCTAAACACGTGGCTAAACAGCTGGTGTAGGAGGGAGGGTTTCAGTTATCTGAACCACTGGGAGCTCTTCCGGGGCAGGTGTGACCTATATAAGGACGGGTTGCATCTAAACTGGAGAGTCATAAATATCCTGGCCGCGAGGTTTGCTAGTGTTACACGGGAGGGTTTAAACTAGTATGGCAGGGGGGTGGGCACGGGAGCAATAGGTCAGAAGGTGAGAGCATTGAGGGAGAACTAGGGAATAGGGACAGTGGGGCTCTGAGGCAGAGCAGACAGGGAGAAGTTGCTGAACACAGCGGGTCTGGTGGCCTGAAGTGCATATGTTTTAATGCAAGAAGTATTACGGGTAAGGCAGATGAACTTAGAGCTTGGATTAGTACTTGGAACTATGATGCTGTTGCCATTACAGAGACCTGGTTGAGGGAAGGGCAGGATTGGCAGCTAAACTTTCCAGGATTTAGATGTTTCAGGCGGGATAGAGGGGGATGTAAAAGGGGAGGCGGAGTTGCGCTACTAGTTAGGGAGAATATCACAGCTGTACTGCGGGAGGACACCTCAGAGGGCAGCGAGGCTATATAGAACATAGAACATAGAACGATACAGCGCAGTACAGGCCCTTCGGCCCACGATGTTGCACCGAAACAAAAGCCATCTAACCTACACTATGCCATTATCATCCATATGCTTATCCAATAAACTTTTAAATGCCCTCAATGTTGGCGAGTTCACTACTGTTGCAGGTAGGGCATTCCACGGCCTCACCACTCTTTGCGTAAAGAACCTACCTCTGACCTCTGTCCTATATCTATTACCCCTCAGTTTAAAGCTATGTCCCCTCCTGCTAGCCATTTCCAGCCGCGGGAGAAGGCTCTCACTGTCCACCCTATCTAACCCCCTGATCATTTTGTATGCCTCTATTAAGTCTCCTCTTAACCTTCTTCTCTCTAACGAAAACAACCTCAAGTCCATCAGCCTTTCCTCATAAGATTTTCCCTCCAGACCAGGCAACATCCTGGTAAATCTCCTCTGCACCCGCTCCAAAGCTTCCACGTCCTTCCTATAATGCGGTGACCAGAACTGTACGCAATACTCCAAATGCGGCCGTACCAGAGTTTTGTACAGCTGCAACATGACCTCATGACTCCGGAACTCAATCCCTCTACCAATAAAGGCCAACACTCCATAGGCCTTCTTCACAACCCTATCAACCTGGGTGGCAACTTTCAGGGATCTATGTACATGGACACCTAGATCCCTCTGCTCATCCACACTTCCAAGAACTTTACCATTAGCCAAATATTCCGCATTCCTGTTATTCCTTCCAAAGTGAATCACCTCACACTTCTCTACATTAAACTCCATTTGCCACCTCTCAGCCCAGCTCTGCAGCTTATCTATGTCCCTCTGTAACCTGCTACATCCTTCCGCACTGTCGACAACACCGCCGACTTTAGTGTCATCTGCGAATTTACTCACCCACCCTTCTGCGCCCTCCTCTAGGTCATTGATAAAAATGACAAACAGCAACGGCCCCAGAACAGATCCTTGTGGTACGCCACTTGTAACTGAACTCCATTCTGAACATTTCCCATCAACCACCACCCTCTGTCTTCTTTCAGCTAGCCAATTTCTGATCCACATCTCTAAATCACCCTCAATCCCCAGCCTCCATATTTTCTGCAATAGCCTACCGTGGGGAACCTTATCAAACGCTTTACTGAAATCCATATACACCACATCAACTGCTCTACCCTCGTCTACCTGTTCAGTCACCTTCTCAAAGAACTCAATGAGGTTTGTGAGGCATGACCTACCCTTCACAAAGCCATGCTGACTATCCCTGATCATATTATTCCTATCTAGATGATTATAAATCTTGTCTCTTATAATCCCCTCCAAGACTTTACCCACATATGGGTAGAGATCAGGAATAAGAAGGGTGCAGTCACAATGTTGGGGGTTTACTACAGGCCTCCCAACAGCCAGCGGGAGATAGAGGAGCAGATTGGTTGACAGATTTTGGAAAGGAGTAAAAGCAACAGAGTTGTGGTGATGGGAGACTTCAACTTCCCCAATATTGACTGGGACTCACTTAGTGCTAGGGGCTTAGACGGGGCAAGGTTTGTAAGGAACATCCAGGAGGGCTTCTTAAAACAATATGGAGACAGTCCAACTAGGGAAGGGGCTGTACTGGACCTGGTATTGGGGAATGAGCCCAGCCAGGTGGTAGATGTTTCAGTAGGGGAGCATTTCGGGAACAGTGACCACAATTCAGTAAGTTTTAAAGTGCTGGTGGACAAGGATAAGAGTGGTCCTAGGGTGAATGTGCTAAATTGGGGAAATAATTATAACAATATTAGCCTGGAACTGAAGAACATAGATTGGGGGCGGATGCTTCAGGGTAAATCAACATCTGACATGTGGGAGGCTTTCAAATGTCAGTTGAAAGGAATTCAGGACCGGCATGATCCTGTGAGGAAGAAGGATAAATATGGCAAATTTCGTGATCCTTGGATAACGTGGGATATTGTAGGCCTCGTCAAAAAGAAAAAGGAGGCATTTGTCAGGGCTAGAAGGCTGGGAACAGACGAAGCCTGTGTGGATTATAAGGAAAGTAGGAAGGAACTTTAGCAAGGAGTCAGGAGGGCTAGAAGGTGATCACGAAAAGTCATTGGCAAATAGGGTTAAGGAAAATCCCAAGGCTTTTTACACGTACATAACAAGCAAGAGGGGAGCCAGGGAAACGGTTGGCCCACTGAAGGACAGGGGAGGGAATCTATGTGTGGAGCCAGAGGAAATGGGCGAGATACTAAATGAATACTTTGCATCAGTATTCACCAAAGAGAAGGAATTGGTAATTGTTGAGTCTGGAGAAGGGTGTGTAGATAGCCTGGGTCACATTGAGATCCAAAAAGACGAGGTGTTAGGCGTCTTGAAAAATATTAAGGTGGATACGTCCCCAGGGCCTGATGGGATCTGCCCCAGAATACTGAGGGAGGCTAGAGAGGAAATTGCTGAGGCCTTGACAGGAATCTTTGGATCCTCACTGTCTTCAGGTGATGTCCCGGAGGACTGGAGAATAGCCAATGTTGTTCCCCTGTTTAAGAAGGGTAGCAAGGATAATCCAGGGAACTACAGGCCGGTGAGCCTTACGTCAGTGGTAGGGAAATGACTGGAGAGAATTCTTCGAGACAGGATCTACTCCCATTTGGAAGCAAGGGATCGTATTAGCGAGAGGCAGCACGGTTTTGTGAAGGGGAGGTCGTGTCTCACTAACTTGATAGAGTTTTTCGAGGAGGTCACAAAGATGATTGATGCAGGTAGGGCAGTGGATGTTATCTATATGGACTTTAGTAAGGCCTTTGACAAGGTCCCTCATGGCAGACTGGTACAAAAGGTGAAGTCACACGGGATCAGGGGTGAGCTGGCCAGATGGATACAGAACTGGCTAGGTCATAAAAGGCAGAGAGTAGCAATGGAAGGGTGCTTTTCTGATTGGAGGGCTGTGACTAGTGGTGTTCCGCAGGGATCAGTGCTGGGACCTTTGCTGTTCGTAATATATATAAATGATTTGGAGGAAAATGTAACTGGTCTGATTAGTAAGTTTGCGGGCGACACAAAGGTTGGTGGAATTGCGGATAGCGATGAGGACTGTCAGAGGATACAGCAGGATTTAGATTGTTTGGACACTTGGGCGGAGAGATGGCAGATGGAGTTCAATCCGGGCAAATGTGAGGTAATGCATTTTGGAAGGTCTAATACAGGTAGGGAATATACAGTGAATGGTGGAACCCTCAAGAGTATTGACAGTCTTGGTGTACAGGTCCAGAGGTCACTGGAAGGGCAACACAGGTGGAGAAGGTAGTCAAGAAGGCATACGGCATGCTTGCCTTCATTGGCCAGGGCATTGAGTATAAGAATTGGCAAGTCATGTTGCAGCTGTATAGAACCTTAGTTAGGCCACACTTGGAGTATAGTGTTCAATTCTGGTCGCCACACTACCAGAAGGATGTGGAGGCTTTAGAGAGGGTGCAGAAGAGATTTACCAGGATGTGGCCTGGTATGGAGGGCATTAGCTATGAGGAGAGGTTGAATAAACTTGGTTTGTTCTCACTGGAACGACAGAGGACCTGATAGAGGTCTACAAAATTATGAGGGGCATAGACAGAGTGGATAGTCAGAGGCTTTTTCCCGGGGTAGAGGGGTCAATTACTAGGGGGCATAGGTTTAAGGTGAGAGGGGCAAGGTTTAGAGGAGATGTACGAGGCAAGTTTTTTACACAGAGGGTAGTGGGTGCCTGGAACTCGCTACCGGAGGAGGTGGTGGAAGCAGGGACGATAGTGACATTTAAGAGGCATCTTGACAAATACATGAATAGGATGGGAATAGAGGGATACGGACCCAGGAAGTGTAGAAGATTGCAGTTTAGTCGGGCAGCATGGTCGGCACGGGCTTGGAGGGCCGAAGGGCCTGTTCCTGTGCTGTACATTTCTTTGTTCTTTGTTTTGCTCACCCCTGTGCTCGCTGACCTACATTGGTTCCCACTCAGACAACACCCGGATTTTTAAATTCACATCCTTGTTTTCAAATCCCTCCATGTCCTCTTCCCCTCCCTATCTCTGGAATCTCGTCCAGCCCCACAACCCTCCGAGATCTCTGCGCTCCTCTAATTCTGGCCTCTCGAGCATCTCCGATTTGAATCGTTCTGCCATTGGCAGCCAGGTCTTCAAAAGACTATTAGACATAGGAGCAGAATTAGGCCACTCGGCCCATCGAGTCTGCTCCGCCATTCAATCATGGCTGATATTTTCTCATCCCCATTCTCCTGCCTTCTCCCCATAACCCCTGATCCCCTTATTAATCAAGAACCTATCGATCTCTGTCTTAAAGACACTCAGTGATTTGGCCTCCACAGCCTTCTGCGGCAAAGAGTTCCACAGATTCACCACCCTCTGGCTGAAGAAATTCCATAAGAACATAAGAACTAGGAGCAGGAGTCGGCCATCTGGCCCCTCGAGCCTGCTCCACCATTCAATGAGATCATGGCTGATCTTTGTGGACTCAGCTCCACTCTCCGGCCCGTACACCATATCCCCGAATCCCTTTATTCTTTAGAAAGGCATCTAACTTTTTCTTAAAAACGTTTAAAGAAGGAGCCTCAACTGCTTCACTGGGCAAGGAATTCCAGAGATTCACAACCCTTTGGGTGAAGAAGTTCCTCCTACACTCCGTCCTAAATCTACCTCCCCTTATTTTGAGGCTATGCCCCCTAGTTCTGCTTTCCCCGACCAGTGGAAACAACCTGCCCGCATCTATCCTATCTATTCCCTTCATAATTTTATATGTCTCAATAAGATCTCCCCGCATCCTTCTAAATTCCAACGAGTACAGTCCCAGTCTACTCAACCTCTCGTCATAATCTAATCCCCTCAACTCTGGGATCAACTGAGTGAATCTCCTCTGCGCTCCCTCCAGTGCCAATATGTCCTTTCTCAGGTAAGGAGACCAAAACTGAACACAATACTCCAGATGCGGCCTCACCAACACCCTATACAATTGCAGCATAACCTCCCTAGTCTTGAACTCCATCCCTCTAGTAATGAAAGACAAAACTCGATTAGCCTTCTTCAACACCTGTTGCACCTGCACACCAACTTTTTGCGACTCGTGCACCAGCACACCCAGGTCCCTCTGCACAGCAGCATGTTTTAACATCTTACTGTTTAAATAATAATCCATTCTGCTGTTATTCCTCCCAAAATGGATAGCCTCACACTTGGCAACATTGAATTCCATCTGCCAGACCCTAGCCCATTCACCTAACCTATCCAAATCCTTCTGCAGACTTCCGGTATCCTCTGCACTTTTTGCTTTACCACTCACCTTAGTGTCGTCTGCAAACTTTGACACATTGCACTTGGTCCCCAACTCCAAATCGTCTATGTAAATTGTGAACAACTGCGGGCCCAACACTGATCCTTGAGGGACCCCACTAGTTACAGGTTGCCAACCAGAGAAACACCCATTTATTCCCACTCTCTGCTTTCTGTTAGTTAACCAATCCTCTACCCATGCTACCATTTTACCCTCAATGCCATGCATCTTTAGTTTATGCAGCAACCTTTTGTGTGGCACCTTGTCAAAAGCTTTCTGGAAATCCAGATATACCACATCCATTGGCTCCCCGTTATCTACTGCACTGGTAACAGCCTCAAAAAATTCTACCAAATTAGTCAGACACGACCTCCCCTTTGTGAACCCATGCTGCGTCTGCCCAATGGGACAATTTCCCTCCAGGTGCCCCGCTATTTCCTCCTTAATGATAGATTCCAGCATTTTCCCTGCAACCGAAGTTAAGCTTACCGGCCTATAATTACCCGCTTTCTGCCGACCTCCTTTTTTAAACAGTGGTGTCACGTTTGCTACTTTCCAATCCTCTGGGACCACCCCAGAGTCTAGTGAATTTTGATAAATTATCACTAGTGCATTTACAATTTCCCTAGCCATCTCTTTTAACACTCTGGGATGCATCCCATCAGGGCCAGGAGACTTGTCTACCTTTAGCCCCATTAGCTTGCCCAATACTGCCTCCTTAGTGATTACAATCATCTCAAGGTCCTCACCTATCATATCCTTATTTCTATCAGTCACTGGCATGTTATTTGTGTCCTCCACTGTGAAGACAAAAAACCTGTTCAGCTCCTCAGCCATTTCCCCGTCTCCGATTATTAAATCTCCCTTCTCATCCTCTAAAGGACCAATATTTACCTTAGCCACTCTTTTTTGTCCTATATATTTGTAGAAGCTTTTACTATCTGCTTTTATGTTCTGAGCAAGTTTACTTTCATAGTCTACCTTACTCTTCTTTATAGCTTTTTTAGTAGCTTTCTGTTGTCCCCTAAAGACTTCCCAGTCCTCTAGTCTCCCACTAATTTTTGCCACTTTGTATGTTTTTTCCTTCAATTTGATACTCTCCCTCACCTCCTTAGATATCCACGGTCGTTTTTTCCCCTTTCTACCGTCTTTCATTTTTGTCGGTATGAACCTTTCCTAACACTGTGAAAGATCGCTCGGAAGGTTCTCCACTGTTCCTCAACTGCTTCACCATGAAGTCTTTGCTCCCAGTCTACTTTAGCTAGTTCTTCTCTCATCCTATTGTAATCGCCTTTGTTTAAGCACAAAACACTAGTGTTTGATTTTACCTTGTCATTCTCCAACTGTATTTTAAATTCCACCATATTGTGGTCGCTCCTTCCAAGAGGATCCCGAACTATGAGATCATTAATCAATCCTGCCTCATTACACAGGACCAGATCTAGGACCGCTTGTTCCCTTGTAGGTTCCATTACATACTGTTCCAGGAGATTATCCCGGGCACATTCTATAAACTCCTCGTCAAGGCTGCCTTTACCAACCTGGTTAAACCAATCGATATGCAGATTAAAATCTCCCATGATAACCGCTGTACCATTTCTACATGCATCCGTTATTTCTTTACTTATTGCCTGCCCTACCATCCTGTTACTATTTGGTGGCCTATAGACTACTCCTATCAGTGACCTTTTCGCCTTACTATTCCTGATTTCCACTCAAATTGATTCAACCTTGTCCTCCATAGCACCAATATCATCCCTTCCTATTGCCCGGATGCCATCCTTAAACAACAAAGCTACACCACCGCCCTTACCGTCCATTCTATCCTTTCGTATAGTCTGATACCCTTGGATATTTAACTCCCAGTCGTGACCATCTTTTAACCATGTTTCAGTAATGGCCACTAAATCATAGTCATTCACGATGATTTGCGCCATCAACTCATTTACCTTATTTCGTATACTACGAGCATTCAGGTAAAGTACACTTATGCTGTTTTTTATGTCTTTGTTATGAATCCTAACACCTTGATCAGTAACTTTTCGCAATTTATTTTTCCTCTTACCCTTTCTCCTAATTTTCCTTGTCTTTGAACCCATATCTCTACATAATAACCTGTCACGTAACCTGCTGCCTTGATCTCCATTAACCATTATACTGTCCATAGCTTTACACTTCCCTTCCCCCCAACTTGTTAGTTTAAAGTCCTTGTGACCAACTTATTTATCCTATTCGCTAGAACACTAGTCCCAGAATGGTTCAGGTGTACCGTCCCAACGGTACAGGTCCCTCCTGCCCCAGTACTGATGCCAATGCCCCATGAAATAGAATCCCTCTTTCCCGCACCACTCCTTTAGCCACGTGTTAACTTCTCTAATTTTCTCAACCCTATGCCAATTGGCACGTGGCTCGGGTAGTAATCCAGAGATTATAACCCTGGAGGACCTGCTCTTTAATTTAGTCCCTAGTGTTTGATAATCCCCAAACAGGTCCTCTTTCCTAGTCTTACCTATGTTTTTAGTCCCAACGTGGACCACAACAACTGGATCCTCCCCCTCCCTCTCCAAAATCCTTTCAAGCCGATCAGAGATGTCCCTCACCCTGGCACCGGGCAGGCAACATACTATGCGGGACTCTCGATCTGGCTTACAAAGGATGCCATCAATCCCCCTAATTATAGAATCCCCTACAACTACCACTTGTCTTTTTGCTCCCCCCTCTTGAATGGCTTCCTGTACCACGGTGCAGTGGTCAGTCAACGCATCCTCCCTACAGCCCTCTTCCTCATCCACACAGGGAGCAAGTACCTCATACCTGTTGGACAAGGTCAAGGGCTGAGGCTCCTCAACTCCTAAACTCAGGATCCCCCTACCTGCCTCCCTTGCAGTCACACCACTCTGTTCCTGACCACTGTCCGAATTAACAGTACTTATTCTACCGGGTGTGACTGCCTCCTGAAACAAAGTGTCCAGGTAATGTTCCCCCTCCCTGATGTGCCGCAGTGTGTGCAGCTCGGTCTCCACCGCATCAATTCTGAGCCAAAATTCCTCGAGCAGCCAACACTTGCTGCAGATGTGGTCACTGACGGTCTCAATGGGATCCACCAGTTCCATCATCGTACAGCAACAGCACATCACCTGTCCAGCCATATTCAACTAGTTAATTAATTTAAAAATATATGTGTATATTTTTTAATTTTCTTTATAGAACCTCAAGGATAAACCCGAACACCAACAAAAACACAGCCACTCACCCGAACTCAGTCACTCACCTAAACTCAGATGCACTCTGTTCAAATCAGCACTCCGTGACTAAAGGCACTCCTGCCACACCTTTTGTGCACTCACCTCTCCCAGCACCGTCCCGGCTCTCTCCCCCCGCGCTTTTTAAATTTCCCGGCTCTCTCCTCCGGCGCTGTTTTCGCTGTCCCGGCTCTCTCTGCTCCCGCACTGTTTTCGCTGTCCCGGCTCTCTCCTCCCGCGCTTTTTAAATCTCCTGGCTCTCTCCTCCGGCGCTGTTTGCGCTGTCCCGGCTCTCTCTGCTCCCGCACTGTTTTCGCTGTCCCGGCTCTCTCCTCCCGCGCTTTTTAAATCTCCCGGCTCTCTCCTCCGGCGCTGTTTTCGCTGTCCCGGCTCTCTCTGCTCCCGCGCTGTTTTCGCTGTCCCGGCTCTCTCCTCCCGCGCTTTTTAAATCTCCCGGCTCTCTCCTCCACCGCTGTTTTCGCTGTCCCGGCTCTCTCTGCTCCCGCGCTGTTTTCGCTGTCCCGGCTCTCTCCTCCCGCGCTTTTTAAATCTCCCCGCTCTCTCCTCCGGCGCTGTTTTCACTGTCCCGGCTCTCTCTGCTCCCGCACTGTTTTCGCTGTCCCGGCTCTCTCCTCCCGCGCTTTTTAAATCTCCCGGCTCTCTCCTCCACCGCTGTTTTCGCTGTCCCGGCTCTCTCTGCTCCCGCGCTGTTTTCGCTGTCCCGGCTCACTCAGCACCCGCGCTGTTTTCAATGTCCCGGCTCTCTCTGCTCCCGCGCTGTTTTCGCTGTCCCGGCTCTCTCCTCCCGCGCTTTTTAAATCTCCCCGCTCTCTCCTCCGGCGTTGTTTTCGCTGTCCCGGCTCTCTCTGCTCCCGCGCTGTTTTCGCTGTCCCGGCTCTCTCCTCCCGCGCTTTTTAAATCTCCCCGCTCTCTCCTCCGGCGCTGTTTTCGCTGTCCCGGCTCTCTCTGCTCCCGCACTGTTTTCCTCCTCATCTCTGCTTTAAAGGATCATCCCTTTCAGTGCCTGGGGCTCTGGAATCCCCTCCCTAAAACCTACTGTTGCCCTTTTCCATACTGAGTGGGATACTATCCCACCAGCTTCACCAATAATGTTGCCAATTAATAATGATGATATTGCTTTTCAGAGTCGCCAGGTATCAGATGATACCACCACAAGGTTGCACCGGATATCGATCAAAGACCCAACAACCAGTCAGTTAGTTCAAGTTCAATAATAGTTTATTTACACACAAGATTAACTCACACATGCAACATAAAACACTACTAGCTAAATTATACCTAACACTACAACAACCTGTACTTAACATCAGGCACCCGGTTTTGGCAGAGGAACAAGGCCTCTGTTCGGATCTGGAGTGGCTGGGTCTGGAGAAGTAACTTTGGTTCTGCTGGGCTCATCCGTCTGGTAGCGGTCGTCGATCTTGAACTTGCTTCTGGTGGTGGTGCTGCAGGTGGCTTCAGGTATAGGCCGGGCCGAAGAGTGCCGGTGTGCCAGGGCCACAAGAGACCGAACACATGGCAGTGTCTCTCTTTATCCTTTGGGGTTTCGCGCTCTTTTGGACGGTCCTGCGCTTTGAACCCAATAATTCGGCAGGCTTCGATCACTGCCTTCGATTTGAGCCAATGAAGGGGCGGGTGCCTTGATGGCTGGGCGTGTCCTGAACACCTTGGCTGTTTGGCTTCCTGGGTGAAGGGAGTGGCGCCAATGTGTCTGGAATTGTATCTGATACCTGTGTACCAGTCCTTTGTCCTGGGGAAATGGGCCATTAGAATGCAAATTGGCTGGAGGTTTCGATACTGTCTGGTTCTCTGTTAGCAAATATACATTGAGGCTCTGGGTTTGCCTGAATCCTGTATTGGCCATATTTCCCTTGAGTCTTTGCAAGTATCCATGTTTCCTTTGTAAGTGGCCATCCCAGATGGCTACACTACCGCCCCCCTCTTTACCTCACTTTCTTCTTTAAGACGTCTTACAACACCAGGTTAAAGTCCAACAGGTTTGTTTCGATGTCACTAGCTTTCGGAGCGCTGCTCCTTCCTCAGGTGAATGAAGAGGTCTGTTCCAGAAACACATATATAGACAAATTCAAAGATGCCAAACAATGCTAGGAATGCGAGCATTAGCAGGTGATTAAATCTTTACAGATCCAGAGATGGGGTAACCTCAGGTTAAAGAGGTGTGAATTGTGTCAAGCCAGGACAGTTGGTAGGATTTCGCAGGCCAGATGGTGGGGGATGAATGTAATGCGACATGAATCCCAGGTCCCGGTTGAGGCCGCACTCATGTGTGCGGAACTTGGCTATAAGTTTCTGCTCGGCGATTCTGCGTTGTCGCGGGTCCTGAAGGCCGCCTTGGAGAACGCTTACCCGGAGATCAGAGGCTGAATGCCCTTGACTGCTGAAGTGTTCCCCGACTGGAAGTGAACATTCCTGCCTGGTGATTGTTGCGCGATGTCCGTTCATTCGTTGTCGCAGCGTCTGCGTGGTCTCGCCAATGTACCACGCTTCGGGACATCCTTTCCTGCAGCGTATGAGGTAGACAACGTTGGCCGAGTCGCACGAGTATGTACCGCGTACCTGGTGGGTGGTGTTCTCAGGTGTAATGGTGGTATCCATGTCGATTATCAGGCACGTCTTGCAGAGATTGCCATGGCAGGGTTGTGTGGTGTCGCGGTCGCTGTTCTGAAGGCTGGGTAGTTTGCTGCAAACAATGGTTTGTTTGAGGTTGCGCGGTTGTTTGAAGGCAAGTAGTGGGGGTGTGGGGATGACCTTGGCAAGATGTTCATCGTCATCAATGACGTGTTGAAGGCTGTGAAGAAGATGACGTAGTTTCTCCGCTCCGGGGAAGTACTGGACGACGAAGGGTATTCTGTCGGTTGTGTCCCATGTTTGTCTTCTGAGGAGGTCGGTGCGGTTTTTCGCTGTGGCGCGTTGGAACTGTCGATCGATGAGTCGAGTGCCATATCCCGTTCGTACGAGGGCATCTTTCAACGTCTGTAGATGTCTGTTACGCTCCTCGTCTGAGCAGATCCTGTGTATACAGAGGGCTTGTCCATAGGGGATGGCTTCTTTAATGTGTTTAGGGTGGAAGCTGGAGAAGTGGAGCATCGTGAGGTTATCCGTGGGTTTGCGGTAAAGCGAAGTGCTGAGGTGTACATCATTTCCACATCATTTCTTCTTTAAGACACTCCTTAAAATCAACCTCATTGACCAAGAGTTTGGTCACCTGACTAATATCTACGTACGCAGATCAGGGTTATGCTTTGTTTGAAAATGTTGCCATGACGCATCCTGGGATACTATTTTATGTTGAAGGTGCTGGATAAATATAAATTGTTGGAGCACACCTAGAGCAGTACTGAGGGAGAACACAGAGAGGTTGTGGGTTGTTTACACAAACCTCTACATACTGATGTGCTGAAATGAAAAAATGAAAATCGCTCATTGTCACAAGCAGGCTTCAAATGAAGTTACTGTGAAAAGCCCCTAGTCGCCACACTCCAGCACCTGTTCGGGGAGGCTGGTACGGGAATTGAACCCGCGCTGCTGGCCTTGTTCTCTTTACAAGCCAGCTGTTTAGCCCACTGTGCTAAACCAGCCCCGGTTATGCCGTCCATAAGTTGCCTGTGATGGTTTGTATGCGGAGGCAGGAGCTGACTGATCGACTGCATTGGGGAATGTGGCAGTGAGATGGTTAATGGGCATCTCACAGCCTCGCAGCTATCAAAACAGGCAAAGTGGCAATTACAGATAGACTTTCGAGGTTATTCTCATCTGAATATAGATTCGTTCTGAATAATTCTGAATATAGAACCGTTCAGAATTCATCTGTGACTCCCTTTTCATGTTCAAGGCCGATCTTCACAAAGAACCATATAATTGCCCATTGCCCAGTGAATCCTATCAGGGTGGGTACTAGATCTACTTCTGTTTTCCAGTCACTATTGCCAAAATGATTCATGCGTCTCCTCAGGCACTTCTACGATCACAGTAACTGCTGTGCTTCAGAAGGTGGCTTTATAGAGTTCTGGCAGAGTTTGGACCAACTTCAAATAAGACTCACTGTTGCCAAGATTTACTGGAATGTGCAGCGCATAATCAAAAAGTGGACAATTTTGCACAGTGTCTTGCCTCTTCTGCATTGCTTGAACTGCCAATATCACATTCGGTGGTACAGGTCATTGTTGGTTGGTTGGAAACTGCTGATGGGGAATTGAACAAGGTAGCATTTATTTATCAAGAAAAAATGTTCCCTCAGGCCTAGTTAATCTGCATAAAAATCTCTCGGAAATTCAGCCCCAAATTGTGAACCTGGGGTCTTTGGTTGAAAGTGACTAAAAGTGACAATCGTAATATTTCGTTACACAGCAAATGGAGCCTATTTGAAAAGCGCACGGCAGCAAACAGACTGCAGAGGGTACGATCCTCCCAAAAGGGAACAAAGTCCCCGAGTGAGTGCGTTTAGCCATGTGTTTCCCAGCGCTTGCAGTGCTGAGGACACATGACAATTCAACGCAACTCAGATTGTTTAAGGGGCTTGAACGGGGAGCGCGCAGCCAAGGCCACACAGCCCCGTTTTGTACAGTGGGGAGCTCTGCTCACCGGAACTCCTCATTGAAGGGAGAGATCAGGACATGTAAAAAGAATGCCAGCTTGGCACTTGGAAGTGCCAGCCTGACACCCATGTGGCACTACCAAGGTACCATCCTGCCCAAAGGGCATGCAGCTGGGGGCCTCCGATCCCCTGGGAGACTCACATGAGTACTGTTACATCTGGTCCCCATTTGTAGAGACAGTGCTGAACAGCGCTCACCCGAGGTCCCCGAGGCAAAGGGATTGAATCCCAAAGCCTCAGGTACCTCGGCAATCTGCACATTAGAGTCAGGCTTACTGCCTCGCTCAAATATGCAGATTTGCCAAAAACTGATCCCGCCCATTGTGGTCGAGATTCCCCTTGCAACATCTCATGAGATTGCCCTGAATCTCGACGCAGAGGGACGTGACGCGCAGGCGCGCTCCACGCAGGACCGAACTGCGCATGCGCGATGGCACAACGAACGCCATGACGTCACGACGTGCGGCAACTGTGGATCCGCACATTTAAAGTGGCAATGTCCAGCAAAGAACCGACAATGCCTCCGCTGTGGCAAGATGGGCCACTACGCTGCCTGCTGTCGAGCAGCTCAATCTGCCAACGCTCCCCAATTCCGCCAGCCTCGCAGGGACGTGCGGGCCATTCAGCCTCCATACACCGAGTCATATCCTGACGATATACAGACCGGTGATACAGATGACCGGGAAGCCTTCCGTGTTGCGGTCATTGACAGGAACCGGATGTCCCCAAGCAGGACCCATCAGCCGATGTCAGTGAACAGTGTCAATCCAGGTGATGAATGGTGTGCCACCCAAACGGTCAACCGATCACCAATCACATTCCGTTTAGACACTGGTGCCTCCGCCAACCTGATAGCATGGTCAGCCTTCTACGCCTTGAACGTCAGACCACCAATTCGGCCATCCCGCTGTCAGATGGTCGACTATAACGGAAATGTTATCCTGGCCATGGGATCTTGCCAGCTCGAGGTTACACACAATGCATACACAGCCACACTGTCCTTTGAGATAGTTGGATCCTCGAAGGACTCTCTGCTAGGCGCACAGACGTGCAAGGTTCTCCACCTCGTTCAGCGGGTACACACTCTGTCTCCAGAAGGCACGTCAGACTTCCCGGATGCAGACTTTAGGGCGCAGCTCCACTCGCGCCTCGCCCACAACCAGGAGGTTTTCGAGGGCATGGGCACACTGCCCTATACCTACAGAATACGGCTCAAACCGGATGCCACCCCGGTCATTCACGCACCTCGTAGAGTCCTAGCACCACTCAAGGACCGCCTCAAGCAGCAGCTGCAGGATCTCCAGGACCAAGGGGTGCTATCCCGGGTCACGGAGCCCACGCCATGGGTCAGCTCCATGGTGTGCGTAAAAAAGCCCTCCGGCGAGCTCCGGATCTGCATCGACCCGAAAGACCTGAACAGCAACATCATGAGGGAACACTACCCCATACCGAAACGGGAAGAGATCACGAGCGAAATGGCCCGGGCTAAAATTTTCACAAAGCTTGATGCCTCGAAGGGTTTTTGGCAGATTCAGCTGGATCAGTCCAGCAGGAAGCTGTGCACTTTCAACACTCCTTTCGGCAGGTTCTGCTATAACAGAATGCCATTTGGCATCATCTCGGCATCCGAGGTATTTCACAGAATCATGGAACAGATGATGGAGGGCATCGAAGGGGTGCGCGTCTATGTTGACGACGTCATCATCTGGTCCACCACACCACAGGAGCACATCAGTCGTCTCCAGCGCATCTTTGCTCGGATACGAGAACACGGCCTGCGCCTCAACCGAGCCAAGTGTTCTTTCGGCCAAACCGAGCTGAAGTTTCTGGGGGACCACATATCCCGGTCAGGAGTGCGTCTGGATGCAGACAAAGTGAGCACCATTACAGCCATGCCGCAGCCGGCAGACAAGAAAGCAGTGCTAGGCTTTCTAGGCATGGTCAACTTCCTGGGGAACTTCATTCCCAACCTTGCCTCCCACACAACGGCTCTTCGCCACCTAGTTAAGAAGTCCACGGAGTTCCAGTGGCTGCCCGCACACCAGAAGGAATGGGAGGAGCTCATAATTAAGCTCACCACAGTCCCGGTATTGGCGTTCTTCGACACCTCTCGAGATACGAAGATCTCGACTGATGCCAGCCAGTCCGGCATTGGGGCAGTACTCCTGCAACGGGATGACACTGCATCATGGGCCCCGGTCGCCGATGCCTCGCGGGCCATGACCCCGACAGAACAGCGCTATGCGCAGATCGAGAAGGAGTGCCTGGGTTTGTTAACCGGCATAGATAAATTCCACGATTACGTGTATGGTCTCCCTCAGTTCACCGTGGAAACTGACCATCGCCCCCTGGTCAGCATCATACATAAAGACCTGAACGAGATGACCCCTCGCCTCCAGCGCATCCTACTCAAGCTCCGGAGGTACGACTTCCAACTGGTCTACACCCCGGGTAAGGACCTCATCATTGCGGATGCCCTGTCCAGAGCAGTGAGCACACCGCCCGAATCGGGGGGGTTCGTCTGTCAGGTTGAAGCGCAGGTGACCTTCACATCGGCCAATCTGCCAGCTAATGATGCAAGTCTGGCCCGTATTCGCCGGGAGACTGCGGCTCACCCCCTTCTACAACGTGTGATGCACCACATGACGGGAGGGTGGCTCAAAGGACAGCGCCCACAATTCTACAATGTCCGGGACGACTTGGCCGTCATTGACGGTGTCCTCCTAAAGCTGGACCGGATTGTGATTCCGCACAGCATGCACAAGCTGGTCCTCGACCAACTGCACGAAGGCCACCTCGGGGTCGAGAAATGCAGGTGGAGGGCCCGAGAAGCTGTCTACTGGCCGGGCATCAGCGACGACATCGCCAACATGGTGCTCAACTGCCCCACCTGCCAAAGGTTTCAGCCGGCGCAACCCCCAGAGACGCTTCAGCCCCATGAGTTGGTGACGTCCCCCTGGACGAAGGTGGGTGTGGACCTTTTTCATGCGCTCGGCAGGGTCTACGTCATCATAATTGACTATTTTTCCAATTATCCGGAGGTCATACGCCTGCACGATTTGACATCGTCCGCTGTCATCAGGGCATGTAAAGAGACCTTCGCTCGCCATGGCATTCCGCTTACTGGCGTGTCGGACAGTGGGCCCTGTTTTGCCAGCCAAGAATGGTCTTTTGCTGCTTCGTATGGCTTCACACACGTGACGTCCAGCCCTCTGCATCCCCAGTCCAATGGCAAGGCGGAAAAGGGCGTTCATATCGTGAAGCGGCTCCTCTGCAAGGCTGCTGATGCCGGATCTGACTTCTGTTTAGTCCTGCTGGCCTATCGCTCGGCCCCACTAGCCACTGGCCTCTCACCAGCCCAGCTGTTGATGGGTCGCGCCCTCAGGACCACTGTGCCATCCATTCTGGTCCCTACACCCGACTATGCTCCAGTACTGCAGAGGATGCGACAGCAGCGTGCTCAGCAGAAGGTGGCACACGACACTCGGGCAACTGATCTTCCTGCCTTGGCGCCTGGAGACAACGTCCGCATCCACCTACCGGAGGGTGGCTGGTCGGCAACTGCCGAAGTTCTCCGACGCGTGGCTCCCCACTCGTTCCTGGTTCGCATGCCTGATGGCTCCATTCGCCGGCACAATCGTCGGGCTTTTCGCCTGCTTCCGCGCTCGCTACGTGATGATACGCCGGTGCCACGCCCTCCTGTTGTCTCTGATGTCGACTTCGTGGAGCTTCCTGCCACTCTGCCCATTCCTCTGCTGCCTGTGGCCAGGCCCATTCCTCAGCCGGCGGATCCTGACCCACCCTTGAGGCGGTCAACCCAAATTCATTGCCCACCTACTAAGCTGGACTTATGAGCCTGTTTGCACATTGGAATCACTAAAGTGTTATGCCACAATGTTAATATGTTTCTCCTTTTGTCGTTACAGGATTTCGTTTTCGATGTTTGATGATTGCACTTGTTTTGTTGATGGTACAACCTCGTTGCTATGTTGCACCTGACACCTTCCTATGTATATAGTTTAGCCTCATGTACATGTTGTAGATATTGCACACACATTCAGTTGCGCTCAGTACACATCTATATTTATTAACACATAGGCACATATTTTTGTAACGAAGAGGGGATGTCATGATATTCAGATAAACATCATGGTGCAAACACACAGACACACTGATGGACAGATCAACGGACCAATCAACACACACGCAACATCACAGCCAATCACAAGCAAGGGCACACGCACTATAAAACGGGGAACACCACAGTTCCCGCTCATTCCAGCAGGAGACAGCTCAGAGCACAGAGCTCACAGCAAGCCACTCAGACAGACACCATGTGCTGAGTGCCTCTCTAAGATAGTGTTATGGCTGGGTCCACAGGTTAAAGGGTAAAGAACGAACCACAGTCATAAATTTACAGATGTTGTTATTGATAGTAATAAAACAGAGTTGTACCATCTGCAACCGTGTTGGTTCGTCTGTGTAGCAGAGCACCCAACACGACAGTCTCCCAGCTTTCATTGGCCACGCTGCGTCGCAGCGAGCTGCTTTTCCGGTGCAGCGTGGTCATTGGATCATGCTCAGAGTCTATTGAAACAATTTCTACAGCAAACCAAACTCATCAATGAAGCAATGGACTGCAAGATTGAAATCAGGATTGTTCACTAACCGTGACCCCATGAATAAGATTAATACACGCTGAATATTTCATAACGATTAGAGAGAATGCTTCATTAT